>NW_027555514.1:153938529-154656029 GCF_003287225.1 Phascolarctos cinereus | reverse complement strand
TATATTACAAAGGACATTAATAGTCTCTGGTGAGATGTAGTTTGACTCATACAACCTTTCTATGACTTAATATTCTATATTGACAGTCCAGTAGCTGTTTCTTTTTTTTGCTCCTGAGAAACAATAACTGAAGGACTCCTAAGCACCTGCCTCATCTCATTAAATTCCGGGCTTATTTGGCCATTTGCAATAGTTGCCTGAGATACAAATAACATAGACTTCTTGTCTAGCTGCACATCATCATCTAAATAATTTGCATTTTTCTTATTAAAAAAATATTGTTAAACCAATCTCTTTTGTGTTATTGTGAATTTTTATAAAAAGTGCTTTATAACGTGTTGGATCTTGACATTTTCCATTCAGTTATGCCAGAGATTCCCAAACTTTCCCAGTTTACAATGCCCTTAATATGAGTATTTTTTTTCATAACACCCATAGGTGTCAAGAATTTGTTAAGTAGTTAGTCCCAAATCACTCAATAAGTGTTTATGTCCTAACAACTTAATAGTCATTAAAAATAATACCTACACATTATAAGAAAAAAAATAACACTTTAATTTCATTCTTAAATAACATAATTACTTGCTAAAGGGATTTTGTACTATTAGGAACTGTATATTTTTCCATACTTGGCATCAAACTGGACACCTCCAGCCTTACTTCTTCTTTCACCTTGATTTACGTATGATACTTTTTATCACAGCAACTACACAGATATGTTGTCACAAATGAAAAAGTTTGAGAAGTTATTAGAGTAGCACAAAAACATATCTCAAACATTTGAGAATGTCACTGATAGAAATAGGGAGCAAGATTGAATGTTGAAACTGTGAGCTACTTCAAACTGTTGATTCATCCAGTCCAAGTATTGCTGTGTTTCCCTTGAAAATTTCACATATACCGTGGCACCCCTGGGAGTTCACTGTGGCTATGGTGTACAATTTGGGAGCTGTGGATTTATGCTATTTACAGTCAAAACAAAGAAAAGGAAGAACATGGGATGGAGAAAATGAAAGAGAAAACAAAGGCTATGTGTTTTATAATACTTCAGAGCATAGCATTTCTCATGAATTTGGAGTAGAATCATTGACTAAAAACTGGAAAGTACTGCAAAGATCATCCATTCCAATTCCTTCATGATGAAATTGAGGGCCAGATGATTTAAGGATGATACATGAAGTCATAATTGCAGAGTAAGAGTTGGAACCCAGCTACCTTGACTCCGAACAGTACCCTTTTCATGGTACTATATATCACCTTGGCTTTACAAAATATTTTTCAACATTGCAAGTTTTCTAGTTTATAGTATCATATGTTTTATGCTATTTTTCCTTTTTAGCTAAAATACTTGATGGATGTTTCCTTTTATTTTTCCTTGTTGCTGTTAAAGATTACCTAGTTATGAGATACAGCATTTGTACATAGAGTGCTCAGTGACTGTTTTTATTATTCTGCTAGAAAGCAAGAGTCATTTTCCTTTTCATTATTGTTATGATTTTTATGAATATTCTGAATGCATAAAACAGAAATCTCTGATCTCCCTCAACATCTTTTGTTCTGGTGGAAGTAATCTCTCTTCATCATCTGTAGCTGTTTTAGATTGTCTTTCGAGGATCTCTAAAGCTCAATTATTAAAGAATCACCTTGTGGATTTGACATTCAGGATGGCAAATTGCCACAAAAATAAAGACATTATTGTTGAAGTGAATAAGGGTACTGTTCATCATTTAAAAATAGGCTTTGCATCTTGTAGGGAAAATTAACAGACCCTTTGAGTAATGACTTAACAGTCTGGACATGATTTCCTCCTATAAAAATGTCTTTTTTTTAAAAAACATACCTCATCTTAGTGATCTAGGACAAGGTATGGGTACTCTGATTTTTTTTTTAAACAGACATATATATATATATATATATATATATATATATATATATATATATATATATATATATATATATGTATATGTAATGTGTATTTTAATTCTAAAATCTATTCTTGGCATTAGAGATTCTCTCCTGACCACACACAGTACATCATTGCTTTCTGTATTAAATAGATTTTTGTTTTCCTGAGATTCATTTGGGAATTGGTAGACATATTAATTAAATCCAGCTCTGTTAAGATGGGTGTCAATCAATTCTTGGGTATCTGCCAACAGTATTTGAATATATATTATATCTAGCTAGCAATGAGTTAATTTGCTTCATGAGGGTGAATATTTATCATAAAACTCTCACAAACTTAATAGAAGAAAATAATTTACAGAAAAGACAATTCAGGACTGAAGTTACAGAGAAGTTTGGTTTTGAGTTTAAGGTCTCAGCTTCCCTGCCATTCAGATGGCAAGTATGTTCATCCTTCAGAGGCTGAATAATCCCAAATGGCTTATGGTGTAAGACATCCCCCATCAAATTTACATCTGTTAAAAAACAAAGTCTTTAGTAGGAGCACGAGTTTTTTGAAAGAAGTCTCTGGACATTTTCTCAGATTCCAAGTGGGCTTCTTCTGTGTAGAGGACCGGAAATCTGAAGCAAGGACAGACACAGATGAAAGCTGTAAAACATTAGCACTGTAAATTCCATCATAATGTCATGTTCAAGCCATGGTAGACTAGTGAAATATTAGAATATATGTACTGAGGCTTAGTGGATATCTCTGTGGCCACATTTCTACTTAACAACAAAAGTGACATAGAAAGTCATTTTGATTCTTCCTCTCTCTCAATTCCTTGCACATGTTATTTAATCTTTAAATTAATGTTCTTGAATAAAAGTCTAAAAAACAAACCCATAGGTTGCACAGCAACCACCTTCAGTGAAACGTTCACTTAACTATATTTGTTAATGATACCCAAGCTCTAGCTAAGTCTGTGACTTCTAGGGTGAAGGGATTTTATGCCCTACATAGATGTTGAAGGGGGAAAACTGTTCCATTTGACTTTTATTTTTTGTGAATCAAGTTGAGACGAAGGATGAAAATGAGAGTAGTGTGCTCTCAGAATACTCCTCCAACTCCTTTACACTTATTTAGAATCCTTCTCATTGTTCAAAACTAACTCAGGTATCACCTTCTCCATGAATTTTTTCTCTACCCTAGTCAGAGGTAATATCTATCTTAAAATTTTCCCCCAATTTTATTAATTTATTGATTTATCAACAATCACTTCCATATACTTTTGAGTTGAAAATTTTTCTCCCCCTTCCCCCCCCACCATCCCCAAGTCAGCACACAGTCTGATATAGGTTTTACATTTACATTCCTATTAAACATATTTTCACATTAGTGAAGTTGTAAGTAAAAATTAAAACCAATAGGAGGTACCACCAGAAAGATGAAACAAAACTCAACAGAAGGTAAAAATAAGTGATAGCGATTTGACTTCCATAGTTCTTTTTTTGGATGTGGACAGCATTTTCCATCCCGAGGCCTCTGGAGATGTCTTAGATCCTTGAAATGCTGAGAAGGGTTCAATTTAACAATATTAGTCATTGCATGACATGGCTGTTATTGTGTACAAAGTCCTCTTGGTTCTGCTCACTTCACTCAGCATCTGACCATATAGGTCTTTCCAGGTTTTTCTGAAGTCAGCCTGTTCATCATTTCTTATAGCACAGTAGTATTACATTACATTCATATACCACAACTTGCTCAGCCATTCCCCAATTGATGGGAATCCTTTCAATGTCCAATTCTTTGCTACCACAAAAAGATCTACTATGCATATTTTTGTACATGTGGGTCCTTTTCCCATTTGTTTGATCTCTTTGGATATAGCCCTAGAAGTGCTATTGCTGGATCAAAGGTATGCACATTTTTGTAGCCCTTTGGTCATAGTTCCAAATTGTTCTCCAAAATGGTTGGATCATTTCACAACTCCACCAATAATATATTACTGTTCCAATTTTCGCACATCCTCTCCAACATTTATCATTTTCCTGTTTTGTCATGTTGACCAATCTGATAGGTGTGATGTGGTACCTCAGAGTTGTTTTGATTTGCATTTCTCTAATCAATAACGATTTAGAGCATTTTTTCATATGACTATAGATGGCTTTAATTTCTTCATCTGAGAACTGTCTGTTCATATCCTTTGACCATTTATCAATTGGGGAATGGCTTGTGTTCTTATAAATTTGTCTTAATTCTCTATATATTTTAGAAATGAGGCCTTTATCAGAGAGACTGGTTGTAAAAATTCTTTCCCAATTTTCTACCTTCCTTCTAATCTTAGTTGCATTGGCTTTGTTTGTGCAAAAACTTTTCAATTTAATGTAATCAAAATGATCCATTTTGCTTTTCATAATGTTCTCTATCTCCTGTTTGGTCATGAATTCTTCTGTTCTCCATAGATCTGATAGGTAAACTATTCCTTGTTCTCCCAGTTTACTTATGGTATCAGCCTTTATATCTAAGTCATGAACCCATTTTGACTTTATTTTGGTATATGGTGTGAGATTTGGGTCTATGCCTAGTTTCTGCCATACTCTTTTCCAGTTTTCCCAGCAGTTTTTTTCAAAGAGTGGGTTCTTATCCCAGAAGCTGGGGTCTTTGGGTTTATCAAATAATAGATTACTATAGTCATTCACTACTGTGTCTTGCATATTTAACCTATTCCACTGATCCACCTCCCTATTTCTTAGCCAGTACCAAGAAGTTTTGATGATTTCTGCTTTATAATAAAATTTAAGATCTGGAATTGCTAGGCCACCCCTTCCCCTGAATTTCTTTTCATTAGTTCCTTTGATATTCTGGACCTTTTGTTCTTCCAAATGAATCTTGTTATTATTTTTTCTAACGCTATAAAATAATTTTTTGGTAGTTTGATTGGTATGGCACTGAATAAGTAAATTACCTCAAGTAGGATTGACATTTTTATTATATTAGCTCTGCCTACCCATGAGCAACTGATGTTTTTCCAATTAGTTACATCTTATTTTATTTCTGTGAAAAGTGTTTTGTAATATTGTTCATAGAGTTCCTGGGTTTGTTTCAGTAGGTAGACTCCTAAATATTTTATAATGCCTACAGTAAGTTTAAATGGGATTTCTCTTTCTATCTCTTGCTATTGGGCTTTGTTGGTAATATATAGAAATGTTGATTATTTATGTGGGTTTATTTTTATAGCCTGCAACTTTGTTACCCCACCCTCACTGAGGCACTTGGAGGTCTAGGTGTTGGTGTTTTCCTGTTCTACCACCTGTGCTTCAGGATTTCTTCAGAATTGGAGGTTGCAGGGCTCTGACAGCTCACCTGGTGCTGGGCTGGAACCAGCTAGGCTGAGGCTTTAGGAAGCCTTTAGGTTGTTTTCTTCACCTCCTTTCAGAATGCCGCAGGGTACTTATCAGCCTGGGGCCCCTTGTAGTTATGCCTCCCTTATTTTTGCTGAGGCACTGGGAGACCTCTTTGCTGGGCTGCTGAACTGCTTCTCCCCATCTTTCTTCTAGTTCAGCTGTTCCAGGGTTTTTTTCTAAGGTGATAGTTTCTGGGTTTTCAGAGGTTGATAGGGGAGAGTGAGAGTTATTACCTTTTCACTCCACCATGTTGGCTCCTGGCAGCGGAAGTCCTATCAAACTTTTTCCCCAATGCTTTATGATTTCTTTAGTATGGGTATTGCTCACTGAGGAGGTCACAGCCCCTTTCTAGCCTCTTAAATTGCATTTACCCTCTCTCTTTGACTAGATTATATGTTTCTTGAGGGCAAAGACCCAGTCTTTGTTTTAGATTCCCTAGTTTATTGAATATATCACTCCCTTAATGTTTATTTCAGTGAATTGAATCATTTAGGGATATAGGACAGTATCTAAAGAGACAAATTAACACTGAAAATGGCCATTAGTTTCTAAAACTGTGACCTTTTCCCCACATCTACAAAAAGTTTTGTAATTATTAATTTAATTAACTTAATTGAAGTTCAACTCGCATGTGTATCTGTGTGTATACATGTTATTGCTATATAATATGTAAAATGTATCACTGCTGTATTACACATATATGTATATGTATATATGTGTCCACATGTGTTTTTTATATATATATATACATATATTACATATATATATATAATATATATATATATTATATATATATATATATATGTTCCTGCTCAGCTCTATAGTTTGTGTTAGAAAATATTTATATAGACCTACTTCCTCACTCGAGGAATGAGGAAACTGATGACCAGAATTATGAAGCAAGTGCTATATTGCCTATTGAGACCCATATTCAATCCTATTTCATTCAACCTCATCTCTAATGCCTTCAAAATTATATGCAAGACTACCTGGGGTAAGAGCTGAGAAAAATTATTAAGTAGGAAAAGTTTAGGTACCCTTCCATTTCTTACATTAGTGTGCTTTGTTCTTCTTGCACAGATTCCCTGATTGCCTTGGCTGCTCAGAACCCCATTTAGACTCATTCTTCCTCACCTATACCCCATACTGTAGAAGCTGATCTCACTTTTAATAAAAAATTCCTGTTTAATTCTTTTAGGAACTTGTATTCTACTAGTAGATGAGAATTTAATCAGAAAAATACTAAAGAACTACATAGTTATCATATTCTTTTTCACACATAATATAACGCATTAATCTTATTTAAGCATGACTTTCCGTAGGTCTTTAAGGAGTAATTATGATGGTGTGCATTTCATATATGTTGATGGACAAATGAACAATAATTTTTGCAGAGATAGATGATAGCTGTCTTTAAGCATTTGAAGGATTGTCAGATGGGATGAGAACTTGTTAAACTTGTTCTCATTTTCCCTAGGGAGCAGGCATAGGTATGATTGGTGGATGTTACAAAGAGGCAATTTGAGCCTTGATATAAAGAGGAACTTCCTAATAATGAGAGGTTTTCAAGAGTGCAGTGTGAAATTAATGGTTCCCCTGTCATTGTAGTTCTTGAAGAGGCTAAATGGGAAGATTCTTGTACAGTTATGTATTGGACTAGATTGATTCTGAGGTTCCTTCCAACTCTGAGATTCTGTAAATTACTGCCATCTTTATAAACATAGACATCAAGCCAAAAGGTCCATCTTCCCCATCTTTTCCCCCCTGTTGAGCTGGAAGTATAAAGGGGAATTATACATTTTTGTTCTAAATCATACAGTATATTTAACAAATATGGAATGGCCTATCCCTCCATTATCCATTTTTATTTTTTGGATCAGATGCACGATCTGATTACTGTAGAGAATTCCCTGTTAGAAAAACCTCTTCACTAATACAGATGGGTGACTGCTGTGCAATTGTATAGCTTTAGAGAGTTGCCTAGACATTGAGAAGAGTTATGTGACTGACCAGGGCCACAGGGCTTGTATGCCTCAGAGGGAGGACCTGAACCTGAGTCATTACAAAGCTGAGGCCAGATCTCTATCAACTCTGCTGTAATACCTTTCATATTCCTTTTTCTTAGGCTCTAAAATTACTCTTTTCAATACAGTATTAAGAGTATTTGTCAAATTCTCATATATGGCACTCAGTGTGGTAGGGTTGAGGAAATTAATTTAATTAAAAAACACTATAAGAGTATAAATTATACACACAATATGAGTGTATGTACTTTGTATATTTACTCTGTATATACTCACATACATATGCTTTGCAAATACTGATGCACAAATGTATATATGTGTGTCTATAAGAATTATGTATTTATCCCTTTCATATTTTTTTCAGCTCTTAAGTGATATATATCTATATTTATATTTAGTACATATAGACAGCTATATATGTAGTATATATAGTTATGTATATATATATATATCTAGTATATGTGAGTGTATGTAAAAAGTATATGTATATGCATATATACAAAACAAATGTAAATGGTATGTGTATCTATGTATATACACATGAGTTTATGTAGTATATACAAAGTAAATATGCATATATTATATACAGAGTAAATATATATAGTATGTACAAAGTAAATATAGTAAATATACAAAGTAAATTTATATATTTAGTATTTATACTTATGTGCACATATAAATAGAATATATATAAAGTAAAGATAAAGACATTACGTAATAGCTGAAAAATGTGAAAGGGAAAGTAGGCACTGTAATATCCCCTTACCACACTTAAGAAGAAATATTTCAGCCCAGTATTTTATTTTTGACTTGTTTGTCCTGTACAGCTGAGATACAAACACCATAATTAAGAGATTAGCATGCTTCCCCCTCCACCCCCTCTTTGGTACTGTGAAAAGTTTTTTTCTCACAGTGCTTTGCAACTCCGCATTCCTGTTAGAACCAATAAGTTTAAGAGAGAAAAATGGTAACGTTGGCTCTTAGTGTCTTCTTTTTTTTCTAATTTATTGGGGTTTTTTCCCTAATTTTATCAGACCTAGTTCTCTTATCACCAACAAAATGATCACTTACTCATGACAAGAAATGTTCTTTTGACATAATGAAATAATTTACTTAAGTGTGTAGTGCTTTCAGTCACACATAAAATAGTATTTTACCTACACATTTTATTTTACTCTAATTGAATACATTTCCACTCTTAAAAAAACAAAACAAAACTTTAACAAATGTAAGAATTGAGTTAAGCTCAAGGTGAAATAATTAAATATTCCCATCCAGTAGCCTATGAATGACCAGATACTAAGTGGAAATATTGAGAAAATTCTAGTCATTAACAGCATTAACTAGCAGCAGAGCCAAGCTAATACAAAATAATGAAGTAGGCCAACTTTGGTGCTTCACCCCACCTTTACTGTGAACTCCTTCCCCCATTGCCATGACCCTCTCTGTGTCTTTACTTTCCCTCTCTCGTGTTTAAGAATATAAAAAAATAAATAAAGTTAACTAAATTCACTTCCCCTGTTTTGCAGATGAGGAAAATAAGGTATAGAGAGCATTTAAATGAAATGGCCAAGGTAACACAACTAGTAAGGAGCTGAAGCAGATTTTACTTTTTATACCCAAATGATTTAGATGACAAGGATGTGCAAATATGAGTGAGGAGTTGGTGCACTTTGAGAAGTAAAAGAGAGACTGGGAGAGGTGCCAAAAAGCTGAAGATGGAAAAAAAATCTTCTAATTTCCATAATAGAGAGAACGGAATTCCAGAAATTATATACTTCAGGCTTTGATTCCTACCTCATGTAAAATTGCTGAACAAACTATTTGATAAACTTCCTGAGTGCTTACCAAAAAGGAGTTGGTGATCACTACAGGCTAGAATAGGTCCATGGAGAACAAACTAAATTAATTTTGGTTTTTCAGTTACTTAATAAATATTTATAGCCTAGAATTTTTATTTGTGAGAGGAAATGTGCTATTATGATAACATTCTGCTCTTTGAATCAGGATCTTGTCATTGACATTTACTACCCATCTAAACTTAGTTATAGCCTTAAATCACTCTCTTTTTTTTCCCTTGCCTCAAGGAAATTCCAAAGACTTGTCTACCAAGAAGTAGTTGGGTTTTTATCTGAATTGCTAAAGAGATTTTCTAACTGAAAGAATCAAAGATCATTCACATATCTGCAACTTCACATTGTATAAACAAACTAGTTTCTGTGGATAGATTTGGAGTCGGGAATATCTAGATTCAAATTTCACCTCGATATTTAATTATTAGTTGTATGGCCTTGGGCAAGTCTCTTACCTGCTTTCAGGCAACTTGTTAAGATGGTAAGTTAGAAATGGTTACAATCTTCATAAATGGAAGAAGTCTTTAAATCAACAGAAATGCAGATTATGTAAATGAATTGGGTATAATTGAGTAAATACACATACACATACATGTGTATATATATATGTGTATTATATATATATATATATACATAACTGTGTGTGTGTATGTGTGTGTATCTTAGCACTATTTCAGAAAGCCACTTGACACAGTTTTTATTTTATTAAACATGAAATAGGGAAAAGTTTTCTAGATTATAATAAAGTTGGATGAATTCATAGCTGGTTAAAAAATATACAAAAAGAGTGTTTGATAAAAGTTGCATTTCAATCTGGAATATACCAAGTTCTGTCATTGGTCCTGTCCTATTCACATTTTTGTCAGCAATTTGAATGAAGACATAGAAGGCATGTTTATTGAATCCATGTATTGTGTAAAGCTGGAAGGAATGCCTAATGACTTGGATGATAGAATTACTGTTTTTTTTTTAAATCTCAGCAGGCTAGAATATTGTGATAAAATTAACAGGATGAATTTTAATTGGAAAAACTCTTTTTTCAGCAAACTATTACCTGGCAATACATTTAATTGAATTCGACCCATTGTTCCTTTATGTTCTTCAAACCTCACAAAAAACCCTGTCAATATTTTTTTTAATTATGCATTATTGAGTATTAGAGTAATATTTATATTTTCAACATTAGACTGTAAGACCCATTCACATTGATGCACTGTTATTTGACCTGTGAATAGGTACAACCATTCTCAAATTTGAAATTATACACAAACATATTATGAAACACTTCATGCCTTTTTATCTAGCTGTACCACTTCTAGGCCTATAGCCAAAAGAGATAAAAGTAAGAGGAAGAGGTTTTTTTATGTACAAAAATATGTATGGTAACTCTTTTTTTGTGATGGCAAAAACCCCTGGAAACTAAAGGATTGTCCATCAATTAAAGAATGGCTAAATACCACATGTGAATGTGATAGAAGACTATTATACAGTAAGAAAGGGAAAAAAAAGATTATTTCAAAATGGTAAGGAAAGACATGTATGAACAAATTCAGAATGAAGTAAATATAACCAGAAAATAATTTATACTATAAAAATGAACAATTGTGAGAACTTTTTTAAATCGACAATGAATAATTAATAACAACTCTAAAAAAATAAATTTTTGAAAGCTGTAAGAACTCTGATCAATACAATAACCATTTGTAACCATACTCTCTATCACAGAAAAGTGATGGGTTTAAGGGTAAAAAAATGCATACACACATGTTTATATTTAATTAGCTTTTCAAATGGTTATGAAAGGCACTTCTTTAAATGTTGGTTTTTTGTTCCACATGTGTATTATCACTTAACATTCCCTATCTGTGTTAATTAATATTCTTCACTGAGTTTTTCTAACATTCTTGAATCTCACAGGAGTATGTGTGTGTGTGTGTGTGTGTGTGTTTGTAAAGAGACACAGAGAAAAAGAGATGGAGAGAGGGGGAGGAGGAGAGAGAAATATTCATTTTCCTGTTCCTCTTTCACTGTGCTTAATATGAAGAAACTAGAAATTAAGTAAACATTCACAGCAAAACATGAACTGGGAGTGAAACAAAGTTTTCTGAAAGATCTTATTATACAAAACTAAGGTGGTTAAATGATCTAGAATGCATATACTTATGTAATGATTAGGTAACTATTCTCTGCAGCGCAGATGATGTTAGAGCTAGTTGCAATCTTACAGGACTTAATTTCTGCTCCTGAGTCCACAAATAACCTGGGTTTATGGTGTCTATAGAACATTAAGCTATCACATATAACTTGTTAATGTTAGCTTGTCCCCATGTGTTTACAAATATTATCTATTTTCCTCATACTTTGGAAACTCAGAGAATTTGTCTATACAAAATAAGTACCTGCCTATTGCTTTAAAAATGAAAGGTTGAAGAATGAATGAATGAATGAATGAAAGAAAAGGCATTTATTAATCACTTACCATGTGCAGAGCACTATACTAAATGCTAGGATACAAAAGGAAAGCACAAAAATTGCCAAAGAATATGAACATTAACCTAAAAAGCAAATTTCAAATAAATTAATGTAACTTTTATAAAATTTGGATTAAATTAATGTTATCTGAAGTTATGGGCCTAGTAACGAACTTATAATATGACTGTCAGCTGAGGACCAGCCTAGGGAAGTCTGAAGAATTACCATGGTCAAATTACCTTGGTCACAAGGTAATGAATTTTCATCAACGGCAGCCCTCAAAGACCAACTGCTAAATTGTACTGCATCCCAGGTCACCATCAGTTGTCTTGATTTTTGTCCTGTCACTGGACTTCAATGACTCTGAATGGGGGAATGAGGCTAATGAATTTGAGCAACTCTGCCTCACTTAAATCCAATTCATTTGCAAGTCAGAAGATCACTTGTGACGTCATTGGTCCTCTTCAAAATCCAAGGATGGGTAAGAACAACAACAGGGATTGTGACCAGTGTTGTTGGAAGAAGTACACGTGCTGGAGTATATGCGGTGTATGTTCAGAGAGGACTAGTACCTCTGGTGGGAGGGCTTGCAAAGACCTTTTCAGGGCTGCTCATCTACCTTTGGTGTTTACCTTCATTCACCTTTCACTTGTGGCTCCAAGAAGCTGTAGAATATGCAGTGGCCACATCTTGTAAACCATCTCAGAAGATGGGCTAAATCAGGTTGAGGGTAACTGACAGACCTTAAACATGTTGGTGAGTTAGGGGGATATCTACCACAAGAATGTTAAGACTTTCCTTGGTAGAAAT
Source organism: Phascolarctos cinereus (assembly GCF_003287225.1). Taxonomy (NCBI): domain Eukaryota; kingdom Metazoa; phylum Chordata; class Mammalia; order Diprotodontia; family Phascolarctidae; genus Phascolarctos; species Phascolarctos cinereus. The sequence goes on along the minus strand of NW_027555514.1, from coordinate 154,643,578 downwards.
GGTGGATGAGAAAAATTTGTTCCTGTGGCCATGAAGGTGGCTGAAGTAGGTGTTGTGGGATGCTGAGAGCTTGGTCAGGCATTGAAGACACCATGTTCATCCACTGCATCCTGGGAACCAGTCATCTTGACTTTTGTCTTGCCACTGGACTTTGATGACTTAGAAAGAAAGTGAGGCTGATGATTTTGCACAACTCTGCCTCATTAAAATCCAACTGACTCATGAGTCAAGACATCACCTGTGATATCATTGGTCCTCTTTGAAAACAAAGGATGAACAACAACATTAATGCTGATGAAATCATGAAGAAGTATCAGCATAAGCAGCTATGTGATGTGATGGATAAAGTTCTGCCTTGGATTCAGGTAGACATTAATGCAAATCTTGTTAACTGTTTGACCCTGGGCAAGTCATTAAACCTCAGTAAACTTCAGTGTCCTCATCTTTAAAATGGAGTTCATAATAATAGCACCTACCTCCCAGGGTTGTATGAGGACAAAATTGGTAATATTTGTAAAAGTACTTTCTTAACCTTAAATCAATATATAAATATTAGTTATTATTACTACTATTATAATTATTATTAGTGGGGTTATCACACGTTTTTTCTGTACTCGATAGTGCACACTTTTTCATTGTAGTCATACAAACATTTAGATACAAAAACCTTTCTACATTTCTTCTACAATGTTATACTCTGATTCTTTAAGGTTATTTTGAATGTTACATTCCTTTAAGTATATATTTTTAAAATCAGGAATAGTTAACTATTTTTGTGTCTCATACTCTTTTGGTAGTCTGATGAAGCCTTTGGACTACTTTTTTTTTTTTTGAGAGGCAATCGGGAGTGGAGGGGGTGTTCAGTGACTTGCCTACAGTCCACCCTGCTAGTAAGTGTTATGTATCTGAGGCCAGATTTACCCTCAGGCCCTCCTGACTCCAGGGCCAGTGCTGTATCCACTGTGCCACCTAGCTGCCCCGTTCTTAGAATAATATTTTTAATTGTGTAAAACATAATATACAGGACTACAAAGGAAACCAGTTATACTGAAGTATTGGATGTGTGTGTCCATATATAAATGTGTATATACACATATATATTTATTTATTTCAAAGTAAAGAATCTCTGCTCTAAACATATTCAAAAGTGTGAATTTCTAGGGGAAAATATATTAATTGTTTCATTAGTGGCAAGCATCTTAGTAGCAAAGGTAATGGATCGTTCCCAAATAGACAGGTAACATTACTGTGTAGCTAGTAAAACTCCTTTCAAAAATATGTCTAGAGCATCCTCAACTGAAATATGCAATTATTTGAAGGGGGAGAAATCATGAGATGTTAGATATGCTTGGATGTGCTAGAAAGCTAAAAAGAAGCTGGCATATACTAACACTGAAGGCAGAATTTTTTTTTCTATTTAATTCTCTGACTTGATTCAAGGAAAGTTCAAAGATGCATTTGCCTTCATTTCCCTCCAGCCTTATAGAGTCAATGTGGTTGCTACTTCTTTGCCATCAGAAATATTTTCCACAATATTCCTACCATCTAAAAAAAACAATAGGCAACATGAATTGGGCATGAATCCAGCTCTCCTTACTCAGAATGAGGATTCATGACATAGGCAGTAGCAGGGCAGAAGTGATGTGCCTGAATTAGATGATTTATAAATATAAAAGACAACATTTTAAGATTCTTGAACCATCAAATCGAAGTCATTTTAGTCAGTGCTTTTCAAAACATACCTAAATTAGTCCACAAAATTGGATGTTGCGAGAATGGAAAGCATATAATTCTATGGTTTATCAAGAACATATTTTGAAGTGATAGAATCTTTATTCTAGGTATATTGGTTATAATTATATCCATTGTATATAATAAGGATATTCCCACTTGTAAAAATGGTCAGAATTGAACATCTTTGACAAAGATGTGCATTTCGTTCAAATTTAATTATCTAGTTATACATTTTTACAAATTGCAGCTGGTACAAATATATTTGGGAAAATGTATTTATGCCAAGGGTCATGCTTTAATCATTGCCTAGAAAATTGAACATCATAGGCTTTCAGCTGTCATTTAGCACATTCAATTCTATCTTTGCATATTTCACTATTATACTTTAGTAATTTGGAATCTATTTATGTCTAAGTGACAGAAATAAAAGTCAGTAATTATGTCTGAGTACAGCTTTGAAATTCATAATTTTTACATTTACATGCAGGAAATGAAATCAAGTTTTGAATTGTCAGAAATCAAAACAGAGCATCTGGCTAGTTTCCATTTTTATTTTATTTTTATTTTCCAGTCTGTCATTCTAATTCAATTGTGGATATTTGGTCATTGGAAGCAGCCTTAAGAATTGCTGAGTGGTTCAGAAAGGAGGTTTAATAGGATCTCAGATCAATTTCCAGTTCTGCCACTGATCCATTCTGTGACATTAACTACCACTGCAGTGACATTAAACAGGTCACCTCAGATTTTCCACGCTTTGGAATTTCTTTCTATGCTAATAACTGCCAATCACATCAGAACTACATATGTGTGTACATGTGTATATGCATTGAAGACACTGGGTTAGTAACGAAGCCCATGAAGAATTTGTTTCAACAAATTGTTTCACCAGGAATTATTATAGCATTATAGAGAGTCTTAAAGTCTTGTCCTTGTGATTGAATGAACTAAGAAACATATTTCTGTTTTCAATGTAGTTGAGGTTACAATCCAAGGATCAGGATTCCTTTAGGAGTATTTAAAGGTGTTTAACATTTCATTTTTGTCACATAAGATATTTGGCTTACATTCAGTGAATAATTTTTATCATGATTTAAATTTGTATAAGACCTAGGAAGGAAGAAATCTGGATTTGAGTCTTTTTTCTTATTTATAAACTTGCCTTCATGTTTTATGCTAAATTAGATAGTGTATTAGAATTAAAGGTTCTTACAAATATTTAACTTCCTATCTTGCTGCATTGTTGGGAGGGAAATTTTATGTATGTATACAAACATATACACATATATGTACATGTACACACACAACCACACATATACATTTGTATGCACACATATACATATATACAAACCCATAACTCATGTACATATGCGTATACATACACACACTTAGAATTTTATAAAGCATCTTCTAATTAGTTTTATTTTTATTCTCATTTAAGCCCTGGATTATAAGTGGATTCAATATTTTATCAAAAGTTTCTCTGAATTTAGTGTTATAATCATATGGTCATTATTTTTCCTTATGATGAGATGATTTATTATATTGATTAATTCCCTAATACAAACCATCCTTGCATTCTCTTCATAAATTCTATTTGCTCATAATAGTCAATTTTTTTTAGAAGAAATGCTCTATTGTATTTGCAGGTAGTTTAGTAGTTTTCCATCAATATTCATAGTGCTATTGGTCTATAGTTTTCTTTCTAGGTTAAACTAACTGCTTGATAGGGAGGTGCTAGTTGTGCAGTGGAAAGAGTACTGGACTTGGAGTCAGGAAGACTCTTCCTCATGATCTCAGGTACTTACTAGCTCTGTGACCCTGGGCAAGTCATCTTTATTTGCCTTGGTTCATTGTCTGCAAAATGAGCTGGAGAAGGAAATGGCAAACTACTCCACTATCTTTGCCAAGAGAACCCCAATAGGGTCATGAAGAGTCAATCGTGACTGAAAAATGACTGAACAACTGAACCACTTGATATGAGGATATAGAAACAATTGAGTCAAATACTATATTTCTCTATGTTCTGAAACAGATCTCTAGTAACTTTCTTGATTAATTTTGCCTTTACTCTGTTCTCTACTTTTTCATTTCAAATTTTGGTGTTTGAGATTTTCTCTCTTTAAAGATTGTATTGGCTAATTGTTCATTAATTTTGTTAGGCTTTTCAAAAATCAGTTCTTCGATTTCTTGTTTCATTTGTTTCTTATTCCCAATTATATTGACTACCACCTAATCTCAATGGTTTTCATTTTTTCTCTCTGAGTTTAGTTTATTTGTTTTTAAAGTTTTTAACAGTACAGTCTCAGTATGTTAATCTTCTGTGTGTCTATTTTATTGATGTTAGCATTGTGGATTTTCTGTTGAGTATTCCTTTCACCTCGTTCCACAATTCTTATATGTCATATTTGTATTGCCATTATCTTTGATATAAAAACTTTTTTTCTACTTACAATTTTCCTTTTCTACTAGTAATTTTTTATTATTATTATTATTTTCTATGTTGGTCTATATATTTTATAATTTTATCACTCTTTATCACCATTTTGACACAGTGATCTCTACATCAGTGCATAGAGTCCATGCTGTTATACATTTGTCTCTACATTTAATGTGGCCCAGCATGTAAAGGATTTTTGCATGATTTCCATGAATTTGGGGAAAAATTATATTCTTTCTTCTCCCCATTGTGTTCTTGACACATAATTTTTAGACCTAAAAATGTGTAAAATATAATGCTCTATCATCTTTTTCTTATTTATTTAAAAAAGTCTATGAGATGTTTAAATCTTTCCATTTTAAGATTTATTTCTATCAAGTTTTTCTTTTACATATTATTCTCCAGAGTTCTTAGATGCATATATGTTTGACTTACTTTCTTGATTTGTATGGAAACTCTGTCATGAACTTACTTATTCCTATCAGTGATTTCTGGTTTGAATTCCACTTTGAAATGATTACTGCCATTCCTTCTTTTTAGGATTTGGCAGTAGCATGATAATTTTAGACAATTCTTTTATTTTGATTTTGTTGAGATTAAATATGTTTACTAAAAGTAGAGCACTATTGGATTATAGTTTTTAATCCAGTCTATGACTTTTTTTGGTTTCACAGGGAATGGGGGAGGGGTGCAGCTCTGAGGTTAATTCTTTGCATTTCAGAGTTCTGAGGTCAATCCACATGCATTTCATAGTACAGTTGATTGTTTTGTCTCTCCTTCAGCTAATCTGTCTAACCAGCACATTCTTAATATTTCAGTTAAATTCAGTAAACATTTGTTAAGCAGTGGGTATGTGCAAGGCACTCTAAGCACTGGGGTTACAAGTTTAATAAAAATAAAGACTCCCCTCCCTCGCAGAGCTTACAATTTAATATAACCTGATGTTTTTGTTAAACTTCTCTAACCAAAAACTTTCTCATTCCTCATATTTCCCATACTTTTGGCTTTTCATACTGCTGATATTCCCCTCTTCTTAGATCTTCTCTCCTCCATGGGTGTTTTGAGTTTGGTTTGCTGACATTGCTCTTTCCTGGGTCTTTTCCTACCTGTCTGATCATTTCTTCTCACCCCAATGTTTTGTTTTGGGTCCTTTTCTCAATTCACTATAGTCTTCTCTTTTGGTGATTTCTCAGATTCCTCATGTCTTTTCAAGTGCCTCTCAGATGTCCAGCCCTCATTCTCCTTCTGAGCTATAATCTCATTATCACACAGTTTTCACAAATATAAGCTGTCAGAAACACAACTCATTTTCTTCCCTCTCTTGATGCACACAAAACCTACATCTTTTTTCCTACCTTCCCTATTTCTATTTTAGTCACCACCTTCATTCTAGTGAATCAGGTTCACAGTGTGAGACTCTTCACTCTTCCTTACCTCCCCTATCAATCAGTTTTTAAGTCCTGTTATTTCTACTTCCATAAAATCTCTATCATCCAGCGATGATGATGGCAGTTAGCATTTCTATAATGCTTTAAGGTTTGCAATGTATTTTGCAAATATTATCTCATTTCATCCTCACAACCCTGGGAGATAGGTACTGTTGTTATCTCCATTTTACAGTTGAGGAAAGGGAGGCAAACAGAGGTTAAGTGACTTGCTCAGGGCTCTAAATACTGTGCCACCTAGCTGTCTTCTCCTAATTGATCTAGCTGTTTCTCCCATTTCCAATCTGTGCTCTATATACAGCCAAGATTCATATTCATAAAGAGTAGACTTAACCATGTCACTCCCCGATTGAAAAATGTTAATAGCGTTCTATTGCCTTTAGGAAAAATGCAAATTCCTCAATCTGGAATTTAAAGCCTGGCACAATTTGCCAAGAACTTATATTCTTTGACTGCCAAAGTGGCCTATTTTTTATACACTGGTTTTCCATTCATCTTCTGTCTTTATGCCTTAGCACAGGCTGTTTTCCATGCCAGGAAGGCTCTGCCTACTCATCTTCCTTTATACAATCCCTAACTTGCTTCAAAAAGGCAGCTAGGTTTCACAGTGGTTAGATTTCTGGGCCTGGAGTCCAGAAGACCTGAGTTCAAAACCATCCTCAGACACTTACTAGCTGTGGGACCCTGCGAGTCACTTAACCCTGTTTGCCTCAGTTTCCTCATCTATAAAATGGGCTGGAGAAAGAAGGGCATGCTACTCCAATATCTTTGTCAAGAAAACCCCAAATGGAGTCACAAAGATTCAGTCATGACTGAAAACAACTGAATTTAGAAAACTTCCTTCAAAACATGTCAAGTTCTAATTGCTACAAGAAGCCTTTCCTGATCTCCCCTTGTTTTAGTGCTCCATACCTCCAAGTTATTTTGTATTTTCTCTGACATATTTCATTTATACTTAACTGTGTAACTGTTAATCCCCTAATTCCTTGAGGTTTGGGCTATTTTGTTTTTAATCTTTGTATCCCCTGTGCCAAAATAGTGTTAGTCACAAAACAGGCATTTAATAAAAGCTTGTTGATGGAATTATTATTGTCTTAAGGTCAGAAATGATGTAAGTTTCTTGATTTTGGACTCCCCTTCATCAATGACAAGAACTTCAGTTGAAATTATTCTACCTACCTTTCTTATTTCTTGTTTCAATTTTTTTCTTTCCTTCTGTTTCTCTGAAAACTAAGGATTTAGCCAATACAATGTCCTAAGGGACCTTAAATTTTTGTGTACAATGGGTTTACATTGATTTGAGTACAATTAAATAATATTTACCTTTTTGGTTGAGAAACTTTTTTGTTGTTCAAGTCTTTCTTGAAGTTCATATGTCTCTTGTAAACTTTTCAGTCTCTTTGTTTTAAAATATCAATATTCTGCTTTCATAGGATAAACTAAGCTTTTCTGGGTAATTCTGGATTCATACCCATGCTTCTCAATGTCAGAAATGCTACATTCCAGTTTCCTAGGTTGGCTTTGTCCTTGTCTTGGTTGAAAAAAAATCTATGATTGTGATTATTATTCCTTAGTAAATTATTTTTGAACTTCTGATAGCTTATTATGTTTCTCCCTTACCATTACAGTGCTGGGATTTCAATTTGATAAGGGTAGACACTAAATGTTGAGTTCTTCCTACCCATGTCTTTTTCTTTCTACAATACAACAAATTAAATCTATAACAAAAGTCCCTATTCTTGACCAATGGTTTCTTATCTCTATAGAATTAGAAAGCTTAAAAATACAATTTAAAAAATCATAAAGTTCCTAAGTCCCTAGATTATTTTTTTTCTTCAGACTGGAAGCAAAATTTCCCAGCGCTTTGAATTTTGTACACTTGGTTATTAACAAACTTCCCCCCTTTCAACACTTTCTATAGTGAAAGCATTAATTTAGGATTCAATCTTATAGTTTTCTAGAAAACCATCACACATATAGCAAAGGGAATTTAAAAGAGCAAAGAAATACTCAATGCCAAACAATCTTGGCAGGTTTACACAATAATAAACACAAAGAGGAATGAGTATATTTCCCACTGCCTCAGAAGCTTTTCTTAGTAGGCACAGCTTAGGAACTCTACTGGATTCTCTTAGCACACTATGTGGCAGACCAGGAAATAAAATAAGATTCAAGCCACTGCCTGATTTAGAGGTAGCTCACATGAAAAGGTCCTCCATCCACTGCTACTGCTTCCTGATGCTTCCTTCAGTCACTATTCTCTGTCCTTTTCACAGTCTCTCTCCAGGTTTCTCTAACTTTAAACTTTGTCTTGAACAGAAGCGATTTTTTAAAACGCCCGTCTAGTGGAAAACTCAGCCTTCCTTTAGTATGGAATCTTTTTTTTTTAAAACAATTTAGTTAATTCACTGGTCTTTGTGAGTCTGAATTTATAGCTGCTTTGCTTCACATGCAATTCCATTTTCCACTGTGGAAAGTTTACTGTTGGTTGTTTCTGAGGATTTTTTGTTGTTGCTGTTGTACTCACCATAATCACTTCTCTCTTTAGTATTTTTGTACCATCTGTTTTCATGTCCCCTAATTTGACCTTGTTTTTCTCCTATGTAGAATGTATGTATTTATATTTATATGCACAAGAAACATGTCTATACAGAAATAATAGATTTGTGCTTCTTTTAAACCATTGCTATTTCTTGTTTTATTTAAATGTGTCTTCAGTTTGAAAATGTTTCTGCAGATATCTTTGATGATTTCTTTTCACAAATCCATTGTTTCTGGTACTGTAGCTGATTGAATTGATCCATAATATATTCAATTGTATAAACACACTACTTTCCTATTTTTTAACTTTGATTTTTCATTTCTTATATGGATTATTAAGCTATTTATTAGTCAAGCATGGATGCTTTTGTGAGCTGTATTAGTAGAGGGAATATCCATGTTGATAAAAATCACAAATCCTTTAAAATGTCTCTCTTTGCTATTTGTTGTTGTTGGGTATAAAAGAGCTCATATCCCTTTGATCTTTTCATTCTTGCATTTTGTATCTTTCTGATAGTTTAAATGATTGTTTTAACTGAAGGGGACCAGCATTTCTTGACTGTACTTTGCTTTTTGTACAAATAATGAACCCACCTTTTTTTAGTCATTTATCTCTTTGATGGCACAAGTAAGGGAGAAATGATGGAATTTCCATGCATTGTATTGATAGCCAAATAATGTCAAGAGAAATTGAGGAAAACCCTCAGCATGTTGGATGGATGATTTGTGAGAACATTTGAACAAGAGTCATATGAGGAAAGGAAGTGTATGTTTTACATTCTGCTTCATTGGTTAGAATGTATACATTAAAAAGATTATACATTCATTATAATATCGAAGTTTTAAAGTACTGATGATCCAATCCGAGTATATATTTCCAGTTCACAAGTTATTAGACAAGAAAGCAACTCAGGTATCATCTAATCCTGTCCTCGTATTTTACAGATGACGAAACTGAGGTCCATGTGGGAAAACTGATTTGTTCAAAGTCATTCATCTAAGCAGTGACAGGGCAAGAGAAAAAAATCATTTATTCTGACTTCTAGGTCAGTGTTCCTTCTATTTATACCACTCTGCACCTCCTCCCACTGAAAAATTACTAACAAAATAAAACTTTAAAAGTTACCCCAAACTATTAGAGCCCCATTTCTTTTGACAGCAAAAAGAATTATGTAAAACTATTGATGTTGTTTGGTTGGTGAAATAATTGAATTTTGCATGTGTACATCTATATTGCCTATGTAATTTTGTGGTCTTATTTCATACCTTGCACTTGCAAAAATGATTTTTAAATTTTTAAATATTTTACTTTAATTTAGATAAAGTAAGCACAATTGTCTTTTAAAGAAAGATGAAATACCTCTTAGTTTGAAGCTTATAAATTATAATTTGATTCACATAAAAATAAGTAGATTCAGACAAATGCAGCTAGTTGAAGCATTCAACACATATCAATCCTTATCAAAGAAAATAATTGAAAACATTAGTGAAATAGCTCGAACACAGGATGCATGCAAAGCTTCATCCAAACACCTCTGTATCCAATGAGCAAGACTGACTGAACTCTTTGATCTCCCCAGGATCACATGAAAGAGGAAGAGAAAAAGCAACATCTGTTAGAAAACAGGTTTAATGAACAGGGTGGAGACTAGAAGAATGTTGACACAAGGCATGAGCAAAGTGAAAGAAAAAGATATTATACAGAAAAGGAGAGATCAGAAAGAAAGAGAGTAATAGGCACAGACTTCAGAAGAACTAAGTAGATGTGGTCTGACTTGGGAGACAAGCGGACATTCAGATGAAAGCATTGTATTTTATATTTTTGAAGGAACTTTAAAAGTTATTTTTGGTAACTTTTTATGGCTCCCTTCAAACATTTCATGCAGTTTTTTTAAAGCACTCAATTAGGAATGAAATAATAGGGCCTGGAGGGCAAGAGCAAAGTTTGAATCATGAAGATATCATATATGGAAAGACAAGAATTCATTTTCACACTTTATTAATACCACCAGGTAAAATTTATGTTTCATACAAGCATCTAGAAAATTTAGAGAAAAGGAACAATTATTTTGAGCCTGTCTCTGCTGTCTACATTGATAGAACTCACCTTATTCATGCTCAGTTTCCCATTGTACTTTGCTTGTGTAAATGCACATTTCATTTCTGTATAGAAAACAAAAATGTCCAGAACAAATTTATTGCCTGGAGATATATAAAAATTAGGCAGTATCCAATTCAGTGGGGATTACCAACGCTGATCTCAAAAAAGAGACAATGAATGTAATACATGGTATTACAATAAAAGTAATTTAATAGTCATGAGTAAACTTTAAGTGCATTTGTCTAGAGTGTCTATGCTCATTTCACTCCTCCCTCCAACCAGAAAGAAGTTGACCCTAGACCTCCCTAAATGCTTACTGAGACTGACTTGGGTCACAGTCTTCCCTCTTAGTCATTGCTTAGTCCTCCCTTCCATCCTCTTGCACTCCTTCAGCATCAGGAAAGCAGAAGAGGGTTTAGGAACAGGAGCCCTCAGCATTCTCTAATTCACCTAATTACAGGTGGTTATAATGGAAGTTTAGGCTCTTTTACTTAATAGGAGATGTGAATGGCCTCAGATTCATATGACATCCTCTCTCTTCTCTTGGAAGTTAAAAGGGTTATAAAATTCCTAACAAATTTGACTTGTGATACCTTTAGGCAATCTCTTCACTGCCAAGTAAGAACAGAAGAGTTCTACCTTTTATATTCTGTTTGAGAACAAGCTTCCCAGCTCTGCCCCCTTGTACTCTTGGATACCACATTAAAAACATTGAAGTTGACACAATGGAAAAACAATTATTTTATCTAAAAAAAAAGAATCAGGCTCACAAAATGCCATTTGAACAGTAAAAAGTTATTGCGAAAAGGAGAGGAATCTCTGGGAGAGCGAAGGAGCAAAAAAACAAAGAGGAGAAATGAAATGCCCCTCAATTGTCTGCTTTTTCTGTCAAAGGTGTGGGGATGGTGATGAACCAGGACAGTCCCACCCAGACTTTTCTTATATTGTTCACTGGCCCCTTCTACCTTTCTATTTTTTCCTGTCCTTTATTCACTCTACCTTTCAACTACACTGGGGTACTTGCTTTTCCTTTCAAAGGACATTCCGTTGCCTGTCTCTGTTTTTGTACTGGCTGTCACCATGCCTGGAATTTTCTCCCTCATCACTTCTACTTCTTGATTTCTTAGCTCCCTTTAAGGGTCAGCTCAAATTCTTCAAGAGGCCTTTTGTAATCCTCCTCCCACACTTCCTCCCTTCTCTCATGTGCAGAAGTGCTTAGCCCTCTCAGACTCCTCTCTGCTGCGTGTACACCTTGGCTAAATAGAGTTATTTACAGGTTGTTTGTTCTCTCTGAAGTGTGTACTCCTTGACAGCCAGACAGTTTTTGCCTTCCTTTACATCCCCAAGCTGTAGCACAGTGCCCACAAAAAATGCTTGTTGACTGACTACATAAAACCTCCAAACTTGTAGAATGTGGAATTTGCCAAAGATTCTGCATTTTATGAAGGATTAATTAATCATGCTAATAGAAAACAGTTTGATAGTATATATGTGGGGGAGAAAGGGTGTAAAACCCAAGCCAGCTGTAGCCTTTCTCTCTTACCCTAATTGTTTGTTTGTTTGTTTTTTTGGCTAGGCAATGGGGTTAAGTGACTTGCCTATGATCACACAGCTAGTAAGTGCTAAGTGTCTGAGACCAGATTTGAACTCAGGTCCTCCTGAATCCAGAGCCCGGTGCTCTATCCACTGTGCCACCTAGCTGCCCCACTTTTACCCTAATTGTAAACCCTATCCACACATAGCTTCTACAAGGCAGAGAAATGGAAACTTTTATTTGGCTTTGCCAAAAGCCAAAGGAGCCTTTAGGAAAGTTTGCATGGTGCTCAATTTTTCAAGTGAAGTTACTTGGGCAAGAGAAGGAAATAAGCACAATTATATGCCAGGCTCTGTGCTAAGTACTTTAAATTATTATCTCATTTGATCCTCATAACAGCCCTGGGAGGCAGGTGTTATTATTTTCCCCGTTTTACAGTTGAGAAAACTGAGGCAGACAGAGGCTAAGTGACTTACCTAGGATCACACAACTAGTAAAAGTCTAAGGCCTATTTTGAACTCAGGTCCTCTCAACTCCAGGCCCAGTGCTCTATCCATTGTACCATCTAGCTGCTAAGTACTCATTTAGCATATTCACCAGCTCCACCTCAATATGTGATAGAATACATATTGCTTGAAGCTGCAGACTCTCTTAGTATTTTATCTTGCCAAAGGCCCTCTGTACTTGTTGCACATTTGCCCACGACCAAAGGAAAGGGTCTATTTTGATGCAGGAACCTTATAGTCACAGTTACAAAGATCCACAGGTGGGAGTTGCATATCTACTGAAAGGGTCATCTAGCCATGCCAGAAATAAGAAATTCCTGGATATAACTAGTTGACATTTTTTTAAAGTCAAAAATGATTGGCTAGGGAAACTGTTAAGGAAAAATTGTCTGTCTAATATTACAGTGTTTGATGATATTTCTACAAAGGCCATCAGCTTAGATACTTAAGCTTTTTTTGTATTATAGACCCCATTAAAAGTCTAGTGAAACCTATGAACCCTTTCTCAGAAAACTGTTTTGTTGGCTACATTCATAATAGAAATAAATGCTAAATTTTAATTAGAGGTTAGTGCAAGTGAATTTTTTTTCCATTCAAGTATACAGACCCCCTGAAATTTATCCATGTGCATGTGCACCCAAGATTAAGAACCCCTGACATAGGTTATTACTTTTACTTTTAGTCCATTTCCACCCAAAAAAAATTATAAGAAAGCCTGGACAAGTTTTATTTACAGATGATTACAAAATCTAAATTTAGTTTTATTTAATATGCTAGGCCCAAAGATTCAGTATTCTCTTTTCTTTTGCCTAGAGTGAATAAAAGAGTAGATTCTTCTTGTCTCTGATTCATTCCTGAGGCCTGATAAGCAGGAAGTAATAAGGGTAATAAGGAGTGATGTGATGATCAGCAGCAGACTTCATCTTGACAGGATGGGGAAGTGGGAGTTTGAAGGTGATGGGGACAGATGAGACAAGCACGAGGCATGAGCAGTAATACATACTCACTAATATTTTTTTAAAGGAATAATACAAGGTAGCATTAAGAGAAACTAGCTCCCATTGTATAAATATAAAATTAAAACTCTGTAAGGCTAAAGGGAAATTCTATTTTGGTAAAAGAAGTACCTTTCATCTTTTCTCATCAAGATTTCAACTGGCAGAAGATGACACAGCTCACTTAACAACCAGATATTTTGAGAGCTAAGGAGTTTGACAGGAAGCTCGCTACCCTCACCTCTCTATAAATGCTAGTTTTTATGAACACTACAGAGTCAGCACATGTTAAACATTTATTCACTATTATTGTCAGAGAATAGGGAGATATTTGATCAGAATTTGGAAGAGGTTGGCAAAGGAAGTTGACTGTCACTCAGAATTGCTGTTGAGAATATGAAGGTATGTGCAAAATAAAATGCTAAGATAGAATCTGCCATTTTACAAGTATAAAGTGATCTGTATGATAAGGATGCTAATTAATAGTGCATGTGGTCCCGATATGACAAGAGATTTGGTGAGTTAGTTCCAATAGAACATGGACCAAGACAAATCTATTGTTTCATTAGTGAGGTTGCTTATAATCCTGTTCTAAATTAGTGCATGGTGGCTAGGTGGTACAGTGGATAGAATGCCTGCCCTGGAGTCAGGAAGAGCAAAGTTCAAATCCAGCCTCAGACACTTATTAGCTCTGTGATCCTGGGCAAGTCACATACCTCTGTTTCAGTTCCTTATCTGTAAAATGAGCTGGAGAAGGAAATGACAAACCACTGGCAGTATCTTCGCCAAGAAAACGTAAGTGGGGTCACGAAGAGTCAGATATGACAGAAAACAATTGAACACTATCACTTCAAGATTATGCCTGACTTAAAAATTCATCACCTTACAGCCAACTTGTGATGAATTTTTCTGAACCTAGCCAGTTTAATCTTTAGACAACAGGTATACTTCTCTTATAAGATCTATATTTCTATCTTGGTAAAACCTGCTTGAGCCTGGAATTTGCTAGTTTAGCCTTCAAGTATCCAGAGTCCTCTTTATGTCTTAAGTGATGTGCATTTAAAGACTTCATGTTCAAAAGAATGAAGGGACTCATCTGAGCTCTAATGCTGAATATTGGCAATCTAACCAGTGGTGGGGAACAGGCGGCCTCAAGACCAAATGTGGCCTTCTGGGTCCTTGGGTGCAGCCTTTTGTCTAAGTCTAAGTTTTACAGAACAAATACTTTTATTTTTGAAAATTTTTATTATTATTATTTTTTTAGGCAATTGGGGCTAAGTGACTTGCCCAGGGTCACAGAGCTACTAAGTGTCAAGTATTTGATGTAAGGCCAGATTTGAACTCAGGTCCTCCTGACTTCAGGGCTGGTGCTCTATACACTGCACTGCCTAGCTGCCCCAACAAATCCTTTTATTAAGAGGATTTGTTCTACAAAATTTGGATTCAATCAGAGGGTCACTCCTGAGGACCTAGAGGGCCACATGTAGCCTCAAGACCACAGGTTCCCCTCCCCTGCAACAAACTCTCAATTATCAATATTCAGAGATCAAGAAAATGATGTCATCTGAAAAGGATTTAGAAATCAAGCTTCTACTCTTCTATCCAATGGTCCAACTTCTTTGTTAAAATTTGACAGCTGTTCTGTATTAACTATAAAATTAGTTATTTTATGAATTAACTAACTTTCAGAGAATGTTGCAAGCCCAAGGTGTTTATTGTTATAATGCAGTCTCTAAATAAAATGAAAAGAACTGATTATAAATGTGAACGGTAAATATTTCTAGATAATAATAATAATAATATCTGACATATAGCACATTAATATTTGAAAAGCATTATGCATACAATTTATAGTTTGATTCTCCCAACAACCTCTTTGGAGTAAGTGCCACAAGTTTTATCCAGGTTTGCAGATGAAGAATGTGAGGCTGAGAGAGGTTAAGTACCTTGCCAAAGGTCGCTCTGCTAGTAGACAAGGCAGCATTGCACAGTGAAAAGAGTATTGGTTTTGGAGTCAAGAGGAAATGACTTTGAAATTCTACTTTGTAGTGTATTATTTGTGTAGCCTTGGGTGAATCCTATAACTTCTCTGGGCTTCAGTTACCTTTTCTGTAGATTCAGTGGATTGGGCTTAGGTGGTTAGTAAGGGTTCTTTCAGTTCAAAACCCATTATACCATGATTCCAGTGGCTCTAAATCCATGATCCTAAGATGAGATAATGACCCAGGTTTTGCATACTACATATTTGGTGTTTTTCCTCTCTGTCTACCTCTACCCCAACCTATATTTTTCATGTAGATCATTAAGTTTCTGTGCTATCATTTAGGAATAATCTAGAAAAGAAATTTAGATTGGAAAAAAAAACATGGTCTTAGAGTAGCAACACCATTATTTGCTAATTTTATGCTTAGGTTCATGTATAAAATGTCACTTTTCTAATTGCATGGCATGTTTGGGATGGCAGATATAGATTTCATGCATACTTTTGGCATTCCTCAGCCAAAAGGAAATGCTTTACTTCCTTTTTCCATTATCACAGCTCTATGGCATTAGGAATTTCATCCATCATGAATTAATTCATTTGATAAATGTGAAAGTAAAATTGGATTAACATCATTTCAAATATTATTGGTCAAAGCCTTACACTAAGGATTTCAGGTAAAAATCCATCAGTGCACTAACGTTTGCCCCAGTCTGAAAAAAAATATTCAATAGGTATGCAGGCTAGTAACACCATAGTGATAGGATCTAGAGAACTATAACTTTGAAGTATGATACTGTTCTTGCAGACAATTTTGATTAAAAACATGTATTTGCCCATACTGTGATTTGTTTTCAGACCAGCCCTACTTCAATCAGACTCTCAGTGTAGGGGTAATCCTAATTTAAATGGTTTATTTAAGTTCCTATCATTTGGAAGGAAACAGAATAAGGACTCCATTGAAAGTTCAACAATTCCAGCTGCTCATATGTCTTGTCTTTACTTTCATTAGCAATCAGAATAAATCTTTCCTTTGTTCAAGGGGAACAGACCATTTTCCATGTGCCAACATGTTCCTCCAGAAATCTGTGTAAAGGGAATAAATCTGCAAGGAATTATTTCACCTGTGCACTGTATCATTTCCATTTCAACACGTGTCTATTGCACTAATGCTACTCTATTTATCTATGGAAGCGTTTTACTCCTGTAAAGGGACATTTGACTTAGGCTGCTTTAAGGGTGCGGAGGTGTTCATCTTATGGGTGATGGCAGGTTTAGTAGCCATTAGTATGCTCATTGTTTAACATAATTAGTTTTAAAGAAAATATTCTGACCTTGTCTTGTGTCTCATTTGGCAAGACCTCATGATGCCGATAGTTTCTTGATAGAAGTTACTGACAAAATTAGCTTTAGCTCTGAGTACTTCAATTTGATTCACTTCAATAGACACCATCTCTGGAAGAAATAAAGCCATTGCATTGTTCAAACCATGCTTGTGGAATAGGCCATGGTTATATGTCGATTACTCATTCTAGATAACATGTCATACACAAACACAATTGTGATGACATTTCTTATGATATAACAACATCTAATGCTATTTATTTTGTGCAAAAGGAATTTTTAATATTTTCATTATTAAGCACTATGACTAATGAGCTTTTTTGGGGGAAACATTAATAAATTTTATGCTTCTATATTTTTGAGACCCAGAAAGATTTAAATTAATTTCTCATGGTTATAAGGTATTATCAGAAGCAGGATTTTAACTCAAGTCCTCCTGACTCCAAGTCTAGCATTTTCCCACTATTTCATTTTCTCTTACTTCCAATATACAATTAGTTTTCAATTCTTGTAATTTTACCTTCACACCACAATAGCTGTTATAAAGATAGCACCATAAATATAATGATATGCATATATTATCTCTTTGGATCCTCACAAAAGCTCTGTGAAATGAGTGTGATTATGCCCCCTCCCTTTTTTTTTTTAACAATCCAGAAGATCAGATAGATTTAATTAACAAATTATAATGGTTGACAAAATAGATTTCTGTAATGTAAAGTAGAAACAGTTTATAGCATTGAATATTCAATTTGCCCTTTGTTACAAAAACACTTACCAACATGTTGACTTGAAGATCTGGGGACCCTAATATCTGTTTCTTCTATGTATATTTATTCTTTTTTACAAAGACATTACTAGCTCTTCTAAGAAATATGTTCCTTTTTCTTGACTACCTAACTATTAATTTACTTAATGCTTTCATCTCCTCTCACCTGGACTATTGACATAAACCTCCTGATTGGTCTACCTGCCTTCAGTTTCTTTCCTCTTCCCTCTTTCATCCATCTTCTTCATAGTAGCCAAATTGATACTTTTAAAGCTCAGGCTTGATCATGTCACTATCCTTCTCAAGAAACCAATGGCTCCCTATTACCTACAGGATAAAATATAAACTCCTTCTTTTTGGAATTTTAAACCCATTATCAATGTCATTTCAATCTATCTTTGCAGACTGATTACATGTTACTTCTCACACACTCTCTGCTCCAACCAAACTGAACAATAAAATGGTCTTTCTCTGGCCCTTGCACTAGATATCCCAACTAACCTCCTAAAGCCAATAACAATTGAATGATTGTGTTATTCTGCCTCTATAAATTAAAATGCAATAAACATTTTTTTCTAACCATCATCAAAGATTAAAAATTTCAGAGAAGATGCTGACCTGAAGTGGTAGGAGTTTTCTCATCTGGGAGTACCCTATACTAGTGAATTCACAAATCTATCTCCATCCTCTATCCACTCTTTAAATTAAAAATGATATAGTGTGTCCTCTGTTATCTCTATCACTTTCAAAACCTTGGAATTTGTAAGCACTTTTGCTTAAAAAGAATATTGTATATATTTTGTGTGATGGGTGAATAAATATACATATATATGAACAGATGTTATATATAATATGTTTCTATTGCATATAAACATATATAGGCATATGACATATATAATTTAAATAAGTAAACAATTACAGGGAAATTATGATTTTTTTCCATTCAAAACATGCACAGAGTTAGAGACATTGAATGACTTTAGGTCTGTAATCACAAAACATACAAAAATTTCATTATTTTAATATCCCCTATGATGATTTTTAGATGAGAAGTGCTAATAACTAGCTTGGAACCTTGGCCACCTCTAGGTTAAAGTGCTGAGATGTTCTTCGATTTGTGTGAGCTTTAGTTTGTCATTTCAGTTAAATAATGAGAGATTGCATAACTATTGAATAGCATACAGATAGATTTTATTTTTAAAATATAACATTATTTGAATAGTGTTTTCCTAGTGTTTAAAAGAGAAAGTTAGCCATGAGGGCTTTTTAACTCTTGCATTAAAATCTTATTGTGGTGCTTCATGCAGACATAGAAATGACCCTGGGCTCTTGACTACCATACTGATGGAACAGAAGCTCAACAATGCCCTAGAAAGCCTGTGAGTATGGGCCCAGCAAAGGACTGGATAGATATCTTTCATCTGAGGATCTGTCATCTGTCATCTAAGAGTCAGCTAATCTAATTTTGGAGAGGTCATCTACCAGGACCAGGTAGTTGGCCACCAGGTGAATAATTTTCTTGGCCACAGAAACTCATGAAGACAATTTACTGTAATCTATATCAGTAAAAGGAGTACATACATCAACAAAATCTTAAATTTATGAACAATTGAAATGAATGAATAAGAGTCTCAGAGAATTAAGAACTGGAGTGTACCTTAGAGTGCAACTACTCTAATCCAGCTTTGCTGTTGTTGAATAGTTTCAGTCATGTCCTACTCTTTGTGACCCCATTTAGGGTTTTCTTGGCAAATATACTGGAGTGGTTTGCCATTTCCTTCTCCAGCTCATTTTACAAAAGAGGAAACTAAGGCCAACAGGGTTAAACAACTTATTCAGGATCACACAGCTATTAAGTGTCTGAGGTCAGATTTGAACTCTTCCTAACTCCAGGCTGGGCCCTCTATCCATTTTCCCATCTAGCTCCCTCTAGTCCAATTACTACTTTATTTTACATATTAAGAATTTGGATCTAGAGAAATTAACTGATTAGCTCAAATTTATATAGATACAAGAGTCAAAGATAAATAATTTTATTACAAATCCAGGATACTTTCAATTACAGTGCCTCGTATAATAACTTGGAAACAGGGACATCAGGAAAAAAGTTTTATGCTGAATATGATGCTTGAGATGTCTTAAAGGGAAAAATTGGTATGAATTGTCCTGACCCTCAAATCCAGGTCAAAATATTCCAATATGAACACATTCCATCTCACCAAGCAACAAAGATAGCATTTGGATTTGATTTTGTTTTTGTCATTTGATTTCATGCCCTGTTTGTTAGCCTTAGGTTTTTAATTTGGAAGAAAATAAGTATTTCAAGTAGTAAAAATGTACCACACATTATGTTCTTCCTTCAAAAATTCAGGAACACATTTGTTATGGAGATGAATATTCACAGCCAATTCTTTTTACATCTATTCTCAACATGGAGTCATGACATTTGTTTCCTAACAGCTCTAGCTGATTAATCATCATCTTAAAAGGATTAGTACCTCAATGCCTCTCTTTGCACTTAGCTGAGCCCCGAGAGGTTGAGCAAACAGTCTTTTTTAAAGGATAACATCTCTTCCTCCACAAGCCTCAATGTGAAAATAACATGTCTGATTCTTCTGGCCAAGAAAAGTATTATGGAAAGACCCATTAGAGCAGCCTCATTTTCTTTGCTTTGGCTGCACTGACTTCATTACTTTATTACCTTTCCTTACAGTGCGCTGCAAATATATACATACATATTCCCCTAAAACATTAAATGATTTTATTTTAATAGTTTTAAAATTGTATTTGAAAGAATGCACACAAAATTTCTAAAGTGCTTGAAATTCTAATGACAGGACAAAGAAGCATTTGAAATGCAGCTCAAATGATACCTGTAATCATTCTCTACAATATTGAGCATCTGTACAGCAGTGTGCTATGCACTCTGGGAATACAGAAGCATAAGTCATGATCATTGCCCTCAAAGAGTATAGTTAAAGATGAGCATAGCATACATGAAGCAATAAGTAATTTCTAAGGTCCATTCCAACTATAATATATCATAACTCTATAAAGAGGAAATAAGAAGGTCATTGGTGACCATTGGGGAATGATTGTTAGGAGAATGATGGAAATGGAAGGTAGATTGCCAAGGATCAAAGGAGAGAGTGGATGTGAAGAAATTTAAGCCAATAAATGTAAAATCCTTGTTTTAGAGATTTGACCTTTAAAAGGATCTAACTTGCTAAAGAAAAGAGGGGAAATGGTAACATTTGGATAAAATAAAATACAGCTTAGTACTTGGGGGAAATGGTTATATCTTACTTAATCAAATATTAAAGAACTATAACTTATATGGCTTTCTAGGACTTTCATTTTCTGACAAGACTTCTATCATCTTAAACATTTTTGGGAAACAATTTAATACTGTGAGTTATAATAGAACAGTATTAAAATTCAAAATTCCTCAGATCTCAGTATCCTGAACTATAGCTCTTACTTGATATTATTTTACCGTCATGTATTTCATGTATGGGATATCTGGAAAATTTGAAGCCTATTTCCATGAATTATTCTTTTTCTCCCTTTACCTATAGTCAGTCATATAATTAAAGTGTACATCCTCTACCTTGGTTGGTTCTGAGAACCTATACCAAGGCACACTGAGTTTACCAAATAATTACCAAGTGTAGATAGCAAAAGTAGTCCTCTCCTAATTCTCTCTTGGCTAACCCATGGCCACTTGTTTGTGTTTAGGGGGCCAGCAGCAGCAGCATTATAGTGTTTAACATGGACACAAGATGTAATAAGTATAAAAATCACCTTTGTCTTGTCTGAACAGATGCTATCCTATACTGACATGTGCGGAGCTGCATGAGCCCTTCCCACAAGGTAGACCCTAAAAAGCATTGGAAAAACAACATATTGCACATCATGTAATCTTATTCACCTGTGTCAGTGACACCATTTTGAAAAATAAATGTGTGGGTGGGAAATAAAAATAAAACCGGGGGAGGGGAGTCATGGGGGGTATATGAGGGAGGGAAAAAAGAATGGTTAATATTTTTAAAAGAAGGGGTAGCTAGGTGGCGCAGTGGATAGAGCACCAGCCCTGAAGTCAGGAGGACCTGAGTTCAAATGTGGCCTCAGACCAAACACTTGATACTTACTAGCTGTGTGACCCTGGGCAAGTCACTTAACCCAATTGCCTAAAAAAAAAAGGCAAAAAAATTTTTTTTAAAGATAAAAATGATTCATCAAATATTCCTTATATTTCTGTAAGTTTGTTCTCATTTGCTTTTGCATTTTTTAGCTTTTTTATTGTACTTGTTGCTTGATTTTTATGAACATTTTGATCAGAAAAGAGCTTTGAAAAATCAACATTTGGGAATTTACTATGATTTAAATGTGTCTAGCAAATGATTCAAGATCATCACTTCACTTTGATGTCATTCTCATTTTGGCTCATTTTCTGCTTTCCTGATATTATAGCTGTTTTACATCCTTCCCTCCTTCAACTCCCTCCTCCTCCAATTATTTCTTTCCAGAAGACATTCCAACTCCTTACTCTCGATTTCAATGCTCTGTGAAATCTAACACCCTCCTACACTTCTGCTTTCATTTCCTATTACTCCCCCACTCATCCTCCCTTTGCTCCTCCTAAACTTCAATACGATCTATTGATGCAGTCAGCAAAAAGAGATCTCATTCCAAATGATGCATCCTCCCTTGCTAATATTGACACATCATCCTGCTTTATTATTAATATCCCCAGAGAAACCCACATAGTTAAGGTATCAGATTCCTGAGGTATTTTTGGTTACAACATATGTCTGTTGTTCAAATGACCTTATATGTACCTTTGAAAATGAGTAACTCAGTTAAGAACAGCAAAAAGGTGCCTGTTTTTTTTTCTTTTCTACATGCATTAGCTTCTCATTTAGTTTTGATTTCTGAGCTGTTAAAGGTTTATTTACTCAGAGGGTTTTTTTCCTCTGAGAGTATTTTATAGGGGACAGCTTGTGTCTATGATATATGAATGCAGAATTATTTTATGCTGTGTTCTATGTGCTTCTGAATAAATTTTTAATCTCAATTTCTCTGTTATTTAAGATATTCTTTGTTATCTAAGAATTTAATCAAGTCATTTATTAAGTGCCCATTATATATCATGCACTACAGTTAGTACTGTGAATAAAAAGACAAAAATATAGAAGTTCCTCCCCTCACAAAGCTTACATTCAATTCAGTCACTCTAAATTCTCCACTTTTATTTTAATATATACGTAGATGTAGATATGAATGTATGTAGGTATGTATCTATCCATTTCTATAGGGATAGATATAAAATCGTACCTTTCAAATGAGAATTTGAGCTAACTTTTAATGTAAACTATTTTTAGAGATGGAAACTTACACTATGTACCCCTAAATAAAAATTTCAGAAATTGTCTCTTTACACTTTGACAAAGGCAAGGGGTGGAATTTCAGGGATAGCTTTGACAGCATTTATACTTCTCATAACTTAGATCTGTAAATTTATATCTGTAAATTTAAATCTGTAAATGATGAAAAGATTCAGCTATTCCAGTTTGTACTGTTTGCCTGCAAAGTATGTGGAACAGTTGACCTGATGAGAGCCCTGTTATGAGCTAACAGAGATTAGATTTACTTAAGCTTCTGGTGGCCATGTACTTCTACAGAAAAAAAAAAAAATGAACTTGGAATTATTTGGACACTCATTGGGAAAAAGCTTTTTGGTTGAAAAGTATTTTAATGTGTTATTCATTTTCTTGAATAGTACTTTTAAACTTTGTTTTTTTCTCATTGTAAAAGATGTAGATTATCCTTAGATATCAGGATAGCTGTTATTTTATATCTATTTGTATATAACATATTAATAATTCATTTAAAATTAAGTCCTAATTGTTCAATTATTTATTCACAAAAGGTATACCAATTAGCAGTGGTCAGTGAACAGTGGTCAAATAGTCATCATGCTTCTTCTTTATAACATTTTTTACAAAATGAACAGTAATAACAGTGGTACAAGTAATAGCAAAGAAAAGAGACATATTAAGCCACGAATGAATGTGGATATGAATTTAGGTAATTGTAAATTATTCTGAAACGTGTAATCATAGACCAAAGAAAGACAAATAATACAGTTGACACCTTAAGGCCAACTATAAAGTGAAACATTTTCTGTTCCAAAGCCCCTACTACCTGTATGGTCAGTGATGCTTAACCAGGCAGAAAGCTAAACTTGAGTCAGGTCAAGTTAAATACAATTACAGGGTGGTATGTTATTGCACTTGACACATGGCTTCTATTGTAGGTAAAATCATATGTTTTGTGAATTTGGTTGCAAAATTGCTAATACATTTACCAAGAATAATTTGCTAAAGAAAGCAATAATAAACATCTGTGCATGTTAGTGACTGCTCTCTAGTGGAAAAAATACACATTCAGGGTTTCTTTAAACATAGAGAAATATCACTTATTCTAACAGAAATATAAGAATTTCAGTTTAGCATTACAATGAAATATTTATTGACTCATCTCAAAAAGAATCTTAAATTCTGTGCCTTTACTCAATGAGCATTAAGATTTAAATGTTTTGTTTTTGTTTTAGTTTTGTTTTTCTTTTTTAGAACAAGAAAGGCAAGTAGTACAGCTCTAATAGCTTGGTTTTCAAACACAATGCCTGTCATTTTGCTTAGGTCTACATAATTACTGCTGACACCTTTGCTTTACAATGTTTTACCCTATTTCCAAATGCCTTTCCTATTTCTATGAAGAGTCTCATTATGTCCCAAAATCTGTATATCTTAATATCTGCTTAGGAGGATAAAAGTTTAAAGAAGTTTTTTTTTCACTCTTTGATAATGGACCGATGAGAACTCAGCTTTTATGAGCATATCAACATGCTCAGCCTGATGTAGTCCCTGAGGATGTCTAATATATGAGCAGATAGTCGACTTCTGTTTCCATTCAACATACTATATGCCTTTTTGATTGGCTACTGAGCCAGTGTTTGCTATGCATACAAAAGACTTCCCATGGTGAACTCAGTCTCTTTCCTGCCTGTCTGCATTTGAGTAAAAAGTGCCAATAACTGCTGTAAGCCTTCTGGTGGGTAGAACACCTGTGGTTATACGCTGTACATGTTCATAGGCTCTCATCAACAGTCTCCTATTACACCTGTAAATACAATAGTAGAAACAGCAACAAACAATAACAGTGAAGACACATGGTTTTCTGAAAGGCTAAAAAGTTACAGATCAAGTTTTACACAGGATATTATCAACTCCAGGACAGATTGCGGTTATTCTTTTAGCTCTTTAAAGCACAAGAAAGTCTACATTTACTTTCTGTAAATATTTCCTCATCTATTAAAAGTGTTCTTTTTTAGCTATTTATTTATCTAAGGGACTAATAGAAATTAAATTTGGAAGTATTTAATGTTTAATACTATACAGCATTAATAATAGTTTAGAGATAATAATCTGTCTACAAAGGACAATGGTATTTTTACTTCCATAGATACTGTGTCCACTCTGATTTTCATTTTGCCAACCTCTAGAAAGAAGTTTCTTATTTGTTTGTTTATTTGAGATAAGTAGAAATTTAAAAAATAGGAATTAATCTCATTTAGATAAGAGTTTCACAGAATGGGCAGTCTGGGATAATCTGTGCCATTAGGGAGAATAACCACATCAAGAAGTTTATCTAAATGTTAAAGTATTGATCAAATATAGGTAAGACAACAAGGACCCATTATATAATTTCCATGTCTATGTAAATGATAGATCATTTATCAAGCTCTCACCTATACATTTCTGCTCATGAGATGTCCAGTCTCATTTCCATATGAATTTATGATTTCATATGTTTTCCATCTCCTGTCTAAAAATACTTACTTTTTAAGACCCGGTTCAGTTTCCATTTCTTCCATGAAAGAGTCTCATAAACCCATCATAGTGGTGCAGTGGATAACACACAATACTTGGAGTCAGAAAGATTTGAGTTCAAATCCTGCCTCAATGAGGTATCTATGTAGCTTTTTGTAAAATTGAAGTTTTTTTCTATAAATTCTAGTTAATAATAATAATAATAATAAATCTAGCACTCAATGGTCAGGCTTTCTCAGAACTCCTACAGGAGTCAAATATTGTTTCTAAGCTACAATTTAACACTTAATTATATATCATTTTGAATTTTTCTTGCTAATTTTCCATGTGGGGCTGTCTTTTTCTTCTTTACTGGACTTTAAATTATTACAGGAATACACTCGATGTCATACACCAACTGAGAAGGAAGGCACCTCAGAGATTGTCTAGTCCAGATAGCAACTGACCAAGTGTCCCCGTAAATAAAATGCCTAACAAGCAGATAGTTGACCCTCACTTGAAGATCACAAGTGAAGGGCAACCCTCTATGTTAATGAAGTCTATCCAGGGGTGTGTGAGTAAACATTTAAGAACTGATTCTCTGAGGGAAACATATATATATATATATATATATGTGTATGTATATATATATACATATATATGTATGTGTATGTATAGATAGATATACATGATATAATTTTAACATTAATCCACATTACTAACATTTTCACCATCAATTTTTTTAAGTATGTGCTCTGGTCTGCCAACCTGTTGCCTAGACAATTGACAAAATAATAACTCAATCCTGATTCATAGTGTTTGCAGATTTCCAAACACTGAAAATTTAATGGTAAGTTCTAGAAAGCCAGAAAAAATGGGCTCTAACACATCATTGAAAACATTTCTTTTTTTAAATCTCTGATTGTTAGAAAATTTTTCTTTACATCAAAACTGACCACTCTGCGACCCCTACCTGTTGTTCCTGCTCCAATCCTCTTAGAATGATCAAAAGTTGTATAATCATGCCTTTCAAATTCCTTAAACAGCCATGGTGTGATACTTAGCTCTTCTTTCCATATAAAAAGTCTTAGTTACTTCTACCTATCTTCATTACGGCATGGTCTTGAGGCCACATCATCTTGTTCACTCTTCTCTGGAAATTTTTGATCTTATCAGCAATCTTGTCAGGACAAGGAAGCACAAAAATTGACTGAAGAAAACAACTCCTTAAAAAAATAGAATTGGCTAAATGTAAAAGGAGGTACAAAAGCTATCTGAAGAAAACAATTCCTTTTAGAATTGGGCAAGTGAAAGCTAATGACTCCATGAGATATCAAGAATCAGTTAAAAAAATCAAAAGAATGAAATAACTAGGAGAAAATATAAAACACCTCATTGGAAAAACAACTGACTTTGGAAATAGATCCAGGAAAGATAACTTAAGAACTATTTGACTCCCTGAAAGTAATGACTTAAAAAACAGCCTGGACAGCATCTTTCAAGAAATTATCAAGGAAAACTGCCCTGATATCCTATAATCAGAAGGCAAAATAGTCATTGAAAAAATCTACCTCCTGAAGAAGATCCCCAAAATGAAATTTCTAATGAATTTTGTAGCTAAATTACAGAACTGTTAGGTCAAGGAGAAAATACTGTAAACAGCCAGAAAGAAACAATTCAAATATCAAGTAGACACAGCCAGAATTACACAGGACTTAGCAGCTTCCACATTAAAAGATCAGAGGACTTGGAATATGATATTCTAGAAGGCAAAAGAGCTTAGATTACAACCAAGAATCTACCCAGTAAAACTGAGCATAATCTTTCTGGGGGATAGAAGGAAATTCAGTGAAATTGGGGACATTTAAACTTTTCTGATGAAAAGACCAGAGCTGAATGGAAAATTTGATCTTCAAATATAAGAACCAAGAGAAATATAAAAAATGTAAACAGGAAAGGAAAAAAAAACACCTGGTATTCAATAAGGTTAAACTCTTTACATCCTTACATGGAAAGATGATACTTGTTAACTCTTGAGAACTCATCTCTATTAGGGCAGTTAAAAGGAGCATACTTAGAGGGTGTGAGTATAACTTGACTTTGATATAATGATAAAAAATATTAATTAAGTGGTTAAAAAAAAGTATTGTACTGGGAGAAGAGGAAAGGAGGAGGCAGAATGTGGTAAATTATATCACATGAAGAGGCATGAAAGACCCATTTAAGTAGGGGGGGAAAAAGGGAGGGGGTGACCAATGTTTGAACCTTACTCTCATCAGATTTGGCTCAAAGACAGAAAAAAATACACACTTAGTTGTGTAGAGAAATCTATCTTACCCCATAGTAAAGTAGGAGGGAAAAGGGGGAAAATAAGGGTTGGGGGTGCTGATAGAAGGGAGGGCAGATTATGGGACAGAGTGATCAGAAGCAAGTCACTGGTGAGGAGAGACAGGTTGAAAGGAGAGAGAAAAGTGTGAAAAGGGGGGAAATAGGGTGGAGGGCAATACACAGTAATCACAGCTGTGAATGTGAATGGAATTAACTCTCCCATAAAATGCAAAAGCAGAGAGTAGAATGGATTAAAAACTAGAATCCTACAATATGTTTTTTACAAGAAACACATTTGAAGCAGAGAGATGCACACAGAGTAAAGTTAAAAGGCTGGAATACAGGGGCAGTTAGGTGGCACAGTGGATAGAGCAGCAGCCATGGACTAAGGAGCACCTGAGTTCAAATCTGGTCTCAGACACATGACATTTACTAGCTGTGTGACCCTGGGCAAGCCACTTAACCCCAATTGCCTCACCAAAAAGCAAAAAAAAAAAAAAGGCTGAAGCAGAATATATTATGCTTCAGCTTAAGTTAAAAAAGCAGGATAAGCAATCCTGATCTCAGACAAAACAATAACAAAAATAGATCTAATTAAAAGAGAAAAGGGAGGATACTACGTCTTGCTAAAAGGTACCATAGACAACAAAGTAATATCAATACTAAACAGTCTGAACCAAGTGGTATAGAATCCAGATTCTTAGGGAAGTTAAAGAAGTTATCGGAAGAAATAGATAGCAAAACTGTATCAGTGGGGGACCTCAACCCCCCATCTCAGAACTAGATAAATCTAACCACAAAATAAACAAGAAAGTTAAGGAGGTGAGTAGAGTTTTAGAAAGTTAACTGTAATAGACCTCTGGAGAAAATTGAATGGAGATAGAAAGGAATACACTGTTTTTTTCTTCTCAGCGGTATATAGCACCTACAGAAAAAAATGACCATGTATTAGAGCATTGAAACCTCACAATCCAATGCAGAAGGGCAGAAATATTAAATGCATCCTTTTTCAGATCATGATGCAATAAAAATTACGTATAATAAAGAGTCATGGAAAGAGTAAAAATTAATTGGAAACTAATTGAATCCTAAAGAAGGAGTGGGTCAAACAACAAATCATAGAAATAATCAATAATTTCAGTAAAGAAAATGACAACAATGAGACAACATACCAAAATTTGTGGGATGCAACCAAGGCAGTACTTAGGGGGAAAATTTATATCTCTAAATGCTTACATGAATAAAATAGAGGAAAAGTAAATCAATGAATTGGGAAGGTATGGGAGGGAGGAAAAATTTGAAACTCAAAATCCTATGAAAAATGAATTTTGAAAACTATCTTTACATGTAATTGGAAAAAAATAAAATTATATCTCCCCATCCCACCCCCCAAAAAAGAATGTAAGATTCTTGAGAGAAGGGGATATTTTGTGTTTTGTCACAGTGCCTGACACTAAGGAGGCACTTAATAAATGTTTGTTGATTTGTTGAATTGAATTGAAGGTCCTTCCTTATTTCAAGACCCAATTCAAATGACAGTCACATTTTTTAAAAATGATAGGTAAATAGGGATGACACTACTATTTTAATAGATGTTAATATTGTAGCATCTTTCAAGGTAACCTGCTTCTTGCATCCTTCTTTGGCTCTTCTAGGTAAAAGTGACTTAGCCTTCTTTGAATTTCTGATAACTCTTTGAATGGATCTCTCTCCTTTACACTTATTTTATTCTTGCTATAATAATAATGTGTGTGCATGTCTTTTCCCATGTCAGTTTATAAACACTGAGAAGCAGCACCTGTACTCCATTTCTTTATATATGATAGGTGCTTCAAAAAAATGAGAATTAAATTGAAATATCTTTTAAAAAAACATAATTACATATTTGTTGGATGTGAAGTAGTATTAGATTGTACAAGCAGTTCTGGTCTAGCGGTCAAAAGGTCTTGTTTTTAATCCTACCTTGGGTGTATTCTATTGTATAACCTTGAAGAAGACAATTTTATGGGCTGTGATTTCTTCATCTGGGAAATGAGGAGTCTAGTCTCTAAAATGGTAGTTTTGAATGATTTCTAAAGTCACTTTAAGCTCTAAATGTATAATGTATAATTCTATACATAAGTGTAATTTTAATGAATTATGAATCCTTCAACAGGGTCCTCAATTATACTTTAACTTAATTTTTGTTTTCTTAAAGAGAATAGTTTTTTTTTTTTAGAAATCAGTATGATTCAATTAATTTAGTTTTTAAAGAAAACAATTTCAGCTTTTAAAAGTCATTTAGTAGAGAAAAATGTGTGGAACAAAATTTCATTTAAGCATTATCTTTGACCATTTTATGTTGTAATTAGGTGTTGGTGAATTGTTTGAAATGTCTTGGTTTTTCCTATAGCTAGCACATGATTGCTCAAACTGAATGAAAAATGATTTATTGAGAGAAAAAAGAGCGCTTGGCTGTTTGGTATTATGTCATTCTGAAATTATGATTATCAAATCAATATAATAAAAACTCTAAATGTATTTAGCAGGTTAATTTTTATAAATATAATGAAGAAATGAGAGAATAGAGTCATCTCATGAAAAATAGGAGGGGAAGTTCTTTTGGATAAAGAGCAAAATTGAGTTTTAAAAGAGGAAATTGTAGATTAAAAATAGTTTCAATTTTCCAAATTTAGGTACATTCAGGAAAAAAGCAATTACAAAATAGGAAATACTTCATAGGGTATCAAATACTGTATCTTAAAGTAGGCATTAATAGATAATGGTTCCAAGAACAAAACAGAATTAATAAAATAACATACTTCTATTTGCAAACATATATATATATATATATACATATATATATATATATATATGAATTATACTTGAAATGTTTATTTCAAAAGAGTAATTACTGTCAGAATTTGATCAAATAGTGGTAATGGGAAATATATTTATACATATTTTCAGTAGTTTGTTATAATACAGTTACTGAGACAGACATACTTTCCCATTTTCCTCTTATCTCTCTAATGTTTTCTTTTTACTTAGTTCACGTTCCATCCACTTACCTTCTCAATAGCAATCTGTTCTCCTTTCAAAATGAAAAAGTGTTGATTCATCTACAGACTTTTGGGAGATGTTCTTCAAGAGAACATAGGATGGATATGCCCCCTGACCCACATAAAGGAACTTTTCATTAAACAAGACTGTAAGCTAAAAAGTATCACCTTCCTTCCTTCTTCTTCCTGCCCCTCTTCCAGATGTACCAATTTATTTTGAAGGTACCACCATCTATTATCTATGATGGTCATTTGTATAAACAACATTTGATGAGAAGGGAACAAGCCAGTAGGTGTAAAGTAAGGGCTAGCATCTTAAAAAGCAGCTTATTTTCTGAACCAAAATTGTACCCCATAGAAGTATTATTTAGGAAGGCAGATATAATTCTAGTCTGGCACCTCTCTTGGAGACAAGATAAAAGATTCCCATTCTTCTTAGTGTTCCTGGGATCTGCCGACCTTCCCACTTTCCCCAGCTACTCTGTTGACGTCATGGTGCAGATATTGCCACAGACTTTCCTCATCTCTTGAGAAGAGGACCAGATATTTGATCCTACTCATTGTGACTGAGAAGGTGACCAGATGTTAGATTATACTTAATCAAGCCACCTGTCTACAAGCTGCAGTTAGACAATCCATTAGGATATACATATGTTTTATGGGTACACACATATTAAAAGAGCAATAAAGGGATAAAATGTCTATTATTAATGTATTGTTGGTAAATACATTTAATGCTATTCTGAGGAAGGGAATGGCTGATCATGATACTGCTTTGATTAGTTCACCATCAGTGACCTGTATGTAATCTCATAGCAGTTGAATTTCTAGGATTTTTTTTTTATTTTTTACTCCTTCTATGTAAGAACCTTTCAAATGGCAAAGTCCTCTTTTGAAAAACAAGGTATCATATATATGTGTGTATACATACATACATAACTTCCTTCCTTCTACATATATATGTGTAATACATATGCATATGTATATGTGTATATATATATATATATACATATATATATATACATATATATATATATATATACTCTTTAGAATCATCACTTGATAATGTACTTTTTTAGATTAAAAAAAAACCACTCACAATACATTATTTTTCAGTAGTCTTATTCTTACAGCACATTTGGTCCTCTGATGAACATACTCTTGTACAGAATCATAAAATGATCAGTCACATCTTTTCACAGATGTAGCAAAATATTTAAAAACTTGGCGAGAAGCATCATATTAACTTTTATAGACTAGAATTAACATAACTTGTTTGTCGGTTTATGAAGCAAGAAAATAAAAAAAGGAACACAAAAGTTTTTCATCTGAAGATTTAAAATATTAAAAAAAAGAAACATGAAGTGAACTGTTCACCTATTTTTGTTTTCTCCTGTCCCATTAGTTTTCCCGTAGACTAAGTTCAGGGCCCAGGGCCTCACTGGAATAAGGCTTTGTAAAGTTAATTATCCATGTTCTGGAATTTTTCATTTAAGGATATGTATCTTTTTTCCCCCTTTTCTGTATTACATTATCTTGGGAGTTAACAGACATTCATAGCTAAATAATTACAACCCTGACAATTTTGTGATATCTGCATGAACTCAAATTAAGCTCATATTAAAAACATAATCTGCATGAAATATGAACACATATGCTTTCTATTTTGGTTAGTTTATACAATTAATTTTAATGATGACAAAAAACAGAAGAATTGTGTCATTGATGTGAGTTTGGAAAACTTATACAAAGATAATTTCAGGGCTCTTGAATTTAAGATGTTAAGTACCATTTCAATCCAGCTGTAAAGGCTGCCATGCAAAATTTTGCTTTGATAGGTGAGAAGATAAATAAATTCACAACAGCTTTTTATTTTTTTATTTTTTATTTTTTATTTGGCTAGGCAATGGGGTTAAATGACTTGCCCAGGGTCACACAGCTAGTAAGTGTTGTGTGTCTGAGGCCGTATTTGAACTGAGCTCCTTCTGAATCCAGGTCTGGTGCTCTATCCACTGCGCCACCTAGCTGCCCCAACAGCTTTTTATATACATTGAAAATTTGACTTCAATTTTTTTCTTAAAATTAAAATATAATTTAGGAAACTCCTTTACTAGTCTTAATTTGTGAGGACTATAGCATATAATAATTGCAATACAATAAATATATTTGGCATATTGAAGGACTAGAAGGCATAGTAGAAATGTTATTTTAGCCCTTGGCCTCCTTACTCTTAATACTCTATTTAACTACCCTAGATTCTAGCTATTATATGGGTTGTAACCCTCCTCAAACCAAACTTTAAGGGCCCCAACTGATGTGTTTTATTTTTTACCCATCACTCAGATAATACCTAGCTGATAACAAAGGTATTTTAATTAAATATCAATGAGTAAAGTAATGCTATAACATTTCCCACTACACCTTGAACTTGCTCTCATAGAAATAGATATACACTCATGGAAAAGAATGACCTTTAATAGGAATAAAGGGACTACAGATAGGGAATACATGTGGCCACAGCTCTTCTATGAAAAGGTACACTTTAAATACGTGTAATATTACAATATAATATTATATATGTTTTGGGCAGCTAGGTGGCACAGTAGATAGAGAACCAGGCCTGGAGTCAGGCAGACCTGAGTTCATATGTGGCTTCAGATATTTAATTACCTGTGTGACCCTAAGTAAGTCACTTTATTGTGTTTAACTCAGTCTGCCTATCTGTAAAAAGAGCTGGAGGAGGAAATGCAAACCAGTCCAGTATCTATGCCAAGAAAACCATAAATGGAGTCACAAAGAGTAGGACATGACTGAAATGACTGAACAGCTACAAAAATAGGAAGGGTAATTCATGTCTCCAACATTCCAAAACTGCTGCTGTCTTCTCCTGCTGTCATTAAACTAGTTCTTGCTAGATTTGCTCCTCACAAGTCATTGCCCTTTGCGGGGCTTTGCCTGGAATTACTTTTTCCTTTCTGCATGCCAAGGATCAATTCTCTCTGGCTGTAGTAAAGTTGTCATATGGCTAACTATGTCTGAAAAGAAAAGAGGCAGTTCCAGCTCTTTTTGGGCTTAGCTGCGCAATATCCACTAGGCATGTTGTGGTTACTATTTTTCACCAGCTCCTGTAACCTTCTCCACCATCTCCTTTCAGCCTTCTCCTTAAGCTCCTTCATTCTGTGCCTTCCTAATGCCCCTCATCATTAAGTTGACAGATTCATTACATATTAAAGTACAAGTCTCTTACTTTTTGCTAGTCATGTAAAACTAATTCTAGCTCAGTGGCTCCTCATATTGAGAACAAACTCCCTCCTTGGGAATATATTTTCTTAAAGAACAAATGTTGACAATGATCATGAAATAGCAATAAATGAAACTGTTGATTGATAAGCATTTTCTTTCTACATGAAGTGAAACATGACTTTCAATGGGATTTTTTAATAGACTCACTAAGCCAAAAACTGCAATTTTAAAATATAAAAGCTGTTTCATAAAATTGTATATTACCTTAGGAAGAGGTTATAGTTTTTAGTATTTATAGATCAACCAGGTCTTAGGTTTTCTTGAACACAATGTTGCTCATTTTCATTACATTTTTATCTAATGTCATTATTAATGTAGAGAGATGCTATTGCTCAACTGTAGAAAAAAGCTAAATTGTGCCCAGAGAGTCAGGGCTATAGTTTCCCTTAGAAAAAAAATTAAGCCCATTCAGTTATAATGAAATTGCGAAAAGTAGCTAGCCATGGTGGTGCAAGATTGTAATCCTTACTTACTGAGGAAAGCTGAGGCTGGTGTACCTCCTTGAAATCAGGAGTTCTGAGATATAGTAGAACTAAAACTGATCAGGTGTCCTCACTAAGTACAACAGTACTATGATTAGCCACCAGGAACCCCACAGGATTTCTAAACAGGCCCTGGTTGGTAAAACAGAACAGGGTAGATCTTCCTTTGTGATTGGAATTGCTGCATTTTCAGGCTTGATGAGTTAGAGAAATCTAGTCTTGTTAGTTCCTCTAGAAAAATAAACTTTATTTTACTTACATAACATTAGATTTTAAATGATTCCTAAACAAGAACTCTTTACATTGGGTTACCTGAAATTGTTTTTCTTAGATTTGTAGGAAGGATATGGTGAGCAGTGGCATGGAGGGTGTCCAATAGGTGACCCAAATTGTTAGTTCATTGTCTATGAAATGTGTCTGAGGGGGATATGATGGTTTTGGAGGTACTTGAGTAGAGATGGTAATGCAGTGCTGGAGGAAAAAATGAAGTCGCCAAAGAAGAAGAAGGAGGGTTAGGAGGGGGAAGAGGTAGCTTTAAAAGAGGAGAAGGAGGAGGTGGTCCAGGAGGATTAATAAGATTCTCAATGAATGCTAATTTTTAGGAAAAGGAATTAGGGAGATAAAACAAGGAGGAATTTTAGGAAGGTAGAATTTCAGTTCCCACCAATGTTAATGAAATTTTTAAAGAAATCATTAATGGTCTAATTACTAAATCCAGTAAAGTTTCTGGATCCCTATCTGCCTTGACTTCCTCTGCAGCATTTTATTCAGGCTTCTTTGTTTATCCATATAATGTACTTCCTTCCTTAACCCCAAATACCGTTGGAAATGTTGTACATATTATTCTAGGCTGAGATTTAATGTACCATCATCTATAATGTTTTCCCTTATTACCTGAACCAGAAGTGATCACTGTTCTTCATTTATGGAACATACAGCAAAAGAATATTTTAATTCTTTCTGTCTGTGTTTTTATCCTCTTATATACTATAAGCTCCTTAAAGACAGTAATAGGTGAGCCCTATCTCTGTATGCCTCAAAGCTCTTTGCATATAACAAGGCTTAAAGTATTTTAATTCAATTGAACTGGGTGTATGATAACGGTTTATTGAAGGGTAAAAATTTTAGACTATCTGGAATAATGTGAAGTGTGCTTGGCATATGGGGAAATTGGCTAGAGTTTCTAATATGCTCTTCTATTAATGGGAAAAATAATTTAATATTGTTCTTATATTTGCTTTGGAGTCTAGTCACTTTAAAAGATTTTCAAAAATATTACTGTGTGGAAATTCCTTCCAGCAGTACAGCTCCACAAGCATTCTGTAATGTATGGTCTTAGAAAGTTTACTAGGTCACTGAAAAGTTAATGGGTTTACCTAAGGTTATAGCCAGTATGTGTCAGTGGTGGAATCCAGGTCTTTCTGATTCTAACGACAGCTTTCTATCCACTGGGTCAAGGTACTATTGTTTCCATTAGTATAGATGTTTAAGGTATACAAGTAACTTTCTGCTGAAGAGTCAAGTGCCTTTTCAAAAATCAAATGGCTAGTGTCCAAACTGGGACTTAGACTCTAGTCTCTTGGCTCTTTCAAATGCTGTTTTGATTATATAACAGCAGATTTTCAAATACATTGATTTTGGCTTTATTTCTGATTACATAGTTCAGATGTGAAGCCTCTATAATCCACAGATTGTGCTTTCTAAGATCCAAGTCATGCTCTTCATTTTTTCCCTCCTGACCTCTTATCTCCTCCCAAGAAGAGCTAAGAGTATATTATTTCCTTTTTGACATTATAATGGGTAACATTGCTCTGTGGAATCCAGAAGAGGACAATCCATTTACCTAAGTGTAATGTGTGTGTGTGTGTGTGTGTGTGTGTGTGTGTGTGTGTGTGTGTGAGAGAGAGAGAGAGAGAGAGAGAGAGAGAGAGAGAGAGAAAGAGAGAGAGAGAGAGAGAGAGATGAATAATCTATAATGCCCCCTGAGGTTAGAATTTGGTGTATTGTTTGTAAGTTGAAAAAGGGCAACTTTAGGCTTTTTTGAAAGAAAAATTTCCAGGCAGAGCTGTCCAAAAGTGACACGGACTACCTTGGTAGGTAGATGATGACTTCACTAGAAGCCTCCAATCAAAAGGTGGATATTTGTAGAGTGAATTGGGAAGTTCTTTCTGGGGTGAATTAGATTAGATGTCTGCTAATGTCCCCTCCAGCTTTAAATTCTATGGTTCTTAAACTTCATTAAGTACTTTCCATTTCTTGCCAAAGGAATACTGAAGGCCTTTTTCCCCCTCTTCAATCTTGCCAATGCCTTTATGTTGGCTTGATAGTAAAAAAAATGTGTTTCTCTTATTAAATCAATAAGAATGAAAATGTTCTCTTAAAAAAAAAAACTCTACCATTTTAAATAAAGCATCATTTCTGTTACATATATTAATTTATAACAAGACAGAATGTTAATGGGAATATTTACTGATATTATGTCACCAGTGTTCTGTAATTTATACAACACTAGGATTAGAAGTTAGTATGGCTGTTATTTCTTCTAATGTCTTACCTCACCACAGTCTAATAACATTCAGGAAATCCACAAGACAAAGGGGAAAACAGTGGTCTTGAATTCTAAAAATAGCCAATGAAAACTGATGCAATCATGTAATAAAGTATGACATAGTAATTTATATAATACACTCATAGTATCTGCTAAAGCAATTAGGATATATAAAACTCAATTTCTGCTCTAATATATTGCTAAAAATGAAAAAAAATATTCCAGCTATAGCAACATGTCTAAATGAAGCAGCTTAATTGTATACATTGTTCTTAGGATTTGGTCTTATTGCTTGCATGTGGAATTTATTTAACAGCTTGACTAAAACAGAAAATCATTCTGTAGCATACATATTCCCAGAGGTCATCCTGGTAGATCCAGACAATGATCTGGGCAATATATTATATATGACAACACAGAATGTTGATAGACAAAGATATTCTAATTCTCAGTGGCACTCTGAGAATTGCTCGATATTCTTGATAACATCTAATGTCCGCTAGGTTACCAAAAATGGTGATGACTATGCCTTTGTGAATCAATCTTAGCATTGCACTGATAATAATGAGAATATTTTAACCATGCCATTTTTGTTTTACTGGATAATAGACTAAGGGATAATAATATGCTAAATTTCAATTTAAAGGAAAGGTTTGGTTGATGTAGTAATTACCTCTAAAAATTGATTTACAATATAATAAAAAAACCATTGTAGGCTTTTCATCTAAATTTCACTTTTAATAGATTGACATATAAATTCCTGTTTTTGGGGAATAACTTTATAAGTGTCCTAATCAGCTTATACCAGAACAGTTCTCAGTGCAATTGGAAAAATAATAATTGAACATAAGTTCCTATTATTGATGTGATCTCCTCAATGTTGATGTTCCTACCAATGCAGATTAAAACCTATATTTGCCTGCCTATCTGCTGGGACTCTATTTCATGTCAGTGTATAAATTTACTACAGGGGGTTTACCTAATATAATGGGAGTCTTCTTTTGTCCTGATATCTTGAAAACACCATTGTAGTACATGGAATGTCTTTCAGTTGTCCCTCTCTCTTTTGATATAACCAGTTCATCATTTGTTGTTTTTTTATAGTCCTTTGTGGCCATCCTTCAATATAGTTCTTTATAGCTCCTGAGCTACATCTTATAACATGCTCATATCTCTTTTGCATGTTTCTATTGCCTTCAGAGTAATACTCATTCATCAAACTTTTTTTTAGCAACAGCATTGTTCCATGACTCTCAGATGTATAATAATATGGATAGGGTATTGGTATTAATAGATAGGTAGGTGGATAGCCTGGGACTTGGAGTCAGGAAGACCCAGCTTTGAATCCTGGGGATTCACTTATAGGGATGTGACCTTGGTGAAGTCATTTAACCAACATCTATGTCTCAGTTTCCTTATCTGTAAAATAGGAATAATATTAAAAACCTGTTGCTCGGTGAATACACATTTATTAATTCCTACTATGTGACAGGTACTGTGCTAAGTGTTAGGTGTGCAAAATGAGACAAAAGACAGTCTCTGCCCTCAATTTACAATCTAATGGGGGTGACAACAAATATATACAAAGAAGCAATACATGGGATAAATAGAAAATAATTAAGAGAGAAAGCATTATAATTAAGAAGGGTTGGGAAAGGCTTCCACAAGCCTTCCCTAGTTCCTGTCCTTTCTCTGTCCTCAAATTCATTCTCCTCAGACTATGGCATTATATTATACAGTCTCACCAAAAAATAGAAAACCTGCTCACGAATGAGTAGAAACATTCAAAGCAAAACACTGTACAGACCTACACATATGTATATGTGTGTCCTTTCTTATATCTGTGCACATTAACTTTAAGTGTATCTCAAGAGCCATCAGTTAGTTGTGTACCAAATTGAGTCAAAATCAGTCAGTTAGTTCCAAAAATATGATGGAGCAAACAAATATAAAAATAAAAAGTGAAGTACGGAACAATTGAGTTAAAATATTGACTTCATTTTGTGAGACAGCACAGGAAAAGTAGAAATACCATTGATAGTCCTTATTTCATCCAAAATGTGAGCGTTATATATATATATATATATATCTATATATATATATATCAAGTGGAATTGGTTAAAATGTGCATTCTTTGCCCCAGAATGAAAGCCAGGCTCACTTTGTGTTTGGATAATCATTCAGATTTGTTCAAAACTTTCATGCAGGTGGAGTTACTGTGAAGTAGTTTTCACCACTATTTAGCTGGTCAAACAGTTGCAGCTCAGTTATCTTGTTGAATTATCTTCAGCAGCAGTGAGACAGATTCCCCAGCCACTAGTCTCACTAGATAGAGTTTTCATTGAAAATAGAGAATTCAGATAGAATATATAATATTGAATTTAAGATTTGGGGGGTTTAAAAAAAAAGAAGAAAACTTAACTTTATAAAATTATTTATTCTATTTTAAGCCTTCTATCATAATTTACCATCCAAATTTTTGTTTTCCGTGGTCTGTGGATATATATAGATATAGATATATATCTATAGATATATATATAGATATATATATATATATCTATATATATCTATATATATATCTATAGATATATATCTATATCTATATATATAGATATCTATATATATCTATATATATCTATATCTATATCTATATCTATAGATATAGATATAGATATAGATATATATATAGATATATATATATCCATAACTTTTCCAAAATGAAGTACTTAGAGGTGCCATAGGTTATTGGGCTAGGGAAGGGTCCAGTATCCATATAAGTGTAAGCATTTACCTTGGAAATCAATACATGCTACAAATCAGGGCTTAATTTAGGTTTTGTTGATTGTCTACACGAAAGAAAATCATAGAGAAAATGTTACTAATGCAGATTAAACTTAAAAGTATGTCATTTGGTCATTTGGCCCTAAATTATTATTATTTTTTTTATTTTTATCTTTGAATATTTTTTCAAGTCACAAGTAAAAATTTTTAACATTCTTTTTTTTTAATTTTGAGTTCCAAATTCTCTCCCTACCTCTCTCATCCTCCTCATCATTGATAAAGCAAGCAATTTAATATAGATTATATAAGTACAGTCATGTAAAACATATTTCTATATCAGTTATATTTTGAAAGAAAACAGACCAAAAAAAAAAAAAGAAAAATAAAGTGAAAAATAGTATGCTTCAACGTGCACAGATTCCATCAGTTCTTTCTCTGGAAGTGCATAGCCTTATTTTATTTTTTAATCATGAGTTCTTTGGAATTTTCTAAGATCATTGTATTGGTGAGAATAAGTAAGTCATTCACAAGTGATCATTGTACAATATTGCTGTTACTGTGTATAATGTTCCCCTGGTTCTGCTTACTTCATTTTGCATCAGTTTTCGTAAGTCTATCCAGGTTTTTTCTGAAATCCATCTCTTTGTCATTTCTTATAGCACGATAGTTTTCCATTACACTCATAGAGCACAATTTGTTCAGCCATTCCACAATTGATGGGCATTCCCTCAATTTCCAATTCTTTGCCACCATAAAAAGAGCTGCTATAATTATTTTTGTACAAGTAGGTCCTCCTGCACCCTCTTTTTTATAAATCTCTTTAGGCTACACACATAGAAATGGTATTGCTAAATCAAAGGGTATGCATAGTTTGATTGCCCTTTGGGCAATGTTCCAAATAGCTTTCCAGAATGGTTGAATCAGTTTACAACTCCAACAACAATGCATTAGTGTCCCAATTTTCCTATATTCTCTCCAACATTTGTCATTTTCCTTTTCTGTCATATTAGCCAATCTAATAGGTGTGAGGTGGTACCTCACAGTTGTTTCAATTTGGATTTATCTAATAAATAGTGATTTAGAGGATTTTTTCATGTGACTATAGATAACTTTGATTTCATCATTTGAAAACTGCCTCTTCATATACTTTGACCATGTATCAGTTGGGAAATGGCTTGTATTCTTATAAACTTGACTCAGTTCTCTATATATTTGAGAAATGAGACCTTTATCAGATATACTTGCTGAAAAAAAATTATTTCCCAACTTTCTGCTTTCTTTCTAATCTTCATTTAATTGGGTTTTTTTTTGTGAAACCTTTTTATTTAATATAAGCAAAATTAAATATTTTACATCTCATAATGGTTTCTATCTCTTATTTGTGGACCTTTTGTTCTTCCAGATGAATTTTATTATTTTTTTCTAGCTATATAAAATTATGTTTGGTAGTTTTGTATGGCACTGAATGAGTAAATTAGGTAGAATTGTCATTTTTATTATATTGGTTCAGCCTACCCAGGAAAAACTAATATTTTTTCAATTGTTTAGATATGACTTTATTTGTTTGAAAAGTGCTTTGTACTTGTGATCATATAGTTCCCGGATTTGGGTTCGTAGATAGACTCCCAAGTATTTTATATTGTCCGTAGTTATTTTAAATTAACTTTCTCATTCCATCTCTTGCTGCTGGACTTTGTTGATAGTATATAGAAATGCTGATATTTATACGGGTATATTTTATATCCTGCAACTTTGCTAAAGTTGTTAATTATTTCAATTAGTTTTTTAGTTTCTTCTCTAGGCTTCTCCAACTGTATTATCATATCATCTGTAAAGAGTGATAGTTTTGTTTCCATATTGCCTATTTGGATTCCTTCGATTTCTTTTTCATCTCTTATTGCTGTAGCTAGCATTTCTGGTACAATATTGAACAATCATGATAACAGACATCCCTTGCTTCACTTCTGATCTTATTGGGAAGGCTTCTAGCTTATCCCCATTAAATATAATACTTGCTGATGGTTTTAGATAAATAATGCTTATTATTTTAAGGAAAGCTCCATTTATCCCTTTACTTTCTAATGTTCTTAAATTGAATGAGCGTTCTATTTTGTCAAAAGGGTTTTTTTGGTGTCTATTGAGTTAATCGTATGGTTTTTGTTCTTTCTCTTATTGATGTAGCCAATTATGCTGGTAGTTTTCCTAATATTGAAATAGCCTGGCATTCCTGATATAAATCCCATCTAGTGATAGTGTATGATTTTTTTTAACATATGATGTAATATCCTTGCTAGTATTTTATTTAAAATTTTTGTATAGATATTCATTAGGGAAGTTGGTCTTTAGTTTTTCTTTTCTGTTTTTGCTCTTCCTGGTTGAAGTATCAGCACCATATTTGTTTTGTCAAAGGAATTTTGTCAGACTCTTTCTTTACCTGTTTTTCCAAATAATTTATATAGTATTGGATTAGTTGACCTTTAAATGTTTGGTAGAATTTACTTTTGAATCCAGCTAGCCCTGGGAATTTTTTCTTAGGCAGTTCATTGATAGCCTGTTAAATATCTTTTTTGTAGGATAAGATCACTTAAGTGTTATAGTGAAGCTGGTGACTTTGCACAGCCCTCTCTAACTTAAATCCATTCCACTTGTGAATTATGGCATCACATTCCAATGCCATGGTCCTCTTCAAGAATGAAGGACAAACAATAACAATAATCTGGGAAATTTTTATTTTTGTAAATATCAATTGTTAGATTTATTTCTATGTAATTTGAAAAAATAGCTCCTAGTAATTGCTTTAATTCTTCATTGTTGGCAGATTTGTCCTTTTCCTTTTTGATACTATCAAATTGGTTTTGTTCTTTTTAAAAAAATCAAATTAACCAGTTTATCTATTTTATTAGTTTTTTTTAAATAAAATCAGCTCCTAGTTTTATTAGTTCAATGGTTCTCCTTCTGTTTTATTAATCTCTCCTTTGATTTGTGGGATTTCCAATTTGGTGTTTAGTTGATTTTTAAGTTTGTTTTTTTTTTAGTTTTTTTTAGTTGCATACCCAATTAATTCACTTGCTCTTTCTCTATTTTATTGATGTAAGCATTTAGAGCAATAAAATTTCCCTTAACTATTTATTTGGCTTCATCCCATAAATTTTGGTATGTTGTCTCACTATTGTCATTCTCTTTAATGAAATTATTGATTATTTCTGTTATTTGTTCTTGATGAGTTGTCTTCAGTGAATTTTTGTACTTCTTTTTAATTTGTTTAATTCTATTTTTTAAAGTTGTTTTCTTTTTATACCTCTTTTATCATTTGGCCTATTCTGATTTTTAAAGTGTTATTTCTTCAGGGGTGTGTGTGTGTGTGTGTGTGCACGTGCACACATGCATGCCTCCTATACCAAACTCTTGACTCTTACTTCATGATTTTCTTGCACCGTTCTCATTGCTTTTCCCATTTTTTTCCTCTACCTCTATTATTTGATTTTTAAAATCTTTTTTGAGCTCTTCTAGGACTTGAGACCAATTCATATTTTTTATTTGAGATTTTGCATGTAGCTGCTTTGACTTTGATGTCTTCTTCTTAGTTTGTGTTTTGATCTTCCTTGTCAACATAGTAACTATATACAGTCAGGTTTCTTTTTGTTGTCGTTGTTTGCTCATTTTTCCAGTCTATTTCTTGACTTTTGACTTTATGTTAAATTGAGCTTTACTGGGATACAGGGTAGAGGGCCACTGTCCCAAGCTTCAGATTTTTCTTCTTGTTGTGTTCAGAACTATTTTTTGAGAATTTTCAGTGCTTCCGAGGAGGTGTGATCTAAGGAGAGGTGGGGCCACTGCTCTCCTGTCCTGTGCTCTTATCTGTGAGAGACCACAAGGACTATTGGAACTGTAACCAAGGTCCCCATTCCTATGGATGTTCCTCCTTACTCTGAGACTGTAACCCAGAACAGCATTTGGGCAATGCAACAGTGTCTTTCCAATGCCAGCAAAGTGTTCCCCCTGTAATCTTCTTCTGTTCAGCTGTCTGACCCCCTTGCCATCTGTGGGCTGAGAAATCAGGAAGCATCCTGCTGCAAATTCAGTTGCCGCCAAGGCCTGCTGCTGGCTTGCTGACCTGGCCTATGTTGGCATGGGCCTGCACTGAGCTGGGCTCCACTCTTACCCCTGTGAGAGGCAGTCCTTTCTGGCCAACTTTCTAAGTTGTCTTGGACTGGAAAATTGTTTCATGCCATCCTTTTGTGGTTCTGCCACTTCAGCATTTGCTTCATGGTGTTACCTTGACATTGTCTGGAAGGGAATTTTGGAGAGCTTAAGCAAGCCCCTGCCTTTACTTCTCTGTCTTGTGCTCAAAATGGTGCTTACTGATCTCATGGTGACTAGCCATGAAGGTAGCTAGGTGGCACAGTATATAGAGGGTTAGACCTGGAGTCATAAGGATCTGAGTTCAAAGTAGCCTCAGATACTTTTAAACTCTGTTATCCTGGGCAGGTCACCAAACCTCTTTCAGCCTTAATTTCTATATCTGTAAACTGTAGATACTAATATCACATCCTCCCACACACACATACACACACACACAGAGTTGTCATAAGGATCAAATAAAGTAACATTTGAAAAGGATTTTGAAAGCATTAAATAACTAAATAAATACTAGCCTATTATCATCATTATTATTCTAGCTGTCACTTTTAC
Organism: Phascolarctos cinereus; assembly: GCF_003287225.1. Classification (NCBI taxonomy): domain Eukaryota; kingdom Metazoa; phylum Chordata; class Mammalia; order Diprotodontia; family Phascolarctidae; genus Phascolarctos; species Phascolarctos cinereus. The sequence continues at coordinate 154,599,142 of NW_027555514.1, read as the reverse complement.
TTCCTATCCCAGGAATATGACAGATGCCAAGTGATTTGAATTATAGTTGAACAGTGTTATGATGAATGTTGATTGACATACTTAAGTTAGCCCTTTCTGTGCTCCATTGTCTTATCATAAATTAAGTAAAGTATGTAAAGCTCTTTGGTAAACTACAAAGCACCCCATACATTAGCTATTACTATTGCTATTCTATTTATTATTATTCTCATCATCAGGTGTATGTATGGGCAGGGTTGATTGTAGGATCATAGAATAGGAGCTAAAAAGAATCTTGGAAACCATTTAGTCCAATCCTCTCATTTTACAGATGATGAACTGAGGCTAGGAAAGGTTAAATGATTTATTCAAGATCACATGGTAAGTAGTAAGGCCAACATTTGAATTCATATCCACTGATTCTAAATGTAGCACTCCTTCCATTGTATCAAGTTGCTTTCAGCTGATGGGATATTTGAGTACTCTACAAGTTTTATGTTTCTACTTATGGGTTCTTATATGTTCCTGAGATATTCCACATTTTTTGTGGAGTGAAATATTCTCCTTTGCTTGATTTGTCTATGCTACCTTTAGAATTTGTATGGTATCTGAATTCCCTTTTTCCCAATTTAGGCAGCTAGACATATGCTATACAGAGAATATTTTTAGAGATTTTTCCTGGAGCAACTCCAGGTAGGGGAAATGAGTCAAAGAGACAAAATTAGTGAACCTGAAACATGCAAGCCCAGAGTCTTAGGAAGCTCTGTGCCATGTGTTATATGTGCAAACTCTGCACCCTAAGGGAGATTTCTGTCTAAACTCTTCTTCAGACATTGTAGAGAAATCTGTTTTTTTCTCCTGAGAGTTGGCAAAAATTCTGTTTTTAAATATTTTATGGAGATCATTATATTAAAAGTTAATTTCATTGACATATGGCAGTCATTTCTCTCTGAGGAAGTTTCTGACAGTCCTTCGTGTCTTTTTTTATGGGCAATTAAAATGTCAATTCTGACTGTCAAAAGGTATCAAGCCTTTTGACATGATCTGAATATAGAGGGCAATCTCATAATTTCTCCTGAGAAATCCTTCAGATTATTGTTTTGAAACATGAGATAATAACTGTAAAGCACTTAGCACAGTTCCTGGTGCAGAGTAGGTGCTATTCAAATATTACTAATAGCTATGATGATGATGACAACGATTAGCAGTGTCCTTCAGGCTCTTGATTTAATTTGTGAAATTCAAATCTCTAAACTATAAATAATGACTTTGATAAAAAGTATGCTTTCAAAATTTCTAAGATTTCATCAAATGTTTCATTATCAGGTGAAATAGAGTGGAAAGTTATTTTATTATGACATTTTAGGGCCTTATAATTTGTCAAAGGCAAAACAAGATTGTTCAGGAACCTCTATTTTGTTATATTTAAGATTGAAGATGTCTCAGGAGTCAATTTCTATTAACATTGAATTCTTTAATGTGTGCTGAATCAGCCATTGTAAAACACAGAGTTTACACTGATTACAAAGGGTAGGCCAAAGAGTTCTTTTAAACTGACTATGGTCATCCACTTCCTCAAACACATCAGTACAAACAAAAAATGTTGTTTTGACTATTACTAAAAATAGGCAAGAGACAAGTAGACCTTCAGTGTAAGTCTTTTGTTGCTATAAAACTGTTTTGGGTTAACTCCACTCCAAATTACTGCAATATGCAAGGAACTAAAAAAGATCATGGAAAATAACATTGAACCAATGTCCTTTAGAATGCATAAGCTGCTTGAAAATGTTCAAATATCACCTTCCCTAGAGTCTATTAAAATAGCAACCCTGTTCCTTGTAAAGTATATTAGTCCTCTGTGGATGGAGGAGAACAGAAAGCATAGTTCCTAGATTTCTCTGGTTCTGTGTTAGTCCTTTGGTGTCTTGATTGGGAATTACTTATGCCTTTTTTAAAAATCAGCTTAATTGATTCAGAAATGCATCAAGTGTTTTTTTTTAAAGACCACTGAACCTGCTAATGATACAACAGGAAGAATAGTATCAAATATGTTATATACATCAGCATCTAAAGGGATCTGTGATCTCAGCTGTGTGAGTATTGCCTGCAGGGATGCAGATCACATCTTATTCATGCTTCTCATCTTAGAACACTCTTATGCATGCCTTGCCATCAGTTTTCCACAAAGGGTTCTTATTTCTCATGTACGTGTGTGTGTGTGTGTGTGTGTGTGTGTGGATTCCCCTCAATTACATGTTAAAATAATTTTTAAAATTTTTTAATATTTTGAGTTCCAAATTCTATCCCTCATTTCCTCCCCTCCTCTCTCCCTAAGAAGGCAAGCAATCAGATATAGGTTATACATGTGCACTAATGTAAAACATTTCCATATAAGTCATTTTTGTACAAGAAGACTTGAATAAAAGAAAGTAAAAGAAAGAAAGTGAAAAAAGCATGCTTCCATCTGCCTTCAAATAATACCAGTTTTTTCTCTGAAAGTGGATAGTATGCTTCATCATTAGTCCTTTGGAATTATCTTGAATCATTGTGTTGCTGAGAAGAGTGAAATCATTCACAGTTCTTCATTGAACAGTATTCTTGTTATTGCGGACAAGGATCTGTTCTGTTCACTTTGCATCAGTTCATGCAAGTCTTTCCAGGTTTTTCTGAAATCTTCCTGTTTGTCATTTCTTATAGAACAATGATATTCCATTGCAATCATATACCACAGCTTATTTAGCCATTCCCCAATTGATGGGTATCCTTTTGATTTCCAGTTCTTAGCCACCACAAAAAACTGCTATAAATACTTTTGTACAAATAAATCCTTTTCTTTTTTTTTTCCTTTTGGATGTCTTTGGAATATAGACCTAGTGGTGGTGTTGCTGGATGAAAGGGTATGCACAGTTTTATAGCTCTTTGGGCATAGTTCCAAAGTGTTCTGCAGAGTGGTTGTATCAGTTCACAACTTTACCAACAGTGTCCCAGTTTTCCCATGTGCCCGCCAACATACACCACTTTCCGTTTTTGTCATATTAGCCAATATGATAGGTGTGAGGTAGTACCTCAGAGTTGTTTTAATCTGGAATTCTCTAATCAAAAGTGATTTAGAGCCATCTGTTCTCTAGGCTAAATGACTCCATTTCCTTTAAGCAGTCCTCTTATAGAATGATCTCAAGCCCCTTCACCCTAATAGATGCAATTCCCTGGATGTACTCTCATTTTCTTTTCTTGTTCCTTAATACAGTCATTTAGAGTAATCATGAAGTTATTCAGGAGATATAAGGATATAATGGCAGGGTAGAGTTTTTCTTATTGTTACAAAACTATTTTACTTCTTTTGCTTTAGCAAATCTGGCCACCTTTTCTATAAAACTTAAGAAGATCCATGCATGCCTTTCTGTATGCTATGCCAGTAATATCTGTTTAATTGAATGTGTTGCTGTATCTCTGTCCTTGTTTACATTTTCATAGTAACTTTTTGGAATCTGAGTGCATGTATAATTTCACTAAATTTTATTGGGATTGTTGTAGAAGTTAGAAAAAAATTAAAATAGCGTCAACAATTTGCTTTGTTTATTCGATATTTCAAGGATACACTTTTATCATATTGGTTTTGCAATAATAAAATTTCCATTTCCTTAGTACATGTTCTATTTTTCACATGAATTACCAGTCTAGAAACATTTAGGGCTTTATGTTCAGTGCACATCTGAAAAATCTTGAGAAACTTAACTATTTGCTAAATGTAGACCCCCTAAAATAAGTGGAAAAGGATCTAGTATCCATGACCTGCATAGGCTTAACAACTGAGATGTTTTAGGGATTTGCCTACTCTTCATTTTGGTCTAACTCATGAGGAATAATTAGAATACTTCCTCTAGACCTTGCACAAAATGCAAGTTTCCATAAGGTAATCATTAATATCTCACTGCTCACACATTCTTAAAACTTTTGCAATCTGGCTTCTGTTCCCACCACTCTCCTGAGGCTGCTCTTTCCAGATCATTAATGATCTTCTGAAATCCAGTGCCTTTTCCCCACCCTGTTCTTGATAATTCTGCAACATTTAACCCTACCCTCCTTCTTTATACTCTATATTCCTTTAAGTTCCTCTCATGGTTTTCCCCATATCTTTCTCCATCATCACATCTTCTCTGTCTCCCTTACTCTTTTTTTTTCCTTCTTCACACCCTTTGACTTACTTAAAGTATGTGTTTATGCATACAAACATACATATGTGTGTGTGTGTGTGTATATATATATGTATATATGTATGTGTATATATATATATATTATATATATAAAATATAGTTCAATGTTCTTAGTCCCCATACTCTATTCCTCCTAAGCCATCTGATGTAGTAATATCATCTTTTATTCAGATGACCCCAAATTTACGTCTAAACTCACAACAATCTCTGAAGAGCTTTAGTACTATAGTCTTGGGATAATCTTTTCTCTTTTATCCCCACATAGACATTAAGTTTCCAAGCCTCTCATATAAATGCAAAATAGTTCTTGTTTTCCCCCTTCCTCAACCACCACTTAATCCACTTTAGTCCTTTCTCTCTTCCATCAAACTTTCTCTGATCCTCTTGTCACCCCAGGTCAAAATGATCTCTCTCAGTCCTCAAATTCATCTTAGCATTTTGCCTGGAGATCTCCATTGTTCTTATCTTCTTCTATGATATTTATTTGTCTTTCCTCCCTATTAGATTGTAAGTGCCTTAAGAGCAGAGCCTGTATAGTATCAATCCTTGTATCTCCACTATGAAGCACAGTGCCTTACATATAGTAGGTACTTAATATTGAATTGAATCAATTGTTTATATGTTGTCAGTGAACCAAGTAGCTTATTAAGCACCTACTATATTCTAGACACTGTGGTAAGAGCTGGAGATACAAAGAAAGACAGAAAACAAGGAACTCACATTGAAATTTGTAGTGGATTCAAAATGATGAGAAAAGCTAACTAAATTGTCTCCAGGAAGGATATAATTATCAGTCATATCTTTAAACTTATCCTCTACAAGATTCAGTCATTATGGTATATGTGTATCTATCTTATTAAGGTGATATATCCTTTAAAGTTAACCTTGAATCTTATGGTGTGTTTTATTTCTTATGCATGAAAGTATTAAACTGTGTCAAAGTTCTTGTCTATGCCTCATTGTAGCTGGTTTCCATAATTTGGTATCTGAAGGCTTACAGTCTCTAAACCATAAAAGCTCTAGGGAAGCCCTCACTAATAATCTAAGATCTTCTAAAATTTGACATTTGCCACAGTAAGTAGGAAGATAGTCTTCTAAGCTTATTGACAATACCCTGGACAAATAATTCCTAAGGTAGAGAGGAGCTAAGATGCATGTCACTACTCCCATTCGTTTATCTTGCTTACAGAAATTCATGTTTCAATATAGCAGAGAGTCATGAGAGCATCAGGCCAAGAGAGGATGTTTCCCTCTTTGTCCTTGCTAATAAAGTGCACCTATGGTTAAAGTAACCATAAAGCATCATTGAGGGAAAGTATGAAAAAGGGAACAAGAAACATAAAATTATCTTTCCTTTATATTGAAGACAGTGGATTGTCAACTTCTTGCTATAAAAGGGAGAATGAGATTTATTTGATAAGTTTAGAATTCTATAACACAAAAGTAGTGGGCCATAAAAGATCAATTGGATCACTCCTTATTCTCACTCAGTGATCACTCGTTAGAGTTACTGTAATATCACTTCTTTTTGGTTTGCTTAATAAATGATTTTGTTTAGTCGCTAGGAACAGGGTTACCTTAGGAGTCAGTGGACTTATGTTCAGTGCTGGCTCTGCTATTTCTGCATGTGTGACCTTGGACAATCACTTAAACTCTCTGGGTCTCAGATTCCTTATCTGGAAAATGAGAACATTAGATTAGATGATCACTAAGGTCCTTTTCACAACTAAATCTAAGATCATCTGACCACCCATACTATACTCCCAAACTAATACTCCATGGAAAAGAATTTATATTTATATAGAACCAGACTACTATTTGTTACAACATTAGGATTGTAAACACGTTGGAGTATTTAGGAACAAGAAACATTTGGAGAAGTCCAGGCCCCAGGTGGAAGTCCCCTCCTCCAGTTACTTACATTTTTATGTGCATAATAACTATTTATGGGGTTCCATTAGTACAAAATGCCTATGTATGGTCTTACAAAATATAAGCTGGTGAAGGAGGTGAATGATGTATGCAAGCAATCAAGTAAAGCATCTCTTGAATTTTTATGTTCTGCCTTTTCTCTCATCAAAATTGCAGAGCTAAATAGAAATTATGCATATGTATTTTTTTGTTAACACAGATTTTCAAGTCTGCATATCTGTATAATCATGTTATTGAATACAACTCCCCCTTCCCCCAACATAGGCAACTATTGGCTTTAGGTAGAGTTATTTCTAATTTAGTGTTCTAAATATGCAGAATTCACACATATCACCCTTGCAGTTGGACACAAATTCCCATCCTCTCTTAAAGAATATTTGAACTGACATGAGAAATACTCCTTCCCTTAAATAAATATAATCCTTTTTTCACCAACAGGACAACATTTTTAAGCTGGAGGATTCACATTTTGAAAATGGCCGTGGAAAGAGTCCATATGACCCCAAACTGCTGACAGCATCTCTTTTAATAGGTGCGTAGTCAACAATAAATAAGAAAAACATTTTCTGTAGATCACTACCAAGTTGTTGTTCTTTTTTTCCTTACCAAGGTTATACATTTTTTATCTTGAAATCTCTTCAGGAGGATGTCAAGTGTGATCTGTTTAAATGTTTTGGAAATAGAAATAAAATACTAAATCTTGCTTTTACTGTTAGAGGCTATCAAACTCACATCCTTTTAATTGACTTGGAAATGATTGATCAATACCTAAAAAAGGTGACCTATGCATATCTCTACATATTTTTATGAATACTTTAATATTTTTTATCTATTTTTTTCCAATGAGATATTACCTAACATTTTGATTCAGAATTATATGAAAATAAGAAAGAATTACACAGTGAGTTTCAGCAAACCATACAAAAGAGAAGCTCAGTTTTGCATAGCATACCTGGCAGAAGAATAGCCCCAAGAATCGTTATTCTTATCATAATTTTTTATTAAGCCAATCAGAGTAATTGGTCTGCACAGTCAGTCATGCGTTTGAGATTTATCTAGAATCATTAGTCATCAATTGCACTAACCTGCTGGACCAGCCTTAAAGTGAACAGAAGAAAACTGCCTTACAATTCTCGTATTGTTAGTGGCTTTACTTCTTCTCCCTTATTTCAGGTGAAAAACTTCTACATCATCCTTGACATCTTCCTCTTCAATTCTCTCTTCTTCCCTTCTTTATATGTTTTTCATTCTGCCAAACTAGCCATTGGGAGAAGAGATATAGTCAGGCTGGAGAAAGAAGGGAAGGTGATAGATGTGATCTTGGTTATGATATGATAGGAATTCCAATTTTTTCTAGCCCAAGGCCTTGTTTCATCCCAAAATTCATGATCTGACAGTTCTTCATAATTCTCCCTGGGGGCATGTGCAAACAAATTAAAACACAAAGGATTCTGGATTCTAATTCTGTTACTGCCTACAACTTGCTGAATAAGCTTTGCAAAACAACCTGAAAAGTCTTTACTTCCTCATTGATAGACTGAATTATTTTTTATGAAAAATAATTAAAATGATAACATGTTAGCAAACAAAAAAAAACCTTAAAAAAATACTTCAAAGGAAGAGTAAAATCTTCTTTTTCCTCTAAGTTGTAAAGGCTTCACAAAAATTACTTTACCCCATCCTTTTGTCCTTTAAAATTCACTTTGTGACTCAAAACAAATGATCCTAACCATAGTTCCACTGATTGGCACCTTAAGCAAGTATTAAGATATGTATTCCAGAATTCACTGATCCCCGTCCAATGATGAATAAAACTGCTTCAGCATGAGCTGTCTTCTCCATTACTCATCAAATATATGCAATTTTAGGGTTTCCTTTAATAATCAGTTTGGCTCCATTTGTGCTGCAGTTTAGAAAAAGGTTAGTCATAGAGGAATGCAGCAAACATAGCAAGCTTATAATTTTCGTATTCACAGCAGGCATAATGATTACACTCAAATGACTTCCTTGAGGGCACACAATAAAAATTTTAAAACATAGTCAGCCAAAGGGGAGGAGTTTTACCTTGTTCAAACTTGTAGCCTACATTTATTCAAATTGTTACAAAAAATGGGGAAGGTTTATTTCTAAAATAAGATGGTATACAAATTAGTGCCTCAAGCAATTTGAATCTTTCATGTGCTTCTCCATGGGGCTTTATTGGATCTTGAGCTTTCATATGAATTTGACAGAGGATGTTGACAAGTAGGCATGATATGTGCATATGGTATGCAAACACACAAAGTGAACACAGAATTTTAAATTTCACAATTTTGGCTTCCTTTGAAAATTAACTTGGAAAATCTTTAGTAATATGGAAGGGAAAAAAAGTAGGTACTAAAATTTCAAGGTGTTAAAGGAAGGGCATCTGTCTTAATAACATTAGTCAGTGTCTAAAGGAGGGCCTTAAATAAATACTAATGAAACATATATTAATATGCTTCACTAACTAAAAACCTGAGTTCAAATATTGCCTCTTTTACTAACCACATGTAAAACCTTAGACAAGTCACTTAATTTTTCTGGCCTTCCGTTTCCTCATCTATAAAATGAGAGGATTAAATGGTCTCATTTAAAGTGGAATAAAATTATCTCTTAATCAGATGGATGGCTAGGAACAAGCTACACCAAGATGTAAAATTGTGAAAAATGCTCACAACCCCCTTTTAATTCAAGTATTGCAAATCCATTTATTGTAGTTCTTTTCTTTTTTATTCTTTTTTTTTTTTTACAACTATGCTGTAAATTCTTCCTCTCATGGTACATTTAATCCTCCCTGTTGGGTTATTTTTGGCAGTCACTCTTGTGCAGCAGTAAAAAATAATACTCAATCCTCAATAACTTAATAGGAGCCTCTTTTGTAGATGGATACTACATCACTGTAGAAACTTGCACATGCAAGTCTTCATATGGACAACTAGTTGTCCCCAAAAAAGAAGAGGTTTTCATTCCTACTGAACATAGGCTACCTTTATGAAGCATCCTATGCAAATTGCCCTGAGACCAATGCAAAAGGCAAAAATGTTTAAGTTAGTGAAGATGTTGTCCTTTTCTAAAAGAGGACCCAAAATACTGACTACATGGCACTGTCCACAGAGCAAGTTCCAAATTACCCTTTGAAATAGTCCAACTCCAATTCTTCATCACCAACACAGTCACTAAACTAGTGTCAATTTTCTCCAAAGGCAAAAAGAGTACATGATAATCCCAATATCAATGTTAATTGATTTACTCTCCCCAGAGTATCCCAGGTTCCTTAATGATTATGAGTAGTTCTTATTCTGGTGCTAAGTTCTATGTGTCCACTAAATATATGTCAAATGTCCTTCATTTTCCGAGTCGCTTTTGATAAAGTTCAGGAGTGTTTTAAAAAAAACATTTCATCATTATTAAATTGTTCCAGTATTTTTGGAAACATGTTTCTTATTGTACCCACCTGCAAACATTTTTCATTATTTTCTTTAAAACTTGTTCATTAAAGGTAGCAATTGCTACCCTGCTCTAAATAAATCCCAGATGCAAAGAGAATGCAACTTACTTTCAAGAAGCAAAACAGAGTATTTCCTCCATAGTTAACAGTCACTTCACATCTCTAGAATTAATTGAACAGCTAACTTGAGCACTTTTCCTTTTCTTTCTTTCTACTGATGATGTAGAAATATTGTCTATGAGATAACAGCATTGAAATCAATTATAGGAGACTGAAGATTGTTAGCTAAAATTTCTTTCAGGAACATTCTAAAACATTTGCTAATGCCTACTATACATACATCACTCTTGGGTGTCAAAGCGAATTAAGTGTCTTCCCTCCTCGAGCTTAAAGTCCAATGGAAATTACAATACAAACACAAATACTCACTACATAATACATGATGACTGCATTTGAGAGATTCAAAACAGAACACTGTGTGAGGTCTAGGGAGAAAGTCCTTACCAATGGCGAATTACAGAAGGTTTCATGTAAGAGTTGGCATTTGAGTTGGACTTTACTGGATGGATAGAAATTCTGCTGTTGAAAAGTGGGAAGGAGAAGACATTCCAAATTTATGGGACAACATGAACAAAGGCCTATAAGAAAAGAAAGGCGTAAGAGGGTTAGATCGGAGCACATGCTCCTGATGCACATACTTGAATAAGACTAGACTGTGACCAGATAGGAAGAAAGAGAAGGAGAGAAAGGCAGAGAGTGGTTCACTCTCTTTTAAATATCTTGTTCTTGTTTAGGGACCAATAATGACACTGAGTAACCACTATAGAGAATAAGACATTTAACACTGAGCCACATGTTGCCTTGGAAGTGGTATGGGTGTGGGCTCAGCACTCCATGAGATTGGAGGAAAATTCCAGCCCCTCTATAGTAATCTAATTTAATTGGAGCACATAGGATGTGGAGTAAGGAAAGAAACAGACTACTAGACTGCCATGAAAATCCAATTTTTATTCTTTACCTGAGTCCTTTCCTTGACTCAGGTAGGGGATGGATAAGTAAATCATAAAAACACATATGTATGTATAATCTATGTGTATACAGATAATATATACACATACATATATTCATTCACCATATATATATATATATATATATATATATATCTTTTTTTCCATACATCTCATATTTTTATCCACATATTCCTCCCCACCTTTTTAACTGTTTTGTTACATTGCAAATGGAATTTACTTTGAGTGATAGCAATCTTAACTGTAAAATGGGTACTGGCCATAGGTGTATTTGGTTTTTTGTCTACATCAGTCTAACATTTTCACCTGCAGTACTGATTTTGAAACATCAGCAGGATACATTTTCTTTGTCCTCTATTTTCCCTCACCTCACCCATCTAAGGAATTGTAATCCAACACCCTAACTGATCTAAGCCACATTTTTATTTTATTTTGAGCTGTGTAAAGAAAATCAAGAGTACATGTGACCTTTGTTTAATATGTGCCTTGATATCTCAGACATGCTGAAAATGCTCTTAGAGTTCACTGAACTGTCTTCTTTGTTTAGTTCAGTAAAGGAAACTTCCCTTAGAGACTCAGAAAACTTACAGTGAGAAAAAAAGAATGGAGTTGTATTCAAATGGTAACTTCCTTCTTTTGACAGTTAGTATATGGTATTTCAAGTTCGGTATGCATGTCAGCACCAATTTATTTTGGGCCCATTTATTTGTTTTTGTTATACCAGACTCTCCACAGAGGGTTTTCTGTAGTGATGAGGTAAGAGGCTGTTACTGGACAGAGTATCTGCAACTGGTTTTTCCCCACATACCACTTCCTGTGCCCTAAGTTAATGAACTAAGATTAAAAAAAAAAACCATTCTTTATTTTTGGCCTTCTAGTGGTGACTCAACATACATACACACACACACACACACACACACACACACACACACATAAAGGATGTCTCCAAATCTTAGTGCTTAAAACTAAGACTTTTGGAACAACTCATATACATATGTGTATGTATTAGTATATATTAGTATGTACAGATACATATATGAATATATATGTATATGTACACACATATATACACAAAATTGTATGAATAATGGGTAATACTATTTGGCAGATGTACACAAATATGAAACAATTCTCATAACACATCACACTTAAATATGATTATATTTCAGATGAAATGAAAATTGTATGTAAAACAAATTTATATTCATAACTGGAGTAGCACTAGCAAAAATACTTATAAATGAAATTAATTAAAATCACCAAAGTCTTAATCAAGTATTGATCAATTGGGTCTTTAAAACCAAAATAGTAAGACTAAGGCACTGCCATTTAAGTATTTAAGTTATCTATGTATTGTTACAATGGCTAAAACTATCATGCATAATGTAAAACACTTTAGAAGATATAATCAAAATTCTAGTTAATGGGCCTACAGTAGTGGAATATTCTGCTAACTACATGGCTAAAACATCATTATTCATGTTTACAGAAACATTGTGATGTTGTGGAAGGAAAACTTGGCTATGAGTTTGAAAGATCAGAATCTGAGACCCGGATTTAGCATTTACTCTCCATGTGACCTTAAGTCAATTATGTAACGCCTCGTGCCTCAGTTTCCTCATTTGTAAACAGAAATAATATTTACATTAAACACCTCCCAGGATTATTTTGAGGAGCGCAGATTGGAAGTTTGAAATCAGTACAAAAATTTGAAGTCGTTATTATTATCATAAGGAGACCACCCTGACTCTGAAGGAATCATATTCCTGAATGGAATCCCTGCCAGCAAATAACCCTCCTCACCCTCCTTGTACCCTCCAAAATGTGTGTGTTTGCACACAATCAAACACACACACACACACACACACACACACACACACACACACACAGCCCTTCACCACCAGAAACCTAAGTAGGAGAGCAAAGCCAAGATCTGGGAAAACTGAGCATTTATTGAATATAATTGAAGGTCAGCAGTTGGAATGATGCACCCTGGAGAGCAGTAAGAACAATTCCGTTATTGGCCTTGCCTTTCACCACCACACATAAACACCTTCCTGAAGTAGCATTAATATGTGAAATGGGCTTCTCTGTGGCTGGAGACACCCAAAGTTACACTCTATCTTTCCTTTAGTATCTAAGTCATTCATTTCCACTTCCTTTGTTAATGCTTTAAAAGTTTTAAATCAAACCAATAGCTCTTCTTCTCCTGAGCACTCTCTTAATCACTCTCTGTTTTGTCAAAGAAGGAATTAAGCTCAGTCTTGTTATCTTCTTGAGTTGTATTGATTTTCCTCAGCTCACTTGGGAGAGATGAAGAACAAAATGAGGCTAAATATTAGTTATGAAAAGCATCTGAACCTTTTCCAAGAGTGCAAGTTTCCAGCTCCGCTAAATATATTTCATATAATACTTTTCATTATTTTCCTAAAAAAATAAGGTGAATGACAGAGAAGACAGACCATTAAATGAGAGCATGCTCCCCACTTTCACTTAGAATTCTATCTCCTGCTAGTCATACTTGAATCTTTCTGCTGTGTGAATTTATTTTTTAACTTTGATGTTATCTTTTTCAACTTTCCTCATGTTTGTGACTACCATATGTTTCACAATTACTATAATTAATACCTTTAGTTTTTCATTTTTCAGTGGATAAAGGACAGGGTATATCTTTTGCTATGGTGTGTACAGCCATGTATTTTTTTTTTTAAAGAAATAGCATGAAGATTGGAGATTTGTTTCCAATCCAATGAAATAAGCATTAATTAAACACCTACTTTCTACAAGGGCACTAGATACAAGGACTAAATGCAAACTGAATAGCTTACATTCTATCTCAGCATTTGTGGGCTGAGCCCCATGGTTCTACTTAGCCAAAAATCACATCGAAGACTCATTAGTTACACAGGGACTCCAATCATCCTATTCTGGGGCCCCTTGATCATAACCATCACAAGCTACATGGCGTAAGGAGTTGAACCCCTCCTAGAGATCCTCTGATAAAATGAACAAACAAAACCCAAAGGATACATGGGATATGGAGCTGAGCTTCAATCCAATGGATTTCCTGATAAGAACTTCATAAGATTAAGAGCCACAATGCAGGTTGTAACATAGCTGTATATTATACATAGTGAGGGACCTACAGTCCATGACTTCTTAAAGCACATGTTTAAAATGTAAGTTCATAATCAAACAGATAAAGGAAAATCTATCACCTAAATTTTAAAAATCCACAACATCCTTTTTTTCTTTTATATGTAGATAGCCAGTTCCTTTTAAAGGAAGGATGCATAAAATAGCAACCAATAATAAGGAACATTGTAGTAATATAAACAGCAGTTTAATATCCACAAGATGAAATATTTGACTGCATGGTTTCCTTTGAAACCAATTGGTGGGTCTCTTTATAACATCTGTGCACTTTTAGCACAAGATTCTTTGCCTGGTGGTCTTTCAGGATACTATTTTATAGTATGTTCCCACTGAACATGCTCAAAAATTTGAACTTGATGGGTGGTTTAATTTTTTTAAAATATTGATATTATTCCTGTGGCTTTTTGGTTTTATATTTTGAAGTACCTAACATTATTAGAGATACTTTTTGTACAATTATCCAACAAAATGTCAGACTGTTATGCATATTTTTCAAAGATGAAGTCTTTTTATTCTCAGGACAGGGATATGCAGAGATGGAAAAATGGCTCTCACTGGGCATTTCTCTAATTCTATATAGATTCTTCCAAGCTAACGTGAGCCAGATAGATTATAAGATCCATTTATCAGCAACAGAAATGCTTTGGGTTGGAAATCTGGGAATATATCTAGCACATTAGGAATAATTTCTCTATAAATTAAGGATGGTGAAGTAAATATGAATGACCATAAAATAAATCAGATGTGTAGTGTTTCCTTAATTAAATTCATACCTATATAATTTTTTTCTGTAGTTTTCTATAGATTTAACAGAATAAATAGTAGAATCATTGAAGAATTATGAAACTATACCAAAATTATGGATAATCTTTATCCTCTTAATTAAAAAAATCTAAGAATATGCATGCCCTTTACAAAAATTCCACAACATATTAAGTTTCAATGTAATAACAGTAGAACAGGTCGACTGATTTATTTCTTAAACAGCCTACTGTAGGTAGCATTCTATTTGCTGAATAGAAATAGAACAAATCATATGAACTTTAGTCACCTAATTTCCACTCATTTGCTTATCTATTCAACAAACATTTGTTGTTTGTGGCTCATCCCTTACCCTGGCCTAGAGATTCCAGCAATGATATTGATAAATGTAAGAATTATTTCAACTTCTCAGGATGATGGAATCAGATATCTTCTCATATCTCTTCTTTGGAGCCAAACTTGGTAATTCTAAATTTTCAACATTCCATTTTGATCATTTGTATATTATTGTTATTTCCAATTACATTGTACTGATATTAACACTACTTTTTTTCCAACTCAACATACATGCGATATAAGCTTACCATGTATAAGGCATTATATCAGGTGTTAAGAATATAAAGAAAAAAACCAGTTAGACTACCTGGAAAACAAAAAGAAATATCTCAACTTGTAAGAGATTCCTTGTTCTCTTGTGTACTATGAAATTGGCTTATTTTTAGACCGCTATCTGTTAGAAAGAACTGATAAGTAGAAATATGTACAATAAGATTTTATATATATATATATATATATATATATATATATATACACACACACACACACACACACATATATGTATATATATATATATATATACATATTCGTGTCTAATTGTAGCCATCTCTAGAGTGGGGGAGAGGAAAAAAGGGGAAAAATTAATTTACATGATAACTATTATAAATTTAAAAGGAATAGCAAGTTGTACATAATAGATTTGCAATTTCATTTGCAGTCATTTTTTTTTTATTATACTATGTTATGGAAATGTTTGTTTTATTGCCCTCAATCCAATCAATCCAATGAACACTAACTGCCAAACAAAAAAAAAGGAAAAAAAGAGAGAGAGAGAATACTATCTGCTGACACATCAAGACAGAGGACTTATCTTATGTATTGAGAAATTCAGGGAAAATAAAGTCATGTCAAAACTTTGGACAAAGGAAGAATTAAATTTTGAATTAAAATAAATCCTCATTAATTTAGAGTCTCTCATAGATGAAATAGGTTTAGATGAATCATAACTTTCATATTCATGTATAAAGATTATTTGCTAAACTTAAATTTTTAAGACTTCAGGACAAATATTTAGTTTACATCAAACTTTTGAGTAAAAAATTATTATTTATTATTTATTTTTATTTATTGTTATTATTTATTATCTCACAAAAACAATTATTTCAAAAACATATATATGTATATTGATACATAGACATGTATCTATGTGTGTTCATATTCACATATATTTATAGAAAGAGAAAGGGAAAGAGAAAAAGAGAGAATAAGAACAGGGACTAGATCTACAATTTCATTGATATAAAGAAATCCAAGGTGAGGAAACTCCCTTGATTACGACAGTTCCACACACTGTTTACAACTTATAGTCTCACAGTTTCCTGGAGCACTGGTTAAGGCACTTCCCCAAGGTCATACAGATAGTATATATCAGAAACAGTGGTTGGACCCAGGTGTTCTTGGTTTCTAGGCCACCTCTATCCACTTTGCCATTATGCTTTTCCATGTAAATATGAACAATGTATTAATTACAAATTATATTTATTCATCTGGGCAAATCCAGTAGCACTGCTATAGGCAATATTAATTTAGTTCGTGTTACGTTTCTGTTATTTGGAAGTAATGAAATATAATTTTCTTAGACATATTCTACAATCTATCATTTTTACTACTTCAAACTGGCCTTCATTCCAATTATGCATAGTGACATTTTACTGTATAGCTTTGTTTAGCTATTAAGTCCATATGCAACAACAAAACATGGATAAAAACTTGTTGAAAGATTTAAAAACTATGGATTTGGCATAGGGAAAAATCAGCCAAGCATAATGGATTTTGTGAAAGACTACCTTCTTTTTTTCTCTCATGAGCAATGTCAGTTTGAAAATATTTGCCTGTAAGAATGATGTTAAAAGATACATTCAGTGCTATATTCTGTCACTCTACAGATGGAGAATTATACTCTGGAACTGCAGCTGATTTTATGGGACGTGACTTTGCCATTTTCCGAACTCTTGGGCACCACCATCCAATTAGGACAGAGCAGCATGATTCCAGGTGGCTAAATGGTAGGTAAAACATGTAATAATAACATGGCACCTTGGGTCTGACATTTTAAAATCCAATAATCCATACCTAAAGACTTAGTTTAAAATTGGATATGCCCCTTAATGCCAATGACTTTGAATGTTCAACAATTAAGTTTCTTGTATACTGAGGATAAAATATTTATTAGCTTATATTTTAATGAACATTAGTGAATACTTACTGGTGGTGGTTTTATGATTAGGAAGTATGAATAAACTGATCAAAAAAAAAAGGAAAGAGAGAGATAAAAGATTCAGGAAACCTGGTTATATGCCAACAACGAGGTCATGAAATGTTTTCTCTATGGGGAGAAAAAAAAATCAGGGCTTAGAAATAAAACGAAAAGGAAAAGATAAGGTATGTTTAGGGCTGGGCTTGACTTAGGCCAGTCCTTGGATATTGGAACAAAATGAGACATTTGTTGATCATTTAGCAGTTGACAAAAATAAATTTACTTAGCTATAGCAGGAGAAAGGTAGGCCTTGATGGCACCTCGGGTCAATTAAGCTGAGCAAAGCTTCCTTGCTTGATTTACCTATCACAAGCCACCTGCTAATCCTCCAAGTCCTTCTGGAGTTCTTTATGTCTGTTTTGTACTCAGGTGATGAGGAAGTGATGTCAGCCCTCAGAGTCTTTATTCCCTTGTGCCAGCAGAGTGTCAAAAAGGGGTCAATACCTTTTAAAGGAAAAAAGAAACAACCTAGCCTAATTTGCCTACAAGGAGTAAGGAGAGTGCTACTATTACAAGGTATTTTAAGGAATATGAACAGATATTAAGCTTAAAGAATAAACTTGTTCCAGTGGCTTCCTCTTGATTTTTAGAATGAAGTACAAATTTTCTGGCATTTAAAAGCCTTCCCAATCTGGCCCCAGCCTATCTTTACAGGCATTACTCTATTATACTCATTATGGATATTTGAGCTGTCTTACCTGCTGTCCCTCATATACAACATTACATGTCCTGCCTTTTCCCCAGAAAGCTGGAGTGCAGAAAACATACATTCCCAAAGGTCCATTGATCCTGTCAGATCTGGGACTAGAAAATAGATTTCCTAATTCCTCACGTTAGGTCCTTTATATCATACTGAACAGTGGTTTAGTGTAAAGTGACACATAATAGAATATAGAAATTTTAAAAACAGTGAGGTATACAAAGCAATTATGCCTAAGAAAGATTAGAAATATTTTTAAGCAGCCAACAAACAAAAGGAAAAGTGTATATTTATATTTGTTTCCATTTAGATTTCATGAGTGCTTTTCATTATGAATTATGTCTTTATAATATGACTGAACTAGATGGTGAGGTATAGCTGGATGCATTTTTACTTATGTACTGTTACAAATAAGGTCATGTAGAAAATTCAGTAGGGCCATGAGTCTAGGTTCCATAATCTTCAAGCCCAGAGTACAAGTCTTTACATATGTTGTCCTTCCCTTGAACTTAGACCTTTAACACTGGCACTACACTTATTTCAGTGATACTCTCACTGAAGTAACTGTGATTCATAAGTAGTCAGCATAATTCCTCCTCCATTCAAGATGTCCTAATAATATATTTATGGAGAAACAGTAAATGCTATGCCATTCACAATTAGTGTTAATAGCATGGATGGATATATATATATATATATGTGTGTGTGTATATATATATATATATATATATATATGTGTATATATATATACATACAAATTCATCTATATATGTACATTCATATTAATATGTTTAAATGCATATGTGCATGCACACACAGACACATACACACACACACACACACACACACACACACATAGGCACACGTCAGAAGCAGACTTTGGGCTAACGTGACCTCCAGAGGTCATAAAGATTTTCAATGTCCTTAAGAAATAAGGCCTGATTGTAATAGGTACAGATATTGAAAAGAATAAAGCACCCATTTCATTTGTATGGCCTTGGGGAAATAAAGCCAAGTCATCAACTTGAAGCTGCTTTTGTACTGCAGACCTGCATGATGACAGCTGAGTCTGAAGAATTTACACTATGGGAAAACACAGCCATTGTCCACAGCTCTGTACTTCATCTCTGAAAATGTGTAATTCCTTTGGGAATTCAGTTATCAGTCTCTCAGCACAAAATGTGAGAACTGATTTTCCCAAATTAGCACAGAGGTTACATCTGACAGGGTGCAGAAACCAGGACTGCTTTAAGATTGAGGACGCAGTCATGTCTCCGATAGAACCAAGGGACTGGGAATCATAAACTACCCGAAATTAAATACCATTCTGGAATAAAATTGGAGACATGATGTTTATACACTCATGCATACAATGAATGACTTTTGTGGAATAAGAACATACTGCATAATCATCAGAACTGCCAGAACCTCAAAACTATATGAAAATGTTCTTTTTGAGTGGTCTTCAGGGCTATGAACATTTACTTTGGCATATGACATTTTAATTTCCCTAAATCAGTTCCTCTCCTTTGCAGCAAAAGTTGGCATATTCCAGATATATTTTAATAGTTTCCTTCCCACTAAGGAGAAAACAAATCTGATGCAGCGGCATTTAAAACGTTTTATAAATCAGACTTTAAGCAATGTGGAGCCCTCCTTAGTCAAAAATCATTACTCTAGGCCTCTTCTTCTAGCTACATTGTCAGCAATTGTAATTTTCAGAGAATAACTAAAAATAGAAAATCATCTTGTAAGAAGGGGTTTTCTAAGTCCTAAGAGAGAGGCATTACATTCACTGTTATTGGTATTCATTGTTTTCTTGGTTTTCATTTCTTATATTGGTTCCTACTATAAAGGTATCCATGAAAAAGCTAGAAAACATTTTGTCTTCTAGTCTGCTTGCCATCTTGTTTTTGTTTTATTTCTTCTTAAGGAATATGGTTACATTCTGAGGTTTGCAAAAGGTGTAACTGAATTTAAACTAGCTTCTACTTAGGGTTGCTAAGTAGATGGATGCTCTGAAGGTTATAAAGAAGGAAAATTTAATATTTGGAGTCACATGAACTAATTAGTGAGAGTCTGTGGACCTTTTTACCCTAACCTCTAATTATACAAATGCAATAATAGACAAATACTTTGACAGTTGTTCCCTAGATATATGTAATAAAGGATGTAAGAAGAGATGACCTGATAGTATAGACTATACGTTAAATAGGAGTGCTGAATTAGACATTTTAAGAAATAAGTTGGTATTTATTAGCTTTTTGTGACTGTCAGACCTCTTGATTTTCTCGTCATGTCTGTGGCTTAATATTTTAAACCAGTTAGTTGCATGTTTCAGTACCCTGGAGACAAAGTCCTTCATAATCCTTATTTTACGGTTACATAAGCAGTTGAGTATTATAGGAACTGAGTGAACATTCAATAATGAAAAAAAAACCCTCTTAAATTTCACAGGCTTTGAGACAGGAAACAAGGACACAATCCTCTTATGGCATTTGTATTGTATTTTCTGGCAGTTACTGTGCCCTGTCCCCTTTATTGCAGATTACAAACTGCCATAAGATGGCCTTGGACACTGAATGAGTAGGTACATATAAACTGGTTGGTGTTATGATAATATACAGTTTGTCTATGGAATCAGGAAGCTAAGAAATGAAATACGTTCAGAGAGCACCCTTCTTCTCAATTGAAATTAGGAGCAAATGAGCACGATGGTTTGAAAGTTTTTAATGTCTATTTTGCTGAAACAAAATTTAGCAGTTTTTCTTTTGTTTGTTTTCACTTAATTCAGACAGTCCTTCACCTTCAGACAAAAAGCACATACCCTCTCTTGTATATTCTATTGGAAAAAAAATACACAATAAAACTAAACTATGGGGTCTTTTTACTTTCAAACCACTAATCATTTTCGTGTGACCTACAAATGTACTTTTTTTCTCAAACAGGCCAACCTTACCAAAACATTAATTTCCTTTACCTCATCTTTCCTAGACTCATTTTCCATGTTCAACCTTTTACCAAAGGAAAAGAGTGAGTTTTAGCCTCCCTCAGTTGAAATAAAGTTTAGTCTGTCAGAAAAAAGAAAAGTATGAAGCTTAGAAATAAAAATAAAATTCTTATTGCTGGTATCAACTTTTGATAGGGGATATTTCTTATAGACAATCAAACAAAACATATTTGAGAAAAATATGATCATTCTATGTCATTTCTTAATGTAGCCAATCCACTTTTTTCCTGGAGAGAATCATAATAAATATATAATTTTAAAAATGTTTTATCAAGACCTGTGAATTCATCATTGATATAGGAAACTCCCTCTGCCATATCAGGTTGGCAGCTCTTCAGGGCGCTGACAGGCTAAGGAAAATGCCCTAGGGTCACATAGCCAAGATGTGTCAAAGGCAGGACCTCAATTCCAGTGGTTTCTATTCTAAAACTTGCCCTATATCCACTGTATCTTTCGGCTTCTGAAATAGTTCTCAAAAATCCTAACATTGCCATCAAAAATGCTAAGTTTGTTTAATTGAAACCATGGCTGAAGCAGTGTAGTGGAGTGGGAAAAGTTCTGGATGGGGAATCAGAGGACCTAGATTCAAATCCTGGTTCTGCCACTTGTTATCTCTATGATTTTGGGATTCCCTGCCTTCATTTAAAACAGTATAAATCCTACTTTCTTTAGGAGGCCTTTCAAAATCTCTCTTCAAGTCCCTCCACTGTATGTCTTATATATCCACCTAGTTGTTTACATGTTTAATATCGCATTGGAATTTAAGTTCCTTAAAGGCAGGGATGGTTTTGGGATTTTTTTTTTGCCTTTACATTCCCACAACCTGTAGTACATTGACTGAGACACAGTAAGTACTCAATGAATGCTTGTTAACTGACTGACTGAGATATAGGTAAAACAGCAATAAAAAGATAACATAGAAAGATCCAATGAACTAGATCTTAGATTTATGACTGTGATGACAAGGTATCCTTAGTATTTTGAAATAAAATAATGAACACTTTTAGTATTAATAAACTTTGATTAGTATTAATTACTGCAGTTAGCAGTCATAGAGGCCCTGATAAGATGGAATATGGCCTAGTGGAAAGAAGGATTATTTTAGTATCCAGTCCTAAGTTGAAGTCTTAATTCTGACACATTACTTTGTGGTGATGGTCAAGTCACTTTAAAATCTCGGTTTCTCCCAGCATCTCTCTAATTATTACAGATTTAATTGCTGATCTTTTATCTCAGTTGCTACTCTAGGAGACTCCCATGCTAAAAGAAATCACAGTTCCTCCTCTCCTCCTCTAAAATTAGTCTTTGTCCTTTACATACAGTAATGAATAGAAGAAAAGTAAACTAATAACAAAATTCTAAATGTTGAATATATTGCATTTTGGTGAAGTCATATGCATGAATGTTGGGGTTTGAGCACAGTTAATAATCGTATTTTATTATCCCAATCAAACAATGTGGTGAAGTGAGCTTAATTTAAGAAAAAATCAGAGAGTAGCAGGAATTAGATGAGAAAATGCTGCACTTGCTTAATATCCCTTTTGCATTTCATTTTTCACAACATTTTTGTTTATGTTTTGGAATCTGAGAATAACAAAACTCAGCAGATAATTCCATAGCAGTTCCAATACAATGGTGATTGTCCTCATATTCCAACTGACCTCTACATAAGTGCCATGATTCAAAAGATAGGAGTGAGCACGTGAAATGTTTATTGTGGTATATAAAGCCCATTTACAGATGTAGAATTACTAACTTTAACAAAAGATACATTAAAACATATTTTAATACTATTCTTACTTTTAAGAATGCTACTTTTTTCCCCCCTCTTCAAACTAAATAAAACATTCAACAACTGAAGCACCACTATCTGGAGCAAGTCTTTTAATAGCTAACATCCACGCCTGCCTCTACCACAAAACTATTTTCTCTCCCTTTCTTCTTTAACCACTAGCTTAATGAGTACAGACCCTGTCTGTACCAATTTCCTCTCTTGCAGTCACTGCATTCAGAGTTTGGTTGGTGTTCAATAGGGATTCGCTATTGACTGGATAATCTGAGTTCATGTGTGCAGTGACAGTGAGCAAGGAGCTTTACTCAGAAGATGCCATGACAATACATGTAACCATGGTGTGACTGGACTCACTGACATGGCTCTCAAAAGCTTTCCCTCCATGAAAACAGAAGACTGTTTGCAAATTAATTAGTTTCTGGCTGGCAGCTTGATTGTTGACCCAGAGTTTGTAGAGTGGAAAAACAATCAGATTAGTGTGCTCAGTATAAAGGGCTAGTCAGGCACTTGCGTGTGGCTTGCAGGACTATTGAAACTATGAATGGAGTGAAACACAATCTTTTTTGAGAAGCCAAAGCAGAGGTTAAGTGTGATGAGCCTAGAGCACGTAAGCAGCAGGGGCTGGGGAATTAAAGGATTTTAGCCAGATAAAGCTGAGTGATGCCAAGTGAGTTCATTGAATTTTAATGGCGTGGACAGTTTTGATCAAAATGCGTCTTATGTCCTAATCTCTATTAGTAAAAGGAACAGGCTTATTGTGTTATCAAAGGTAGACTTCACACAAATATCCAACAATCTCACTGGAAAATTCTAACTGAAATGTCTCAGTACATAAATAGTAAAATGACAAAAAAAAAATCAATATTGTCCCTTCTTTCTCATTTAGAAAATTAGCATTTACATTCTCCCTGACCAAAAAAAAAATGCATCATGAACTAATTCTATCACATAAATGATTTTACCTTATAAGAACAAATGTATGAGTTGCTGTGGCCAAGGAATTTAGCACCTACTGACTGATCTGTTGGTGATGTGTCCTTCCATACATTACTGAATAGCCAAGATTATACCAGGAATAAATGTCATAAAATGTATGTATGTATTTATATTTATTCACTTTATACTTATGTTGTATATTCTTATGTATGTACTCATTTTGTTCCCTATTTGAATATAAGGTCCCTGAGAATAAGGATTTTTTCATTATTTGTACTTATATCCCAAAGACCTGGCATAGTGCCTGGCAGATAATAAGGCTTAATAAATGCTTGGTTGATCATCAAAGCACTTCTAGATTGGTAGACATCTTTCAGAACTTGTGCTATTTCATTGAGGTCACATATCTATCAACATTTCAAAGAACAGATTTCAAACTTCATTATTTTTTTTAATGTTTAATTTGATACCTATTCTGAGAAATGGGGATTCTTTCATCAGTCATATTTAGCTTTTTTATATGATTAAACATGCATACATGTGTCATTAAAATTACATTATTGTTTGCTTTACAATTTTATTATTTTTTGAAGAAAGACAAATTTTGCTTTTTTATTCAATTAAACACCGATGTTTTTGCCTTTTTTCCTTCAGAACCTAGCACAGTGCCTAGCATTTAGTAGATATTTGATAAATACTTATTGATTGATAATTTTTTTTTCTCTCACTACTGGGTTCCTTCACTCTGTCTACAAATGAATTCAAATATCATCTAGGATAGAAATAATCCTCTAAACTGGTGTCCAGACAAACTCCTATCTTTTCTTTTCTTTCATGGATATACTTTGCAAAAACAGTAATCTGTTATCAATGCCTGTACTTCTTAGCACCCACTAACAAATTAACCTCTTGTAATGTGACTGCTATCCTCACGTCTCTTCTGAAAATGTACTCTCAGAGGGCACTAATGAGTATCTAATGACCAAATTGCATGGCCTTTTCTCCGTCTTCATTCTCCTTGACCTGTGTAGCATTCGTTGGCCCTTTTCCTTGCCTGAGGCATGAAAGCATGAAGGGAATTTAGAATTGTCTATTCCAACTCCCTTATTTCACAGGGGAAAAAAAGACCTAAGATCCAGGTAGGATAAGCAATTCATTTGCCAGTGATCATGGAGCATGTCAGTGGTTTGAAGTCTATCTTTTTCTGTTAGCATCTTATCCTCCACTTCCCCCATCCCATTCAACTCAATTCATCACAGTTCAACATTTAGTCAGTGGCTTCTCCATTCAAGGAACTGTGCTCGGGTACTGGGAATAAAACCAAAAAGGAAAGGGTTCCTATCCTAAAGCAGTTTACAGTACACTGGAAGAATATAACATGAACAGAGATTAAGTGTAATGCAATATAGGAAGCAATGGAGAGATCAGAGTGCTTTATGAATGTTTAAGGGCACTGAAAACAATAGCATCTGAAAGGATAAGGAAAGGCTTCTAATGGAAGCACCAGAGCAGAAACTTGAAGGGAGATAGGGACTTTAAAATGTGAAGATGGTAGCTGGAGTTGAGGGCAGGATCAAATAAAAGGCGATTTATGTTTTGGTTTAAACACAGGGACGTAGATAGTGGATAAGGAGCTATTGCTGCTCAGTTCATCCGACTCTTCCTGACCTCATAGCCATAGTACTCCAGGCCCTTCTATCTTCCACTATCTCTCAAAGTCTCTCCAAATTAATATTTGTTGCATCCCCTTCTCCTTTTGCCTTCAATATTTCCCAACATCAGGTTCTTTTCCAAAGAGTACTGTCTTTTCATTACGTGCTCAAAGCATTTAAACTTAGCTTTGGTGTTTGATCTTCCAGTGAATAGTCTGAATTACTTCATTTTAAGAATTGACTGATTTGATCTCTTTGCTGTCCCAGGGACTCTCAAAAGCCTTCTCTAGCACCACAATTTGAAAGCATCAATTCTGCGGCACTCAGCTTTCTTTATAGTCCAATTCTCATAGCCACGCATTACTACCAGAAAAACTATAGCTTTGACTACATGGATCTTTGTTGGCAAGGTGACATCTCTACTTTTTTGTATGCTGTCCAGATTTGCCATAGCTTTCCTTCCAAGGAGCAAGCATTTTTCAATTTCATGGCTGTAGTTGTCATCTGCAGTGATCTTTGAGCCCAAGAATATAAAATCTGACACTGCTTCCATTTCATCTCCTTCAATTTGCCAGGAAGTGATGGGATCAGTTACCAAGACCTTAAGGGTCTTTTTATGTTAAATTTCAAGCCAGCTTTTGCACTTTTCTGTTTTACCCTGATCAGGAAGCTTCTTAATTCTTCATTTTCTGCCACCAGAGTAGTATCATTAGCATATCTCAGATCGTTGATATTTCTCCAAGCAACCTTATTTCCACCTTTTTCTTTGTCCAGTCTGGCATTTTGCATGATGTACTCTGTATATAAGTTAAATAAATAAGGTGATAATATACAGCCTTGTCGTCCCTTTCCAATCTTAAACCAATCAGTTGTTTCATGTTTAGTTCTAACAGTTGCTTTTTGACCCTCATAGATTCCTCAGGAGACAAGTAAGATAATCTGGTACACTTCCATCTCTTTAAGGACTTGTTACATTTTGTTGTGATCCATATAGTCAAAGGCTTTAGTGTAGTCAATGAAGCAGAACTAGATTTTTTTTCCCCTGGAACTCCTTTCCTTTCTCCATAATCCAGCATATGTTGGCAACTTTGGTCTCTAGTTTCTCTGCCTCTTAGGAAACTAGCCCGCTCTTCTGCTTATTCTTGGTTCACATATTGCTGAAGCCTAGCTTGCAGAATCTTAAGCACAAACTTGTAGAACATAGTATGAATGAAATTTTTCAGTTGTTTGAACATTCTTTGGCATTGACCTTCTTTAGGGTTGGGACATAAACTGATCTTTTTCCAATCTAGTGACCACTGTTGAGTTTTCCAAATTCACTGGCATATTGAGTGCAGAACTTTAACAACATCATCTTTTAGGATTTTAAAAAGCTCCACTGAAATTCTATTACCTCCACTAGCCTTATTGTTAGCAGTGCTTCCTAAGGCCCACTTGACTTTATTCTCCAGGATGTCTGGCTCTAAATCAGTAACTGCACCAGCATGGTTATTGGTGACATTAAGATCTTCCTTATGAAATAGTTATTTTGTATATTCTTGCCACATCTTCTTAATCTCTTCTACTTCTCTTAAATGCCTATCATTTTTGTCTTTTTTGTGCCCATTTTTGTATGAAATATTCCTTTTATATATCTAATTTCCTTGAAGATATCTTGTCTTTGCCTTTCTATTGTTTTCTTCTATTTCTTTGAATTATTCATTTAGGAAAAAAAAATTAGATGGGGAAAAAAAAGGAAATTATTGAAGAGGAAAGTTCCCATTGAATATGGGAAGGAACAGGGTAATGGGCAGAAATAGAGAGGTTAGCCTCGACTATTTTGGCTAACACATAGAGTACTTTAAGTTTTAATAATAATGACAATGATGATGGTGTTGGTGGCTAACATTTATATGATATCTACCATGTGGTAGGTAATGTGCTAAGTTCTTTATAATTACTATCATTTGATCCTAACAGTCCTAAGAGATAAGTGCTATTATTAACCCTAATTTAACAGTGAGAACTGAGGCAAAAGAGGTTAAGTGACTTGCCCAAGGCCACACAGCTACTAAGTGTCTGAGTCCATATTTGAACTCAAGGCTTCATAACTCCAGCTACCCAAGAATAATTTATCAAGTAAAACTGAAGCAAATGAATAAAGGATGGGTGAATGTGTAGGGAGGTTTTGAAGTGTAAAGTAGGGGAAATGAGACAGCTGAGGATAGATGGCTTCATCTTTTTTTTTTTTAATAAAATGAGAGGTAAATTTATCTGCTGAAAAGGTTTAGAGGCCTTGAGTAGAAAACAGAATGTTTGGAAGAATGATTGTGTAAAATCTGAAAGTCAGTGAGGAATCAATAAAAAGAATTGCTTTGGAATATAGAAATTCCATCTGAATTTTTAGTGAACTCAATTTATACATTCATGTGATTTCATCCAGCAGCAGTCACCGTTGTGGTAGTAGTATCAGAAAAGGCAGATGTTAAAAAAGGCCTAAGGTCAAGGACAAAGGAGCAAGAAAGTCAAAAGAATATAGAATAGGAGAATGATTTGTTGAACCAGTTACCCATAGGATCCAGATTATGAGGTCAAAACAGTAGTGATGAGCAGGGTGGGTAAGGAGGTACTGGAAATGATGATGAAAGAAACAGAAAGAAAGATGGAAGGGTAACAAAATGTAACTTGGGAGAATTTCAGAGTTCCAGATACGTGCCAGTGGCATAGTGGGGGGCATGGTTTTAATTCTGAAGTCTAAGTTTTGATCAGCCCTATAGGCAGGTGAAGAAGATTGAAGGTGAAAAATATAGGAATTGAAGAGGTTGGTGAACTCTGAGGTGAGCGAGGTTAGAGGAACGTCAGCATAGATATTGAGGTGACAAATTATGGTTAGGGAGTAGCACGGTCTGAAATAGCAGTGCCCAAAAAGTTCAAGTAGTGGAGGAGGTTCATGGTGGGAGTGAGGGCTGTGAGTACTGAGAAATGAAGAATTTAATACCTCAGCCAGGGCGTAGCATAGAACAACAAGACTGCAGTAAAAGTTCTCTTTAATCTCTCCTCAGCGACAGCAACCCTCGCCTTTCTGGGTCTTGTGGTGAAAGACAGTGAATTAGATACCATTTCCAAAGATGATGAAGATGTCAATGGCCATAAGAGTGACAGTCTCCAAAGTCTTCAATCCTGTGTAGTGTATGACATAAAGAATTATTAAATGGGGACCTCCAAGGGAGCATGCATTGGGTTTTACTCATCTTTTGTCTGTCAAGCCTACAAGCACACCCACTCAGCAAAGAAAAGAACTCCTCAGATCAAGGTGGATAACTTTATTCCTTTCAATAGGAACTTTTCCAGACTCACTTGATATTTAGATTGGGGTAAGTAAATTCATTTCAGCTCCTATCATGCCCCTAACAGGTCATGTGAGGACCCTGCAGACTACCCTGAGCTCCACCAAGCCTTGAGGAGTTACTTAATAGTACTAGAGCCCTGCATTACTGAAGCTACACATAAGCTGCTGTCTTCTTTGCATGTAAATAACACTTAAACCTAGTACCCACATTTTTCTGAGCTCCAGAAGTACATTTCTAAACTTCTGATATATATCACTTAGGTATCTCATCTGAGTGTCAAAGGTGAGTATATCCAAAATGCAAGTCAACTTCTTAACCCAAGAAAACAGCTCCATCTAATTAAGGTGTTTTTATTCTAGCACCATTTTTCAACCAGTCCTGGTTCAGGCAGTGTAACTTTAAATAAATCACATTGTCTCTCTGAGTCTTAACTCCTTCATTTATTAAATAAAGGGATTGAAGTAGATAATCTCCAAAATTCCTTATACTTATAATTTCTATGTTTTTCTAATTCTTTGTCTTCTAATCTCCAATCCTTCTCCTCCCTAATCCATTTTATGTGATTGTTAAAAGAATAACACTCTTCTGTTCAGAATCTTCAGTGTTTCTCCACTGCCTACCAAGATAATTCTAAACTCCTTAGACTGCTATTAAATACCATCCATAAATTGACCCCAGCCTAACTTTCTAGCCTTTTTTCGCTCTATTCCAATTTTTCCTTGTTAAACTGACTGCCTATTGGATATCACCTACCAACTGTCCCTTGTTAAAGGCAATCAACTGATAAAATATAAATGGGTGAATGACTAAAGTAGTGAATGATTAAGAGAAACTATATTTTTCATGAAAAACTACAAAATCCATGAAAATGGTAGAGTATTCACTAACCATTGACTGTAATTGAAAATTCTAGCAGAAAATACACAAAAAAGTGCTCTTAAAATAGTGTCCCAATGGTATCAGTGAAAAACAAAAAAAGAAATCAAGTCATTTTTAATGTAACTTTAAAGAAAATGTTTGCAGACTTCAGTGCCCATGCCAAGGAATTCTGAGGAGGCATATAGCTGGTGTAATTAACAGGGCACCAAGGACTATAGTTACCAAGACCTGAATTCAAATACAGCCCCAGACCCTAGCTAGGTGACTCTAGGCAAGTGATTTAACCTCTGTTTGCTTGTTTCATCATCTGTAAGATGGTAATAATAAAAGAAGCTACCTCCCAATGTTGTTATGAAGATGCAATGAAACAATAATTGTAAAGCATTTAGCAGTGTCTGACATGTAGTAAGCATTAGGTAAATGTTAGGAATTATTATTATCTAGCTATGAAAAATAAACAATATAGTATTTAGAAATTCTCTGCGTTGTATAAATTGTTATCCTTTTGGATCACTTCTTATACTGTACTTCAGTACCTAAAGGATCTGTATTTCCTTTACTGATGCACTTTGAAAACCTATAACAAAGCAAATGTTCTTGGGTAACTGCTGTTTCTGAAATTCATCAACTTCTGTCCATCCTGGTGATGATTCTTAAATTTTACTCTAAGATTTCAGTAGAGAAATTAAGCTCTCATATTAATTTCAACATGCTATTATTATTGTCATTCTCATTACAACACAACAGAGTGAATGAAGAGTTGACCTTGAAGTCAGAAACACTTGGGTTAAAATTCTGCCTTTGACATATACTGTTTCTGTGACAGTGGGCAAGTACTTAACCTTTCACTGTCACTGGAAACTTTGTAAGAAACTCAATTGCAGGACACTGTTGGTCTTCTTTAATAGGGGGAACTCTATGTATCAGTGAAATCATAGACCCTGATCCCCAAAACTACTGTCTTTAATTTACATTAAACACAGAATATTACACTCCCATAATCATCAGCATTCATTGTTTTATTAATATTTCCACAGTCACAATCAATATCTTCTATACCTATTTCCCTCAATTATACTTATTTCAAAATTCTAAGTAAGTTCATAAGATAGTATATTTTGGGATTTCTCTCCAATAACCTATACATTTAGTGTGAATGCTTTTAAGGGTTAAGTAATTTCTTCCATTAAATAAGAGTTTTTAAGTATGAAATTCAGTAGATGACAAGACCTTCGTGCCAAGGAAAGAGAACTATCACAGCTATTATTAAGGATTTCCAAAGTGAATGTGTGTGGCAAATGTGACTCTACGTTTATTATTGCCTTTTGGGAGTCCTACTGTCTTTTCAGCTTAGCATGCAATCTGATTTAAATTACAGACAGGGCAGAGCTGCATCTTGGGATTTCCACTTCATGTTTTTCCACTGTTTAGAGTTCAATGAGCTTTAACCTCCCTGATTCTGAAAATCAAATAATGTCATGGTTGATATCAAACTGATGGTTTGCACTCAGTTGCTTAGATATTCATGGTATTTAAAGGTTATTTTAAAATACATATTAGAAATACTTAAATATTAGACCACAAAGCACACACATATACACATCAAAGTGTTTTTTAAGAGGTGCCTGGCACTGTACATTTGTGAAACTAGGCAATAGGAAGTAATTGCAGAAGTCTGACATCTCACCACAATCCTCCAACTGTGACTAAGTGGGGAAAAGTCCACTTTGAATTATGGAACACCTTCAGTGAATCAAATTACAGGATCATGGAAGTTTGAGATGGAAGAGACTTTACAGATAACCTAAACCAGCCCTAGAACAATGCCCAAAGATCATCTAGCCAGTGCGCAGGGGCACAGTGCCTTGAACATAGTAGGTGCTTATGGAAGTGAATCCACGGTTCCAGGAAGTAAAGTGACTTGTCAAAGTCATGTAGATGGTAATTAATCATAATACATATATACATATATATATGTATAGATATATATATATATATATATATATATATATATATATATGTATATAGGTAAAAGAGGTTAAATAAATTGCCACAACTACTTAGACTCTTAGCAGTTTTCTCAGTATACTGAGACATTAATTGACTTGCCCAGGGTCCCAAAGCAGCACATATCAGAAAAGGGATGCAAACCTATGAGTTACCAGACTGGCTCTTATAAAACTTTAAAGCACCATATGTTTATGTATATTTCCCATGTATTACTTGTTTACTATGTATTCCAAAAAACTTTTAAAGTTCTTGTAAAGAAATAGTTGTTTAAAGTAGGTTAGTTATTAGCCCTGCATTTGAGACACTTTTGATTTGTCTAGAAAATGCTTTCGTCATAAGTAACGGAAAGATAGGCCTACCTAAATCTTAGTCAAATTACTCCAATGCTAAATGAGTAGAAGCCAAATGACTGAGGTTGTATTGCAGTTAACTTTTGCAAGACCTTAAATAATTTGAAACAATATGATAATATAGTTTTTTTAGACCATGAGTGATAAGACTTTTTTTTTTAATAGCACACATTTATATAGCATTTTACCTCGCATTTTATCTTCTTTAATACTCACATGTTTAGTACTGACGATTCCACAGCAGATCTTGAAGGGGCAGATAGGAAAAAGGATCGAGAAGTGTGGGTTAGTAATGAAGTAATCATAAAAAGAATGTCGCCTCAATTAGCATCCCACCCAACCCCATTCTGTTTCACTTGTAAGATTAAAGGTCACTAAATGGTCACTGAAATGCCTTCCAACTCTGCATCTACATTCTTATGATCTATCCTTTATTAATAGACTCAGTGAGCTGTTGGTCACGGGTGATGGATTAGGATTAGCCTGAGAAATGGCATGTGAAGCACTGCATAATCAGGTGAATATAATAATCCAACATCTGAGTAGGTGGTTAAAAATAAGACCAGCAGTTGTGGAAGAAGTAAGAGAGGAAACACTACGGGATCAGCTAGACAGTGTTAGAGAATAGTGTGCCAGTGGTAACCGAGTCATTTCACTTATTCAGATTTGGCCGCCTTTATTCTGTACTGCCATGAAGGAAACCGATCTCTGAGTGAAAAGAAGCTGGAAGAGTACCAGCGAAGGTAACTGAGAACAATTGCTAGGGTGTTTAAAGCAAGAGCAAAGAGAAGTATCTGACAGGCATTAGGCCCATTCAATGGCACTTTGGAATATATGAAAATATATAAAATATTACCTTAGGTTTGCAGAGTGCTTCTTTAATTCCCAAAGGGATTTCATCTCCATTATCTTATTTGGTCCTCAGAACAATCTTGAGAGGCAGGCATGAAAATATTGCTATCTCCCCTGTAGAGATGAGGAAACTGAGTCTCAGAAAGGGTAAATCATTAACTTTCAGTTCCATAATTAATGAGCGGTAGAGGCAAGGCCTTGAATGCAGGTCTTCTTACTTTAAGTCCTACTCTTTTCCCACTATAACCTGATGCCACACTGATTAAATTATTGATACTAAATAATTGTTTATTTTATTATTAAATTGATATTAAATTAAAGGAATATGAATCTTTGAAGAACAATGCCTAAATGAGTCACAAAATCTCACTTCTAGTAGATTAAGAAACAACATATGAAAAATTTGTCCACAAAAATGAAATAAATTAGGATAATTTTATAAGTCATGGTATTAACTGCTCTACATAGACACATTCAAATGTAACTTGTACACATATATTTGAATATTCACATGCTAAAGGTAAATAATTTTCATAGTTTCAATATACACATTGCAAAATATCACTAGAATATATATTGCCATGTGAGAAGTTTCACAGAGCTGTATTTCATATGCTGACCATCTGTTGGTCAGTAAAAAAATAATGTACCATGATATATGATACTTTATAACAGCTAAATAGCCACAATATTAATGTTGAAATGGAACAGCTTTTGGACAATGATTAAGTTGTATTCATTTTTTAAATTTTTTGATTATTTCAATTTGGAGGAATGTTTGACTGGTAAGCTTAAAGGTTTTCCCAGACCCTGTTTCCCACTCTCTTCTTAGGCAGTTGTCTTTTATATCTAGTATCTGTGAGTAGTCTTCATATAATAGTCAGTCTCTTAAACATAGTTCTTTTCCATCCATCTAGCCCAGTTGCTTTTTCCCTAGTTTCCCTTAGAAGCTCTGAGAAGAATCCATTTTCTCCAGTGAAACTAACAATGATCAGCTGCTTATATATGTGACTGAAGAAATGGTAGAGGGCACTAAGTTAAATCAGAAGGAATCCACTAAGACAGGGAAATGAGAAGATAATAATAAACAACTAACATAAATACACACACATACATACACACACACATATACACATATGTCACTTACCATGAGCCAGGCACTATGCTAAGTACTTTATAATTATTATCTCATTTGATCCTTGCAACATTCCTGGGAGGTAGATACCGTTATTACCACCATTTTACAGATGAGGAAACTGAAGCAAACAGAGATTAAGGGACTTGCCTAGGATCACACAGCTAGTAAATGTCTGAGGTTGGATTTCAGCATAGGTCTTCCTGACTCCAAGCCCAGTATTCTTTCTAGTGCCCCCACCTAACTGGAAAATAAAGCATCAGTTTGCAGCTCCAAGGTATATTAATATTATGAGGCTATTGCTTTATTTGCAAGTTAGTGATGGCAGATTGCCATTTATTCCATCTTTAAAATTATGCTTCAGGGGCAGCTAGGTTGTGCAGTGAATAGAGCTCTGGCCTTGGAGTCAGGAGGACCTGAGTTCAAATCCAGATTCAGACACTTAACACTTATTAGCTATGTGACCCTGGGCAATTCACTTAACCCCGATCACCTCACCAAAAAGCAAAAAAAAAAAAAATATGCTTCAAATGAAAGATTCATTCTTGGATCCAGTGAAAATCCAAATTATATAAATCTGACAAAATGAAGCACTTCAACCCTAAGGCATTGGTCATTCTGAAATTTTCAGTTTAAACTGTTAATATAATTATTTAATATGTCTATAAGATGTTGTATATAAAAACATTTGAAACCAGTATCTGACCTCCCAATATAAAGAGAATTTTCATCTAAAGAAGTTTAATAGTTAAAAAAAAAATTAATAGTGTCATGAAAATAAGAATGTCTACGAAGTTGGGAAATGATAAGGACTGAAAATATTAGTTATTACCTATAGCTAACATTGCCTACAATTATTTACATCATGTTGCCTAAATAGCTTTTGAAAAACATATATTTCTATAAAACCACAAGGCAAGGGAAGAGAATGAAAAAAGAGATGAAAGAGAGATTGATTGTTTAAAAGAGAAGGAAAGAAACCAGGAAATAGTATACTTTTACATGCAGGTGTACAAGGAGGAGGTCTTGTTTTTGAAAATAAAGATGCAAGAAACTCTACTGACAATAAATAAAAATCTCTTAAAACTATCCTCAAAGGAACACACACATAAAATAGTAAAAGCATTAATGCCTAACAATAATCTTACAACATGTTTCATAGAATTCCATTACAGGGAATTACATTTTCTTTGAAAAATTAATATTTAACCCTCATACTTAAAAACAATTATTTTGAGAAAATAGAAATATCTTTTTAAAATTCTACACTTTTTTTTTTGCAAATTTAATCTTAGGTAATTCTCCTTTATAGATTTAATTCATTACCTTGTTTAAAAAAAAACTATCATGGAATAATATATAGTGTCCTCTCTGGAATTATTTTTACAACTTCCAATTATTTTGGCAGATTGATTCCCCAGGGGATGCCTGGTACTTCTAATCCCCTTAGGATATAAGAGGGTAACTGTAAAGGGTTGAGATTTCTAATACCATTATTTAGATGCAGCCACCTAATGTAGTTTACCCAGTATCAATCAATCAACTGGCATAAATTGGACTTTGCAAGGGGGAAATTTACTAAAAATGGACAGTTGCTCAAAAAAACCCAAAACACCCAGAACAGAAACACCCAATCTCTCCTTGTATACATGAGGTCCCTGAGCTCAAACTTCAAGAACAAAGACATTAAAGCACATTATTCACAAGAATACACTTGGATTCAAGGATTTCCTTGTGACTTCTGTATGTAGGCCCCACCAAGTTTTCTTCAGAGCATGGCATTATGAGGAACTAGAGGTCCCCTTGTTCATCTTGGCTGCGATCTTTCAAGGAAGTTTCTTGACTGATAGAACAATCCACTGCAGGGCTGGGTAAAGCCATTGACATTGTAAGGCTGGATCCTCATCAGACTTAGCTGTTTGCAGCTACCAGTTCCTATGGCTTCTGCCACCAGCTGCAATTGCTGAGGAATCCTCTGATGGCTCTTTAGACCTTTTGAAGCTGAGAAGATTGAAATCTCATCAGTGCCACTTAGGTACTCATTTACTCACACTAAGGAAAGAATAAACACAAAAAAGAGAAAGAAACAGGTGCCAGAGCATTGTCTGTCATATGTATGTAGGAGGCAGATGGAGAATGGGCCTATTGCTACTCTTCCACCTGGTGTCTCACAGGATCCTCATCATTCAAAAGGCACCACATAAGGGAGAGAAAGTTTGCAAGTAAGTCCTTTTGCCTGCTAACTCCTTTCTGGTTCAGTAGTCAACTAAAAGTTTTTATCAGGGTACAAATATGCTGATGAGAGAGAGACAGAGAGAGAGAGAGAGAGAGAGAGAGACAGACAGACAGACAGACAGACAGACAGACAGAGAGACAGAGAGAGAGAGAGAGAGAGACAGAGAGAGAGAGAGAGAGAGAGAGAGAGAGAGAGAGAGAGAGAGAGAGAGAGAGAGAGAGAGAGAGAGAGAGAGAGAGAGAGAGAGAGAGAGAGAGAACGAATGAGAATATGATTAAATGAATGAATTTGTAAAAGCTCTGGAGTGGGAGATACCCTCCATTGGGTATTTCCAGAAACAGACTCAGCAAGCTTCCACATGGTGGAAGGGCATATTACACAAGCCTTTCCCAGTTCTCCATAATCATAATGCCTTCCCTCTGAAACTATCCCCAATTTGTGCTATATATGTCTTGTTTATACATAGATGTTCGAATGTCATGCCCCCCATTAGACTCTGAGCTCCTTTAGAGTAAAGGGTGTGTTTTTTTGTTATTGTTTTGTTTTGGTTTTTTGGATCTAAGTATATATCCAAGTCAGTATCCCTAGCACTTAGCATAGTGCCTGACAAACTGTTTAATGCTTTAAAAAATTGCTTGTTGACCAACTCACCAGGAACTCCAAATCTATACATCCTCTGAGGACAGAGGCCTCAGTGGCAAGTCTTTCTGTCATTAAAACTACATTAAGTTTTTGGAAATAAAACATTTACTTTGGAAAATCCAAATCATTGTTAGAACACATGAATCCTAGCAAATATTTTGCATGGTTACACAATCTACTTTAAAGTATTATTGTGAGGCCAGTGATTTCTAAGCCTTAAAGGTCTATGTTGATATAAATAATCATTGCTACTATTATACTGTTATTATTGTCATGCAAATGATTTTACAAAAACCTTAAAGTGAATTTTGCCTTAGATTACCAAAATTTAATTTCCAAGTCTAAAGATTATTTAAACTTAACAACAATCCCTCCACAAACCCTTGGGGTTAGTGATATTAATATTGATAGTGCATTGCTATACTGTCTCTTTTTTGCCTACTATTACTTGCTAACTTATTTCCATCCCTGCTTTCATGATCTTAGGCAGAATCTTAATATTTCTCAGGGCTGGCCTGCGGCAAGTTTGGTGAATGCTATTAAACCAGCTTAAGTTACATTACCCACACAATATTAAATACCTTTTATCCATTCACATAAACATAGATTGAAGCGTTAGAAAATCAAACAAGCCAAATTGGGTTTTGCTTTGTTTTTAAAAGATGGGTACAATTATAATTATGTATATACAGGTCTTAATGCAGTTTTAATCATTAAGAGCTTAAAATTACTTTAAGACTTTTAGAACTTTATAATTAACATTATAATAGTCAATCTCTTAACCACAGTTCTTTTCCATCCATCTAACCCAGTTGCTTTTCCCCTTGTTTCCCTAAGAAGCTCTAAGAATCCATTTTCTCTAGTCATACTTACAATGATCAGCTGTTAATATAGCTACATATACAGACATATACACACATCTCACTTACTATGAGCAAGGCACTGTGCTAAGTACTTTATAATTATTATCTCATTTGATCCTTGCAACATCCCTGGGGGTTAGATGCTGTTATTATCACCATTTTACAGATGAGGAAATTGAAGTAAACAAAGGTTAAGGGACTTGCCCAGGATCGCCCAGGTAGTAAGTATATATTTCTGAATAACAGTTAACAATTAAAATTTATGTGCCTATATACCAGGCTATGAGCCAAGGACTTAGTAAATATTCTCTTATCCTCATAACCAGGGGATGCAGGTGCTATCATTCTCCATTTTACAGATGAGGAAAATGAAGCAAACAGAGGTTAAATGTCTTGACCAGCATCGCACAACTAGCAAGTGTCTGGGATCAGATCTGAACTCAAGTTTTCTTGACTCCAAGCCCAGTACTTTATCCACTATGCCATCTAGCTGCCAATTACTAATTGAACTTCATTTTAGTAAAATAGGAAGTATTTTTAGTTGTATAACCACTGGCAATAAGTCAGTTTATGTTAAGTAAAGGGAATAATGCCAAATTACAATGGAATTAAATCTGTAGACCATGAAATAAGGTTGACATGATAAATATTATCACTTTGGATTGTAAACATTCGTTAATTATCAAGTGCCATCATGGGTTTGGTCTTTTTAAGGTATTAGCTAAAAGACATTCTACATTATATGTTTATTGTGATGATTGTGATATGTTTTTATTTGCATAAGTAGAAACTGAAAAAAAAATTAAATTTGCAAAATTTGTATCAAGCTAATTATGTTTTGTGGAAAAATCTAGATTTTTTCACCAACAAAAAGAAACAAATATATAGTAAAGTTAAGGAAAGTAGTAGTAGAATAGTTTACAAGATGAGATTCTCCATGTCATTAACTTAATTGTTCTGATCTAGACCAATAACAATCATTCTTTCTGGAAATGAACAAATTGTCCCTAGACAATGAGTTTATGTTTTTGTTTGTTTCTTTTTAGTAGCAATTATATCTACATTTGTATTTCTTCCCCCCCCTTTCATTCCTTTGTTCTTTCCTTCCTTCCTTCATGTTTTTTGGAGATTAAGTAGCTCTATTTTGCCCAGGATAGAAGTTCAGTGACTACTCATGTGCCTAATCCTAACTATTCCATTTCCAACCTGAGTTGGCCCACCCTTCCTAAGGCAGCCTGGTAGCTCTGTACTATCAAAGCGCTTCCCAAATTGATGCTAGACACTGTGGACACTGAATCACTTTTAGTCCTACTGTAGCTCAGAACTTCAGAGCCCAAGTGATTCTCTAACCTCAGCTGCCTCATTAGTAAGTATTACAAATGTGCACCACCACACCCAGTGCCTCTACCTTGCTTTCTAAGAGAACCCATCACATGCCATTTATTATATCCAATGACAAATATAGATGCAGTTACTCCCTCTTCTCTCCCCCACATAGAGCATATAGTGGGTGTCTTGATTCCCAACTCAAAGTGACAGTTTGAGAAAAAAAAATATGGAAAAATTCGCCATTTATTATTCGGTTGAAATCAAATCACCGCCTACATTGGTTCTAGCCCAAGATATGTGCCATACTGCATATACTCCATGAACTCTTAAAAATTTGGTTACAAATTAGAGGGTAACAGTCTCTTTGTACTGTCTTGACTGTAAATATATAAACTAAAGTTAAAAATAAAAACTTGAGACATAAACAAGATTTGGGGAAGAAATTACAGATAAGACTGGATGGTTATAAACCTTAGTAAACCAATTATTTGGATCATTGAAACAGATTTTAGCCATCTGAATCATTGAATTGAGACAGGTGTTGGGCTAATCCAAGTGCAGTAATTAACTCCACGGTCTCTTTGGGGATGACTTTTGACAGCTGCTAGCAATGTAGTTTTTGGCTACAAAATCCCACATTAGTTCATGCCCAATTAGATCACAGGTCATAGAGCTAAAGAGAACATTAAAGATCATATATCTCGAGTCCCTCATTTTGCAGTGAAGAAAGAGATGATTGCTCACCAGAGCTTCCCATGTTATGGAGGTAATAATTTCATGAAAGACTTTGATCAGGTTTGAACATTGAAGATTAGATTTGAGTTTAATGTTTAACACCTATCTAAGCTATTGTTGGAAATACTGCTATGACTGTCAACCGATTTATCATACCATGAAAGCTGGTTCACCTTACAACATTTTCTTGGAAAGATTTCTGGTGACCTCAATCATGTTTTGCCTGCCTAGAATCCATCCCTAAGAATCTTCCTTCACCTTTCTGCTTCATGCTATAGTTGAACTTGATAAATTTACAATGAAAAGAAATGATATAGTGAAAAGTTAATGTAACATGACCATGATTGATTACTGATGCTTGCCATAAAGGGAGCTGTCTTTCATGGAGAAATTCCCTTCACCAATGAGATAGATAGCTCATTTGTGACTTATAACCCTAGAGAGTTGCTCAAGGCTACATAGCTAGTACATGTCTAGGAGAGAACTTAAACCTAGGTTTTCCTGACTCCAAGGCTGAATATCTCTCCATTATGTCAGGCTGACTCTGCTGATAACATTATTCACTTAAAATGTACCTGTTAGTACACATAGGGCATCGAGGTGGTACAAGAGATACAGTGCTGGGCCTGGCAGCCAGAAGACATCGTATTGAATTCAAATCTAGCCTCAGATATTTTGTATATAACTATTTGCATGCGGTTTCCCCCATTAGATTGAGTGCTTCTTGAGGTCAGGGACTGTATTTTACTTTTCTTTGCATCTCCAGTGCTTATGAGAGTAAACGGCATATAGTAGGCAGTTAGTAAATGTTTATTGACTACCTGCTGACTCACCATCTTTGTAACTTCCTAAACCAAAATATTCCTCTCTGGTTACAACTTTTCTAGATGTGTTGTAAGGCAGTGAGATGGCACAGTGAATAGAGTACCTGAATTGGACTCAGAAAGATCTGGCCTCATACATGTACCAGCTGTGTGATCCTGGGCAAGTCACTTGACCCTGTTTACCTTGGTTTCCTGATCTGTAAAATGAGCTGGAGAAGGAAATGGCAAACCACTCTAGTATCTTTGCCAAGAAAACCCCAAAGGGGTCATGAACAATTGGATGTAACTAAACAACAACAATTAGTGTATGTGCCATCAGCCTAAAATTTAGAAGTTATGTGCATGTCACATGCAGAGGTTGTAACTCAGATTCCTTATTATTCCGTATACCTAATTTGGACTCTAAAGGAGAGGTGGTAAAAATTATTTCATCATAATTATAAGTGCACTTTCACCAAAATGATATTTAATTATAATTTTTATTTCTTAAATGGATAATAAACTCTTGCAGTTGTATAAAGAGGTTGTATAGTTACATGAGAATTGTTTGTGCAAAATCTAATTTACTTTGAAAATTATTCTATAATTTGTTTCCCTTTCTGTCTTAAATGTCTTCCCCATATAATTAGATTTAAGTATCAAAACTATTATTGTCTTTTAAGAACAAAAGCTTAGAAACTAGTAATTATATTGCCATTAAACATTTTGTCTTCCTTGAAGGGATCCTTTGAATTTACAATATTTTTGGGAACATTTTGTAAGTAGTATAGAAAAGTGAAAGCACAACAGAAGTTCAGCTAGGGTTGTAAACTATATGAGTTGGTTGTAGCTCTTCTCATAGTTTGGTACAGTGAGGAAAGTTCTTGGATTTTGACTTAAAAGATCTGTGTTCATCCTTCTCCTCCTACTGTATTACTTCTGTGGCATTAGGCAAGATGCCTCACCTCCCTGGACCTCATTTTCCTCTGTAAAATGAAGGCATTGAACTAGAAGATCTGAAAGGTTCTTTTTATTTTTTAAATCTATGATTATGAATACTCATAAAAATACTTATGGATACTTATGAAAAAAGACAAAATTGTTAGAATTTGTGTCAGAAACTGAAATGAAAATGTCAGTGATTCCCCCAAATATTGCTTTATTTTAAAAAAAATCAAGAAAACTCTTAGAGGTATCTTTTATGGATCACCCCCAAGGGCTCTTTTGATGGAAATACAAAAGTTATCTTATTGTGACAGTTGGATATAATTCACAAAGAGAACCAGCAGCTAAATGAATAGATAGAGTGCTGGACATGGAGTCAGAAAGACCTGAGATCAAATACAGCCTTAGACACTTACTAGCTGTGTGGCCCTGGACAAGTTATTTAAACACTGTTTGCCTCAGTGTCCTCATAAGTAAAGTGGGAGTAGTAATAACTACTTGCCAGGGTTGCTGTGAGGACCAAATAAACTAGTAATTGTTAAGCTCTTAGCACAGGACTTGGCACATAGTAAATGCTATGTAAGTGTTAGCTATTAGCTGTTAAAGGTTAGCCATTGGGAGGAGTATGCGCCATTATACCTATAAAGATTATTATATCTTTATAAATGAAAACTCAAGAATGATATCCATGGCAAAGTGCTATGTTTATTTGAAGATATTTTTGTCTGACCAAGCTGTGCAACAATGGGTAAAAAAAAAATTAACATAGTATATAGTACAATATAGCATATTTGCGGAAAAGAATACAGTAAAATCATTCCTAGTTTACTTGTTTATCTTTTCTAGACACCTCTACGTGGCTAAATAGGCAGCATGGCTGAGTAGAAAGAGTATTAGACCCTAGCCCCATTTTCCATGGCAGGAACTAACTAGAAACAAAATGGATTACCTTGATATTATAAACTGGTTTTGCTCTTGATTGCCATATTTTGACTTTGCAAGAGGGATAAGTGACGATGTCTGCTCTAGCAAATTATTTGCCAGCAACATGGCCTATTAATCTTTTTGTACAGTTCAATACATGGATATCCAGTTTGCAAATGGAATTAAACTATTACTTTGGAGA
Organism: Phascolarctos cinereus; assembly: GCF_003287225.1. NCBI lineage: Eukaryota > Metazoa > Chordata > Mammalia > Diprotodontia > Phascolarctidae > Phascolarctos > Phascolarctos cinereus. The sequence goes on along the minus strand of NW_027555514.1, from coordinate 154,556,685 downwards.
AAAATGTTGGGGTCCAAAAAGATCTCAGAAGGCAAAAAAAAAAAATGTCGAGCAGAGCCTAATAAGCAAAAAGCATTAATTAAGCTCTCATTTTGTACCATGCACTTCTAAGCATTGGGAATATAAAGGCAAGGAAGGGGGTAACCCTGGCATCAAGGAGACATCATGAATATCAAGTTACATATAAGATAAATGCAGGTTAGATGGAACTAACCTTAAAGGGAAAGAAAGTATTTGCACTACCTTGAAGGAGCCATAGCTTTCAAGGGACAGATGTGAACAGACAGTCTTCCAGAATGGCTAGTACAAATGCTCAGAGATGGGTAGAATATCATGTGTGAAAAATACAAATAAGTCTAGATTGTACAGTATGTAAAGGGGAGTAAAAGTTAAGGAAGATGGAAAAGAAGGGAGGGACTCATTTGTGAGATCTTTGCTTTGTCAGACAAATGTCTTTATATTTAATTCTGGAAGTAATAGGAAACCGCTAGAATTTACTAAATAAGAGGAATGCATGGTCAGGCCTACTCTTTAGGAAAATCACTTTGGTGCCTGGTTAATAAGATGAAAGTTGACACTGATAAATATAAATCCCATATTTGGAAAAAAAACCACAACAACTTCAAATATAAAAGATGGGACAGGCCCAGCTAGATAGGAGAAGCTTTATACAATTACAAACTCATTATATATTAAGAGAGGCATAGGGTCCAGAATACAGAGGTGGTAGTAGTAGTATTATTGTGCTCTGTTCTGAGTGTGTTGTACCTGAAATATTGTTTTCAGTTATGGGTTAGTGGAGGGAAGTGCTAAGCTGAAACATATTCAGGTCATATTCATCAAAATGAAGCCCTGAAACATATTTTTTTGGTTGAAAGAATGAGAGATATTTAGTCTTCAGAAGAGAAGACAGGATAGAAGTACAAACTGTCTTCAAATATTTTAAAGTCTCTCACAAATAAAATAGATAGGACTTTTCTGCTTTGCTCCAGAAGGAAGAGCTAGAAGCAATGGGAGGAAGTTTCAGATGACAGATAAAGACTTTGAAGTAAGGAAGCATTTCATAATTGCTGTCTGATAATGAAATGGGTTATCTTAGGAGATAGCAGAAATCTCCCAAAGTGGAAGGATATTATAGATGGCATTCTTAGTCATGTACTGGAAGGCCTCTAAGTGTCTTTATGATTCTGAGATTTCTTGATTTTGTAATGTATTTGATAGGCCAGTTTTTGAACTCTTTTGGCCTCTCCTTTGTGGTGATTGTTTTGCATTAGTTGAACCTCTCTGAGAAATACTGATAATAAGAGTCAATATGTTTATTTTTATCCATTTCCCATTTCACAAAATCATCTGCTTTTTAAAAATAGGTTAGGTTAGAAGTGTTATAATAGTGCTCAGGGAAAAAAGAAGACAGGACACCACTGTTCATCAAAGTTGAAAGGCATTTTAGTATCAACTGTCTTTATGCAGTCATGTTATCAGTGATTTAGAATCAGCCAAACTTAATGGCAAGTGAGAAAAAAAGCATAAAGATGTGAAGGCAACTAATTTTGCTTCTTTCTTCATGTGAATACTCCAGGAATCATTGAACAGTGATCTCTACAGTTACATCTATCAGAGACAATCTTTTCTGAATTTGATATGTGTATAGGAGATACCTTAAAGAGAGCCTCTGATATATTTTTCTACTCAATAAAGTACTTTTTCATAAATCAATAAAAGTAAATGTAGTAGGATCTTATATTCCCTATAAACTCACAATGTCACTATAAATATGCCATTTGACTAGAAAATAATTTGTAAAAGCCTGTACTCCTTATGTTTCCTCAAATATTTATTTAAAGCATACATAGATGATTCCAAATTTTTTAAACAGTTGAGAAAGCTGGCAAATGGATCAGCAATTGTTGATATTTACTTTGTCAACTAAATCACAAAGCCTCAGAGATATAAATGACCTGAGAGTTTGTAGATCAACCCATATAGGAATCCCCATTCCATTACCTCTGACAAGCAGTCATTGGATGTTTGGTTAATGACTTTCTGTGATAGGGATGCAGTTCTAATTGATAGAAAACTAGAATTTTTAAAGTGTAAATTAGACCATTTTCAAGAAATTTCAGAAAGCTCCCCCCAAAGCTTCTAGGATTAAATTTCTCTGTCATTTGAAGACTTTTATAATCCAGATCCTAACTGTCTGAACACATTATTTCCCCTCATACTATCTACCTTCTATACAATGTGGACTACTTACTGTTCCCCATACCCATAGCATTTTATTTCTTCCCTTCTGCCTTTACACAGTCCATCCCTCATACTTGGGATGTTCTTTTTTAGCTTTATTCAAAATATAGCACAGGTATCCTTCAGATACCTTGATCTCTCTAGTTATTAGAGGTTTTTTTTTCCCTCTCCCCCTAAAAAAGGTATTTTATTTTAGAGAATATTTTCTCTGTATATATTTTATATGCATTTATCTGTGTAAATTCTATTTCATAGGAGGATATAAGCCCCTTTAGAATAGAGACTATGTCATTTTTGTCTTTGTAGGTACTGTATTACAATATAGGAAACATAAAAGTTGCTCAAAAAACATTGATTGAATTAAACATCTGTGATCTTTTTCTTTTACTTGGAATCTTGTCTGCAATTTAGAGATTTGCCTACAGCACTGAAGGGTTAAGTGATTTGCCTTGGATCACACAGCCTGTATATATAAGAGACTGGACTTGAACCAAGGTCTTTCTAGCTGCTAGGACAGCTCTTTATCCACAGTGACTTGCTGCCTCTGATTGTTGGGGCATGCAGGCTATTAATTAAGAGGTTCACTTTCATTAATAACTTGATTTCCAGAAAGTTCAAAGAGTCACTTATTTACAAAAGACACCTCCTAATATTAGCTGAGAAACATCAAATCAGCTACCCAATCCCATTTACATCTAAACCTTCACTATTAAGCCAGACTGAGCTGTGGACTGGAGAGGGACTTAAAAGGCAGTACTGGTATGTTTTCCTTTCTTCTCCTAGAGATTTAAATCATTCCTGTACTATATCTCTTTTGTGGGTTGACTTTTTAGCTCCTTGCTTAAGCACTGAATCTTTTCAAAATAAATCACATGCACTGACTTGCACTCATTTTGTTTCATTCAATATAGCAGAGTAAGCATAATGTCTAAAGCATTTGATTATCTTACTGGCAAGGAGAAGGAAAATGTGCTTGAAATTAAAATGAGGTAGGTTAAAAAAATACAAGTCTTGAAACTCTACTAATGCATTTTAGAAGAAGTTTGGGTGTGAAGTCATATAGAATGAATAGGTTATATTTCTTACCTACTATCTCAACAATAGTTTCTTTCTTAGCATCACACTAAAGACTTGATATCTTATCTACCTTATCCAAATTCAAATATTCCTCTTGTTTCCAATTATTTTATGGAAATAAATATGCCTATTTCTAGGTATATCATCTCTTCTAAAAGCATGCTCTAGGAAATGAAAGTTGTGTTTGGTTTTGATGTATTTTAAAATATCAATTTCTGTTTGGGGAAAAAAGGATGTCAATTTTCTAATTAAAAAAAAGTATTTAACTCAAAAATTACTTTAAGAGTAAAATACCCTAGAACAGTTTTGAATTTCATACAAATTACCCACTAACTTTTCCCTGAAAAACTACACACTCACACACACATATGTATCTTAAAAAATTATTTTCTGAAATGATTTCTACTTAACCTTATTGGAGAAGCAAATCATTCCGTCAACCCAAAAAGTCAGGCTTACTTGGTCAAAACTTCAATAATTGCATTAACAACGACAACAACAACAATTGGCTCAGATAAAAGAGTGCTGGATTTCAAGTGACCTGGGTTCAAATACAATCAATCTCAGCCTCTTATTACCTTTGTCATCTTGAGCAAACCACTATTCCCCTTTTGGCCTCAGCTTCTTTAGGTGTGCAACGAGGATGATAGAAGACATTTATGATTCATAGCTCTAAATCTATCTTTTATACATGGGTTCTAATACAGATAATGGAAAGGTAGCTTATTCACTGTGGTTGCTGGACAATACTTTCAATCATATCTGATTCTTTGTGACCCATTTGGGGTTTTCTTGGCAAAGATACTAGAATAGTTTGCCATTCTTTCTCCAGCTAATTTTACAGATAAAGAAACTTAGGAAACAAGGGTAAATGACTTGCCCAGGATCACACAGCTAGTAAGTATATGCTGGATTTGAACTGAGGAAAATGAGTCTTCTTGAATCTAGGACTAACACTCTATCCACTGTGCCACTTAACTACCCAATTGTTCACTGTGCAAAGAAATACAAAACTTTCATATTATCTAATTCTACATCCAGGCTTGAATCACTATGATTATTTTTTTATAATTTTCAAATAGATTTTTGCAGCACTTGTTCCTCACTTTCTAAGCTGTCTTCTGCTTCTTGACTCAGGTAGCTACTTTTTTTACATGAGTGAAAAAAAAATAATCTTGCCCTTCTGTTTAGGCTGTTATCCCTCCAGAGATGACCTTATTCCAGCATTCCTAATATTCTTGATCTGACAGAAAGCCTCTGGCACATTTGCTTTATTTTCATTTAGTCTTCCCTCCCTCATGGTAAAACAGATAGATAAATAAATTATAACAGCATTGTGAGCATGCACTGGGCAACTGGACTTAATTATTTTCCTTTAATCATTGGTTTACCTGGGAGTGCGTTTATAAGTCTCTTAAACCTAGAGTTTCCATTGCCACTGGTATTTTCTAACAACGCAATTTACACAATAAATATTTCCTATCTGATAGCCATAAATAGTATAAACTCCAAGCTCATTTGTAAAATCCTCTAAGTTTATAGCTAGGAGGGAATCTTAGAGATGATCTAACCCAACCTTATCACTTTGTCAATAAGACTGTGTAAAGTGACACTTTGCTGAGCAGTAAAGTCCAAGGTCATATACGTAGGTGGTATGAGAGTTGGGTCTTGAACCTTGGTCTTCCAACTCCCAGGCAAGCATTTTTCCACAATATCATACTATCTCTCAATGTATTTCTTTTCCAACCTAAACTTACTGGAACATAAGTTAATAAAACACGTCCAAATAGAAGATCAAAAAGCTTGGTTCCTTTCCACATTATATGAAAGTTTTATATATGCCTGGAGTAGAAGGGACTTTTTAATTTATGCTCTGGTATTTAAAGTCACAAACAGTTTTGTCTAATTTCTCAAATAGGAATCATTTTCAGTAGTATTATGAATAAGCATATAAAGAAATATATCACAATACACACATGTAAACATACACATACATTTGGAAATCTACGAATAACATATTTTTCCCAGTCATATGTCATGGTGATGCTACTGAGCCAGGAGGCCATGTGCTATGAGTTGTTTTTCCAGTAGTGGTGATAGATTGCACTGAGTCCTCCTCCAGATCTTGTGTGAATTACCTTGTGACCTATAGCATGCATTTTGTTGTGATTGGCTGGGATTAAGAGTGCAGCCTATAACTATAAAAGGTTGGTTTTTTTTTTGTCTTCCCCCCCCCAATGTGTGAAGCTAACTGGCCCATATGGGGATTGAATATGAGACCTTGGCCTCATTAGCTCCATGCTCTAGCCAACTGGGCTATATATAGTATATGTTCTAGAAATGTACACATATCCTGACTTCCATTCTTGTGCTTTATTTTGAAAAGATGTGAAAAACTCCTGATTAGTAATTCTAGAACTTAAATACCTTTACAGCCAAGTTCTCTGCTGTTTTAATTTTGGAGGGTCTTGTTCGGTAGTTTCTTTGTTTTGTTTTGACAGGATGGAGCAGGGTAGCCTGCTAAATGCTGGCTAAGATGATGGCACACAAAGGTTTCAACTTGATTCAAGTGCTGAGAACAGCAAAATGTTTTCATTATTTAAATAACCACAGGCTGCCAAATGAATCATAAAGGGAGCAGCATGTCCTGTGCCAAGGTGTCACTTTCATTAAGTGAGAGATTGCACCTGAAGGACAGTTTAATTTGCAACTGCGGAAAATATTTGAACAAAGTGGTACTGTAACAAGTGGCAGGTGTTGCACCAAAGTACATTTTTCCAAGGATGCCAACTCTGGGATGAAAAGCAGCATAATATCATGAGGGGAAAAAGGAATTAGGGTGGGGGAGTGCATATTTACTATTATTATCATGAATAAAGATTGCATATTTTATTTCATGTGATAGCACTAGCTACAAGATTGTTCAGTGTGATTATTTGTTCAGCTCCTTCAGTGTACTTAGAAATATGCAATACAGGCAAAGACAGAGGTTCTTTCCCTGGAGGCTCACTATCAAAGCTAGACAGATCAGAGAAAGGGTTCCAACTGTATTTACCTTTCAGAGTGTTTACACTATGGTTTCATGCTGGAGAGATTAATGTACTTTGATCTTGCTTAAATTGATTTTGCCAGTTTCTTTTGAAGTGCAGTTTTTCCAGTGTCCTTTCACATTAACTTCCTGATTCAACTCACAAGGAATTTTTACAAATGGTGGAAATTTCAAGTTTTTGTGAAGTCATTGTCATCAAGGATTAAGAAAAAAAAATTCCCAAGGGGGAGGGAATAAAATTGCACTGTGTAAAGGAACATGGTAAATAGGGGTGCTATAACTGTTTACATATTTAAAAGATCTGAGCATTTGTGTCAATTATTTTTGGTGGGTTTGGCCATGTTGAAACCAGCAATTTGTATCTGGAGACTGGAAGTACCCATGCCCTTCTTTAATGGATTACAGAGCAGTGAAGTTTAATTTGAAAAAAAAAAATTGTTTGTTTAGATTTTCATTTCTGTTTCCTATTCAGTGAGAGTAGCTTCTGCAATATCATGGACTTTCCTTGGAATCTGAGCTCAACTCAGAAAGTAAACCAGTCCCAAGTGAGTTTTTGTAAAGCTTTCCATGAGGAGTTATAGGCAAGGCAAGTTACTAAACTGGCTAACCTTTTTCAGAATGATGGTAATGCTTGACCACTAGTGTGAATATTGTTTTTCAGTTTCAAGTTTTCAGATCAAGACGGAAGAAATTATATGAAGGGTGTTTAATGTAGTTCTGGGGTTGGGATATCTTTTACAGGAATAAAGGAGGAGGTCTTGCTTCAGATATGGCTGCTTTTTCCAAGTCTGTTTTGATAGGAAAAGAAATCAGAGGAACAAATGTTAATAAGATGGAAGGGATTGGCTTTTCTTTCTGAATATGGCTAATATTGTTGTTCAGGTCTAATTTTGAAAACTAGCTATTGATTGATTAAGTTGAATGAGTTGGATAGTCACATATCTCCATATTGTTAAAGAAAACCAGGGTTAAAAAAAAAGTAGCACCTGTTAGCAATCAATAACAGGAAGAAAGAATATAACTGAAGAGTAGTTTGTTAATTCTTTTAAATGATAATTTCCATACAATTGTACATCTTACATACAATTATACATAGAAAGAAATCTGTAAATTCATTTTAGGTAAATGGCATCTTGGAGACTTGTTCAGCAAAATAAGATTTTTTTGAAGATGGGAAACGGTGATGACTAGAGAGGAAGGATGTAGAAGAGAATTGAAAAAACAAACTGAGAAATAAAATGGTCAAATTGAAAGAGAAATGATTGTTCTTTGTGGGGAAGGGAGAAGATGAAAGACATTAAGATAACTTTACCTTAAGCATGCCAGAAATGAATAGCAACAAAGATGCATGTAAATATGCATGTTGCATAGAGAAGCTTTTATTCAGAATAGAACAATATTTTACAAGCCTTCCCCTAAAAAAAAAATCAGAGCTGTGGGCTCCTACTTGGAAATTGTTCCTGGTCAATGCTCAACATACAATGTAATAGTAGTATGTTCCATTTTGCATAAATAAAACTCAGAGCATATTGTGCCAGTTATTCAATTTGACTCAAAGAATATAAAATACACTCATATTCCTGTGTGATTTAAAGGGGGAGGAAGGATAGAGTGGCAGAGTAGAGCACTATATGTTATGCTAAGGACTAAAATACATATCCAAAAATCATGGAGTCTCAGAAGTTGTCTGTTCCAACTCTACCTGAACAAGAGGCCCCTTGACATTTCTTACAAAGCTGACAAATCGTTAACTAGCTTTTTTTTATTGGAATACCTCCAGTGATGGGGAGCTCACTGACTCCCAAAGCAACTTATCCTACATTTGGACAGCAGATTGTTAGGAAGTTTTTTCTTACATTGAGCCAAAATCAGCCCCCTGTCCAGTTCCTACCCATTGCTCTTACTTCTTCCTTTTGGTGCCAAGAAAAATATGTTGAATTCCTCTTACATTCAACCCTTTCAAATGCTTAGAAACAACAGCCATGACTCCCCTAAATCTTTTTTTCCCCCTAGGTTAAACAATCCAGTCCCATCAATCAGTCCACCTATGGCATGTGTATTTCCTAAATAATGCCATTTCAAACCAAAGAACACATACTCATGGTGATTATTCACAAGGATCAACACTGAAGAAATTATATTAAGGGTGTTTAATGTAGTTGGGATGTCTTTTACAGGAATAAAGGAGGAGGTCTAGCTTCAGATATGGCTGCTTTTTCCAAGTCTGTTTTGATAGGAAAACAAATAAGAGGAACAAATTATAATGAACTTAATATTTATATGATCCCTTCTATACCATGTCCTATATTTTTAAAATGCATTATGATTTCCAGGATTTTACATTTTAAAATCGTGAGGAAATTAAAATAACATAAAGCAACAATGTGTAGTCACAAGCAAATTGGATCTTATATAGATATTGTATCATATAATGGAAGTAATAAGAACAATTATTCTTTGAGTCTTTGAATTTCTTTTTCCTTATTGGCTACCACTTCAAATTATTTTGGGTCAATCCTCAACATACTATATTATAGTAGTATATTCTATTCTGCCCAGATAAAACTTGGGGGCATGTTGTGCAACTTATTCAACTTGACCCAATTATTATAGAATCAATTTGTATTCCTGAATGATTAAATGGGGGAAGGGCACAGAGTGGACTACTGTACACTATGCTAAGTACTAAAATACATATCAAAGAATCATGGATTCTCAGAAGTTGTCTGTTCTAACCCTCCTTGAACAAAAGGCTTCTCTACATTTCTTTCAATTTTTTTTCAAGGGGCCCTTGCAATGCTGGGAAATGATTTTGTGTAGACCTGGTGCTCTCTCTAAAAGAAAAGTCCCATTATTTCATGTTTTATGAAGCTCCATTTATTGTCCTATACTTCCCTGACCATTCCTCCACCTTCTTGCCTCAGTTATGTTAGAAATTAGGATTGCTCAGATGAATGTCTGAGTACAAAATCTTCTAAAGATATTTGAAAAGTATCTTTATGTTCAGAATAAGGAGCGGAGCTATCACTCTGTGGAAAAGGACTACTGCACCTATGCCTCCCTTTCTCAAAACAGTAAAAATAATAATTTGTTCTCATACACTGTTTCATAACATCCTCAAATATATGATCTCATATAATTAGTATCAACACTTTCATCTTATAGTAATGACTAGGAATGATTCCTGATTGGGACATCAATATTAGAGCCTGAACATTTTATTAGCTAGGCGTACCTCGTGAAATGCAGCAAGGCAGCTATTAATTGTTCAATAAGCATTTACTGATTGCTTACTATGAACCAGGAATTTTTACTGTTGCTGGAAACACAAAGACAAGTGAAAAGTATCTGCCTTGAAGGAATTTATATTCTATAGCTTGTATACCAAAAAGAAAAAATCTTAATGACCCTGCATACATATAAGTATGTGCAAAATACATATGAGCTATAGGTAGTACAATCATTAACCCTCATTGAAAGAATGACAAATGGAAGCTGGAAGATAATGATAAATGTCTTATCCAAGGTTCTACACAATTGCAGTTTTTAATCCAGCCTTTTTGGATCTTGACCAGTATTCTTCCCTGTATCATCTTGAATTGCCTTGATATAAGATTATGGTTTCATTTTCATACTTTCTCTTTTGATATGGATTTTGGAGAAATCAAGAGAAGAATTCTCATTCTGCTAATCATGGCATCACGTTCCTGCCAGAGGTCTGTGATAAGGTAAATGGAAGTGTATGTGAGGCATTGAAATGCCTCTAGGAAAGGACTTAAATAAGAAACATTGGAAGTGAAGGAAAAGGGGTAAGATTTGTTTGCAGTAAAGGATCTGATAGAATAATGAAAAAATTGTAATGTACGAAACTGTGTACTTTTTATATTAATGTGATGTGAGTCCATGTATGTACTCCATTTTGTCTCTCAGATCCAAGATTCATTAGTGTCCACCTCATCCCAGAGAGCGACAATCCAGAAGATGACAAAGTCTATTTTTTCTTCCGTGAAAATGCAATAGATGGAGAGCACTCTGGGAAAGCCACCCATGCTAGAATAGGTCAAATATGTAAGGTAAGGAAAGAATGCAATGGGATAGATTTTTGCCATAAATATTTATTTTTCTTTCTTTTTTTTTCTTTGCAATTTCTGTAATTATATCCTCTATTTAAATCCTGTGATGATGACATGTAGGTTATCTTAGGTATCATAGGCTATGCCAGTGGAAATTAAAATCTTAAAAGCAAAGGAAGCAAGAAATATTGACAATTTGGTAATGTTTGAGTGTGGGCCCAGAAAAATTCAGTATGCATACTTGTCCTATGAGGAAAAACAGCCAAATTTTGAGATGCTTATAACCAGAAGGTTGCCTATCAGGTGATGAATTTTTTTCAGTTGTAGCCAAAAAGATAAAGGCCAAATACTTGAGATGTAACTTAGAAGATTTATCGTTTGCATCACTGAACAAAGTACTCTCACTAATGAAATCACTGATGCTTAAAGTATTTTTTTAAAAAAGTGAATAGGAAGCAATTAATTCATAATGAAAGGTGATGATAGAACCCATATTATTAATTAAACTTGGCTTGGAAAATAATCCAAATATTCTTTTTAAGTGCATATGATGATAGTAACCAATTTTATATGCTTTATGGCTTATTAAAAAAAAACACTTGCCTAAAAAGAACCCTATAATGTAGGTAATATAAGTATAAATGATAGATTCCTCCTTCTGTTAATGGGGGGAAATATGGTTCAGAAAGGTTAGTCAATTTGGCTATAGTCTCCCATCTGGTAAGTAGCAAAGCCAAAAAAAAAAATCCATATGAAATTGAACTTCCTCTCTTCTGCACTTTTCCATGCATCTTCTCTAGCTAAAGCTCAATATTGTGATAAAATTAATATTTGCCTGCATTATTTCCAAAATCATCTTACTTGGTCAAATATTTCATAAAAATATATTTTTCCTTTCTGTCCTAGTTTGAGAGAGTATATGTAGAAACAGTGGCTCCCCCATCTCTCTATCCCCAAAGCTTTCTGATATAAGCAAACTTTACTAAAATGTTAAAACAAGAAGGAAACATAAAGATCATCTGAGCCATCTCCCTCAGGAGAAACTGAGTCTCAGGGAGCTTAAGTGGTAGAAGTCAGACTAGGTCTCCAGGCTCTACATCCATTCATTTATAGGAGTGCTTTTATACTAGGGAAAAATTACTGCTGCAAAGACCTTTTTTTCTCCCCTAAAAAAGGCATCCTTCCAAAGAAACTCTATCAGTTTAATTAAGAAATAAATTTATAAAAATCAATTCTTCAATGTGAATCCTTTCTCTGGCCAACTAAGAGTTTCTGTAGAAAATTAGTAAGTATATCCTTTCCAAATTCTGAGAGATAAAGCACAATTAAAAATTTAAAAGTAAGGAATTCTATTCCTGTATATTTCATTATAAAATAACACTTCAGACTGATATTTCTTTATATATGTTTTCCAAATAATATGTTTATTTGCACAGCATGTATGCCTTTTATAAAACTATATATCAATAAAGTGATGCGAAGGTACATATTTTCCTAATCAGAGCACCCTATTTTCAAAATTCAATGTTTCCCACATCCACTATATTTTTGAAAACATTTTCATAGAAATATTCTTTGCTTCTTGGTTTAAGTCATGGTCAATAAATACTTTTAAAATAGAAAAAAATTAATGGAATTTAGACTTTACTAAAGGTTCTGTCACAAAAATATTTTCAAACAGTTTCCCTAGAACATACCTAATGAATTCAAAAAAAGAGATATTGTATATACTGTTAAATAATGTATTGGTTGGTTTTGCTGAATTGCTTTTTTCCTTTTCCTTTTTTTTATTGTTATATAAGGAGATTATATAGGTATATTCAGTATATAGGGAGAATAATGTTTGTGAGAGAGATGCATGTGTTCTAGAGTGGAAAATACCAAAAATATGACATTACTATTCAGGATCTCCTTACAATTAAGCCTCTTTTATGTTTTTTTCAGTAATTTCTTCCCTACATGAAATTTGGGAGATTTGTTTTACTAGTATTATAATACGATTGTATTTTGAAGAAGTTTTTTCATAATGAGATTCTAATACATCTTTAAAACTGCATCTACAGAACCTAATCATATGAGGAAGGAATGGATTTTGTTAATCCCAAAAGCCAAATATGTAGTTACTTTAAATAATATATAGTGCTTCAAAAAATGCAAAATTGTTAATATATATATCTGATTTTTGCCTTAATTTCCAAAATAGGGTAAATCATCTTCAGTCATCTTTATTTACCTACTTAATCCTTATGTCATATAGATATACTATGTTAGCTCTACTCATCTCCTTTCAGAATGACTTTGGTGGACACAGAAGCCTTGTTAATAAATGGACAACTTTCCTTAAGGCTCGGCTTATTTGTTCAGTGCCAGGGCCTAATGGCATTGACACTCACTTTGATGAATTACGTAAGTAGCTTATGTCATTCTAAACATATTTTTTCAAACTCTCCGAAGACTATAAAATGACATTATTTTTTCTTACTCTCTTTTCATATAGAAGATGTATTCTTAATGAGTTCCAAAGATCCTAAAAATCCAATAGTCTACGGAGTGTTTACAACTTCCAGGTATTAAGCTTACTATATTATTTTCACACAAACTTTACCTTACTAGGTACTTCTGACTGCCCATGACCTGTTGACCATGACTATGTTTTCCTCACCTTTGAGCTTTTCGACCTTTATATTTGAGGGAAATAAGAATCTAAGTATTTAAACACATGTATGAGTACATGCAGATTATATTATACACATTCAAGTAAGGAACCTACATTGCTGCTGCAAGTAGAATGTCTGGTTAAAAAGGCTTTAATGTACCTAGCCCATGGAGCTTATTATAGCTTTGGTTTCAAAAAATAGTGTTATCAACTATAAATATGAAAACCTGTATTTTTAGAAAATGCTCATAATGCTATTACAAAATAAGGAAGAGATCTCCAAGTAGTTTGTACTGAATTCATTCCATCTGAAGAAGATAATCTAGATTTCTAATCTATTTTCTCTGTTGACAAAAAATAAAAATAACCTGGAGTGAGGAACAAAGCCCACCAAAAATTCCCAGGGCAGCTAAAAGCCACTGAGCTTTCAGAAATAGGATGTTACTGCCTTCTCCCTCATTACTTCCCACTTCGTGGAACCCTCAAATTAAAAAAAAAAACATTTAAAGTTATTGTAAGGCTTAAAAGATATAATAATTTAGCATTTAATAATTTGTAAATATGTACTAAAATATAGTATGTAATATGTCCATAAGTTGTGGTTTTCTACTGGAAAGATAGCGTTATTTAGTAGACAAAAAAGGTGCGACTCTACTTTGAATTTTAATATCTCTGTTTTCTCACCACTTATTCACTCCTCAACTCCCTATAATATGGCTTCTGTCCTCATCACTTCAGTTAAACTACTTTCTTAAGCATCCCTATTCATTTATTAATGGATAAATCCAGAGAAATGATTAAGTTCTCATCCTTCTTAGCCATTCTGCTGCCATTTGTGTGTCTTTATTTGACTTTATTTGACATCCTTCTTTATGCTCTCTCTTGCCTTAATCTCACCCAGCTGTTAGCATAGCTTTTCAGTTTCCTTCATTGGCTTATCTTTCTCTTCCTGATCCCTAGGGATGAATATCTTCCAAAGCACTATCTTCTGTCTTCTGTTCTCTCCATGCTATCTTCTTTGGAGATTTCATTTACTCCCATTGCTTTAATTTTCACTTATGTGGAAATTATTCTCCATATGACATATCCATTCCTCATTTTGTCTCAAACTCCAGTATTTCATATCCAACATCCTGTTGGACATGTCTACCTGGATGCTCTGTTAGCACTTCCAACATAATTTGTCCAATATTCAGCTCATCATTTTCACTCTTAAAATGCTTACTCCTCTCTTCCTCTTACCTCTCCTGTCACTATTGATAGTATCATAGCTTCTCAGTCATCCCAGCTTAAAAATTTGGAATCTTCTTTGTTTTTCCTTCTCTCTTACTCCCAACATCAGTCAGCTGCAATGTTGTGGAGATTCTACATCCACTTCTCCCTTTCTAATACTCAAACTGCCATTACCTTTTTCTTCTTTCAGATTTCCCTATTTGGTACCTTTGCTTCCTGTCTCTCCCTCTTCGAATCCATCATTCACAAAGCTGCCAAATTATTATTTCTGAAACCCAAGTCTGTTGATATCATTCTCTCATTCAAAAACATTTCAGTGATTTCCTGTTGCCTCTATAATATAAACGTCCTAAAATGTCATTATAGTTCTCCACAATACTGCCTTTCATCCACTGTACTTTCAAAACAAGTTCCTCAATCTTTACTGTACTACTTTTTTTTTTAAATTAATGCAGGCTATTCTAATATAACTTAGCCTGCTGATATCCTTGTCATTCATTGAGGCTTTTCTCAGGCTTTATTCATTGGATTTTGAGCTGGACAGGACATTGGAAGCCATTTAATCTAATTTCATAGGGGAGGAAACTGAGGTCCTGTAGAGGCTAAATTAATTCCCCAAGGTCACAAAAGTAGCAGAGCAAGAATTCAAACTCAAGTCTTCTGATTCCAAATCTTGTGCCTTTTCCAGTGTACCCTGCTGCCTCCCATATATGTAGCCTTCCCTGATGTTTATATATGTATGTGTAGGTATGGATACACACATGTATATCTGCATATATATTTATACATGTATATGTGTATTCCCCCTGATTTTCAGCCTTTTCAAGGCAAGAACCATTTTTTTCTCTGTCTAGTCTCTAGCATAGTGCTTTGCCCATAAGACTTATATAATAATAATAATTGTTTGTTAAAGAGAAGCAGTCAGAATAAATTTCTCCTACAACCTAATTGACTAAGTTTGTAAAAAGAGCCACTGAGGCATTTGTACCTAATGAGTAAGTGGAGATACAGAAATAGTCATGCTACTCATGTGTCATCTCAGTTAAGAAGCAGCAGTGACTCAGAACCACCAAAACCTTCAGATGCTTAGTTCAATCTATATACATGGAAACTGAGTAGCTCTATAAAAGTCATTTTTGACTCCTTCACGTTTCTTTTTTCTAAAATAGAAATGAGTACATTATAAAACAATAAATATAAACCCACAATGACACTACCTAGGTATTAAATAATGAAATAATAGTTATTCTAACACTAAATTTTAGGTTACTGTAAACTATTAAGGTTTAGTTGTTATATTTTCTACACATGCATGCATTTTTTAGACAGTTTCCAAAACTTAAGAGTGTATGTCTTTCACAATGGTATCATTTTTGTGCAGATTTTCTACAGAAAAGGGTTTGTTTGAGAGATAGACATGCATTCCATTTTTTTTAAAGTATTCACCTGTATTATAACATTACTTTAGCATAAAATTAAAACTGATTTATTATGTTGTAGCTGCATAAATAAAGGAACAATGAAGAATTAACACAAGTCAATGGGGAATTCAGACAATTTGAGTCAAATTCCCACTTCTATCTCAGTCACTTGGAAAAATAGTTCCTAAATTATTATAGTAGTAATGGTTGTAGATATCATCTTGCTTAACCTTCATATTTAAAAGATTCTCAAAGAGGTAACGTGATGAGCAGCTGTTTTCAGATTCGTACACAGTATGTTGCAAATTCTGGAAGAAGGTTTTGAGTCTCTGCTGTCCTCAGAACAGTCTGGCTCAGGGATGGGGAAACTATGCCTTGAGGCCACATGTGGCCCCCTGGGTTCTCAGATGTGGCCTTTTGACTGAATCCAAACTAATGTTCTGTGAAGTTCGGATTCAGTCAAAGGGCCACACTTGAGCACCCAGAGGGACACATGTGGCCTCGAGGCCATAGTTCCCTATTGCTGTGAAAAAGCTCATCTCAGTGTGGTGGGCACTAAGAAATTATGCATTATGTGACCACAGCATCCCAAGTAACAACGAGAAATACAAAATCAACCATCTAGAAGCATTAATTTAACTTTTCATAAAAGCAAGAACCTTGTCCAATGACCAATAAGCAATATATTACTGGAGGAACTGAACCATATCAATATTAACATTCTCACTAGAAATGAAACCAGAAATATTAAGAAGTTGCAGTTAAATGGAAGGATGACTCCAAGGAAGATTCTCCTTGGAGAGGGAGATAAAGGAATTGGCAGAGTTGGTTATATCATGCGACCAAAGACAGCAAGAAGCATAATTCTTAGGACATTTGGTCAACTTCTTTTATGGTCCCCATGATGATAAAAAGCAAAACGAATACTATGAAGATTATTATATCTTATACACCAACTATTGCAGAGGACAAAGTAGATAAATTATATGGAGAACTTGTCAAGAACTTCCAAACTATTAAGCATATCCATTAATACTTGGTGACTTCAGTGTGGAGTTGGACATACAAGAGGATGGTGAAAAAAAAAGTTGGAAAATATGGTTCAGAATTCAGACATAAAAGAGGCCAATGGCTCATAAACAACCTAGAACCCTTCCTTCCACTTGTATATTATGATTATTTTTTTTTATCCAGAAAAGAGTTGGAAGGCACTGGACATGGTGAGCACTATCTTTATTTTTAAATATGTGATTTCATTGGTATGGGGAACTCCCAGTATGAGAACTCCTTTTCACTGATTTACATCAGCAACTTGTTAATAACTCATATTCTTAGAGATTTGCCTGGGAACACTGAAACCTAATGGTCACACAGATAGTATGTAAGAGAGGGAGGAATTGATCTTGAGTCTTTCTGACTCAAAGGCCGGCCTTCTATTAATGTATATACCACATTTCCATTCAAATATTACACATGGTAAGCACTGAATCACAGGAAAATGAAAATGACTATATCATAAAAGTTAGGATACAACTAGTTACCAAATAGAGGAAATAACTTCTACCTCAGCTATCTGTGTATAGATAATTGATGCTTACAGAAAAGATCAAAGTCAACACCAAACCAGAAGAAAGGATAAAGATGAAAAGAAGGCAATTAAAACAGCTCTAAATTGAACCATTCAAATAAGCTATTGAAAACGAGATAGGAAACTGATAAAATCAAGAGATAATTGATGCTTATTATTAGCATTTTCTATATAAGTTTAAATAACTGGTGTAATCACCACAGGCATAAAGTTTAAAGGGCCCAGAAACTGTCTCCACCAGAAAACATTTGATCATCACAAACAAGAAACATGGTAGCCAAAAGCATAACTGATTTAGAATACAAAATAATTTGCTAAATGTTAAAGAGGAGGATGTTGGGAGATTACAAGCAATATTACCTCATAATGTATCTCTGCAGAAATGTTGGAGTTATAGCCAACTAAGACAGACAATTCCCAAAGCATATCATTTATAGATGAAATTGGAAGGGAATCACCACAGATGAAAAATGGAATAAATCTGCCATTGTTTTCATAGCAACATATCTTTAGCATCTATGACAGGGGAGCATTATATTTAAAGTCTCAGTCCCCAAAGCTCTATATGTGGAAGTGGATAAGATAATTTTATGAAATGAAGTTGGGAAGAACAGTTAGAATGGACCAAGTACCTATGAGCTCCCTCTTGAAGTTGGAAAAATGTTGAATGCACCTGAGGGTTTGATTTTTTGAGACATTTGAATGATGGAGAAATAAAGTATAAATTTGGGAGGGGAGAAGGAATCAAACATTTAAAACTATTAGACAAAATTTTATAAATATAAACTAATTTTCTGTATTCTTAATCATGAAATTATTGAACCTTGAATTTGCATTGGAAATATAGGTCATTTAGGCCAATCCCTACCTAAATCAAAATTCCAGTCTGTGTTTTTCTTACTTAGTCTATCACCAGGCATGGCATAATATTCTGCCCACAGGCTAGTAAAATTGAAGACTGAGGGACTAGGGTCACTCAGAACTACTTCCTGACCAAATTCATCTCTCTTTTCAAAAGATTCCATATTCTTCATCTATCTTAAATATTGTATGCCTTTAAAGACTTATAACTCTTTAAAATATATAATTCCCTTATCTTCCATGAGTATATGCTCTCCTGATTATTTGACCTATACCATCCATCCTAACTACTCACCCCCATTCTAGCTGCAAATCTATATTGGCCTAAGACATCACTATTTGGATGTCCCCAAATCCTAAAATATCAAATTCCCTACATTATCCATAGTCATTTTTTGTAAGTTTTCCCATTACCAACAATATTAATAGATAATACTTTACATATATGGAGTGCAAACCTTTTAGTGGTATAATGGCCTTACCATTAGAAGGAGGATGTTTTTACTACTTAACTTATAGACTTACACTGAGATATTTTTGGAAATGTAAAACAATTTAATTGCTCACAAATAACATAATAATGATGTTTGTGGAAAATCTCCAATGTCAGCTTCACTCTAAATAGTTAGGCAGAGATATTTATAATTTATGATAAGGGAAAGCCATATTTAAATACTATACACTGGTAATCCCTTATAAATTATAAATTTGCTATGTGAGGAAGTAAATATGGAAGTCAAGAAAATCAAGTTGGGAAAAGCACTTAGACTGGACCAAGTGAGAAACTGATTTTCAAGATATTTGATATATGGGGGATTACCATGTGAATAGAATAAATCACACCTTTTTTTCTTATGCAGCAAAAATAGTATTAGCATACACATAGGGTAGCTAGGTAGTGCACAGAGTGCCAGGCCAGAAGTCAGGAAGTTTCGTCTTCCTGAGTTCAAATCTGACCTCAAACACTTATTAGGTGTATGACCCTGGGCAAGTCGCTTAACCCTGTTTGCCTCAGTTCTTCATCTGTAAAATGAATAGGAGAAGGAAATGGCAAGCCACTCTAGCATCTTTGCCAATAAAATCCCAAATGGGGTCATGAAGAGGTGGACACATCTGAAACAACTGAACAAGAACACACCCAGAAATTCTATGAGACATGTAGTACAACTGTTAGCAATTTACTGATGAGAAAACTGATGTTCAGCTACCTCAAGTGAAGAGTTTCAGAGGGAATTTAAATTCAGATCTCCTGATCTCAGATCTAATACTATTTTCACTATACTATGTTGCCTCATTACAAATCTATGAAATGACATCTCAAACTCCTATTTAGTGCGTTGTTTCTAGGTTAAATGTAATAAAAGCATTATGGCACTTTTAGAAAGAGAGTTGGCGAGAGTAAAGATATAACATTCAGATTTTTTAACCATTCTAAGAATTACCTCTGAGGATAGCTATCAAAGATGGAACTAATACTGAAGATTTTCCACAATCATCATTATAATAATAATTGTGAGCATTTATATAGTACTTCATATTAAAAAAAAATCTTACCACAGAATAAGCCTATAATGTAGGTAGTATATTGCATCATTACCCTCATTTTAAGGACAAAGGAAGTAAGACTCAAAAGTGATGATTCACCTGACATCCCATAATTGCAAACCTGGAACCTGAATCTAGTTGTCCTGACTCCAAGGCCATGGATCTTTCACTAAAGCATGCTGCCTAGTTCAATCAACCATTACAGATTTATTAGTTATATTTCTTCATATGATAATAGATGGGGTATTATGCATATGGAATTAGAAAACTAAAGATTATTTAAAACTTTTCCAACAAACAATAAAATTATTTATACAGCGTCATTTGGGGGACTGCTTTGGGAGTGACCATAGAAGGTTGTGAATATAGCATTTACTATAAACAATTTTTTTGTATATTTCTTTACAAACATAAACTATAGTTTTCCTTGGATTGCATTTACCAAAAACTACTTTTTCTATATTTCTTTGCAAACATAAACTATAGTTTTCCTTGGATTGCATTTACCATAAACTATTTTTTTCTGTATTTCTTTACAAACATAAACTATAGTTTTCCTTGGATTATCTTTGCTTTATTCTAGTTCTGGTGCCCACATTTCTGGAATGCTAATTCAGAGTGTGTGTGTGTGTGTGTGTGTGTGTGTGTGTGTCATGTGAAATTTGTCTTTTCTTCTAATAGAAATGAAATACTTTCAGCAGATGTGCATTGTAATTTTAATATCACATTTTATTGTATCAAGAATAAGTTGACTAAAACATTTAATTACTAAATACTGAGTTGGTTACCTATTTATATCCTCTTTAATAAGAAATTTATCAATTGTTTATTGTAGAATAGTTTCATGTATTAGACTCATATGAAAGTGATCTCTAAGGGTAAGTTTGTATATGTTGAGGCTGCATTTCTGAGTTCTGAAAAATCAATAACCATAATACATTAGAATGCAAAATGCCATTATCCACATGGTTCTTTTGTAATTAAATTGATAGATTGTTTGAAGAAATGGACTTTCTTTTTACCTTTTAGTAACATCTTCAAGGGGTCAGCTGTGTGTATGTACAGCATGAGTGATGTGAGAAGGGTGTTTCTTGGTCCATATGCACATAGGGATGGTCCAAACTATCAATGGGTGCCATATCAAGGAAGAGTTCCATATCCACGGCCAGGAACTGTAAGTCCTCTGGATATTCAAAATGAGAATTGTGTCCATGTGTTGTTTTAAGCAAATAAATTGTCTAGATTTAGATGAATATGTCTGTGTTCTAAAGTTGTTGATATGGATGAGCAAATCATCCTATAATTACATGGTGTTGTCTACTAAAAATATATACTATATAACTATACATCTTGTATAATGTACAGATATCTGGTCAACTTTAATGTTTTAGTCCAAATAGTGTTTAGACTTCCTGACAGATAGGAAAAAAAAATCTTTTCACTGTTTATTCACTTTGATTGGGTTTGGATTACTCTGACTACATTAATTTGCAGTAGAGGCAAGCCCCATAATAGAAATGTACCCTTCCATCATTAGCACTATATTTGTGATCAAATTTCATAGGTTAGGTAGCATGAGAGCACAGTCATGTGTTAGGCTGCTTCTGCTGAAGAGGTATCTGCAATATAGCAGATCTACCTTTATAAATTAGAGAACTCCCTTTCCGGTGCCATAATCTAGTGAGACAGATTTAGTGTGTTTGATCCTAGAATGTCTAGGATGCAGGCTTTCTTTATGTTTAATGGGACTCATTGAATACAATCCCAACATGCACTTTCCAGTATGCTTTCCCCAGTTTTCTAAATGGTATTATTTAGCCGCAGTCATCAACCCACCTGAAAAACAAAACAAAACAAAACAAAAAGCTATCATGGCATTCAAACTTCTGCACTCTCCCAGGAATTCTCATATGTCAAATCCTATCCTTTTATTCATTATTTTCCTAGAGAATTCAGGTCCCTCCTGAATACCCAGATAGTTGAAACTTCCCTTTCCTCTGATAAACATACTACTGAGTTGGGATGGACAATCACATGATTTTTTTGGTTTTGTTTTGTTTTGTTTTGTTTGTTTTTTGGCAAGGCAATTGGGGTTAAGCGACTGCATATTTTTATACATATATATGTTTTTATGTACTGGGTGAAAAATTATGTTCTCTTTCAAAGGTAGACTGAAGGAAGTCAACTCTACCTTTTCCATATAGAGGAGTTTCCTTTTTTTCTTAGCCATAAATCATTTCTAAATATGTCAGTGATCAGTTAAATCCCTTGATGAGTCATTTTGCTTTGCACTGCTCCAAAGGTAAAGTCCATGTGTTTCATTAGGTAGATATGGTGCCAGGTTAAAGTGTGTAGCTGCACAGCCACCAATCGAACACTACTACTAGAAAAGAACTCCGTCTGAATGATTTATTAGTAATGAGAAGGAACATTACTTTACCCTGTATAAAATAAAGGAATGTAAGGGACCAAGCAGTTAATCGTTCTTTTTTTTTTAAACTTTCATTTGTAACTTATGTTCATCTAAAATTTTGCATATAAGTTACTTAGAAAATGATAATAGAAAGCAGAAGACATAAAGACTTGTCTTTTTTTGAAAATTTAACTTCAATTAATATTAAATTTTTCACCTCTAAATATTTCATTTCATTGAAAATATATTATCAGAGTTGATACAAAATATCCCCAAAATATAATAAAACCCTAAACCTCAATAGGCAATTCTCTTGAGGCTTTAACTTCCTCATTGATCTTTTTTTTTTTACAAAAACTAGATGAATGATTAATAATCTGCAATAAGGTACAAAGAGAATTGATTTCTTCTTCTGAGAATCCAACATGAGTAGGAATCTCTTTTAATTACATTTCAGTTTCTAAAAACTCTTTGTATAACAGAAATTCTTTGTGTATAAGACAAAAAGCAGGTGATTGAAGATGTTCTAACCTGTGAATGTTTCTACTAGAAGATTAAATTCAGTGAAGTCATCCTGTCAGTGTGAATCAAATTTTTCTTTAGTGTGTGCTTTGTAAACTCCACTCTATACTAAATACTGATAATCATCACCAGAATTACCTTAGGTCACAAAAACACATAGGTCTGGTTCTGTGGTAGAAAATACAAAACAAAAAGCCCCTCTTTTAATGTTGGCTGGTTTTAGGCCCTGCATTTATATCTGTTATGTGCTGTTATGCATTAGGTAAAAGCAAAAAAAGAAATCTGAATGCATCATTCAGAGAAGTTTCTCTAATGATATTAGAATATTCTGTTGAAACATGTCTTTTTCTTAATTGCAAATTCTTCTTTTGTGGCCATTTTTACCCTACCAAATGTATACTAGTGAAACAAAATTTGCAGTGTGATATAAGTACTAGAAAATGTTCTTTACTCTCCAATTTTTATAAATTTCTAAGAGCTAAGTAGTGGGAAAATTATGTATCACACACGTATGTATGTGTATGTGGTGTATTTGGAAAATTGTACTATTAACTAAATCTACTAAAAGATATTACCATTAATGTCATTTTTGTGTAAAATAGATAGTCACATATGTTTTCTTGGTGTGTGCACACCTATGTGTATACACACAGACACATATATGCATAAAAATACACGCAAAAAAACCAGAAAGCAATTATCAATTAACTAGGATTCTCATAGTATTTCTCATACTCATCTGTGCTTTTATGTAGTCTCTATTCTTCCATCTTTAATTTTAATTGACAGATATTCTGTGCTCTTACATTCTCAGTGTCCCAGTAAAACATTTGGAGGGTTTGACTCAACAAAGGACCTTCCAGATGATGTTATAACATTTGCAAGAAGTCATCCAGCCATGTATAATCCAGTGTTTCCTATTAATAACCGCCCAATTATGATAAAAACAGATGTGAAATACCAGTTTACACAAATTGTAGTAGATCGAGTGGATGCAGAAGATGGCCAATATGATGTAATGTTTATTGGAACAGGTAAGAGTCAACTTCAGCATTAAATTTACATGTCAATTGCATTTGACTAATGTGCTCAATACTACCCAATACTGACTTAAAAAAAATTAAGGTAACCAAAAGGAATGGCCATATTCATTTGCAAGGTCTAATAGATTCCTGATCAGTGGACAGCTTGAAAACTGAACATTAAGTCATTAAAAGCCTATTAAACAATTCTCTTCTCAGGTCTGTTGACAGCACTTTAATGACTTTCCTTTTCAATGTGACCTAAATTTGTCCATGATTGAATATGAACAGGTGTACCTAATGATTAGGAGAACATTTGGTGTCCCTAGTCACTTCACTAGGGTTCAGTAGCTGCCTCACTATTTTTTATTTCACTACAGTGGAGAATTATTTTTCCTTTCAATTCCTGAAGGTTTCCTAATTTTGTGGAAAAGTTTAGTCAAATAACTCATTTATGTAATGTGATTTGAACTTGCCCAAAACTAACAGCAAAAAAAAAAGAAAGAAAAAAAGAAAGAAAATTGTCATTAAAATGTGTTTAATTTTCCTTTAGGTCATTATAACAGTTCAAGGCAGAAATGGCAAAATTCTCCATAGAAACATCCAAGCTCTTGCTTTGTAAAACTTTAGAAAAAATTTATGAATTCTATAACTACCTCCTATTTTCAATGTCTAAATGTTCAGACTCCACAATTAAAATCTAACCTTCAGATACCTCTTTGGTCTGTGACTGGTTCACACTGGTACTATGACATAAGCTGTTTTTATTTTTTTTACTCTGTAACAGTAATACTATTTTTGAATGGTACCAGTTGCAAATCTTCAACTTCATATTAAGGGTCAGATTCCAAAGCAATAAATCTCTAGGCTCCATCCTTGTTAGTGCTTGACATAAATCAGTGGGAAGCTGATTACTCCAGTAAAACTTCATGTAGTAACATTCATTTTCCTTAGTTGAGAAATAATGCACATTTACAATTGCCAAAGAAAAATGTAACTGGGCAACAAGTACTTTAAAGATTTAAAAATTTCAAACCAGAAATATTTGTGCTATCGGGTATAATAATGTTAGGTCCTGAACATTATTTTATCCTTTAGTTTTATGAGTGATACACCTTTATTGAAAGGGTCCAAGAACAATATGGATATGATTTTTTGCAATATTATATTAGTCTTGAATTGCAGGCATTAATGTCAACTCCTAAGTAGCTTTATAAAAGTTGAATGAAATTAGCTCTCTACGTTATTTTTTAATTAGTAATTTTTGTTTCTAGGAATATAAAAATGCTAGAAAATTTAATAAAACATTTTTTCTATGTTCAAAATTTGGAGTAATTGAATGTGTAGTAAATGCCACTCAATTCCTACAGTTTATATCATTGTTACTCCTTTTTTGGGGGTATAATTTTTGACAGTGTAAAAATCTGCTTGTTGTCATTGTGGTAAGTCTGCTTTGAGATGTTCAACAAAAGAAACAAAATCTGTTCTTTTGAAGTCTTCTTGTCACAAACCAGGATTAAAAGCCCCACTTTCATGATCACACTGAATGTCAGACATGGATGGAATATCAGTCACCAAAGTATTGGTCTGTCAGTAAAGTGAATTAATAACAGTAATTTTATCTTTTAAAATGGTTGCTCACCAAAGCCTATTGATCCTAAAAGAGTATGAAATTGTTTGAAATGCTAGTCTGTAAAACTTGATCTGAGGCTCTTATAATTCTGTTCATTGTAGTAGAGTTATAATCAAAGGCATTCAAGAGAATCATATAGTCTTACTCTAACTTTTGGAGTTCTGAGAAGCCTAAGTTCCTGTAAATATTTGTCTTCCTAAAAGAGTGCCCCATATTTCGATTTTTCAGAGATACAAGGTCAACTTATTTTAATTCAAGAACGTCCATTGTTTTTCTTTATCAACATGTCATTTCAGAAGTGTAACTCTGTGGGGTTCTCATTGGAGGTAGTCATGCTCACACACAAATTAATCCTTTATAACATCCTTTACTGATGTAACTATGTAGCCTCTTAATAATTACACTTTTAAGCACGTGTTTAAAATTAGCAAATGTACCCAAAATAAGACTCAATTAATTTTTTTTTGTCTATATGCATTTTTCTTGCCATAACTGAAAGTTCAGTTCATTAGCTTTTGGTTTAATTAGAAAAATTTCCCCCTTAGGTTCATCAAGTATTAAAAAAAAAAATACAAATTTAGAAATTAGAACTCTTGCTTCCCAAATAGAAACTAATCCACAGTACTTGTCACAAAGGAGAATTTGTATTTTTAGAAATGAATAGAATATTTGAGGAATAATAATACCAATTATAACTTGGATTAATCATGTTTTCTATTATTTTAGTTTCCTTTTTTGTTTCTTATTTTTTTTATTTCTGAGGATCTATTTATCCAAAGTATATAATCTTCAAAAAGCCATTGATATATCATGTTATTGTTTCCTTTCCTGAAACCAAATTACTATCATAGATCACAATAATTACATAACTATCTTTCTGGATATACACACATGCACACACACACACTAAATCCTTTTATCTCACTATTCATTTCCTTGATCCAAAATGATCTGACATCTTCATCAGTTAGTGTTTCTTATGATTTCCTTCAAAATGTAGTTACTATAATAACTTTCATATTTTGAAATAAAAGTCGAAAAGATGGCATTCCTATAAGGATAAACAAATGTTTCTTTCCAATAGTAATAATGACAATAATGTTGCCTAATTCTATTTAGACATCACAGTTAAACTTTGAATAATTCCTTTTTGGTTAAATATATTGTTCTATTTTTAATTTGGGGAGCAGGGTTTGTTTTGGGTGAAATGGGAACAGGAGATAGCTAGGTGACTCAATGGATAGAATGTTGGTTCTGGAGTCAGGAAGACCTGAGTTCAAATGTGGCCTCAGAGACTCACTAGCTGCATGACCCTAGGCAAGTCACTTAACCTCTGTTTTTCTCAATCTAATGGAGAAGGAAATGGCAAACAACTCCAGTATTTTTGCCAAGAAAACCCCATGTGGAATCAGGAAGTGTTGAACGTGACTAAATAACTGAACAAATGTGTACAACTTCAAGAGAACGCTTCATAAACCAAATTTTTTTTTCCTTAGATTAAATGCATCCTAGTTCGGGTGCTTAAAAAACATAATAAATATACTGAATATTCTTAGATTTATTATATACTAATTTGGCAAATGCAAAATAAAATTTATTCATTAATTTTAATATTATTATGCCCTCCATCACTACATGACCTTTTAAATAGTCATCTCCTTTTCTTTCTCTCAAAGACATAGGGACAGTTCTCAAAGTAGTTTCAATTCCTAAAGAGACTTGGCATGATTTAGAAGAAGTCTTACTGGAAGAAATGACAGTATTTCGGGTGAGTATTGCTTAATTTCAAAGTGTCAACAAGTTCAGCAATGCTTTTCCCTTTGGACAGCTGCACGTTGAACTTGGTGTGAACAAGCAATCTAGCATACCCTTCTAATTAGCTCATCAATTAAAAAGTCAGGCTCTAGTCAAAATAAATCTTAGAAGTTTCAATAATTGTTAAAACTAAAGATGAAAGGAATTTTGTTGCAAACTTATTTTGTTATGTCAGTGATAATACATTTTAAATCATTTTTTAATTCAATACAAGAAACATTTATTGAATACTTATTATGCATAAGAAACTCTCCTTCATGTTGATGCATAAGACATAGTTCCTGATATTAAGAACTTCAACAATTGAGTCAGAGAGATAAGACAAATAATGATAACTGAAAATTAGTGAGATAACTACAGAAAAGTAGAATAAAGTGTGCTAGGAAAGATCAAAGGTCAGAGAAATAACTTCTAACTAAATCAGAGAAGCCCTGAGAAAAAGAAATGACAGTTGAGTTGTATATTGAAAGATTAATGGGATTTCAACAACTAAGGTGGAAGACATGCAAGGTATACAGAATAGAAGTGAGCAAATCCTGATTTTAAAGCTTAATTACACTTAATTAAATACACTTAAAAAGTGATCCCAGAAATATACTCATTTTATGTCACTGATTCTCATCTTCACCACCCTGTGATGGTGTCAAATCAGAAACTAAAGCAATGCTACATTCCCATTAGGTATTCTGTCTCTGTAGAAATGGGGTTAAAGAGAATAAAATGGAAAGGAAGAGGTGTAATTATAGCCCATCCTAGTGGAGATACTCTTTTTATGTTAATTAGAAGAATGAAGATGAATAGATTTCCTGAAAATGTTGACAGAATCAAATGTGTAGATTTTTGGAAATAGTGGATTTTTTAAAACAGCTCCCATACAGAGAAAAGATGAAATAATATACTGAAAAAAATTAATGAAATAGGAATCAGAAAACCTAGGTCCCAAACCTAGATCTACCACTGACCACATAGTGATTCAATGGAAAGAGAGTTCTGCTACTTACCATGCATGGAACCCAAGCAAATCAGCCAATAATACCTCTGAGCATCTCCTTATCTGTAAAATGAGGGGAGATCATTGAATTAGATTATCTCTGGCTCTATTATCTATGATCCTATCATCCTTCTGAAATCTGGAGTGTTAGAAGATTTTTGGACTTCGATTGGTGTCCTAGTCTTTTCAATGTTGCCAGAAGAGCTGACTGAATATCTGCATCTGGAGCTAAGAACAAATTAGACTTACTTAGGAAAGGCAGTTTCTAGACTCTACAAGCAGCCCAAGAGGAAAGTTATAAGATATGTAGGGAGAACTTCATCATTACACCAGAAAGGGAGAAGAGGATTTTCAGCAACTAGAAAATGAGAATTATGCCTTTGCCACAAATGCTTTTGGAAGGTGACCCCTCTTTCCTAGATTTCATATATATTGTCAGGAGAGTTTACTATAGACTTCTTGGGGGTGAATGTTCTATCAAAATTCTTCTTACTATGCCATTCTAGTAAAATACCCCTTCTTAAAAACTAAAATAATTGAATATCTGGCAGACTAATTGTTATCAAGCAATAATTGGAAAGGAGGTAGATAGTATACCACCTGTAGCTTGTGAGCAGTAACTTTAAAAACTATACCACATTTTTTTTAGAATTTCCTTAGAAATGTGAGGGTAGAAGTTAAACCAAAGCTCAGGCTTTGAGGACTCTGAGATCATTGCCAGTTTAAATAGGGGGGCTGGAAGAACAGCTCCAGAGTACATGCTATAGGTAAATATAAATGAGTAATTATTTGTTTTCTGAGTTGTTTACTGTTCTCACCTATCAAAGAAACACTAAATTACTTCCTAATGGATGACCAGTAAAGTTTCTCAACAAGAAATGCTTATACTTTCATAGTTTGATATTACCTTTCCCTACATTCTTCTCTGCAATAGCTCCTGAACATTATTGCCATTGCTATTTCTGTGGTACTCAAGTAGACAAAACATATTTGGGCAGAATTTAAAGAAATATTTACTTTAAACATTCTATGCTCACAGGTAAAGCTTATACTCATATTGCAACCTACAGATTGGAATATATCACTGTCATACTTTGTTTAATTTTGTAGTTAAAAAAAATAACATCACATTAAACCAGTCTCTATATCCAGTGATATATGAGAGACTATTTTGTGGTCTCTGGTCTGTATTTCTCTTTGAGATGGGAAGGGTATATTCTCATTCTGTCTGCAAAAGTAGGTTGACATGATCTAGTAAAATATATCTAAAGCCAAATAGTTAATTTATAACCATGTTATACCCATAAGGTAGTTATTATTGAATCATTTTTGCTGGATTAAATAAGAATATTGACAACATATAATATTATGTTCATAGTTATGCTGCAAAGTCTCTAGTCAATTTCTGAACATTCCAGTAATTGAGATTACCTCCAAAGAATTTTTATTACAGGTTAAATCTAGATCTCAAGTAGAACATAGGAAGAAAATCAATTCTTCTGAATATAATTTTCCTGAGCTAATAAGTGGTCATCAGCTTCTTTTCAAACAGACAGCCTATGATAAATTTCAGCCCTAAGCATAACTAAAATCTTCACTAGTTTAAAACTCTAGGTGTTGCCTTGCCTGGACTCTAAATAGGTATCATAGTAGCTAAAATATTGGACCTGGGGTCAGTTAGACCTGGCATCGATTCTAACTGTTGGTGTGATGCTAGGCCAGTCCTTTCCTCAGCCTCTGTTTCCTCATCTGATAATTGGAGATAATAACATTACTCACTTGGTAGTGAGCAAACTCAGTTATCTAGGAAATCTGACAACCATGAATTCCTTTTGACATAGGACATTTCACTCACTATTTTTTAGGTCCATTAAAAATATTCCTTAATAAAAATAAAAATGCCCTCTGAAAGGTCTAAAAGGTATTTTAAAACTATAAATGTAATATGTTATAATAAAAATGCATGAGGTTAATAAAGAAAAAAATGAAGGTTGGCATGAAGATGCTAACTTGATTTTCACTTTAACTAGTTAGGACCAAGTTTTGGTTAACACCAGCCATGGAAATACATCACACAGCCCAAGTTTCAATGCATCAATAAACACAATGGTTCTTATTCATAGCTCTCCTGAACTGGAAGGTTTGCAAATCTGTTACATTGATAACATGCATTTTAAACCCAATTTATGCAATATTTCAGGAACAGCTGAGCAAACAAATGAATGAGTTCAATTTTCATTCAAATGTAAAACATAATTGATGCTTTCCAATACCAAGTCTATTAACTCATTTGTTAAAGAGAGTCCATGTGAGCCTCCAGTGAGCCTGGTGAACTCTCCTGAGATCAGCAGGTTGAAAGCTATGCAAGTGTAAAGTTTACTAGGGATTAGAAATATGTTGAATAATAATAATAAAAAAAAATCATGAATTGGAGCCACATAAATACAAGCTTAGAACTGTTTTTCTATTTTATTTTTTCTTGAATTTGAGTTTGGATAAATAAAATAAAGGTTTCTAAAGCAACACTAGTTTTAGATGGGAGTCAGATTCAACATGTATTTTACAGTGAAATACTGTTTATTTTAATGAATGTCATCATGACATATTATTGATTCAAATACCACAACAATGAGTTATAGGCAGTGAACTATTTAGAACCATTATTAATTTCTTCCCTTTCTTTAAAAGCATTATTGAATCCTAAATTCAGCATGCTGAGGTAATAGTATATCATATTGTGGTTCAAAGTGTAATAAGTTTATCATTCAGGGTTACTATTAAGGTACTGTTAATTCATTTTCAGCTGATGCAGAGATATTTAGATTTTTTTACACTTGCATTTTAAGTTACTTCCATTGATTCAAATTTTAAAACCAAAATGAAAGATATGCCCATTTTCACTTAGGAAGGGCTATTTGATGGGACAAAAATAATTACTACTTTTTGAAAATCTCATTGTAGAAAAAAATCTGTTGAGGAGAAGAAGCTGCTAAGGATGACTTTGCTTCTTATAAAGCCTTCATTTGGGGTTGGTGTGTTGTTAGTTGATTCAGACACTAATGATACAAAGCAGTCTAAATATAGAATTCAATTTTATCTTTTCAGAATGAAAAACAACTTTTCATTTGTTGCTTTAAAAGCTACCAATGCCATCACAGTTTCAAAGTTGGTGTCAAACTTGCTACTATACAGTTAATGGGACCAGGCTAGAGTCAAGCCAAATCTTTTATTATGTGTTATCTAAATTAATAGTGGCTAGCTCAGAAAACTACATCTGCATTATGATTTCATAAAGATAAAGAAACTAAAAAAAATCACTAAATAATTTGATTAAAATCTAGGTGCCTGCAGAAATCAATTCACAAAATGTTCTTAATTTTTTTTAAGCAAGTGATATTTGTTTACAAAATGACTAAGGTTAATACTCTTAAATTTACAAACCAATCAACTCCCCTCTGAATGATTGTTGAAGGAATATATTTGTGTATTTCACAACTCCTGAGATTAAAGACCGGGAGATAAGATCTAGCTCAGTGATTGGTGAAAAAAACACATAGTATTTTAAAGTATTATTGGCATGAGTTTTAAGTTTCTATCTAATAAAATAACAGAATACAAAATTTTTGAAAACTGGTCATACAACTGATTTAAAAAATGTAGAATTTTTAAGACAAATAAGCAAAAAAAGATGACAAAGTAGAATAGAAGGCAAGGGAGGGAGAAAAGTATATACATGAGACTGTAAAAGAATAGGCAAGAAGGAAATTTTGAGAAGAGGCAAACAGATTTTGAAGACTTGGCTAACATTTATTCATAGTAATTTAGTGATCTCCCAATTAAAATCCTGCAGTATTCCTCTCTGGACCACTCATTTGGTCTTTATGTGTTTATGTTATTACTTTTCATTTCTGCATTTCTTTCTTCTACAGATAAAAAACATAAGGTTGTATTCCTCTTTACTTTCAATAGGAGGTGCTGAACATCATATGCTGTCCAACTCAGTGTTTGTATTGATTGTGATGAATTGTTTTTCTTTGTTACAGGGTAGGGTTCAATGGTAGCTATAGTATATTGGTAAATGATTGTGGTATTGAAATAAAAGCTATCAATAAAACTCAAAAATAAACCTTTCTTTGGTAATACTGGTATCTACTTGAAGGTATCTCCTTCAGTATCTATTACAATTTTCTGTGTTTTTTAAGGTAATTTTTTATTCCTTTTTTTCCTACAAAATGTTTAACTTTATTTTATCTTTTCTTTTAGGAACCAACTGTTATTTCAGCAATGAAGATTTCCACAAAGCAGGTACTTCGATATTACTAGGATAGATTTTTTTTATCATTTCAAAATAGAATATTTTAGCCTTTTTATATGAAGCATGCCATTAAAAAAAAAATGAAGTCATCTAGATAAGTTCCCTAATTCCAAAGATATGGAAACTGAGACTATGAGAAGTTAAAGGATTTACCTAAAGTAAAACAAATTTTATGTTTCAGAGTGAGGATTTGAACCCAGATTCTGTGACTCTTGTTTCCATAACATGAAAAGAGGGTACCTACGTGGTACAGTAGATAGAGTGCTGGGCCTGGAGTCTGGAAGACTCATTTTCCTGAGTTCAAATTTAGCCTCAGTCATTTACTATCTATGTAATCCTGGGCAAGTCCCTTAACCCTATTTGCTTCAGCTTCCTCACTTGTCAAATGAGCTGGAGGAAGAAATAGGCAACCATTCCAGCATCTTTGCTAAGAAAACCCCAAAAGGGGTCACAAAGGTTCAGGCATAAGTAAAAAACAGCTTGAAAAATACCAAAAAAAAAAAATTTGATTTAGCATATGGTATGTAAGGTCAGAACTGAACATCATGCTTTATTGATTAATAATGTATACTAAAAGTACTGTTCATGTTATGTCTTTAAATCCTCACAACAACCTTGTGAAATAGGTGTTATTTCTATCCTCATTTTACAAATGAGCAAACTGAAGGTGAGAGAAGTTAAATAATTTCCCTAAGGTCACATGACTAGTAAACATATATCTGAGATGGGATTTAAACTCAAGTTTTCCTGCCTCCAAAACCAACACTTTTAACAACCACCTGCAAATTTTACATGTTTCATACTTTTTTTATTTAAAAAGAACTTCTTTTCCTTGATCCTCTACTTGGTTTAAAAGTTTAAATGAAGAAAAATATGGGTTAAAAATATAAAACTATAAATTATACGCATTTACTTCAATCTTTAAGTTAAATTCTAAGATTATTAAAATTTATTAATAGTTATAAAATGTCTACAACTAAAATTTGAAAGGTACACAAGAAAGTAATTGATTTTGAATATGAAATATTTGTGACAGTTCATTGGGAGAGGATGAATATTCCTGTTTTGGTATCTGTAGTTTTCCAAAAATGCAAATGGGATAGAAAAAATGTTTTTGCAAAAAATATCTTCTGAGAGAAATGGCTTCGATGACACAGATCTCTAAATTCTTCAGTGTGGGTATCCTCTCCCCAATAGATACAAGCATTTCTTTGACTGAAAAACATACATTCATTCATACTGTGACCAACTTCTGGTGAATAGGCTAATTTTAGTAATGTCGCTCTTTGGGCAGAATTTGAGGTATTGCCAGGCCTCTACTCAAAGTTAGTAGGACCTGTCAGAGCTTTCTTTCCATTGATGTAGCCTTGGCAAACACAGAGTCAACTATGAGCAGTGACACATTGGAGTAGGACTTAAGTGGAGATTTAAAGAAAATATCATATCACTTATGTTCCATCTGAAATTATATAATTATACTCGCATGTCTATTTGTAGAAGGGTATAATTTTCTGAGACACTTAATAAGCCATCTTCTTGGTAGGGATCTTGTCTTCAAAAATCATTATATCTATATGAGAAAGCTGTAGTTTGCTTAGAGCTCTGGAAAATAATTTTATAGTTTTAAATTTGCTTACATTTTGGAAACTCTGAGCAAAAATTATTCTTTCCCAATTGTATATAAAGTACCATGCTTATTAATAGTGTTTATTATGCTACATGAGTCTTAGTTTCTCATTTCCAATTTAATATATGCTTTGGCAGCACACTTAAGCAAAATAGATGATGGCTAAATGATGTAGTTTTCACAAACAAATTTCGTTTTTACTTCTCATGAATTATATCTTTGTTTCCATAGTGTTGCCAGTTATTTCACATCAACTGCATGCAGTTCATTAATATAAATTAAGAACGATGTTTTGCTGCTAAACATTTGAAAGCATTGTTTGGATTTGTAAATATGTCTTCAAAAATGTGTTTTATTAGGTAGAGTATCCTTCCACAATCCTCAAAGAACTGCCATTGCAAAAGTAGGCCACTGTTACCTAGATTAACCATGCTTTGAGGGTACTTTAGTAACCCAATGTATAACTAATTTGATACTAAAAATATGATTTGGAAAAAATCACCTAATTTGGATCTCATATTTCTCATAATAAATGAAAGTGTTGGACAAAATGATCTGTAAGGCTCCTTCCAGTTCTAAAATGATATGATAAAATGAGAGTAGCAGCAGCAGTAGTCAACTCCAAATTTAAGCAATGTAATAGCTGCCAAGTCCATCATTCAGTGAAATAAGGAGATAACATGGATAGGAGTGAAACTGGGAAAATAGTCACTGGTTAAACTTATACCTTATGTATTATTGCAATTTGAGGATCATTCTTCTAGATCTGTTTTTAATCCTACCTCTCTTTTTTGTTTTAATTGTCAATCATCCTTTTATCCCTCAAACAAGCTATTAAGACCATATTTTGCTAAAATGGGCATCCTCTTCCCATAAGGATATATGAAAATAGATTGATAAATAATCTCTAAGATATCTAGAGATAAAATGTGTAAGTGAAACTCACAGTGGAAATACTATTGACCTCATACTGTCATCTTACCCCTCATAAGCATGTTTTCACCTGTTCTTATGACCTAACATTTGTCAGTTGTTGGCAAGGATTTACGGGGATTTCCAGGATGGAAGCCAGACTGGCATGTTTCCTTACCTAATGATTTTTAATAGAATTGCTTGCCTTATATTCAGCACTTAATATGTTAAATTCACATGTAATTTCTTTACAAGATGTTGCCTATTATAGAAATACTTTACATTGAAAAAATATTTTGATATAATCAAGTAGTCAGAAAAGCATTCACAAGTTGAAGAAGGAAAATAAATGATCATCAGTGTTATCTCAATGAAATACCTTATGGTTGAAAGCATTTGGTATACTGCAATTTATTTGAACTGTCTGCTATTTTTCTGACTTTGGATTTTCCTCACTTTCTGGCAGTCATCAAGTTATTCTTTCAATATTTCCTTCCTTCCATGGACCTTTCAAATACTGTTTGCTCTTTAAAAGCTCTAGAACTGATTAGAAGTATAAAAGTCCCCTCTTGAAATGGCATGTCAATGCTTAAATACCATCAGAGAAGAGGGTTTTTTTTAAATTTTTGGTTAGTCTATTATCTAAATTAAATATTTTCAAAAACTGAATTGACCAGCTTGGCCAAGAGTTTTCAAAAGTTATTAGATCCATAACATAACTCTGCTTAATTCAAGTCTGTCCTATTCTTCCTATAGTGGCTTCTGAATTTCCTCCTATTAAAATATAAGTGTTCTATTTGGATTCAGAAACCTGGGTTTAAATCTGGCTCTGCCAATTAGATGGCACAGTATTACAGTGACTAGAAAGAGTTGGATCTGGAGTCAGAGAGACCTAAGTCCAAATCATGCCTACTCAGTATTCAGGTATTCAGATACCTACTAGCTATGTTACCCTGGACAAGTCACTTAACTTTTCTCAACTAGACTAAGTCTTACAAGTACGAAGGACTCAAGAATGAAAATACTATCCATATCCAGGTAAAGAACTCTGAATGCAGATTGAAGCATCTACTTTTCACTTACTTTATGCTTTCTCATTTTTTTCCTTTTAATCCATTTCTTCTTTCACTTCTGCAACTAATGTGGAAATATCTTTACATGCTAGCATATGTATAAACTATAGCAAACAGTCTACCATTTCAGAAGAGGGGAGGGAAGGGGGAGAAAAAATTGGAAATCAAAATCTTGTAAAAATGAATGCTAAAAATTTTCTTAACATGTGACTGGGGAAAAATAACATACTATTAGATTTATCTGTTATCATCTTTACCCTCTCCCTTTTCACTTTAAAATCCTGTTAATTAGATTTGCAAGATTCCAGGCAAATATATTTTTACTAGTCTTTGAACTCATCATTCCTAATTTTAAATCATGGTCTAGAAATTCAAGTCGATTCTCAAAGACCATGTTCTTAGCCAGCTATTATTCAAATCCCAGATTTACATTTTCCCCCCAACAATCCTGTAAGTTCAATCCCTATTAGTTAGAATAATGCTACCTGTATCCTCAAGGTCTTCAATTCTTTGTCCAGGACTTTATATTCTTTAGCAATGTGGTCTAGGTTCCTTTTGTTGTTTTAATATATCTGCATGTGACCCTCTAGAAGTGGGTGAAAGTCAGATTGGAGAGTGTTCAGAAGGATGTCTGTTATGTTCCAGATGATGGCAGACCCCTCTGGTGTATATATCAGATAGTGACATAGCTGCCTCAGTACCCCTATTTAGGGAGTTATGAACCACCACTATTCTTCTCTATTATCTCTGATACCATACCTTATTGAATGACATCTTGCCTGATGACACCTGAGAACCTACATATTTTTGGAAGCTGCTTCTTCCAGAGTTGGTCCGGATCTCCCTTCTACAGGAAGAGCTTTCTTTATACCTATGAAATAACTCTGAAGTCTTCAGTGGTCTGTCTTTCTCTTTCTGTCACATTCCTCTCTCCTATTTCTTGACGCTTAAGATTCCATTACAAACCATGCTTATTCTTGGTGACTACCACTGACCCTTTTTCTTGCTGAGAAACCATCCATTTAAATATTTAGTTTGGGACTTTTGCCAGGGATTGCCGTAACTGGTCAGTGGTTTACACAACTCTTTTCTAAAAACTAAGATAGCATTTGACCATTTCCTATGTTCTAATAAATTCTATCTCCTATTCCACTATTTCTTTAAAAAAAAAAAGGAGCAACAGTATGGTTCAGCAATTTCATCTGTAGGGTATAAGAGTATAATTCATCTTACCTGGAGACATAAATTAATTTAAAAGATCCAGATGTTTTCCTCCTCTTTGCTTACTTACCTTAAGCTTTTATTCTCCCTTAACCATAAGTCATCTCTTCTCAGTCAGAAGATCATCTGCCTTGATAAAGAATACAAAAGCAAAACAGGATTTAGTAATTCTTTTGTTGTTGTTGTTGTTATCTATTAACATTACACCTTTCTCCCTTAGGCAGTAGACCTATGCCTTCCTTGTCCTTCAGACAAAGTTAAAACAAACAAAAAGGAACTGATTTTGTTGACATTCTTCACAATTCTTAGCTCCTTCTAATCTTTAATCTCTGACACTCTGATGCTCTTCTGAGGAACAGACAT
Source organism: Phascolarctos cinereus (assembly GCF_003287225.1). Classification (NCBI taxonomy): domain Eukaryota; kingdom Metazoa; phylum Chordata; class Mammalia; order Diprotodontia; family Phascolarctidae; genus Phascolarctos; species Phascolarctos cinereus. Next base: position 154,519,031 of record NW_027555514.1, on the reverse strand, counting down.
CCAAAATCCATCCATTTTGACCACATAATAGGTCAATCAATAAAGTAGGAAAATTCTCAGGAGCTGAAAGCAAACGATATAGAAATTCTTCATGACTAGTCCATAATCTAAGACTGGTTTGTATTTATGTGTTCATTTGGTATAACTTTAAAAAATAATAATAAGCATCCTAAGGTATAGAGACAGTATGTTACAGTAGAAAGAGCACTGGTTTTGAATCAGAAGCCCTAGCTTTAAACCCAGCATTTCTCAGTATGTGAGAAAAAAAAAGTGTGACTCATCTGTCACTTCACTCTTCTGTCCTTGTAACTCTAAATTTCTGGTCCTTTTTACATGGGATGATCTATAAAGCAACTCCATTTAAATGTTACCATCTTTATACATCTAGGTTTGTATCAATATAAGACACCTGGTTCTACCAAATATTGATATCATTTTATGCAAAAATAGCATCTATATAGTACTTTTAGGTTTGTAATGTGCTTTTCACGTATTATCTCTACTTCTTATCACAATAACTCTGTAAGGTAGGTACCATTATTATCCTCATTTTACAGATGAGGAAACTGATGAGAACAAGTGATTTGCCCAGGGTCATACAACTAGTTAATATGTCTAAGGTAGAATTTGAACTCAAGTCTAACACTCACTCTCCTGTATCCTATTGTTTGATCACTTATATGAATTACCAATAGTGGAATTCATTGTCTCACCCAAAATATAAGGTTTGATTATGTACAGAGCAAGATTTCTTTTAAATTATATTTGCCAAGCTTAGCCTTTATTAAAATGACATCTTCCCACAGCAACAACTATATGTTGGCTCAGTTGCTGGGATTGCCCAACTACCTTTACATCGGTGTGATATATATGGAAAAGCTTGTGCAGAGTGTTGCCTTGCCCGAGACCCATATTGTGCATGGGATGGCTCTTCATGCTCTCGCTATTTTCCTACTGCAAAAAGGTAAGGTTGACAGGGACATTAATATATGTATATGTATATTATATACACATGTATGTACCCATATTTTTAAAAATTCATTGTTGAACATCAAAAGACCTAATGATTTTGCCTTGAGTTTTTTTTTTTTTGTTAATCTGCATTTATTCCAAGTAGTACATCATAAGGAACTTCTCCTGGGCATCAGCCAAGAAGAAGCAATCACAACAGCGTATTATTTTATGGGTTACATGATCAGTATTTTACAAAATACTCCCAAGAGTTACTATGGAAAAACCCAGGTGCTCTACTTGAAGAGCAAAGGTTTCTGCTGAATACCAGAGTGGAAAACAAAAAGTCTTCTTGGGATTTTCCTCAGAATACAATGAAATTAATTTATTTCGAGACACTTAGACCTGAGTGTGGGAAATCATCAATTTTTACTGATTGTGGAAATGCCAAGTATTTATATACAAGGTCATAGTAATGTGATTTGGTCCATTAAAATAAGGAAGCTAAATGGTCCATGGTATAAGGAGAGACATAGGCCTACTTTACTGAATCCAGGTATCAAGTGGTACACTTGTCCACAGATAGGAAGGATGCAGTTGTTGAATATTAAAGCCAGTATATATTTTGATATTCCTGGTACTGTTGAACATAGAACTTCCCTGGTCTCTTTTCCTACCACAAAGCTCTTAAGAGGGAGAGGACTCATCTGAAGAAGCCTAACAGCCACCTCTTGCTGGTTCATAGAAATGCTAGAGACCAATTCCCTAGGGCAAATCATTTACGAGGAAGGTAGAAGGAAGCAAAGGAGGGAGGGAAGGAAGGAAGAAAGAAGCCCTTTTAGTTTAGCTTCCTGTTTCCCAGAGGATACTTAGGTCAATAGTATCCCTTAATTCCCAAGTGGTTTATAATCCTATCTTTTACATAGACTATGGCCTTCCCCTCTTGAAATTCTGTGTGCATTATAGGGCCTACTCCATCCAAATTCCTACAATAGGCCATTTTGAGTTTGTACTTTCAAAGTTGTGTCATATAATGGTCATATATAAAATTTATATAATACATAATTAAGTAATATATACTAATTAGATCATTATATGTTGTACATACATGTATGTGTGTATAGCAGCTAAGTGGATTGAGTGGAAGAGTGCCCTGGAGTTCGTAAGACTCATCTTCCTGAGTTCAAATCTGGCCTCAGACACTTACTAGCTGTGTGACCCTGGGCAAGTCATTGAATCTTGTTTGCCTCAGTTTCTTCATCCCTAAAAGAAAATGGCAAATAACTCCAGTATCTTTGCCATACAAACCTCAACTGGGGTCACAAAGAGTTGGGACATAACTGAAAAATGACTGAACGAACATACATATATGTATATGTGTATGATATACATACGCATATAACATATATACATACACACACAAACTAAACACAGTAAATTGTTATTCTATCTTCAGGCCTTGTAATTTAGTTGCTAAGATACAATTAGCAAGTTACCTAGGGAGATCATGTGGTAGAATGGAAGGAGTCACAGCTTCACTTTCTACCTCTGCTACTGACTACCTTGATCAGTTTCCTCATCAGTGAAAGAAGGGACTTGTACTAGATGATCTCCAAGTTCCCTTACAGCTCTAATTCTAAAATGCTGTGATCCCATTTAGAACATGGTATATCACAAATCAAAATAAGAATTATAGTTGTATCTTTAGATGACAAATTATCATCACTGAATGGCTATTTGTTATTATGCTTTCCTCTGTATAATCTTTATGTCAGGGCATTCCATACCATGAAAGGCCTGGAAATAGCTGGTGGGGCTGTTTTCTTAGCTCCTATCCCTAGTTTCCCAGCCCTGGAGATATCTTGATATTCTACCACCCAGTATGCTAACATTACCACTCCTACTTGCAAATCTATAGTTTACAATTCACAGTTCTACTGATTGAGTTGAGACCAAGTACTCAATCTTTCTTTGTCCCTCCTCCCCCCTTTTTTTTTGTCACTAGTCATCACAGGCACTGGAGGGGAAAAACAAAATAAAACAAAAAAAACCAAAAAAACCCTTTAGTTGTATTTTAATTTTGTAAGTCCCCAAAACAAACTCGAGTTTCTGCTATGATGTCTTTTCCTTCTCTTACAGGGAGATAGGCTTCTCCCATCTAAGGAAACTGCGGGACTGACAAAGAACCCTAATCACCTTCCTGCCCTATTTCCTCTACTTAAAATCAGGATGGAATAATTTAAATCACTTTAGGATACTAGGAATCTTTGTTTTTAACCATTCTCAAAGTATGCTTGCCTGCAGGGTATTTCTGTCTCTAACATGAACTCCCAGGAGACTGGAAAGAAAAGGAAATCCCAGGTAGATACAAAAGCTGCTATGGACATCAGAGCTGCTATTATTATATTATTAACTAGATAATAATCATTTATCCACTAAAGAACACTGTTAGCCACTTGCCTGATCTTTATGCAATAAGGACTAGGCATTTGTAATTCCAGTCTGACTCTACCAGTTACATGTTTTACCTAATAGAGAAGACTTTCAGGAAAATGACTAACTTTCTATGGTTATCAAAGACCTTTGTCTCCTAGCTCTATCCCTTTTGTGGGTCACAGTGTCTGTCTCCTTAGTAGAGACACTCACTAGGTGAAGTGGTCTTTGTGAATATAATTATTGTCTTGACTTAGTCTCTACTTACCAGAAAAGTCCACCTTCTTCCCTTTTGTGCAGAATTTTAATAAAATCAGCTGCAAACAAAAAGCTACGCTTCAGGGTGCATGTCTATGACTTCTCCTAAAACCATGAGGGCCTTACTCTATTAGACACGCACCAAACTCAGGACAACCAGAAATATGATTGAGGTACTTAGATTTAGGCCTCCTCTCAGAGGTTCCTACTAGAAGCCATCAAAATCTCTCATACTGTTATGTTTGAGGCTTCCTAATGGGTTAATGTCAATTAAAGAAACAAGGAACCCAGCACAAACTTTAAAGCAATGGGTGATCTTAAAGACAATGAAACCTCTTTTCCTTACTCATTGTTCTGTCACTGAGACCTCTAATCTGACCCTGGTTGCTCTTTCTCCTTATTCCTCAGTAGTGGAACAGCATAATGTACTTAAAGAAAAACCCAGATAACAAAGAAATGCTTCTCATCCTTGAATTTCTTATTCTCAGATGTGACATTCTCCATCTGTTGTATCTCAGACTCTTTTTTTCTACCGTCTTCTAGTTTTCTCCTATGTATATGGCTCCAGGATTACACCCCAATGAGTAGGGACCCTGGAACAAGTCAAGGGATAGGGGAAGGAAGATATTACAGTATTGTCTACACATATGGACATGCTCTACACCCTAAGACTATAGACATTTAAATTACTCAGTTGTATATCTAGATCTGTGATTTCATCAATGTGGTTTTTTCTTCCATTGGTATAGCTTATAACACATCCATGCCTTCTTAACTCATGAATCCTTGTCCGTGTTCAAAACCTTCTTCTTCTTAGAGAATCAATTCAACATTCTGGAGGCCTTAAAGTCAAGAGTTCTTAATTTAGGATCTGTGAACTTAAAAGGAAATTGATAATTTATACCCTTTGTAATTCTACAAATTTTATTTAATGCATTTAAAAATATTGTATGATATCCATATGATAGCTTTAGCAGACTGCCAAAGGAATCCATAACAGCAGGGAAAAAAAAAATTTGAGAGCCCCTGCCCTCAAGGAGCTCACAATTAATGATGCTTAACTGTAAAAAACATACCTTTTCTACTAACCAAAAGCAGCTGCACTAACTAGTATATCTTAACCCCAAGCTCAGCTGGAATCTGCATCTAAAAGCAACTTGCTAAAAGATCTGAATCATGTAAGGAAAAATATCATTACATAAAACCGTATTTATCAAGCCAATAGCTCAAAATATAAGAGGTGCAACATGGGAGTTAAGATGCTGCATATAAGAAAAATACATTAAATTTCAATATTCATGGGTGATTGGACTAATCTTGTGGTATCATTGGTATAGGGAACTCCAGGATGAAGAAACTTCTTCCCCAAGTACAGTTCACCACACTCCCTTTAACTAGAGCCTCAGAGAGTTGAACTGAGCACAAATTCAGTGGCTTACTCAGGGTCACAGCCAGCCTGTGTCAGAGGTGGGAAATGAATCCATTTCTTCCTGACTCCAAAGCTTACTAACCTCTATGTACTATAAAATTTTGCCTCTAACTGTAAACTATTATTGAATATTGAGATGTTTACAAATTGCAAAATACTATTCACAGCACAAAGATAACCCTAATTATTTACTTTGTCAGTCATTTTCTAGTCATTTCCAACTCTTCACGGCTCCATTTGGGGTTTTCTTGGCAAAGATACTAGAGTGCTTTGCCGTCTCCTTCTCTAGCTCATTTTATAGATGAGTAAATTAAGGCAAATAGGGTTAAGTGATATGCTCAGGGTCTCGCAGCTAGTGAGTTTCTAAAGTCAGATTTGAACTCGTGAAGTTGATTCTTCCTCACGGCAGGTCCAGCACTCTATCCACTAGGCTACCTAGCTGCCCAAGTATTTACTTACTGTGTAAAGTAAATTACATTAGGCACTAATGCTGTGTTAGATATTATGGGAAAATCATAGGGGGCACAAAGGGCATTTGCCTGCATTGGAGCTTATATTTTGGTTAGGGAAGGAAAACATCAACCTAATTCAAAGCTTGGCTCTGTTATTTACTAATTGTATGACCTAAGAAAATCACTTTGGCTCTCTGGACCTCATCTTGAATGGCCTAAATGATGATTAAGGTTGCTTATCATTAAAAATATGTGGATACTCTGAAAGGAAGATATCTCATTGTCCAAAGTTTTTATGCACCCACCTGTGGCTCCAAATAACAGTCCATAATTTTTGCTGATATCTGACACTGACTAATCCTAAAGGATTCATTTTGTCAATGATAATTGAGAAAACGCATAAGCCATGTATCATAAATCTAGTGTAAGCTATCAAAATTGAACTACACATGCATTCAGATAATGTATCAACTGAAAAAGAATGCCCCAGGTATCTTCAATGTGAATCTAAACTACTTGAAAGTTTCAGTTGTTCCATAATTTGTACTTGTCTTGCTGGTGCTTAGCACATAATAGGTGCTGTCTTGTAACAGGTGCCTAATAAATACCTAATGAATGATTCTATTATCTTTCATTAAATGTATTCTGAAACCACTTTCAAGGAATTCAAGTATTTCTTCAATAGGAAGGGTATAAAAAGCTTGGTAGGAATAATATATATATATATATATATATATATATATATATATATATAATATCATATATATATATATACATATATATATGTGTGTGTGTGTGCATGTACATATATATGTATATATGTATGTGTGTATGTACATATATATGTATATATGTACATATGTATATGTGTATGTACATATATGTATATATGTATGTGTGTGTACATATATATGTATATATACACATATATGCCAATATGTACTACATAATATATAACATATAAACCTATCATAGGGCACACATAACAAAAATATGTATAACAATATACTTTTTTTCTCACAGTAAACTGATAAGGTAGATATTAAAGGTAACAATAGCCCCATTTTACAGATGAAGAAAATGGAACTCAAAGGATAAGTGGTTTGCTGGTAGTCACACAGCTGATGTCTATTTCACCCAACGTCCCCCATTGAAGAATATGACTTTGTAAAAAAGTATTTATTTAGAAAACTTTCACTGATAAAATGTTTTGGAAGAAGTTGGGGAAAAAATAGGTGGAACAGGTTTATATATTACTACCTCATGAACTAGTTGGTTCTTGATTAAAAAAAGAGTTGTAGGCTCTGATATTAATGGTCTTCTGGAATCCATTCATAAAGGTCCTGATCTTCAACTTAAAAATCAAAATGAAAATTGATGGGCTTTTGCTATGTTACTATAATACTAAACAAATTTAGAAATTATAAGTATCTGATGACAAATAATGCCTTATGTCAGACATACACAATTCCCTTAGTCCTCCCCACTTTTCCTTCTTTGTATGTAAACTATTGTTTACCCACTACTGATGTTGACAGATTAAGTTAAAAATTTGAACCTCAGTAAAGAGATCACTGATCAAAAATACCATAGATAATTTAATACATTACAATATAACAGTGATTACGAGGATAAAAATAATACTTATTTAAAATTAAAATTTCATGCTTCCTAAGTGCTTTTTGTGGGGCAGCTAGGTGGTACAGAGGATAGAATGTCGGGCCTGGACTTAGGAAGACTCATCCTCATGAGTTCAAATGTGGCCTCAGACACTTACTAGCTATGTGACCCTGGATAAGTCACTTCACCTATTTGCCTAAGTTTCCTCTGCTATAAAAATGAGCTGGAGAAGGAAATGCAAAACCACTGTAGTATCTTTGCCAAGAAAACCCCAAATGGAGTCTCAAAAAGTCAGACATGACTGAAAAGGTGACAAAACAATGAAAAGTGCTTTTTGCCACAGGGGGCTTAAAAAAAAAGATTCAAGAGCAATAGAATTCAGCTTTCAAATGAAGTTGAATAGACCTTCCTTTCTTTGAAAGTTCACACACCATGCCATAATTTAGTTGGAAGGAGTTGGGGGAAGAAATTTTTAAAATATGGCCCTTAGTACACCTATCACAAATTGAACATTGAATATTATGATGTAAGTGAAATATGTTTACTGACTTCCTTAGATTGTAAAAGTGTAAGGAATTATCATTAACACATTTCCCTTTCATTGTAGACACATTCTACTTAATCCATATCACTTGTCTAGCATTACGTTTTTAAAAAAGGATTTTTTTTTAGAAACTTTAGCTTGTATTTTCTTCCCATTAATTGCATTTTTAAAGCGCCTAAATGACAGTTGAGAGTCTCCTCAGATGGTTTGTGGTTCTTGTTTCACAAGTTCCCATGTTGGCTTAATTTTGAAATGTGTGACATTTGTTTGATATCCTCACTAATTCTACAAATAGAATTCTATAAATATGTTTGTCTTTGGAATTTATGAATGCAGTAACAGAATCTATCATATGACTTCTTTTCAATTACAGAGAGAAGTTTTAGAGTGGGAAAGTAACCACTAAATCAGGAGTTGGAGAAAACTTAGGCCAGAGTGTCCTAGCCTTTCTTCAGTCCATTACACAAAGTCATTTGTCATTCCACACAACTTCCCCTCAACCACTGGGTTTATGTACACATCTACATACAGATCACTCCTTCCTCCTTTTATTTGGTTAGTAGCAAACCCACCCTAGTCAAAAATGTAAGGGAGTGAGGAAATCCAGAACACTCCACATCAAAGATGTCTCTTTGAGAACCAAAGTGTTTTGATGCTTTGGATAGGGATCTAAATTATTCAGTCCATTTTCCTGTCAGGTCAGAGATGCTATGCTTCATCAGCTTAGGACAGTTTCCTCAACCCTAAAAAATGTGAAAATGTTCAGTTTGCGTGATTATTTGTCTCATAAGACACAAAATACAAAAAAAATGCTAAATGTTACATGATTTACAGATGGTGTTTATACTGTGACTCCTAGCTGAGAAGTGCAAAATATTTTGCAAAAATCCTGGTGAATTTTTGTATCCCTCACACAGGATCTACTGTGCTAGTAGGCAAATGGCAAGGGTTCTGGAAGTGATTCCTTAGTAAGTGAATATAACTCTTCCATGCCTGGTGGAATCTGATAGTTATGGAAATAGGAAAATTCAAAGATGAACAATTCCTCAGAGCAAAACAAGTAATGTATATATGATATAAAATTGTTAATACTCCTTACATCACTGGGTTACATGTGCTTCTCTTTACATCCATCCTTTCTTTCAACCTTCTCTGTTCCTTTTGGTATGTTTATTGTATTGGTACCTATTAATCATAACCTTATGAACCCCCTATTAAAATGAACCTAAACCGTGTTAATTAATGTGAATGAGTGAACAAGCATTCATTCAGCCTCTGCTATGTGCCAGACACTGTTCTAGATCCTGGGAGTACAAATAAGATAATTATTGTACTCAAGGATCTCGTATTCTTATAGCACGTGGGGGGAGGAGGGAAGGAAAAGAGGCCCTCTGGGGAGGGGAGTTTTGGTCTGAGGAGTCACAAGGATTGTGAGAACCACTGGGCAGTGAACTGTCACACCCTTTCCAATAACAATGGTAGTAATGATTTATTTACAGTTCTCAGAGTAAGAGATTTGGGATAAAGGCAATAGCTATGGTAGCAAAGATGGCAAAACAACCATGCTGTATAGCTGAACAGGGCCTGTTTTCCTGCTGGATGAATAGTGAGGTGGCCTATGACTGGCTACATATAGTGAGTTAGTTTATTCACTTGCCTGCCAATTCTTCTATGTATAACCTTGGAAATGTCACATAAATTTTCTGAGCCTCAATGCCTCATCTGTAATTTCATGATTTAGAGTAAATGGTCCATGAGGTTTCTTCCTATTCTAAATCTGTCATCTTATGATCCAATGGGGGCAGCTAGGTGGTGCAGCGGTTGAAGTGCTGGCCCTGGAGTCAGGAGCATCTGAGTTGAAATCTAGCCTTAGACACTTACTAGCTGTGTGAACCTGGGCAAGTTGTTTAACTCTATTTGCCTCAGTTTCTTCATCTGTCAAAGAGCTGGAGAAAGAAATCCAGCACACTTGCCAAGAAAAGCCCAAATGGGGTCACAAACAGTAGGATAGTACTGAGCAACAATATATGATTCTCTGTTCTAATCAGCATAGCTAAGCCCCTGGGCAAAATCCGAAAGCTGAATGGATTCAATAATAGTCTGTGTGGAAGAGAGGGGTGTGTGTGTGTGTGTGTGTGTTTGTGTGTGTTTTAATTTACCAAGCTTGGGATGACTTTTAGTAGCATTAATAGATTTAGAATTAGGGGTAGCAAAGGAATAAGACCACAGTAGAGGCAAGAAAGAACACAGAAGGTAAGAAAGCAGGGCAGGGTGATAAGGAAGGTGAAGAGGGTGACAGCTAAGAAGACATAAACAGGTGACATTGTTTAGAAATAAATACTATTTTAATAAGGTTTTTCTTTGGAATTTTTTTGTGTAATTCTTTCAGATCATCATGTGGGCAATTTTCTCATAGCTGTCATTTTAAAATTTGATATGGACTAGGGATTTTTCATTTTTGTTTTAGAGCTTTACTTCACTAAAAACTGTGATAGAGGCATGCAAAAATATCACTTGCTGTACACTTGAGTGAATTGCATTTGGGAAGACTGAAGAACAATAGAATTTGCAATTGTTTGTTCCTTTGTTTTTCCACTCCTAAAATGTGGGCAGTAAAAGGAATTAGCTGCACCATCTGTAAAAGCAGAAGTTATCAACAATAAGGAAGGGGTAACTTGAATGTAAACTGGTATGACTACATTTTTGTTTCATAAGGCAATCTGTTTTTGTGTAGCTGTGATATTGTTCTGTTATCTAACTCCACTCTCTGCTCAGCCAAGGCTTTGACCAAACACAACGCTGTTGTTGTATTAAATCCTGAATAAAACACCTGTGGGGGTGAATTGGTTTTGCAGTCACAGTTATTTGGGACAAAAAAAAATGATAAATGTCCCCAAAAGTGAAGATAGTGACAGAAAGACAGAGAGAAAGAAAAAGAAAGAAAGAAAATCAGGTTTAAAAAAAAGAATCCTTTTGCTCAAATCATTACATATCAATGAAAAGATGATTTAAAGAAGCATATGGAACTGATGGGAAAAGGAAATTGTTGAAAGTGTTTGTTGAAAGTTTTCCTTAGTAAATTAAACTAACCATTTCATGGAAATGTGGGAAAAGTCATGTTTTATCTCTCCTTGAGTTTAGACTTTAGTAAATACCTTATTGCACACTTGCTTTGAGCCTGTCAAATCCTTAGCATAAATCATTCTTATTTATGAGTCAACAGCCTTCTCAATCAAGTCTCCATTTGTTAAAGAATTTGTTGTTGTTGTAATTATGTCTAACTCTTTGTGACCCCCATGGACTATCGCATGCCAGGCCCTTCTAACCTCCACTATCTCCTGAAGTCTGTCCAAGCTCATTCATTTTTTCTGTGACACTATCTATCCATCTCATCCCCTTCTTTTGCCTTTTTGCCTCCTTTCTTGTTAAAGCATAATACTACTTCAAATCCCTTTGTATTTCCTCAAAAGTTAAATTAGCTCAAGCCTATAGGGGATGAATTCAAGGTTCCTATTTGTTGCCATTGTGCAGACCAAATCATGAATTCTTTGAAATCAGTATTTTGAAAGACTTATATTCTTCTCATCATAAACTAGTACGATTGTTACACATATTGATTATTTTGGAACCCACACTAACAAGTGCAACAAACTGCTATATTCTAGCAAAAAAACCCACCAACATATCACTTTGCTTCAGATTCGGAGATCTGTTCATGTTTGCTTACTGACTTCATAAACTTGTCTTTTTCATTGCTCCTAACAAGCTCTGAAGAGTATCAAATAGAAATCCAATAACCCATTTTCAAATGTAATGTTTTTAGACGCACAAGAAGACAAGATATACGTAATGGAGACCCACTGACTCACTGCTCAGACCTACAACATCATGGTAAGTCACTATTCTGGAATGCATATTCTCACAGATACACAAGCACACACACATACACACAAGTACTTTCCTTTGTATATATCCAGCTGAGAATTGTACAAGGAGAGCAAAAGACCCTCAAGCCAAGCAAATCCAGAAAACCTCTAAGATTCAATTCAACAAGTATTTATTAAGTACTTACTTTGCTCAAGGCAGTATGCTGGGGTGGGGGGAGTCAAGGAGAGCAGGGGAGCTGGAGAGAGAGAGTAATTCTCTTCCCTAAGTAGCTTACTTCTCCTAGGGAATACAATAAATACACAATGACATAGAAATGAAAAACACACAAAAGCATGAATATAAGACTTTAAAAAAAACCTGCAGACATCCAAATAGAACATTTTAGATTACAACATGATTACACAGAGACTGAGTTCTAATATTTTCATTAACTGACTGAAGGTTTCATAACAGTAGACATTCTTATGAATTAATACTATGGAATAATTTATGACAAAAATGAGTATAAAGGGGTAGCAAGGAACAAACTATAACTTAAGAGGAAAAAAATCAACCCATTCAAATGATTAATTTGTAATTTAATAAAATGTCAGGCAGGCATTTTTTGTTGCTCCACCTAACAATTTGAACTGTGCTTTAAAATAGTTTTCCCACATGATGTTTAAGATAATTAAGTTGTTCACCTTTATACTGTTATTTGCAGTGAATTTCATTACAATGAAGTTTTAGGTCAAGTTAATTCTAATATGGGCTTCCTGAAAGTGTCAAGGCCTGTCTCAACAAGTAGCTAGTTTTTATTTATCCAAGAATGAAATGTTAGGGATTGTCTCCCTTTGTGAAAAGAACAATGGGATTATGCCTCCCTCTACTGGGGAAAATCTTCAATTTGATTTTGGTGACATCATTGCTGTTTAATCAAAATTCCTTTGACATACCCATAAACAGAGAAAAGGAGAAAAGAATTTTTTAAGAAAGTAAGTTTGAGTGATTTTGTCAATATTTTATAATTTATTTCTTTATTTTACTTTATGGTCACAACAGCCAGGTTTAACCAAACTTTATTGTGTGTTACCTCATCTGAAATTTTAAGTCAATCATGTAAGCATATAATTAATATTTTCCTAAGGTATAAAAATCCAATATAACAGAAAACACATTTCACCAAGAGCAAATGATCACAAAATTCAATCCAAAACTGATGGAAGTTTTCTAAAATCTGGCTTCAGAGTGTAACATTTTTAAAAATTGTATTTTCTTTGCTTTTTTTATATTGTAATTATTTATACATATAAAATACAATTCATTGTATTTTCTCCATAACACAGATATGCATAGGCTATCCAAAAGGCTGAATTTATAATGTAGATTTTGCAAATGTCTTGATAAATTAAAATGGCATCATTCACATGGGAGACAGTACCACCTGCTTCAGAGAGCAAGGAGAACTGGTCCATACATGAACATTCTGCATTGGCCTAGAAACAGTATTGAATATCAATACATGTGACAGTTCTTCAGTGTCCCTGAAACAGGTCCTCTAACATCTTCCATGTGGTTTATACTATCTTAGGTACTCTAGGCATGGGACAACCCCCCTCCCAACCCTCTCCTGTGCACTTTCCTTCAATGCAAAGAAACAAACATAATTTAATGATTTGTGGAGATCTGGTTCAGAAGAACTCAGTGTTGGATTTCAGCACTGAATCTTGCCTTCAGTTCCAACTGGTTTTCTCAAACAGGAAGGGTAATATGCAATTTCAAATATGTGTACACAAATGGATTTACTGTAGAGCAGTTTTAGTGATTTGAGTAACACTATTATAAGCACTTGGTAGAAAAGACACATTTACATAAATCTCAAAAATTAGAATATGTTAGCAAAATCATATCACAGTTTTTTTTTTTGTCAAGTGGATTAAGTGATTTCATTTAACTTACCAAAAAAGGCTACAGGTAGTTTCAGCTTATTTAGTCTTTTCAGATATATTTGTGTGTGTATGCATATATGTATATCATAGAAAAAAATATGGGGGAGCACAATTTTGATTTATTTTCCTGACAAAAATTCCTTCCGCCAAAGACAAACATAATTGGAAGCATTCTATTTGCTATTTTCTTATTATTTTCATCATTTTTATATTGGAAGTAACGATACAGATAAAGAACAAAACAAAGGTTTATACCAATAAAATGTTTATGAAAGCATAGGTAGACATTCTTGCTTTCAAATATGAGTGGAAGTTTTAGTGAGAAAGATATAATTGATTCTACAATATCATAGCAAAACTCAAAAGGGATCTTTACCAAACCATTGGTATGCACTTTGAAGTTTTGCAGACATATTATTCAGTCATGTCTGACTCTTCATGACCTCATTTGGGGGTTTTCTTCACATAGATACTGGGGTGATTTGCTATTTTTTCCTCCTACTTATTATACAGATGAGGAAACCAAGTCAAATAGGGTTAAGTGCCTTGCTCAGGGTTACATGGCTAGTAAGTATCTGAGGCCAAATCTGAACTCAGGAAGATGAGTCTTCCTGACTCCAGGCCTGGCAATCTATCCACTGTTCTTCCAAAGCTGCCTATCTGGTAAGTTAGATGAGCAAAAAACCTTAAAAACTGTAGAAGGAGAATATTAGTGAATAAGTACTTACATTATATGTTAAAGCACAACTTCAGACAATGTACAGTAGTGTCTAGTTTGAAAGCTAGAAGTAGTTCACCATTCCTTTCCACTTATATTCCATTTAGAGAGGTGGAATTAGCTGTCTTTAGTAATGGATTGGTTGTTAAAAAAAATTTGGTGAAAACTGGATGATGTCAGTAAAGCAATAAGTGAGCTGAGGTTTGACAAACAATTCTAGGTCATCTTAATCCACCAACATTTAGATTGTAAGTCTCTTGAAATTCTATTTTTTATTATAAAAATTATTTCCTTTTTATTTTGCATCATTAATAATACCTAAGTAGTATTTAATATTTTAACAAGTATTTTTTAGTTGAATTTGGAACCAATATAGATTTGAAAGCTTTTTTCCCCCCTCTCTTCCCTCCTACTTAAATAGACTTTTGTGCGAGTATTATAATGCTCATTTACTCCATATTACCAGCTTTGGGAAGAAACACATCTAACCCAACTGATCTGGGAAGGATCAAAGATATGAGGCTGGAATGGACTTTGGAAATCAGCTAATTTTTTCCTTTCATTTTATAGTTGAGGAAACTGACAGTGAAAGAGATTAAGGGACTTACCCAAGGTGATACAGCTAGTGAGTGGACAAGAGCAGATTAGAACTGATTACAAAGCCAGTGCTCTTTCCACTGTGCCAGGATGATGAAGTAGAATTTCCAAAGACATTCTATAACCTTTCTCTTAATCCAGTGGTAACATTGATATCATCAGTTCTTACTCTTGCCTAACCTAAATCGTCCATGCCATAACCAAAGGGTATTCCTTATTGTTTTTTTAAGAGAGCCTAAAAACTAATGTATCCACTTTCAGATGCAGGGAAGCTGTGGCCTTGAGGCTACGTGTGGGCTTCTATGTCCTCAAGGTTTGACTGAATCCAAACTTCACAGAACAAATCCCCTTAATAAAAGGATTTGTTCTTTGAAATTTGAACTCAGTCAAAAGGCCACATCCAAGGACCTAGAAGGCTGCATGTGGCCTGGAGGCCACAGGTTCTCCACCCCTACTAGATTCTCATCTGTAAAACAGAGTATTTAAACAAAATATTCTCTAAGGCCCTTTCTGGGTCCAAATTCTTCAAGTTACTCTTTTCAACAACCTCAATAAAATTTAAAATGTCATTAAATTGATCCAGGCTGTATTAAATCCAAATCATTTATTAACTGGATACTATATTGAAAGCATCATAAGAAGTGCTTAAAATAGGCATAGAACATTTATCTGACAACATTTATTAAGAGGCTTCTATGTTCAATATAATAAACAGGGTTGGAAGAGCTGGAAAGATAGATAAAATATAATTCCTGGCCTCATGAAGTTTATAACCTAGCAAAGCTGGTGAGACATGTACACAGATCAAATACAAACCAGTGCTAAGTAAATAGGGGGAGCAGAAAGTGCTATGACATTAAATGAGGTAAGAGAAATATGCTTCTATCCTAACAATTTCTGATTGCACCTTAAATTTGCTTTGTTAACCAGTTACTATCTATTTGGACACAATGCCATTAAATAGTAAGTGTATTTTGCACTTATTTCCTCTAACCCATTACATGTGCCTGACTGGTATCATTAAATATATATATATATATATATATATATATATATATATATATATATATATACACATATATATACACATGTATATATATATACACATATATATAGATATATACACATATATACATAGATATATACATATATACATGTATATACATATATACATGTATATACATATATACATATACATATATATACATGTATATATATGCATGTATATATATATTCACGTATATATATATATATATATATATATATATATATATATATATATGTAAACCAAAGATAAGCTAGAAGATCTGGGTTCAAGGCCCTGTTTTCAGATTTTACCAGCTATTTGATTGGAAATGTTAACCCTTTGCTTTAAAGAAATTGCCTGCGATGAGATTGCAGAGAGACTTGAAGAAGGGATACTGGTTAGAAGGCTATTGAAATAACCTATGAGAAAGGTAATGAGAACCTAAACTTGTGTTGGGTTTTGTTAGCAGAGAATAGGTGATATATAAGGGATATTAGGAAGGTAGAAGCAACAAAAGTTGGCAGTAGGTTCATATACATCATGCGGGTGAGGGTGGGGAGTCAAAGTTCTTACTGAGATTATCAGCCTGGGTGACAAGAAGGGTGATGGGTATCCACTACAGTGAGAGGGAAGTTGAGAAGAAGAGAGCTGTGGGAGACAATGACCTAGATTATAAATGAGTTTGGATTTTTTACAGAGGGAGTTACTTATTTAGGACTAAAGTTTAGGAAGGAGACTTCAGTTGGATAGATATAGACATCATCTGTACAGAGTTGATACTTGAACCACTGAAAGCTGATGAGATTACCATGAAAAGTATCATAGAAGATGTCCTAAAAAAGAATTTTAAAGGATACCCACAGTTCGTGGGGATTAAGTAGATATAGAATCAGCTAATGATCACAAAAGCCTAAGGAGGAGTTATTATCCAGAAGGGAAGGTAAAATAAAGGGTGCCAAATGCTGCTGAGAAATTAAAAAAAGAAAGGGGAAAAAAAAGAATCAGGACTTGGAAAAGACCATTCGATTTTGCAGTTAGAACATTGGTAGCTTTGGAGAGGTCATTTTCAATTTAATAATGGGTTTAGAAGCCAAATTGCAGTCTCAATTTTGTAGGTTAAGAATGATGCAAAGTACTTGGCTGAGAGAATGGGAATGGGGTGGGGGGGTCATAGGCAACTAGAAGAGAGTAGGATAATGACCAATTAGGGAGGAATAAAATATCTCACTTGTTCTAATAAGGATAAATTTGTTATCAAATAAAATAAATTTCTAGTAGATTCAGTCAACATGACTTTGTGATTTTCTCTAGCTCTGTTCAAAAGAATATGACATAGGGAAAAAGGTAGGGGAATAGTATAATGTTGAGTTGTTTTAAGGGAACGGATGCCACAGTGAGGACAAAGAACAAAATTTGTGGTTGTAAAACTTAAGGAAAGATGGAGATGATAAAAGATAATGATTAGATAAAGAAATTTTTAAGTTCTTGAATAAGGAAATGGAACACTTGTAGATTTTGACGGGATCAAAGCTATAATCCTGTCTTTGTATAGCCTAGGTGTCTTAAGTAGATTGCTTTAAGAACTTAAGTAAACTGAGAAAAGTAGGAGGTTAGGGTATTTGGAGTATTGCTGTTTGATGTTCCCTGGTAAGAAGTCCTGGAGTCTGGAGGAGAGGTAACAACCACTAGGATCTGAACTGGGCAAACATTTGGACAATGTGAAACATAATGAAGAAATTTCTTAGATAAAATGGTCAAGAGATAAGTGGCAATGGAAAGCAAGGAGTATTCTGATCAGTAAATTGGGGGTTATGAGAAGGAAAGTAGCCATACTCAAAGGATACTAGGGGAGAGGGAGTGCTTCCCCATTAGGGGTTCCTGCTCTAGATTCATATGGAACCCCAATTAATCTCACAGGTGCCCTAACCACGGAGACAAGGTATCAGGCTTTTACCTTGACCGCAGACCGTAACTCGGTAGATAATCTCCAGAATAAAACTTTGATAAAACTCGATACTAGGATCTCCCAAAAGGAGCTAATAGAATCCCTTCTAGAAAACTACTTAATGTACACCATAGATATCAGGCATAGGTCAGCTATTTTAAAAGAGTCATAAGCACACATTAATAGATACTTTAAAATATAAAACAATAACCTATTACATTTGTACACTCTATACATTCATGGAAGGTTAAAAAACTTTGTTAAACTTAAATTGATATTTCACTTTTATCTTGGATCTGCAGTGTCTGATTTACTCACAAATTCCAAATTTTCTAATCATCCAGGAGTGGTTCTTGTAGTCCCTTGTGGTTCTGTATGATTGTGTTGATGGTCATCTGCTCTGAGAGTAAATGTACTTGAAAGAATCACCTCCTACTAGACAACCAGCACTGTCAGGAACCCTTAAATTGTCAAATTCACTGACTAATAAAAAAAAAAGATAAGGTAAAAAAAAAAAGTCTTGTTGTTGATGGTCACAAATCCTTTTTTTAAGAGAAGGAAACCTAAAACATAAGATGCAGCCTGAGATTTGAATTCTACTCTCAAGCTCCCCTAAGCAAGGATAGGTTGACACTGTCTGATGCATGTGGCCATCATTGACTCTAGGGGTAATGGAAAGACTGACCCTTCTGCTCCCTTCCCACTGGAAGTCCAAATCAAACCTATATACTTAAAAAAAAGTGTGGGGACTTTCTATACCTCTTTTAGCTCATTGAGGGCCAGCTTTTCTTGACTCAGTCAACACTTAATTTGAACATAATTCCTCATAATCATGGGGACCAAGAAGGAGTTTCTGTGTTATTCCAAAGCATGTATCCTTCAGCAATGAACTAGAACATGAGTTGAAACCTGGCCTCAGACACATATTAACTGTGTGACATTAGACAAGCCACTTAAACTCTATTTGCCTCAGTTTCCTAAATTATAAAATGGGGGTAATAATAGCACCTACTTTCAGGGTTGTTGGGAGGATCAAATGAGATAATATTTGTAAAACATTCAGCACATAGTAAGTGCTAAACAAATGTTAGCTATTTGTTATTATTATTATTTTAGCAAGTGTCTCACAAAAAGGGGTCAAGAGCATATCACCAGCTCCATTGGAGAAGTACCAGCAAATCAGATGATACTCCTTTTACAAGGGGCATAATAATATTATTCACTTATAAAGCTGATATAAGGTAAGCACTTTGAAAGTCTCAGATCATTATGCAAAATAGCTCAAAAGTCATAGGGCAGTTCTAAGCTACTAAATCTTAAAACTACACTAAAACTTTTTGGTCACCCTGTATAAATGTGAAATATTATAATTGCTATTAATATCACTGCTGATGCTGATTCTAGGGATACAAATACAAGCAAAGAAATGAAGTCTGTAATAGGGGGAAGACAACATGTAAAAGGAAGCTGAGAAAGGTGAGGGCGGGGGGATGGATATCCAGCCAAGGGGATGGTGGTGAAATCTAGAGCATACAACATACATAGTTTGTGCCTTTTCTCAAAATAGGGGTTTTGACAGAAACTCACTAATAGGAGAAGTACACCATGAAGTCAGGTAAAGCATGGTAGCAAAGTCTAGAGTCTTCTTCCATTTGCTATGCTCATGACAATCTAAGATTTTGGGAGAAGGAGGGAATGATAATGAGCTAAAGATAAGCTGTGAGATATTCTTATGTTGGTGGATAAGTAAGATCCTGGAAGTTATTATACTGCATATATATACATATACATATATATACATATACATATATATGTATATATATATACATATATATGTGTGTGTGTGTATGTATGTACGTATGTGTATGAATGTATATATATATATGTGTGTGTGTGTGTGTGTGTGTGTGTGTGTGTGTGTGTGTATGTATAGTAGTTCCTGGTGACATTCAACTTCCTTTTTCATAAAGAAGAACTAGACCAAGAAGAAAAGAATGTGATTTTCCCATTCTCTCCAAGCCTACCACTCAATCTGCTCCACTCTTGCACTTAGCCACTTAGGTATACATTTGTAGTAATTCAATCTTCCAATACTCTCAGCAGTACTTCCCTACCCCTGTTGGTCCAAGTTACAACTTAGCACAAAGGTGCCAAATAATGAAGGAAGAGAAATGTAGAGTGGGAAAGCAAAGATGCTGGTAGAGTGATGGTAACAACCGATAACATGTGGAACTAGTACATAAGATCTGTGAGGAGGAAAAGAATTTTGATGAGAGCTTTAAAGAGTGATAGAGACAAAATTTGACATAATGGAGAGTGCATTTTAGTCAAGTGGGGTGTCAAATGTAATGCCTTGGAGGCAGAAGTAGATGAAGCATGTGAAAGCAATAGCAAGTAGAACCATCTGGTTTAAAATAGAAACCAAGTTTGAGGGTGATTTTTCCCCCTTTATTCTTAATTAGGCACAAAAATGACAAAATGAAGTATTTTTCAACTATCTTAAAATCAAGGAGAACATTCATATCTGGCCACACCAGACCTGACCCTTAAAGAGGAGTGAAAGTCTTTGGAATGGATAATGTCAATATTTGGAAATCCAATGGGCAAAGGACCAGTGCCCAACCCAGTTAAATCATATATGTTCCCTTGCTAATGTCACTTACTTCTCATGTTGAATAAAGTCTGTGTGTTCAAATTGAGACATATAAAAGACATGAGACATTTTCAAAGAAAACTGCTAAGAAATGAAGCCAAATTACACACTACAGGAAATTCTGTTCCAGCTGCAATGGTAAACTCATTTAATAACACACCATGTTGTCAATGTAGTGAAGTTTCAGCAATGTTGTAATATGAGAGAAATTAAAATTAGATGAAATTGAGCCTCCATTCACTTGTTTTGGCTTTTCCTTCATGACCTGTTACAATCATCTTCTCAATAATTTCTACAACGTAATTCGTCTAAAACATAACTAACACTATGGTTTCTAAGGGACAGTAGAGAATATGCAATGAATTTGAAGTCACAAATTCTGGGTTCAAATCCTGTTCCTCACTACTACATAGTGTTGGGCTAATCACCTCTCTGGACCTCAGTCTCCTCATCTGAAAAATGAAGTTTGGATTAGAGCCTCGGGGTATCCTATAAATTTTATCATCCTATGAAGTGTTACTAAATGAGTTTACCATGGCAGCTGAAACTGAATTTCCTGCTGTGTGTAACTTGGCTTTAAATTTCTTCGCAGTTTTCTCTGAAAATATTTCATCTTTTATATGTCTTAATTGGAGCATATAAGCTGTATTCAGTATTTAAATGACATTAGCAAGGCAATGTACTATTTGGTCAGGCTGGACTCCAGTCCTTTGCTTCTCTGATTTCCAAATAGTAACATTACCTATTCCTAAAACCGATTTGACCATGTCAGCCATACCCTGCCCCCCAACCCTCAACAAAACAAACAAACAAAAAACTTTCAATAGTTCTCTATTGCCTGCAGGATAAAATACAAACTCTTCAATATGACATTTCGAGTCCTCCACAATCTAGTTCCTGCATACCTTTCTTGTTTTATTTTTCCTTTTCACACACTCTCCATTCTGGTCAAACTGTTCTTTTAGCTCTCCCCACATTCATGACTTTAGATCATCTGTATCCCTGCCTCTATACAAGTGATTCCCTCTTTCTGGAAAGCACTCACTCCTCACCTCTACCTTAGAAAATCCCTGGCTTCCTGCAAAGCACAACTCAGGTGCCACCTCTTAGGTGAGACCATTCCAGTTTTCTTCAGTTATTAGTACTTGCTTCTTGAAATGATTTGTGCTTGTGTTGTATCCTCCAGGTAGAATACAAGCTCTTTGCATCCCAAAAGCTAAGCTGGGTGACTTTGCACATGGAAAGTAAAGGTTCATTGAATTAAATAATTATAGCAAACCTGCTGTGCCATCCAAAAAACAAAACAAAACAAAACAAAACAGGTAAAGATGGTTTTCCAGATTATCCTGATGCAATATGATGTGGTAAATATCACTATAGAAATGCCACCATGGACTGAGCCAGCCACATGATATGGACCAATCACTTATCAATGGATTTGAGGCCTGTTGCCTGCCCTCAATCTGGTTTAGTCTGTCTACTATGGCAATTTACTGGAGTGTGACCACTGGGCATACTACAGCTTCTTATTTTACCCCAATATCATGATGTCATTGGTCTTCTTTGAAAATGAAAGCTAAACAACAACCAGTTACTTCACTTCATTCACAAAGGCCAGAAGAAATGGCATGCTGCTTTAAACCAGTTTTCAGTCAATCTCAGAATTCTGCCTGAAAGATGTAGACTGTAAGAAAGTATCATGTTTGGTCACCATGATTCCAACCTTAAATATTTCTAAATTCTCCAGGGTAAATCTTATAATGGACTTATTTAATGCAAATTCATCTAAATCCTTCTTTAAATTGTTTATATTTTCAGTCCTTACATACTTCTGAGAGTAACCAGTAACAGCAATTTACCTCTTGCTGTATATATTAAGAATGTATCTATTACATACATACTATAGAAAAAAAATTGATAGGCAACACAGCCTTTTGTAAGAAAGGAAGTGAGGTCAGTATATGCATTGGTGATTCTATTTCTTAAATATTTATTGGGTCCTTATTCATCACAAAAGCTTTCAAGACTTGGTTAAAATGTTTCCCTGCACTCCCCAATGATTTTATGCCATTATGCCTCCTGAAAGCCAATAACAGCTTCTAAACTAGCCCATTATTCACATCAGTGTCCTTAATTTAAGCACAGTGGATTTAAAAAAAAAATCCTAAGCCTGTGAATAAGACACAATTTTATTCAAATACAAGGTGGTATTTTCATTATTGTTTATGGAGAGGTTCTGTTTTCAGCTAATGGGTGTTTCCTCTTTCTTGTCATATCCTTAGGGGAAAAGTAAATTAAACATTAAATCTGTGTTTCTTAACTTTTTATTTTTTGGAGAATAATGTTCCTATGGTAATTCTTTTCTGGCATATAGATTATTCTGCTTTCTGAGTAATGTATTTTCTGTAAAATGGCAAAAATAAAATATGCCAGATGTGTAAGAAAAATCAAGTAAATATAGTAGCTATCTTCTTTTTTGAGTAATTGAAATTTCAGCTTTAGTTCTACTAAAAAGCAGTATTACCGATGGTTTCAAAGGATGTCAAGATTAACAGATCTTATTTTTAATATTGTCAATTCAACTGGTTTCGTGAATGATCTTTGAAAAAAAATCATTTAATTTCACCGTGTGTGCAACGCTATTATTATGTATAGACTTTATAATTTGTAGTTATAAATAATCATAAAATAGATTAATAGTAAGCCCTCATACATTTATCTATATATTTCAATGATAAATTCATAAAATGTATTATTATTATTATTATTACTGTCCAAATGTGACTTTTTGCTAAACTAAAAATAGCCAATTTAGTAACCAAAACATGGTATGTGGAACCTTACCAAGCAAGCACATGGAAAGTAAAAATCTTACTTTGAACCTTAAAATGTAATCAACATAATATAAAATAGAATTTACTGAGTTTATAAACTGTTTGAAAGGCATGAGGTAGTGGATATGTTGCCCCTTGGAACCAAAAAGACTTGGTTTCAAACCCTGCCTCTGACATGGACTGGCATTATGATCCTAGGAAAATCACAACTTCATAGTACTTGCTTACATGACTCTTTAAGACTACAAGTTCAAGGGAAGTTACCTTCATTGGCAAAGGGAATTATCTGGGAGTTACCTATACTAATAAGTTATTTTAAAATATTATGAAATAAAACTATTAAATGGTTTAAAAAACATAAGGCTTTATTAATTTAATTTTGATCCATACCAGTTCATTGGTATAGAGAACTTCAAGAGTTGAAACCACTTCTACCAGTATAGATGCGCAACTAAATTAATCCACTCCCAAGCTTAGAGAGTTGCCTGAGCTTCCGAGAGTTTAAGTTCCCTGTCTAGGGTAAAATAGCCAATATGTTTTTGAGGCTGGACTTAAATCCAATACTTCTTAATTCCAAAGTTGGCTCTTAACCCACTTTGCCATGCTACTTATTGAGAGGTTATTCACCATTTCCCAAACTAATCAAATTAGCTAGATTTCAATTAGATAAATATTCATATTGGACTGTAATATATTGAAATGTTTATGTGTAGAATTAGCTTTCTATGTACTACAGAATTTAAATACGTCATATCAATAATTTTTGAAATCATGACTATTAAGTTCCATCAATATGAAAATGAAGGTGTTCAGCATCAACCTGGCCATATAGTTGTTATTTTTTTAGTTCTTTTTTTGTTTTCATTTATATATATATATATACACACATATATATATTATATATATATATATATATATTTTATATTATATATATATTAATATGTAGCCTTCCTGATCTTTATGACTTCTTGTATATTGTTGGCCACTTATAACCATTTTCTAAAGCAAGGTACTTTCTATGCAATAAAAACAGCATTCACTCTATTTCCATAGTATACTAGCACCATACATTTAGTGATAGAAAGGATCTTAGAGACCATCTAGTGTGGCCTCCTCAGTTTACAAATGAGGCAACTGAGGCCAGAGGAGGAGGAAGTGAAAGAGATAGAGACAGAGAGAGATAGAGAGAGACAGACAGGATTCAAGCTTAGGTGCTGTGACTTGAAAGCCATCTCTTTCCAATGAATCACATTCCCTCTATCCCATATTATTATTTGTAAAGTCTAGAATCCATTAGATAAAAGCAAAGCAACTCATTTACTTTCATAGACTATTTGATGTTAGAATTCCAAAAAAAAAAGATAATAATTCCAGCCATACTTCACACAAGATTTTTGAGTTTTCAGTTTATCTCGTATCTACCTTCACAGGATTATTGTGAGGATCAAGTGAGACAGTGGATGAGTAGCACTTTATAATGCCCTATATAAATGCCAGTTACTATTATATAGACAATGTTTATATGTGTATGTATATACACAGATGTATGCATATGTATCTTTAAATTCTTTCAAGTAAGGGACTTTTTATCTCTATAGCCTTAGCACCTACCACAGTACTTAATGAATCTTCATTGAATTAAAGTATTTCATAATGACTTTGCACCTTAAAATTAAATTTATTATAACTGTTAATAATTTACTTGTTAATTCACTTCAGGAAGCATTTATTAAGCAGCTACTGTATACACAGCACAGTGTTAGCCCCTGTGAATGCAAAGACATGACAGAAAATATTCTCAAGTTGTTATTGGTTTTTGTTGTTGTTGTTGTTTTGTTTCTTTTCTAGGCAATGGGGTTAAATGGTCACACAGCTAGTAAATGTCAAGTATCTGAGACTGGATTGGAACTCAGGTCCTCCTGACTGTAGGGCCAGTGCCCTATCTATCCACTATTCCACCTAGCTGCCATTCAAGTAATTTTTGATCTGAAAGACATGTATGACTATACAACCGAAAGGAAAGGGAGATTAGTCCTTAGGTGAAGTCCAGGTAATAGTCTATGAAAAATTTGCAGAGGAAATTTTTCTTTTAGCTGAGAAGGTCAGGAAAACTTTCATGGAGCAACTGGAACTTGATATTGAAGCTTGATGGAAGGAAGTTCAAAAAGAATCTAGGCATGGGCAATTGGGTTTTAGTATCATTATGAAAAATAAGAAGATTGCTGTGTCATTGGACAATTGAATCTACTTGCTAAATGATTGAGCTAATATGATTAAAGTTTGCACCTATGTGAAAGAATGAGGCTTTCATTTTATTCACTTTATACTTCATGTCTATGTCCACTTTTCCAAAAACAAAAGAGCAAGGTCTTCAAAAATGAAAACAAAGGTTAAAATTCCCATGAAAGACAAACAATATATTAAATAACTCACCCTTGTCATTCTCCTCCATGTGATGGCTAATCGCTTGAAATCAGTACACTATTAACATTTCAATTCCTAGAAACATTTATAAGGTTAAGACAGAAAACTAAATAAGTTGAAAGCTGAAAGCTGATGCCTTCTGTTTCTGTGGTATTGGAGGAGAATCAAATGCTAAATAATATCCTTTAGCAATGTGATATATCCAACAAAATCATGGATATCATGAATCTTTGTTGTTACAAAAGGAAGCAATTTATTTAACTTTCTCCCATTTTTTCTGGTTTATTAGCCTCATTTCATTTCCATAAATTATCCTACTACAAGAGGAAATGATTAATTGAAGATTGCTTCCTCAAAAACATTATTTCTTTTCATTAACAGCTGCAACATATTGCAACATTGTGTTCTCCAAACATACTGTAGTTATTTTAAAAGAAACCTAATGTTTTCTTGCTCTCAAACATTTTGCTCTAACTATTCTGATTGCAGTACCCATGAGGAATCATTATGCCAATTTTAAAACTACACCCCTCTTGTCTATTGGTATAATTTTCATCATAAAAGTTTGCTTCCAAAACCGATTTCTTCTAAGTGTGAAATATATTTCTCAGTGCATGACTGAGAGGGGTTGTGGAATTTCCTTCCTCAGAAATCTTTACAAATTGGGCAGCTGCCCACTGGCCAGGAGATAGTTTAATGCTAGTAGAGATAGATTTAAGTAATAGCTCAGGATACTTTCTATCACTCATTCCACGCTTTGTACTTAGGAATATTTCTGAGATTATATAGTATGAGAGATCACTTGTTATCTACCATGACTCAATCACTTGGTTAATTACCCCCCTCCCTCCACTTACCAGGGCATTATTTTCTAATTCTGTCAACATAATCTAAGTAAGAGGTAGCCAAATGATCTTTTTTTGAAACTCTCAAGAAAATGTGGTTATTGGATATTTGCTGAAAAACTATTGTATATTTGGATGAATACTGTCCTCTGGTCATATATTTCTAAAGTGGCATGTGTGGCAAAACTGCTACACTACTGGGATATTAGAGTTCCATCATTGTAGAGAGGAGAGAAAGCTGGCACTGAGCTAGGGAGACATGGGCTCAAAATACATATTGGCTCTGTTACCCTGGGCAAGCCACTTAAATTCTCAGTCATCCAGGTAGCTAATAATGGAGTGAAGATGCTGACCTGCATATCAGCATTGACCCTGGGCAAGTCACTTAACCCTGTTTGCCTCAGGCTCCTTATCTGTAAAATGAGGTAGAGAAAGAAATGGCAAATCACTTTGTCAAGAAAATCCTAAATGGGGTCACAAAGAATCAGAAGCAACTGAAAATGACTGAAGAAATTGGAGCAAACAAACAAACTCATCTGGGAGTTGCCTTGACCAAGAAAATCACAGCTTTCTCTGATCCCTAATTGAACCATGTGATAGTAAGGGGTGTGGTAACTCACCATTTGCAGACACTAAGGCTCTTGCAGCTTCTGACTAATGGGGCTTAGAGCAGCAGATAGCTTTTCTGGCCCTTCCAAGTCTGCTGCTACCCCTCTGCAATGATGGTGGAAGACATGTAGTGAAAGGCAAAAGGAATGCTAAGAATCACCCAAGGTGCAGACCACCTACAAACATTAATTTAGTTGTTGGCACTCAATGTGAAATCTTTGTCCAGAACCAAAGAAAAAATACATTCTTGGAGGAGCACAATCACCTTCAAAATGACAGTGTTGCTATAAAAGAAATTAGAATGTCTTACCTTTTTTGGATTGCTTTCCATCTACTTTGCATGTTTTTTTGTATGTACATAGTTCTTCAAATTTTCTCTATTTGGACACAAATTCCTTGAAGGCTGGGGATATATATATATTTTTTTTCTTTTCTCTGTAATCCACAGTATTTAGCACAACGCCTACCACATAGTAAGCACTTAATACGTGCTTTCTAAGTGAATTAATCAGAAGACTTAAAGAAGTTGTAAGTAGAAGGCTAGTTTACAGGTTCTGTTGGAAGGGCAAACAAGAGAGTGGTTATTGTTGGTTTCATGAACTCAAAAGAAACAAGAGACCTGTGGAACATTTGCTTATTTTACTTTAGAATGCTCATGATGAACACAAGCAAACTGAAGATCATGCAGTATTACAACCTTTGTACAAGCTTCTGCAAAAGATTTAGTAGGGAAAGCACATGAACAACCTGACACAAAGCTCTGAGCAAGTCAACATCTACTGCGACACTTGCTAACTTTGGTGTGAAGTTGGGTACTGAGACAAATGGAACTATTAAAACTGTTAGAAAATATGATGAAGAAGGGACCAAAGGCTTGTCATACTGTGCACCAGATAACACAACAACACAATGAAATTGATTATGACTTAACATGCAGCTCACTTTGTATAGACCATGGGTGGGGGACCTGCGGCCTCGAGGCCACATGTGGCCTTCTAGGTCCTTATGTATGGCCTTTTGACTGAGTCCAAGTTTTATGGAACAATTTCTCTTATTAAGAGGATTTATTGTTTGAAGGGACACACCTCAGAACCCAGACAGCCATAAGTGGCTTCAAGGCCACAAGTTCCCCATCCCTGGTGTATCCTATTTACTGGTTAGAGGACTAATCAAAATCTGCCAAATCCCCACCCCCCAAAAAAAAGATTAAGATAAGAAAGTCACTCCTCTTGGCTCCAGGAATTGTTTTTGGCTGCCCCCCTCCCTGGAAACACTCTCCTGGAACACTCCTTCCTCTGCTCCAACTACTGATTTCTCTTGCCTGCTTTTGGTGCCAAATAAAAACTCATCTTTTACTGGAAGTCTTCCTCACCTCCTCTCTATTCTCCTGCCTCCCCTCTGTTAATTCTTTCCTATTTATCCTGTAGATAGCTTGTTTGTACATACTTGTTTTCATGTTATCTCCCCCATTCAGTTGTAAGCTCCTTGAAGGCAGGGACTATCTTTTGCCTCTTTTTGTAACCCCTACATTTAGTACAGTACCTGGCATGTAGTAGGAACTGTATGCACACACACACACACACACACACACACACACATATATATGATTGATTGATAGATAAGACACTAGGTACAACTACAGATGATCCAACTACAAAAATGAGAAGTGGTTTTTTAGAGAAGTTTAACAAATACAAAATGGTTACCAAAGCAAGAAAGGCAGGAGCTCAGAAACTGCTTTAGCCAGCAAATGAGCTTGACAGCCATGTAACATTGAGTTACAGTAAAAGCTTATTTGCAAAACTTCAAGGAGGAGCTGGAGGGAAAATTGGGAGTGGTATTATCTCACACAAGGAATTACTTAAGTCTTATCCTAACTCTCCATGGACTCCCTGGGGACCTGGCCCAAAGGGCTCATTTCTCTTTCTGGCTATGGCCCCACCTCAGTTCTTTAATCCAAGGAAATCTCCTGAACAATGCTTAGAGAACTCATATCTAGGAAACTCTTCTAACTCCCCAACATGTATTCAATATATCAAATCCATTGAGCTTTCATGGTCCTTATAGAGTCACTGACAGAAAGGCACGGGTAACATCTATTGAGCTAGAGTATCCTGAGAACATTTAATAGAACTCCTTGCCCAGATTTTTTGTTGTTGGACCAAAATAGTCATATTGAAAATGATAATAGAACCACTACATTTGGACTCTACCACCATATACCTAGGGATAATGAAATATCAGTTACCACTGAAGAAGATGAAGTTGGGAAGAGTAGTTATTTGAGAAATGAATGTGTACCAAAGGATGGTGTACCATATATAGTTTTAAAACAACATATTTATAGTAATGTTTCATAGGTCTTACTTTTTTTTCTCATGAATTAGATTTGCTATATGAAAAAGGGGTCAGATGAATATCTATTAAAGGAACTTCACACTTTGGAGAGACAATTTTTTTTTAAAGCATAAAAGTCGGAGTTGGGGGAAAAAAGTTAGAACCATTGGTTTATTTGAGACTATAGGCAACATGACATAGTTAATAGAGTGCTGGAAATCTTGGAAATCACGAGATCTGGGTTGGAATCTCAGTTTGGGTTCTTACCTGCTCAGTAACCCTAAACAACTCACTCAAATTTTTAGAATTGTAGTTTCTGCCTCTGGAAAAATGGGAGTAATAAGTAATACTTGGATATCTCCCTCCCAAAGATGTTGTAAAGAAAATCCTTTGGGAAACAAGGTACTATATAAATGTCATACTGTAGGCAATATGTTGAAAATTGGAGTACAAGATGAAGGATAATAGAGATGATCTTTTTAGGGAAGCTTTAAACTCAGCATGAGAAGTTTAAATCTGATAAGAAACACAATAGGTAACTGAAGGGAGAGTTGCTTTGCCAAAATTAGACAAGAAAATATTATTTTATTATTAAGAGCTTACCTGCAGGGGAGATAGTAAATATTTCTTTCATATTTCTGCAAAGTCAGCTTGTCTTGCATGTAAAAATATTTTTCAGTTAAATTAACCAGGTGCAGGTTTTGTGGAGTATCCTAATAGAAACAGAATTGTACAAGGTTGTAAAAAAGCCTTTTTTTTTCCAAATGGGTTTTACTAAGCATCTCCCCATGTGATACCATTGATCTTAAATGTGTTTCATTTACCACACTGAAGGAGGTTATGTCAAGGGTAAAGTAACAGAACCTTTCTTAGGAAACTGGTTTTCCTCTTCCTCTACTTTTATTACATATTATTTGAATATCTTTTTTTGGTCTTTCTTTTCCAATTCACTAACTCTTCAGTATAATAAAAGATAGAATATTTATAACCAGTTCCAGTGGAGAGCTGAGTTACATCATAGCTGTAACTCTTTTCTGAAGTATTCAAAGACTTTCCCATGTGTGGCCTCCCAACAAACCTACGAAATATTTAGGCGCAGTTGTTATGTATTATAAACTTCCTGGCAGCCCCAGGCCACCTCTTGTTTAGCAAAGAAAGATGCAGTAGAAATAGATCAAATCCTTGCCCATGTGGTTAAATTCCTTCTGGTCACTTCTCCATATCATAATGTACTGCATTCAGAGTACTTTCATACATTCATTTCTTATAGCATATATAGTTTTATTCTACACAGCATTGTGCTAATAAAATATTACTTTCTAGCAGGTTACCTCTCTGCTATGTGCTTCATATAACCCAAACAAAACTGACTTTGTCTTCATAAGTAGGAAGCTCAGTTTTCAGGCCTTTACTACTGTATGCTTTAAATTCATTGCTACTCTCAATCAGTTTGGAATATCATACGAGTTTGACAATAAAAAGTGATTTTTGAAGAAGTAAATGCATTTGGGAATTGAGGATCATTTTCTTACTTTCCCCCCATTTCATTTCATTTTTTTTTATCAACTGACAGATAACTACAATGGCCACGGTTTTGAAGAAAAAATCATCTATGGAGTAGAAAACAGTAGCACATTCT
Source organism: Phascolarctos cinereus (assembly GCF_003287225.1). Classification (NCBI taxonomy): domain Eukaryota; kingdom Metazoa; phylum Chordata; class Mammalia; order Diprotodontia; family Phascolarctidae; genus Phascolarctos; species Phascolarctos cinereus. The sequence continues at coordinate 154,487,900 of NW_027555514.1, read as the reverse complement.
TGGAGTGCAGCCCTAAGTCTCAACGTGCTCTAGTATATTGGCAATTCCAAAGGCAAAATGAGGAACGGAAAGAAGAGGTACAAGAATATAAAAGATTTTATTCTCCAACACTTTTACTATTAATGTCTTCCTTAATAATTTCCCTTCATCTGCCATAATGGGAAACCTAATTAGCCTTTTTCTTTTACCTTACGAAAAATTTTAGAACTATCATACATGGCCTATTTTCAATCATCAATTAATCAATCAAAAAGCATTTAATAACTACTTATCATATGAAAAGCATTGTGATAACTTGGAGAGATTAAAAAACCCCCAATAATAGTCCTTTCCCTTCCCTCGTAAAGCTTACATTCTAATGGGGAGAGGAATTACGTACATAAATTGGTAAAGATAAGTATATATTTTTAGTGGAAGCAAAGAAATTAAGAGCTGAGGCAGTGAAGGAAAGCCTCTCTGAACTAAGTGGACTTGAGTTCATACTTGAAGAAAGCTAGGTATTTTAAGAAGGGGAGATGAAGAAGAATATTCTAGAAATGGAGGAGAGGGGAGTTGATACAAGGGTGTGAGGATGGGAGATGGAGCATCACGTGTGAAGACTAGCAAGCAGGCCAGCGTGGCTGGATCACAGCATTTGTTGAGGAAATTAACGTGTAAAAAAACTAGAAAAATAGGAAAGGGCCAAATTGTCAAGAGTCTTAAATGCCAAATGAGAGATAATACAGGTAATAATGGCTACCTAGCTATCTTTCTGCTGAGTCCATAAACTCAGACAACCTTCATTAATTGTTATCCTTTACCTGCCTCCAAGGCTTGCGCCGGGTTTATTGGTTCCTAACTTTCACTTCATCTTCACTTCTTGTTAATTACAATCATGCTGCTTTCGGCTCTAGTCTAAAATTTCCCCAGAGAAGAGGGGGAAATATGAAAGCTACCTATTGTACAAACATGAATCAGGTATGAAGCCAATAGTTCATTCCCCCCCCACACACACACAAAAGGAAAGCTAAGCAATAAGTAATCATAGAAAATTAGGATAGAATCCATCAATTTATCTCTACTAGCACAATTAGAAAATTCATAAGAGCATTTCCCCTTAATGTAACTAATTGCCAAGCTAGTTTTTTTGTTCACATAGTTGTCCCCCAGAACAAATTTTAATGTTAGCATCCCCTCTCTCCATTATATATTTTGTCTGACATGTATCCCACCTGCTTAAACTCTCTAACTATTCATAATCACTGCATAAGAAATTTGGTTGTTCAACCATACTTTTCCTCTAAGGAATTCTTTCTTTGATCATTTTATTTCTTTGAAGAGGAAAAGTAACGTAGCAAATGAAATGCACCATGCAAATGCAGAAACTAAATCATTGGAAAATATTAAGATCTAATATATCTTCATATTATTCTGTTGAGCCTTTGATTATGAGAGAAACACAGTTGAAGAAGCATCTGTTGTATTAGACAATGCAAAGACGCCAATTTGAGAAAATCAAACATCTAATTAACAGAAGGCCTGTTAGCAGGCCATGACCATTTCTGTTTTTATAAATTAGTTCCCACCAGAAAGGTCAGGGAATATTGTAGGCCTTCAAAAACTTTTGAAAAAACATCACTATCAACACCTAGATGGTTTTGCTGATGAATAAAATGTGTTAGATGAAAAAATGTCTTTAAAAGGGTGACTAAACAGTAGAAATATAATCATACAGTAAAGAAAAAACTATAGAGGGAAAATAATTGCCCCCATATCCTCACTGAAGTATCAAGTGCAGTCTTTTAGTCTGTGCTATATATGTTAGGTAGATGATATATTAAGTAATTGTTAATATTGGTTTTATACTTACAAATTAAATAAATGATTATTATAAAATAGATAATTGATTTGTTCAAAATAATATATTTATAATTAGAATTACTAAAACTTAGAATATTTTTAACTGATGAGATAGTATCATCAACATTATTATTATTATTATTATTATTGTTATTATTATTATTATCATCATCATCAATAATAATAAAATGTACCCAATATGGTTTAACCTCTCTTGGCTCAGTTCTGACTCCCTCAGTTGTTAAAGTGCTTCTTTCAGCCTATCTTATTACAAGTCTATTACTGACCAGGTTTTGCCAAAACATGAACTCCAGTATCACTGTCCTGTTTCCATACTAAACTTGCAACTTCACCCTTCACCCAAAATGATATTTCTTTCCATTAACATTCTGTTTTAGGAAAACAGGATCTTTGATTCCTTCATCAATTATTGTGACTGTAAAAAGTATTATTTTACAAAAAACTTTTATATAAATAATTATGAATCTAAAATAACAATAATAAAAACCTTTGTAAAATACAACTAGGCCTCATATTGAATAAAAATCTCCAGTTGTATTGGATGGTAATAATTGCCTTATTTTATTCTATAGAAGTACTTAGTATACTGTAGAAGTATGCTGTATACAATTTCCATTGAGATAGTTTTACTATCATAGTATGTTTAAAAAAAATAGAATTTAAAATGCCATAGCTGAGATTTAAAATGCCTTTTCTTTTTGTCACACACCAGATCCGAGTGGATGACCGTATCATCAAAACTGAACAAGGCCTTTTGCTACGTAGTCTACAAAGGAAAGATTCAGGCACTTATCTCTGTCACGCAGTGGAACATGGCTTCATGCAAACTCTTCTTAAGGTGACCTTAGAAGTCATTGACACAGATCACTTAGAAGAGCTTCTTCATAAAGACGACGATGGTGATAGTTCTAAGTCCAAGGATATTTCAAATAGCATGACTCCCAATCAGAAGGTCTGGTATAGGGACTTCATGCAACTCATCAACCATCCCAACCTCAATACAATGGATGAATTCTGTGAACAAGTTTGGAAAAGGGACCGAAAACAACGTAGACAGAGGCCAGGCAATTCTCAGGCAAATAGTAATAAATGGAAACACCTACAAGAAAATAAGAAAGGTAGAAATAGGAGGACCCACGAATTTGAGAGGGCACCCAGGAGTGTTTGAACTGCATTACCTGTGGAAACCTCACCTAAGTAGAAACTTGTTTAGACAGATAACTGGAAAAATGCAATATACATGAACTTTATCATGGCATTATGTGGATGTTTACAATAGTGGTAAGTCCAACTGATTTCCACCAGATATAAATTAAGTCCATGACTAACTTTCCTAACAGACTCCTTCCCTGATACCAACATCTAATGGAGATTCAAAGATGAACACAGATATTCAATTTAGCTGACAATGTTTCCTACAAAGATTCCATTATACAGGTTTTGCTTTCTTGCCTGAGACTTAAAAGTGTCATTTGCCAGACTATCCTTTAAAAGAAGGAAAACTGATATCAGCAATGCCATTTTTATTGAACTAAGCATTTAAAAAAACCTGCATGGATTTACAAAGCTGATTAATATTCTGAAATTGGTTGGACACGAGGATAATTTTTATCTACCAACACTCTTGTTTATACGTACTGGAGGAGTAAAATGATACCGAATGAAATGGTCTGTGGAAATATGAAAAGCAAAAACCACCCATCACCCAGAAAGAAAGTGGAATACACTGATCTACTACTGATGTCTTCTTTCAGCTTTGGTCTAAAGATGTATTTTATTAAAACTATAATTTAAATGTACCATGACAAATATGCAGTAAAACTTAGCTCTTTTCTAAACTAGAATAGGCTTTTGTCTTACAAATATTGTACTTTCTAATTATTGTTTTAAAATTCCAATTGTGTGCTGCTTTTTTTTCTCATTTGGAAAGTTTTTCAGCCAAGTCACAGAGACAGCCCATATGTTTTATAGAGAATATGGCTTAAACAGTTAATCCTTAAAACCCAAGTATAGAATATGCCTTAGTTCTTTGTTGAAAGAAAAAGAACAGAAGCCTTTCACTCCCTCCCCACTCTAAATATTACCTTTAATAAATGTCAACTCTATAATTTCCTGACCCCCCTCAATAGAAACAGCAAGGAATTTGGAAAAAATATATGTTAATTGTTTGTTACAGATCAGTGAAGAGTAAATGAAGCACATGTTACTTAAAAATGTTAACCACTATCTCCAGTTAATTGAACAGAAAAAAAAGTGTTCTTTTAATTGTGTCTATAAAGGTAGAAAATCCCCACAAAATAGTTCACACACAGCAAAGATTTGTCTCTTGGTTTCAATGGGAGTCAAATAGGAGAACTACGAAAAGGTAACAAACAACTACATTATGAGATCTTCAGTTCTTAAACAAGGTTATGAAGGAATAGTGCCTAACTCAGTGGAGACCCATAATACCAGCAATGCCTAACTACCCATAATTCACATCTCTTGGTGCAATAGTTTCTCTTTAATGAGCATGCCTCTAAATTTCAACAGGACTTACTTTTGCATATAACAGAGTTTTTTGAAACATGAAAACACTAATTTCCTAAAACAGCTTTGAGAAAGGGCATGCAGAATCAAGAGTTTGTTTTCCATATTGTCTTACCATTATTCACTGGGAATTGTTGTTTTTAGGGCTCATTAAACCATCAGCAGTAGAAAACTATTTTTGTATAGCATTGCCTTTTCTGGGGGATCTATCCCTAGGCCTTTTACAATTTTCAAAAAGGAGAAAAATTGTTGATTAATGAAGTGATATCAGAGTTGTAACTACAGTAGTTTTGGGATTCTAATTAACTTGTCACTAATTTCTCACTTCAGAATACATTGAATTTAGAAAATCCCAATAAGCTGAAGTATTTCACAGATTGTAGTCAAGGTTTCAGTCTTCATGATGAATTTGAATAATTAGTTTGGTGGCATGTGTTTCAATAAAAGCTAAAAAAATAGTTTGAATTCAATTAGAAATCTTCATTGATTAATATGATGTTGGTGTGCCATTTCACAATCAAGATAGATTTCTTTATAGAAAATCTTGTATGAATTACAAACAAAAGAAAAAAGAGGGCTTCAGAAAATAGGTCATGCTAGCATTTTTCATAAAATATCTCAACTATACTAGGAAGGTAGTATTGAATTTCATTCTAAATTTGGACATCTTGAAGTTGAAAAGAACTTCTTTACTATAACAGAAGTATCCAATGTCTTATTAACCTTCAAAATAAAGGATGTGAAGGACTAAAGATTGTGTAATAACTCCAGGGATGCCCTCCAATTTTGGAGTGCATTTTGATTTCATTATGCTATTATTTGGAAGAAAGGATACACTTTGATAAAATATTGGCTGGCTTGACTCAGTAAACCATTAGTTCTAGGTTTTCAGGTTTTCTACATTTATTATATCAGTAAATAATTCATTTCATAGTCAAAATTTTCTGCCAAAGTGTATTGAGAGAAGGCAGTCTGCATACGCAAAAATAACTCAATTAATTTTTGTTTCAATAACCTTCCATTTGCATATTCATGGATCATTGGAAATGAGATTTGCTTTAAAAGCTCATAGAAACTATGAGGTTCAAAAGAAATGTAATAAAACTATATAGGGAGAGATAATGTGCATCACTGCAGAACAAAGTTACACCTTCATGACCTGATTAAAGTCAAAGTTTAAAAAAAAGAAAAGTAAAATGCATGTGAATGCACATTTAATGATCATTTTATGTATTATTTAGTGGATTTCAATGGTATGTGTTAAATAGTTCAGTTTTTGCTACCTACACATTAGCCAAAAGAGATGTAAATACTTTTGAATAGAAAAGAGGGTACACTGTAAAGTACTGCTATCTATAGGTACTCCATTTCAATGTGTTCAACATGCTTCTAAGATGCAAGGTTTCACTATGCAGGTGATAAGGTGGTTTATGTGCTTTTTAAGGGCAGAAGGTATGTGCCCATTCACTAAGCATGTTCTTTGCCAGATAGTAAAATGTTCCGTCTCTGTATTTATCACTGCATTTCAGATGGGAACTAGAGAACTGGAGACAAAATGTAAATGAAACTGCTGCTGTAAATTATTTCTTTTAGCATGTATTCAGTTGTTAAATACACATTTCTTAAAAATATTGGAATTTGGATGTCTTTACTCTTCCCACCAGCATCTAGTGTGAAAAAAGACAAGCTGGAAGGGTCTTTGGGATCAAGACTAATGATGTTAAAGAAATCAGCCCATTGACTTCCCTCAGTGTAGTTATACTTGAGAGATGCTAATTATGATCACGTGACATATGTGTTTTTTTTACCTGAAATGTTACCAATTTAATTTCAGCATCTAACGTATAATATATGGTTGAAATTCTATGAAGCTTTTTTAAAATCACCCTCACGAACAAGTTTTGGTTTACCGGAGTTCTTACAAGAAACAGTCTCTTGAAATGTCCTATCCCTCATTTTGATATGTGGCTACTCTTTAAGTGTGGAATAATTATCATTACTTTTCTAAAGTACTTACAAAATATAATCTTGTTTAAATGCAAAGCATATCTTTCTTAGGACAAAAGTGGCTAAAGTTTGGATAAGATTAAATGAAAAAAAATTCATCTGGCTTTAAACAGTATGCAAAACATTAGAAATATATATATATGCTTTTTTTAAACAAAGATCTATGCTACTTAAAATAATTGGCATCACAATTTTCCCAGGTTGAAGTAACATCAGTTGGATATAAAATGGCTTTCTTATAAAAAAATAAATAATTAAAAAAATTTTTTACCCTTACTTCATGAAAAGAGACAACATAATGCATTGGGAAAAGCACTAGATTTCACATCAAAAGATCTGGGGTCAAATCCTAGCTTTTATATATAAACTATGCGAAACTGGGGAAGTGTCAAGGACTCAGTATTTTCATTTCTAAAATGAGAGAGTTGACTAAATCATCTCTAAGGTTCCTTTTTAGCTCTGCATCTATGATAGTACATAATAATTTTAACCAAGTTATATTTGATAAATCACATTTATGTACTTCAGAGATTCCTCAGAGTAGTTGCATAAGCATTAATTCATTTGGATAATGTATGTTCATATAGTAGCTGATCAAAAGGAGTTGGAAAGGGAAGTAGTTTATTGAATTAAGCAGTTCAAGGAGAGGGGAGAGATTAAAAAGAAACAATCACAGTTTTGACATTCATTTTTTGCAATCTGCTATGCTGCTAGACTTTGATGATTAGGATGACTTTGAAAAATGAAGAGATCAACAATTCACACACATTTGAGTATATCCAAAGCCAAAAAATGAAAAAAAAAAGTGAGTATAAAAAGTCTGCCCTTAGAGACAAAGACATTATAAACAGAGTCGGCTAGTTGGCAGAGCAATCTGCTAAATGCATGGTAAAATAGTTTACAAAAAATATCCTGCCTTCATCAAGTTCTTAATCTAGTAGAGTTATGAATTACATACACAGCCAGCAATATTACAAAAAAAAAACAAGATTAGCACATTAGACACAAATGAAGGGCTATGTCAAATCTGAAAGGGAAAGTATCATTGCTGGACAAAGGGATAAGTGAAGACTTTCTAGAAGTGGCAGGCATCATTTTGGTTGGGTTGTAGGACAGTTAAGAATTAAACAAGTTGAAAGAGAGTAGGAGGAATATTCTAGACAATGGAATTGAGAAAAGAAACATGAAGATTGGAGTTATGAGACTTGAATAGTGGTTAGTGAATAATTCCATTGGATAAAATATATGTTATGTGGAAGAGAATAGTCTAAGATTAATTTGGAATGGTAGGACGACATATGATTACGAAAACCTTTAATAATAATTAAAGGCGCATACATTTTTCATGCAAGGAAATCGAAAAGCAGTGACATGACTAAATCTATGTCAAGGGAAGATGACTGGCAGGTATGAAGGATCATAAAGACAGCTGGAAAACCCATTAGGTTATTCTAATAGCATTAGATAATAATGAAGGATCATATTAAGATGGTGGCAAAAAGAATATGGAGAAGAGTCAACCACTAATAAGCATACATTAAGCAACTACTATGTGTCCGGCAATATGTTAAGCACCGTGTATGACAAAGAAAGGCACAAAACATTTCTGCTCTTGATGAGTTCACAGTCTAATGGGAGAGATAACATTCATACAGCTATGTACAAGTAAGATCTATACAAGATAAATTGGTGATAATCAAAAGGGGAGAGATACTAGCATTAAATAAGATCATCAGGAAAGGCTTCTTATAGAAGGTAGAATTTTAGCTGTGTCTTGAAGGGATTCAGGGAGGGCAGGAGATGGGAATAAGGAAGGAGAGAATTTCAGATGTTAGGAAGAGTCAGTGAAAATGCAGTGAGCTGGAAGATGGTATCTTGTACAAGGAATGTCAAGGAGACCAGTGTCAGTAGATCAAAAAGTATGCAGAGATGAATAAGGTGTAAGAATATTGGAAAGGCAGGAGGGTCCAGGTTATGAAGGGTTTTGAATACCAAAAAGGGGAGTTTATGCTTGATCCAGGAGGTGGTGAGCCCTAGCAATTTAGTCAATAGGATTAGTGACTGGCTTATAGGAGAGAATGGACTGAAGTGGGGAGATTTGAGGAGAGGTTAATCAGAAGGCAGTTGCAATAATCCATATAGGAGGTACTTAGGTCCCACATCAGAATGGTGATATAGATCCAAGCAAAGTTGAGGAAATGAAATGAACAGGTCTTGTTTACCAATGTGGTTATCAGCAATGAAAATGAGAAAAGAGCCACAAGTCTGAGACACGAGATCTATGGTAGTACCCCAGACAGAAAGAGAAAATTTAGAAAGGAAAGCAAGATTGAGAGAAAAATAAAATAATTAACTATAATGAGAAACAGGACTGAAAATTAATCAACAAGCATTTGTAAGTGCTTAATATGTGCCAAGTACATGCTAGATGCTAAGGACAAAATCAAGACAGTTACCTACCCTAATGGAGCTCATGATCTATTTGGGGAGACAACATGTAAACATGAAATATATTCAGAACATAAACAAAATGAATGCAAGGTGGTTTGGGGACTGGGAGCACCAGCTACTATGAAAATGAGGAAAGACTTCATGTAGAAGGTGGTATTGGAGCTCAGCCTTGCAGAAAACCAGAGATTCCAAGTAGGGATAAGAGAATATATTCCAGGAAGTCAGAGGGGGACAGCCAGGGCAGATACATACAACTGTGAGACAGAAAGTTGTGTGCATGTGCAGAGCAGTGCTATAGGTCATATGGCTGGATCATAGAGTGTGAGAAGTGAAGTCAACAATATGAAGACTGGAAATATAGGAAAGGGCCAGGTTGTAAAGAGATTTAGATATCAAACAATGGAGTTTATGTTCAATCCTAGAGGCAAGAGGAAGCCATTGGGGTTTACTGAATAATATATGGAGGATAGATCAGAGTGGGGAGGCTTGAGGTGAAGAACCTGGATAGGTTGCTTTGAAATTAGAAAAAAAAAGGTATAGTAGTGATTGTCTGAGTGGAGAGAAGTGCATATGTGTGAGGGATGTTATAGAGATAGAAATGACAAGATTTGATAATTGACTAGATATGTGGGGCTAGTGAGAGTTAGGAATCAAGGATGACATTGAAGTTCAACCATGGACAGCTGGAAAGATGGTGGTAAACGGTAATTTAAAAAAAAACAATTGGGTAGAGGTTTAGGATGGTGTTAGGGGAAAGATAGTGAGTTTCCATCTCATTCAGTTTGAGATGTCAATGGAACATCCAGTTGTAAGTATCCAATGGACAGTTGATGATGTGGAAATGGAGTTCAGAAGAGAAATAATAACTGGATGTATTGATTTGGGCATCATCAGCATAGAGAGGACAGTTAAAACCACTCGAACTTGTGATGTCACCAAGAGAAAGAAATGTATTACAAGAGAGAGGTCAAGGCTAGAGACATAAATTTTGGAGTTATGTGTATGGAAATAGTATTTGAATCCCTCAAAATCAAATATACTTCCAAAACAAAGAATTGGGGTGGGTGGGGGTGCAGAATCTTGGAAAATACCTTAGAAGTTTCAGGAAAGTCAACAAGGGAGAGACTGGAAAAGTAGTAAGAGGAATATAAGATTTACAGCAAAAAAGTTATAAATACCAGCTCTCCCTTCACATCCCCTCATTTTGCAGGTGAGGAAAATGAAGTCCAAGTAAAATAAATAGCTTGCCTGAGTGCAATCAGGAAATAAATAGCAGAGCCAGCATACAAATCTAGGTCTTCTGACTCCAGAACTTCTCCTATTACACTATTCAGGCAAATTCAAAGTCTTTGAAGTAAGGAGGGAGAAAGTATTCAAATCTAATCAATCAATCAATCAACAATCTCGTATCAGTTGACAACTAGGGCCTATGCTAGGCAATGGGGATACAAATAACAACTAATAGCTAATATTTACATAGTTCTTACCATGTGCCAAGTACTGCACTAACCTCTTTATAACCATCTCATTTGATCCTCACAACAACCCTGGGAAGAAGGTGTTATTATCTCCATTCTACAGTTGAGGAAACTGAGAGAAACAGAGTCATACAACTCATAAGTGTCTGAGGTCATATATTAATTCAGGTATTCCCGATTCCACTATGCCACCTTCCTGCCTCTATAAAAGAAAAAAAAGATAAAAGTGAAATAGTTCCTATCTTCAGTGAGCTTATATCCTAAAGGTGGAAAGACCCTGCTCATATATAGGTTTACAGAAAACACTTACAAAACAGTACAAGGTAATGGGCGATGGGGGCGATAAAGATAGTAATAAGGCCTCAGGCAGAAGATGAAGTTTGAACTAAGCCTCAAAGGAAACCTTAGAATTTCAAAGGAAAAAATGCAAGGGAGAAATAATTAACAATAACTATGCATCATCTCTGTGGGACTGGTAGGTGGTGCAATGCATGGAACACTAGGCCTAGAGTTAAGACCTGACTTCAAATCTGACCTCAGACACTTACTAGCTGTGTGACCCTGAGTAAGTCTCTTAACTCTTTTTGCCTCAGTTTCCTCATCTGTAAAACAAGCTGAAGAAGCAAATGGCAAACCTCTCCAGTATCTTTGCCAAGAAAACCCCAAATAGGGTCACAAAGAATTGGACATGAGTGAAATAACTGAACAACAAATATCGTGTCTAAAACCATGGCATACTCTCTTACAGCTTGACATTCTGTTTCCTTCCTTCTCAGTCTTCCTCTTTTCCTTTTCTCTTGTTCTCTCCTTACTCCTACTCAAGCTAAATCAGAAATCTGTGATTTCATGAGTATAAGAACCTCCCTGTTGTGGTAAATCTTCATATTAACGCAGACCAGCAAATTTATAGTAAGTGTCCTCAACTCCTAGAATACTGCCTGACACATAGGTTCTTAATAAATGCTTGGTGATTGATTAAATGATTAGAGAGTTGTTTGAGGAGCACTGAAAGATTTGTGGGGTTTTGTGTTTGTTTTCAGTATTTCTTATTTATAGGAAATAGTCCTTGAAAATTCTATATTTTGGGGCAGCTAGATGGTGCAGTGGATAGAGCACCGGCCCTGAAGTCAGGAAGACCTGAGTTCAAATACGGCCTTAGACCAAACACTTGACACGTACTACCTGTGTGAACCTGGGCAAGTCACTTAACCCCAAATGCCTAAAAAGTAAAAAAAAAAAACACAATGAAAATTCTAGAATTTGAATGCGTTGTGGCTAATTCACATCCTGATCTTAGTATTAAAAAGAGAGTCATTTACAATATAGACATAAACACAAAAGTAAAGAAGTTAAATCTGAAGCCCATCCTTATAATGAATAAGCCAGAGAAATTAATATATTATATATAAATCTGTGTATATATATGTATATATATATATGCATATATATATATATATAAACATATATGTGACATTGCATATGGCTGCATTATGTCTAGTTAAACAGCTCACATTGCTAAAAGTCAACTATTCTCAGATGATGACTCCTATTCTTCTCAAAAGTTTGGAAAAACCTGGCAGTTAAGAAAATATGAGAAGGTCAAACTGCATCTTGAATCTATCAGCTATTCACCACCCTTATATTAAACTGTCAGGTTTCTTACTGTATGACAAGAGTGAATATTTTATTTTTTTCTTATGCTGAAAAGCATACTTATACGCTGTATATTTACTCAATACCACGGCAAATGGATTTATAAATGTGTTCAGGCAATTTAATTTTGAGTTTCTCTGAAGATAAATTGATTCCCATCACTTCTTTGTGATCTCATTATTCTTGTTGGAGCATTAGACCCCCAAAGAGCTAAGATTGTGTCAATATTTCTTTGGTGTAGCTCCATTCTCAGAGCTTTTATCATTTTTTCCTAAAATTAATCCCTGACAGGCTTAAAGTCTATAGGTAATGTTTCTGTCTGAAATCTAACAGTTTTAGAACTTGAACTTTTAAAATGCACCACAAGTTTTCAGAGTTTTAGTTTCTTAGACTTCAAAAAGAATAAAAAGTTTATTAGTCTTCATGTAATTTTCTTTTATGCATGCCATGTTTTTAAACTGCTGATAAATGTAACAAAAGAATGTATATCTTGGTAGGGTGATTCAATCAATCCCTCTTTTTTTGAGGCTGATTAATAGGGTTGTAGTGATTTGCAACATTAGGTACCTTTAAACCTACCTTTAAAGGATTTCAAAAAAGTTGTTCTTTTTCTTCTTTTTTTCTTCTTTATTGCATTAATAGTATGTCTGCTGAAATTACTTTTTTCCCCTTTATTTGCTTCATGAGGCAGTAAAAAATACAACCAAGTGGAAATTGGGCTATATCAGAAAAATCTGGTTTCCAGATGGATTTGAACCCAGTAGTAACCTTAATTCAATTCACCAAAAAACTGTATTAAATATCTACTAGATGCAGTGAACAATTTGGTACTGCTCCCATGAAATTTTCAATGTAATTGAAGATTATAATATATAGATGATATAGATGAAGGTATGGATATAAATGGTAGATAAGTATAACAATTTAGAATACAACACGAGCATAAGAGAAGTACAAATTGCTAAAGAGAGGGAAAATACTATTTCCAGTAGGAGGGAAAATTGAGGAAGGTGTCATAGAAGAGGTGTCATCTTGAAGACCAATATATCTTTTGGGGGGGGCAATTGGGGTTAAATAACTTGTCCAGGGTCACACAGCTAGTAAGTGTCAAATGTCTGGTCTGAGGCCAGATTTGGACTCATATTCTCTTGAATCCAGGGCCAGTGCTCTATCCACTGCACCACCTAACTGCCCTTTCAAGACCAATCTATCAAGGCTATGTGAAATTTCTACAAGTAGGGGTGGTAGATAGGCTATGCCAGGTATAGAGAAAATTATGACCAGAAACATAGTAGGAATAAAGTAAGGAATATGCTATGAGAATGGTGAGTAGTCCAACATGACACCATGGAGCCTATTGTTAGAAATAAGACTGAAAAGGTAAGGCACAGATAAATTGTGGACCTCAAATTCCTGACTGGAAACTAAGGTGTAATTGTTTCCCTTTTGACATGTATTCAGCCATATACTTAGCATTTAAGCCAGAAAAAAATTATGATGAATCATTTGCTCTTTGAGTGCCAGATCATATTTCCCTGTTGAAAGTGACTATATTTAAAGAGTGAAAAGAAAAAAAAATTATGGAGTCTGCAACCCTACCCATTCTTAAATTGAGAATGTACTCCAATGAAATTTAGAAAACAGTTCATATTTGTTTCTCTATTGATCTTAAAGTCTATTTCTTATATTGCAAAACCATTAGGATGGCCACATATTTTATACTTAAATGTTCTAATTAGCCTTCTAAAACATGAGAAATTGAAATATATTTTCGATGTTCGCACCAGCTGTAGTGAATAGCAATCTTGAAATTACAAAGCCATCCAAGGCAGACTAATACAAAGTTCAAGCAAAAAAGAAAAAAAAAGTTTGAAAGAGATAATGCAACTAACACTAACACAAAACCATGAAGTTCTTGTTGAAAAGTCTTATCTCAGGCTCAGTTCATTCATTCATCCATTCAACAAGTATTTATTTAGTGTTCATTAATGCGATTTTCTTTATAACCCTGCAAAGGAAATATATTTATTCCAGATCACTATGTATATTGATCAGCTGTTGGGAACATATTCAGAGCATTCTACCTGTGCAAAAAGCGTAGCTTGTATGATCAGTTACTGCTTGATGAGCCCATCAGAAAAGAAACGACCCTAAAGACAAGTTCATAGCCACAAAGCCTCACTTACTCTGTATAGTGCCGATTTCATCTAGGAATTACAGGGAACAATTTTTGAGTGAGAAAGAATTAACGAAAAGGTAGTTTATGTAGTGAAGAGGTATTTTCTATTTCATATTAACTAAGCTATGACTTATGGTAACTCCTCACTTTGGAGGGAGTATTTTGGAAGGAAGGCGGAAAGGAAACAAGCATTTTTTAAGTAGCCATCATGTGTTTAGCATTGTGATAACTACTTTATAAATATTATTTAATTTAATGTTTACAACAACCCTGGCATGCGTGTGTTATTAAGATCCCAATTTTGCAGTTGAAGAGACTGAAGCAGACAGAGATTAAGTGACTTATCCAAGGGTCATACAACTTGTATGTATCTGAGGGCAGATATGAACTCAGTTCCCCTGGCTATAGACCATTTTAGCCTGCTTCTATCTTAAGCATTTGAAACATGAAACTGGTCTAGTCAATTAAAAAAAAATAACTAATTCAAATTGCTTCAGTGTATCAAGAAGCATTTAAGTGCCTGCTATGTATTAAACTCCACAGTAGTCACTGAGGCACTGTGCTAAGATAGTTAATAGACCTATAAATTGGAGATAACATGGTACATCCAAAAGAATGGTAAATTTAAAGAACTGAACTTGGAGTTACTGGACCTAAGTTTGAACTCAATTTCTCTTCCTTCCTTTGGTAACTTACCTGTGGTGCCTCAATTTCCTGATCCATAAAATAATGCAATGACCTATGAGTTCCCTTCCAACTATAAATCTATAATGCTATGAAATTCCATCTCTGAATTATTTATTGACTGAATTAACATGACTAGATAAGAGCCTTGTTTTATCATCACAGATGTACCTTCAGAATATTTAAATATATATTGAGACTACTTTTTTTTCCATTGAATTATTATTATTATTTTGGCTCTTGAATGTGAAATGATTTTGAAGTCAATAATTGTGGTCAGACAGTGTCCTCTAAGGAAACATGAGGAAGAGGGAAGAGATCTTATTAGAGAAGCATGAGGAAGCAATAGGCAAAATACTTAAATTGAGGACTCACTTTATTGAAAAAGCTCAAGTGCTGTTAAATTGCAATCTCCCATGAAACCACATGTCAGCGCTTTCTGTCAAGGTCATGGGCCACAGAAAATTCTTATGGACCCTGATGCAGATTCTGTGATTCAGATACTTAATCTCTTGAATGATACTGTGTATGCCCCTTCTAGCTAGAAATAATATAGCACAAATGATGGCAAATGAAAACAATGTGCTAAAAGTCTCAAAGAATTCTAGCCAGTGTAGTAGAAGACTTATAATCTGCCACTAGGCTTTTAGGTTGAGACCATGCTAAGACCTTAGAAAGTCTCTTGTTTTCTCAGACTATCTCTGAAGAAATCTGTTTTAATATCTATAGCTTTTCAATGCTCCTCAAATGAAATATAAGCTCTGTGAGAGCAGAGAATATTTCATTCACATAACCAGCACCTAGCCCACTGGTGCACGGTAGGACCTTAATAAATATTTTGATTAGTTTGTTGAATTGTTGAATTTTTTAAAATTCTTTTAAGCCTGGTTGACCAGGTTAATTCCCAATAAAATGCATTGAGGCTTAGGGCTGTTGTTGGGCTTTCTTAGAAGTCTGGGGGATCAGGTTAGTTACCAGTCAAATGTTCTGAGACTTAGTTTTGTTGTTAGGCTTTCATGTAAGATATGGAACTTTTGGGAAGTTCCCTAGGTCCCCAAATTCAATATCTAAGCCCAGGTCAGTTATCACCATGAATTAAGACTGTTAGTTTTTCTCTGAGGATGCTTCCATTTCTGGGGTTCTAACATTCTATGAAATGAAGTATGAAACAGTGTGAGGAATTAAAACTTGTAAAATGTAACCTGCCCATGATTTTCCTTTGGCTTGCCTTTTCTTTGAAGGCATAAAGATCTTACTTAGAAAAAGGAATTTTCTCTAATTGTCATAACAAGAGATTAACAGTAGAAGAGCAAGCAGGCTGTTCATCTGTTACCCCTCACTCTTGCTATGTGACCAGCCTACCTCCTTTTTATGGTTATATATCTCTTTGATGATGACTTTTACACTGCTTCTTTCCTGTAATTCATCATTGGTATCATGCTGCATTATTTTAAGCTCACTAAACATCTCTCCATTGCCCTTGGAATAACCCTCAATTTTGATTCTTCAAAGATTATTTTATTCAATGAGTCACAGCGATACAGCATCACCAGAAGAATTTTGATGTTAAAAATATGGTATTTTGTATCAAGAGAAAGCCTGAAGTTGTAGCATGCAGCCTCCAAGATATAATCCATCTTCCTTCATTTAATTCTAGGGCCAGCTTATTGTTCAACCACAGTCTTTATCTAGGGTTTATGTATTGATAGACCAGCTCAATGGACTATTGATTCAAATCCATATAGTAGTCCCAGCTTTGGGGTTTACTTACCTACTCTTTCCCTAACATTCCCTTACTCAACCCTTGTGAAATTTTAGGCTAAATTCTTCAGCAGAATTGTAAATACAATGCAAATGCAATGAGGTTCAACATCTTAATATGAAAACTTGCAAACAGAAGCCTCTAGCATAGGTATTCTTAACCTGGGGTCTATGAATTTGTTTTAATTTTGTTTTTTATAATTACATTTCAATATAGTAAGTTTTCTTTGTGATCCTATAAATTTTTTAATGGATTCGAAAGAATTATTTTGAGAAGGGGTACATAAGTTATACCAAACTGCCAAAAGGGTCATGACACATGCAAAAAAGGTTAAGAATTAGTAAAAAATCTTGTAAAAGAAAATCTGTATAGTCAACCAAATCCAATCATTACTCTGTGTGTGTGTGTGTGTGTGTGTGTGTCTGTGTGTGTGTATCTGTGTATACACATCTCTCTAGGCATTCTGAGTCAATCATCTCTCTACCAGGACATGGATAACATGCTTCATCATTGGTCTTCTGGAGCTATAGTTGTTTATTGCTTTGAATAGATTAAAACTTTGAAAGTTGTCTTTCCATTTATGATGTATTTATAAAAATTGTTCTGCAATTCTGTTCACTTCATTCTGCTCCAATTCATACTTCCCAGGCTTCTCTGAAATGGTTAAATCATTTCTTATACCATATCAATATTCCAGCACATTGCTATGCCATAATAGCTTCAACCATTCCCAAAGGGCAGTCCCCTTAGATCTCATCTTTTTTTCTTCTCTTGTTTCTCCCTGTAAGTCTCCATCAAGATCAGAAAGTTTGTTTTGCTTCCATATGATCTATATTATCATTCTCTCTCTTCTCTAATCCTTCTCTCCCTATCACTAGTTTTTTTTCTATTGAGTTTGATGTATTTCTGCAACAAACACTTTGTGTGTAAGTAAGAGGTTGTGTTTAAACATATTTTACCATGTTCAGATAAAAAACAATGACATTTTTCTGATGTCTGCTTCACCCACCCTTTTCTCCCCATATTTATATACTCTTCTCAAGTATCTCTATCATGAAAATTATCAAGCTCCAACTCCCTTCCCTACTAGTATGTTGCTTTTACTCTCCTTTCTTTTTTTCCTACTAAAATGTCCAGGATAGAATGAATTTATACTCCCTCCAGGTTCTCTCTATGTTTTATTTTAACTTCCTCGAAACTCTATCGAGACATTAAGGTTCTGAAGGGTAATATTTTTTCTCCTCTTATTCAAATGTTAGTACTTGGATCATCATACAGCCCTTTCAAATTACTCAAATAAATTGACAGGTTTCTGTTGTTTCTTCTGTTTGCATTTCAAAATTCTTATTCAATTCAGGTCTTTTCATCAAAATGCTTGAAAATCATCTAGTCCATTAAACATTCATTTCCCCCCAAAATGATTAGGCTCAACTTTACTGTAAAACAGCAAAGAGCTTAGAATACAGCACTTCAAAAAGTAAAAGTAACAGATAAATTATTGTCAGTTGTAAACCCATGTCTTTTTTCATTTGGAATATTGTATTCTAAGCTCTTTACCCTTTAACAGTAAAAGATCCCAGGTATTGTGTGGTTCTGATGAGTTCATTATTTAAACTGTCTCTTTTTGATGCTTAAAATATTTTTCTTCCTTTGATGAGAAAGCTCTTGGTTTTTGACTATGGCATTCCTGGGACTTTTAGAGGGAAGGTTTTGTTTTTGTTTTATTTTGTTTTGTTTTTCCTTTCAGGATATGATTGGATGATTCATTCTATCTTTATTTTGACCTCTTTTTTTTCTAATTGACCTGGGCAATTTTAACTTACGAGTTCTTGAAATAGAGTTTTCAGCATTTATTTTAATCTTAGTTTTCATAAAGGCCAATGTGTCTTCTATTAATATATAATTTATTGGAAAAAATTGTTAAATATATTTGGTATGCAAATCTGGCTAGATAGCAGTTTATCTTTAAAAAGATCTGGGGATTTTAGTCAACTACAAGTTCAATATGAGTCTTGATGTGACCAAAAACAAAATGACAAGGCAGTCATAGATATCACTGAGAGGCTTAGCAACAAAAACTAGTTTCATATATTCAGCATTGGTCAAATCACATCTGGAATATTGTATTCAATTCTGGGTGCTGCATCATTGGAATACCATTAATAAATTAAAGAGAATTCAGAGTAGAGACAAAAATAGTGGAAGACTTCAAACTCAGGTAATAAGATCAGTTGAAGAAAACAGTAATGTTTAACACAGGAAGAATGACCTGCAAGAGAACTCTTCCCTTTTCAGTTTTCTCTTTCCTACTCTGACAAATTCCCCTGGGCCACTGGGGCCATCTGATGGAAGCTTAGGACATCTAGGCTTTTTATCCATCCAAAAGCAGAATTTTCATACATACATATGTTGAGGTTTAGGGGTTCTGGGACCTCAAAATCAAAACACATGTTTCCTGTCTGCAAGAATTCAACCCAGCCAAAGGCAAGGTTTGTTAGAACATCGGTCATATTGGGCAGAATCTTAAGGAATCTAAGCATTTGTATCACTAATGCAAGTGGGCCAGATCTTAAGAATCTGAGTGGTGGCTAATTTTAATAATCTGAGCACCTTAGTGGAGACAAGATGGACCTTATACACAGAAAGACTGTGTAGGGATCTCAAAAGGATCTTGATGGGAGTGACTGGGAGGTTGAGAATGAAGTCTAGACAGGGTCAAGGGTAAAAAGTAGCCAGGGGCCATCAGGAAGTAATAGACAATGGAGGACTGGGCTAGGTTAAGGGTAACAGAGAATTGGGAGATTGGACATAGGTGATAATGAAAAGCCAGTCGATAGGATTATAGCTTCAGGGGAATTTCATATATAGATATAGATATAGATATAGATATAGATATAGATATAGATATAGATATAGATATAGATATAGATATAGATATAGATATAGATATAGATATAGATATAGATATAGACAGATAGATGTAGATATAGATATAGATAGATAGAAATAGATAGATATAGATATGCAGATATACATAGAGAGAGAAAGAGAGAGCACACCACAGAGACCTACTTGGTAAAGTGGGAGAATTCAAGGAGAATCCCTTAGACAAATGGGACCCAAATTCTTTTTTGGGGTAAGGGACAAAGGTCTTGACTTGGGCCCGTACCCCATCACGTACACATACATACATACATGTATGTGTGTGTATATATAAACACATACACACATATGTATGCATATATGTATGTATGTGTATGTATATATTTTATATATATATATGTATATATAGTGTGTGTGTGTGTGTGTATGTATCATTTCACCAATTAGAATATGAGTTTCTTGACAGTAGGAACCATCTTGTTTTGTTCTTCAGTGTTACCCAGTACTTAGCACAATGTTTGACACTTAGGAAGTGCTTAATAAATGCTTTTTCAATCATATATTAATGAAGGTGCTGACTTCTCCCTCCCTCACAGAAAACTGTTAAGCATTTCACAAGTACAGAATATTTCCATTGCCGTTTCTTCAAATGCCTAGTGTATTGTAGATGATCAATAAATATTTATTGGTTTCAATTGGACTACAAATTAATCTAAGATTCTCAACATGTACATGTTCAAGTTATGGAAAAAAGAAACAATGAATTATTCCCCACCTGATAAAAATTTAATATCTTCTACCAATAAAGCAATATGCCTCATAAATACAAAAAAAAAAAAAAGAAAAATGATCTTAGACTTCATCTTTGATCTTTAAGGTCCCTTCTAGATATAGTAGCATAGGAGTCTATGGAATATCTAGGACTTAAAAAGGAAAAAAAATTCAGCCTTACTAAAAACTCAGAGATATAAATAATCTTTGATGTTAACAGCAATCTTAAGTCTTGGAATAAGATATGCATCAGAGGAAGCATATGTAAGAATGGAGTCATTTAATAATAATCTCTAAAGAACACATGAAAAAGAATCCCATCATTATTCACACCTAGAGGAATAATAATTTATGCAAAATAACTCCCTGAAAAACTAGAGATGAAAAGAAACATGGCACTTCCAAACCCTGCCAAGTTAAGGATAAACACCAGAAATAAACCATGTGTGTTTTGGGAAGCAAACCTGGCAAAGAAACTATTAGACGGAAAATAATTCCTAACTATGACATGATCCAGATGTTGACTGGTAAGGACTTCTCAGCAAAATATTAGAGACTTCAAGGTCTAGTAAGAAGGGTAAATAGTCTACAAGTCTGTGGAGACTGACCTGACTCCAGGCTTTGGATAATTCTGTTAAATTAGCACTTTTTGAAGTATCATAGTGATTTAATTTTCTTTTGGGTTGGAAAATGATGAAGTGCAACATAAAGAGATGAAAAAAATAAGTCTTGCTTTGAAGTCGAATTATACCATGCATAGACTCTTTAAGATGCTATACGGACTTAAGTCAAAGCAAAAGTTCATCTAGAACAACTCTAGTGGGGAGGTTGGGGGAACAAAATAAAACCAAGAAATTTTAAACTTTAATATTAACAAATTAAAATGAAAATAAAATGAAATAATAAAATATTTTAAAATAACATTAAAAATAATTTAAAGAAGATTTAGGAAGCCAACAAGAAAAAAAAATGAAAATAGCTATCAAGGAAGATTTGAAAGAAGACTTTGAAAATAAAAATATGGCATGTAAAAAACATTGTAGCTATTTTCCACAAGTAATATCTTATAAATCAGTTTCTAGGCATCTTCCTGGTTACAAGATAATATAATTAAGCTATATTCTTCCAGAGATGCTGTTTAGGAGTTAGACATTATTGGTGATTATATTAATTCTCCTAGGTCACCAGGAACTTTTAAATGTATTATTTAAATATTAAATGTCTAAATAATATATCCTAATTGAAATTGAATAGAAATAATTGCTTCTATATAATATAAACTGATTCAACACTTTTCAGAGGAATAAGATCTGAAATTTGAAAAGGATCTCAGAGGCCATTTAGTCTAATCTGTACTTAGTTACTCTAGTGCAGTATAGTAGAAATAAAAAGAATGCTGAATTTGGAGTTAGAGAAGGTAGGGTTGAATACTAACTCTTCTGCTTAAAATCTGTGGACTCTGGACAAGTTATTAACATCTACAGGCTTCAAGTATCCTTATCTGTAAAATAAAAAGATTGGAAGAGATGACCTCTGAGGACCTTTGGGTTCTTAATCCATGATCCTATAATCCTATGAACAGGAAGCCCTTTTACAACACCTTCATGAAAATATCACTCGAGGTCATCATCATTATATAGCATTTATAGAGCACTTTAAGGCTTGCAAAGTGCTTTATACATGTTATCTCGATCTTTCAAATAACCCTGGATGGTAAGTACTATTTATTATTCCCATTTTACATCTGAAGAAACTGAGGCAGACAGCAGTTAAGTGACTTGCCTGGACTCACAGTAAGTAAAAGTTTAAGGTGGGATTTAAATTGAGGTCTTCCTGATTCCAGGTTCAAGATTTTATTGACTCCACTACCTAGTTACCTTTTCAAGGCTTTCACTGATTGGGAACTCATTATCGCCAAAAGCCTCTGATGACTTTTGGACAGTAACAGTTGTTAAGAAGGCATTGCTAATATTAAGCTCAAATTTGCTTTTCTATAATACTAATCTAATAGCTACTTTGTGCAAATCACAGTGGAGGATATCAGAAGACACACAACATGGTCCACAAACTCATTTTTATGTAAACATGCTTTTTTATAATTAAGTAGGAAAACTGAGATAAGTGAAAAACTAATTTATGAAGTCAGGCAATGTGTGCTAAGTATAAGATGCAGGGTTGTGTAATAGATGAACCATTTTCAAGGCAGGAATACCTTAGTTCAAAATCAGACTATGACAAATATAATTGTGTGATCATGAGCTTAAATTCTTAGTGCCTCAGATTACTATTGCAAGTCTATTGCAAGCAAGCTGCCAATTTGCATTAGGAAAAGGTGTTCCCACGCGAAGTCTTCCCCACAAGGAAGAAATGAAAGGCATGAGCCTCACTGGGGGCTAAGGTACTCAAGGAAGTCTTCACTAAGGCTGTGGATCTTGACCTAGGCCTTGAAGGATGGGTTAGTTTTACCCCTTTCACACACTCTGTGGTTGCAAACAGTCTTACTTATTATTTTCCATACAAAACATTTTACCTCCATGCCTTTTGCACAGCGTGTCCTCCATGTCCAAAACACATTCAGCCTTATCTCTGCCTTATAGAATTCCTAATTTCATCCAAATAATCAGTTCAAGTGTGGCCTTCTACAAAAATCCTATCTTAATCTTGCCCAAACCTGGCTACTCATCACTTCTCCCCAGCAGTTGATGCACTTCTCCTACAAATGAGATTGGATCTTTTGCAATTACTTTTCTGTGCAGACATTGTTTTCTCTGTTAGAGTGAAAGTTCCTTGAGGTCAGGCATAGCCTTGTTTTTGTCTTTGTATCCTTAGTACCCTAACACAATGGATGCTTAAATACTAGTTGAATGCTTGAAAATGAACTTTGATGGAAGGATGAGAAAAGAGCATTTCCGGGAAGTACCATGCAAGACAGTTTTAGGTGGCAGAGGATAAATCAGTGTGGCTGGACAAAAAAGCTAATATTAGGGAATAGAGGGAAGATATGTTTGGAATTCCAATCTGAAAACTCCAGATTGCAGAGTGCCTAAAATACCATGCTATAATTACTGGATCATGTAGGAGAAGATTTTTGAAAAGAATGACATGATTGAAGAGGAGTTTTTAGGAAGAATTATCTAGTGGAAATGGAAAATGGAGTGTAAAGTGAAGGCTTAAATCTGAAGGTACACACACACACACACACACACACACACACACACACAGAGTGATTTCACTAGGAAATGGAACAACCAAAGGACTTCCTCTATAAATGAAGATCATTAAATGCTCTTCAACTTAAAATATTAGAGCTGCTTGAAGTGCTGGCAAGTTGAATAACATGTCCAGGGTTACCCAGCCAGTATATGAAAAAAGCAATACTAGAATCCAGGTCTTCCTGACTCCTATGCCACTCTTTATTCTCTATGCTACACTATTCCTCATATCTTTCATGCATGGGGCAAATATCATACATGGAAGGCACATGTAAAACACATATTCCATAAAAATGTTGGTTTAGTGTTTAAAGAAAAATTGTAGCTGATGCCAAAGTTAAATGGTTGCCAAAGACACAACACTCAATGTACACATGATTTACAAATTCACCTATATCTAATTATACAAAATTCTGCTCTCCATGACAGACAAGTATTTATTTTATGATTTTTATGATAAGTCAAGTCTATAGGACAGAATGATATCATAAAAAGAATTCTTTGCTTGCACTTAGGAAACTTGAGTTCAAGTATTGGGTTGACCACTAACTAGTTGACTTGGTTCTTGTCATTTATCCAAAAAAGTCGTAGTTCCCTTATCTGTTAAGTGTAGATAATATCATTATATACTTCACCAGGTTGGGATGAAAACACTTTGCAAATTGTACTCCCTTGCCCCAGTGGTTCTAGGAGCTTCTCAATATGGGTCTTGCCTCCAAAGATGCAGATTACTTCCCTGTTCCCCTGAATTTCAGGATTATTTCTGAAACTATAAATTAGTAACTTTTCTGTAGTAAAGCCTCAAATCTTTCTGAGGGGAGTAACACATAGGTGATGAAATGTTCCAAAGCCAGAGGGCATATTTTTCAGACTTTGCCTTGATAAATCCAGGTTCCATTTCTTACTGTGACCCATGCTGTAAGGCCTTGAAACAGGAAACATTACAGATAAGATGGCATCTTGTTCCCTGGAGATGGTCTCAAGTAGGAGAGTCATAAATCTGGGCATGGTTAAGCCTAGGCTTTCTGCATTTAAGAGGCTGTCTGAGGAAAACTTTCAGCTCCTTTTGACTATGATTTTTATTGTACCCTAAATTCTATGAGGAGGAAAAAGGCACTTATGAATGTTGTATATTAGTAGTACTACCTTAATACTTAATTAAGAGCTCTTATCATTATACAGATGCAATTTGATATAAATGGATGTAGTCCAGTTGACCACTTCCTTAGTATGTTTTTGCACCACTTAAATCCAATAATGAGAATAGCCAACAGCTATAAACATAGGTTGGGCTAACCAACATTAACAGCGCATGCATGTGTGTGCATCTATATATTTCCAAGAATATCATTCAAATGTTCCTGGGTGGTCTCCTACTGCTTTGTGTATTGCAACCAACTGATCTTGAAGTTCAGGGTTATTGAAAAGTATCGTAAATAAAACCCATGTGTGCCTTGCTCCCATGCCAGATGATATTTACAAAGGTTTCTACAACCTTCCCAGTTCACTGCCTATGAAAAGCGTCACAACCTACCAGTAGTTGGTATACTCACAAATATTTTCATATTGTTGAATTCAACATTGTAATCTTTGCTGGCAAATAGGATTCTCTGCTTGTGAAAGAGCCAGGTTATTTATTGTTGCATTCACTGTAGCGTGTCAAAGCAACAGACCCTGTCTGCTTGCAGCAGCCAGAAAACAGCTTGCTTGAGCATCAATTGTTGTAGATCCATGGACTTTTAGTGACTCACTCCTAAAATAATCTGGTCTCAACTTTGTGGTTTCTGAATTAAGGGGGGGGGAAGTATATTGATCAACCCAGCACTCATCATTACCTATTAAAAATGACTTCCAGAAGATATGGAGAGCTGAAGTGCTCCGATGGATGTTTTATGTCAAAGGGATTTCAGGAAGCAGGAACCTTAAATTAAAGCTCAAGGGGGCTGCCAAGCCTTGGAGTTTGAAAAGTGCAGTTTTCTCTTAAGCTCTCTGTAAATCATCTTAAAATACTGCTGATTTGCTAATGTGTAACACAGACTGCTAAAATGTTGGTTGGGGGAAAGGATAAATTGGGAGCACTGGGACTAGGCATCTGGGGGCAAATTGAAGTATAAGAATGTTTCCCAAACCAGACATGATATGCTAATTGAGCAGTTGCACTGGGTAAAGTAAATTCACCACCAAAGAGGTGATACTTACCTCTTCCTGAGACATGAAACAGAAGCATTTTTCTGTACTGGAGAGAGTCATATAAAGAACTAGGTGATTTGGTGTATAAAATCTCAAAACCCATATTTGGCAATAATATTGCTAAGTGGCTAATAGCCATTCCAGGTCTCTAAACTGTGGTATTTTTTATGGCTCCAGATACTCCATATGGAATGGGTGACATATTATCTCTTCCTAGTGTTTTACTTAGGACATTTAATTATGGAACTAAGAGTGAGGCATCAGCAGCAGATCTTAGAGTTATTCATTATCCAAAAGCCAGATACTGCATGTCTGAGACTTCATATCCTGGTTAGTAACTTATGTCTAAGCCCATATTTGGAAATGTTTTCTGAGGTGTACTACCCCCCCATTTAAAAAAAACTATTTATGAGTATTGTATATTAATCTGTCCTTCCTGCTAACCCTCATTGAACAAATTAAAACAAATCCTTCAATAAATATCTACATAGTCTGCCAAAACAAATTCCCACACTGATCATGGCTAAAAATGTGTTGCATTTTATGTTCATTACTTCTCTGTTGTGGGTAAGTGGTGTTTTCATCTTCATTCACGTAGACTCAAGTTTTATCATTTCATTGATCTGAGTACTAACGTTTTTCAAAGTTATTTTTTCCCTCTCCAATGCTATTATCATTGAATAAATTGTTCTATTACTGCTCTTTTCATTTTACATCATTCCATAAATGTCTTCTCAACTTTCTCTGAAATTGTCCATTTCTTCATGTACTATGGCAAAATAACATTCTTTGACATTCATATGCCACAATTTCTTATTCCATTTTCCAATTGAAGGAGAGCCCCTCCCTTTTCAATTTTTGGCTACTATCAAAAGAGCTGCCATAATTATTTTTGTGAATACAGATTTATTTCCCCTTTTGTTGATTTTTTTTTTTTGAGAGGAGGACAGACCTAGTAGTGATATAGCTGGTCCAAAAAGTATGTAGTTTGGTGATTTTCTGGGGATAGTTTCAAATCACTTTCTTTTTCAAAATATTTTTTCTGACTAGGCAATTGGGATTAAATGATTTCCCTAGGGTCACATAGCTTGTAAGTATCAAGTGTCGGAGGCCAGATTTGAATGCAGGTCCTCCTGACCCCAGAGCTGGTGCTCTATTCACTGCATCACCTACCTGCCCTTTAAATTACTTTCCAAAATGGAGGGACCAATTCATAACTGCACCAAAAGGATGCTATTGTACCTATTTTCCCAAGGCATAGTTCTTGAAGTCTGTTAAAGGGCACAATGAGCTAGAACTCTTCCAGAACTGCATCCCTTGCTCTGTTAAATGGCAAGCCTCACTAGTAGAGAAGGTAACTTAAAGCCATAAATAGTCTAACTATCCTGGAAGACAATATAGAATTAGATGAAAAAAGTAACTAAATTCTATCCATACTTTGGCTTATAGTATAATACTTCTACTTGGCATATATCTCAAGGATATCAAAAAAAGAAAGATCCTGTATTTTATGCATATATATTAATGTATATTTATGTATTATTTATTTATGTTATATGCATATGCATGTATGTAGACACATGCATACACATATATCTGTGTGTATATATACATATATATACATATATATAGACATATACATATTTATATCAAATTTCAACAGTACTTTTTAATCTAGCATCAAAGAATTGGAAGCAATGTAGGTCCCCATCACCTAGAACCTGACTGAACAAATTGTGGTGTATGGATGTAATCAAATATTATTGTACCACCAAAAAATTGTTAAGGATTCAGGGGAACTTGGGGACATTTATATTTTGTTGTTGTTCAGTCATTTTTCAATCATGTCTGACTCCTTATAACATCATTTGGGATTTTCCTGGCAGAGATATTAGAGTGGCTTGCCATTTTCTTCTCCAGTTCACTTTACAAATGAGGAAACTGAGGCAAACAGGGTTAAGTGACTTGACCAGGCTCACACAACTAGTAAGTGTTTGAGGTCAGATTTGAACTCACAAAGAGGAGTCTTCCTGACTCCAGGCCCAGAATTCTATCCACTGTGGCATCTAGCTGCCCAAGATTCTTATGGACTAATGCAGAGTGAAGTAAGGAGAGCCAGAACAATCTACTCAATAACTAAAATTATGTAAATACAAGTTCTTTATAACACGGCCCTGTTGTAAATTTCTTTTTTTTTTTAACACTTTACTCCTTTTCACATCCTCTATGACCCAGCTATGCTTGTTCCCATGCTGTTCTTCAAACACTATATGGCATCTCCCAACTCTCTACCTTTTTTATTGGCTTTCCCTCAGGCCTGGAGTGCTCTGCCAGCCCATCTCTACCTCTTATCTTGCCTTACTCTCTTTAAGAATCATCCCACCTTCCAGAAGACGTTTTTCTTAGTACCACCACTCACCAATTGCCCTCTCTCTGAAATTATCTGTTATTTACTCTGTATGTATCAGTATATATAAATGTTTATAGTTATTTAAATGTTTTTGCCTTTCTTCATATCACTAATACATAACCTGGCACATTGCAACACTTAATAAATTCTTGTTGACTGACTTGTTAATTCTTTGTAAGCTTTTTGGTGGCAGAGACCATTTTTTTCTTTTTCATTGTATAATACAGTGTTTAGTAACATTGCCTGACACATCAGAAGTGCTTAATAAATTGTGATTGAATGATTGGATCAAAAAGACTAATGGTGAAACATCTCTTTTAGTTGTTTAATACACAGTATTTGTGAAATAAGGCATACCTCGTCTAAGATGGCCAAGGTGTTTGCTAGTTTTATTTAACTATACTTAACCTTTATGAAATAGGGTTCTATTGGAACTGAGTGTAGACTGCGTCAATGGAAAGTGACAGTCAATATAAGAAAGAATATAAAAGCATCAGTAAAACTTTTTAAAAACTCTTTTTAAAATATACTTTATAGTAATGGTTGGGAAACCTATAGCAATCATGCCAAGGGCAATACATCTCTCAGTACCCACAGCCATTCTACCTCTCTTGTGAAATTCAGAGCAGAAAGTGGGGCTGGTGATTTTACACAATCCTTCCTGACTTAAATCCAATTCACTTCCATGGCATGGCATCACCTCCCTGATGTCCTGGTCCTCTTTGAGAATGAAAGACAAACAACAACCTACATGAGTAGAAAAGGAGCTGCCCACTGGGCACCAAAATTCTCTCTCTCTCCAATTCTTTCTCTTCCTTCTGTCCACATAGAGTATCACACCCTTATCTATGGGTACTCAAATCATAATCTCTGAAACTATTTTTTTCCTTTTTAACCCCAAATCACTCTTGCTCATATTGATTGGCCAACAATAGGCTCCAGGCCAAGCCCAGCTTGGTCATTGTTTGGGTCCTGACTGGCTTAGAGTGAATGTAAATAGCAATTGTTTCTCTTTTGGTCAGAAACCCTGAGGTCCCCTGCCAGATTGATTTTTTTTTTCTTTTTTGACTAGGTAAAGAGGGCATTCTCTGCCTCATTTCTTACCTAGTCTTAATCACTGAATGGGCACTGCCTCAGTCAAACTGGGATCTGTTAAAAAACCTTAGCTTAAAAAGGCCAAGTTCTCCCACTGCATCCAGGGCCATCTCCCTGATGCTAGGGTTCTCTTCAAGAAGGAAGGATAACCCTATGCAAAACAAGATACAAGGTCAATTTTGTCTTTGGAGCCCTCTGACCTCTTTTTCTACATCTTTCTGCTCCCTCCCCATTGTCTATCCCCATTCTCTTCCTTTCCCTCTCCATCTCTTTCTCATCCTACTTTCTGACTTCCCAATGTGATATCCCTTTCACTTAGGATTATACTCCCTCCAACATACTGTTTAATAATAACTCTATCTATTTGTATGGCCATCAAAACTCCAGTGCTGTCAGGATAGCAATTTTTACTAGTTGTTAGAAGGAAAGTAAGTTAATTAAACTCATTCATATTAAGATGTGAATGAATTATGGCCTTCCAAAGCATTTGCATTTTTTCTTTTTTTTTAATTTTTATTTTTCCCCAGTTACCTTTAAAAACAATTTTTAACATTTGTTTTAAAACATTGAGTTCCAAATTCCTTCTTCCCTCCCCCCTCATTGAGAAAGCAAGTAGTTCAATATAGGTCATACATGTGTAGTCATGCAAAACATATCCATAATAGTCATGTTGTGAAAGAAAACATAGACAAGAAAAAAAAACTTAAAGAAAAATAAAGTTTAAAAAATCAATCTGTATTCAGAAACCATCAGTTCTTTCTCTGGGGATGGATAGATTTTTCATCGTTAAGTCCCTCAGAGTTGTTTTGGATCACTGTATTGCTGAGAATAGCTAAATCATTCACAACTGATCATCTTACAAAATTGCTGTTACTTTGTATACAGTACATTTCACTTTGCATCAGCCCATGCAAGTCTTTCTGGGTTTTTCTGAGAGCATCCTACTCATCATTTCTTATAGTACAATAGTATTCCATCATAATCACATACTACAACTTGTCTGGCCATTCCCAAATTGATTGTTATCCCTTCAATTTCCTATTTTATGTCCCCAGAAAAGAGCTGCTTTAAATATTTTTGTACATATAAATCCTTTTCTTTTCTTTTTTTATCTTTTTGGATATAGACTTAGTAGTGGTATTGCTAAGTCGAAGGGTATGCACAGTTTTATAGCCCTTTAGGCATAGTTCTAAACTACTCTACAGAATGGTTGAATCAGTTCACAACTCCACCAACAGTGAATTAAAGTCTCATTTTTTCCATGTTCCCTCCAACATTTGTCATTTACCTTTTCTGTCATATTGGTCAATCTAATAGGTACCAAGTAGTACCTCAGAATTGTTTTAACTTGCATTTCTCCAACCAATAGTGAGAACATCATGTGGCCGTAGATAGCTTTGATAACTTCACCTGAAAACCGATCATATCTTCTGATCATTCATTAGTTAGGGAATGGCTTTTATTTTTTATATATTTGACTCAGTTCTCTATATGTTTGAGAAATGAGGCCTTTATCAGAGAAACTTGCTTCTTTTTTTTTTTTTTTGGTTTTGGTTTGGTTTTTTTGCTAGGCATTGGGGTTAAGTGACTTGACCAGGGTCACACAGCTAGTAAGTGTTATGTGTCTGAGGCCTGATTTGAGCTCAGGTCCTCCTGACTCCAGGGCTAGTGCTCTATCCACTGTGCCACTTAGCTGCCCCTTCAATTTTTTTTTTCACAATTACTATTGTTAACTGTATTTCCCTCCATTCTACTCCACCCCAGTTTATTCTATTCTCTTTCCTTTGACCCTGCACCTCTTCAGAAGTGTTTTGCTTCTGACTACCCTCTATGCCAATATGCCCTCCCTTCCATCACCTCCCCCACTTCTCTTATCCACTTCCTCTCCTACTTTACTGCAGGGTAAATAGATTTCTATACCCAATTCAGTGTGTCTGTTATTCTCTCTTTAAGCCAATTTTTGGAATTCACTCACTCTCCCTTACCTCCCCACCTCTTCCCCTCTACTATAAAAGCTTTTTCTTACCTCTTTTATGTGAGATAACTTATCCCATTCTATCTCTCCCTTTCTCTTTCTCCCAGTACGTTCCTCTCACCCTTTAATTTTGTTTTTTTTTAGACATCATCCCTTCACATTCAACTCAAATCTGTACCCTCTGTCTATATATACTACTTATATACCCTAATAATGAGAAATGTCTTATGAGTTATAAATGTCATCTTCCCATGTAGAAATGTAAACAGTTTAACTTTATTAAGTCCCTTATAATTTCCCTTTCCTGTTTACATTTTTATGCTTCTCTTGAGTCTTATATTTGAAAGTCAAATTTTCTATTATAGCCCTGGTCTTTTCATCAGAAATGCTTGAAAGTCCTGTATCTCATTGAATATCTATTTTTTCCCCCTGAAAGATTATACTCAGTTTTGCTGGGTAGGTGATCCTTGATTGTAATCCTAGATCCTTTGCCCTCCAGAATATCATATTCTGAGTCCTATGTTTTTTTTTAATGTAGAGACTACTAAATCTTGTGTTATTCTGACTCTGGCTCTATCATACTTAATTGTTTCTTTCTGGTTGCTTGCAACATTTTCTCCTTGATTTGGGGACTCTGAATTTGGCTATAATATTCCTGGCAGTTTTCATTTTTGGATCTCTTTCAGCAGGTGATCAGTGGGTTCTTTCAATTTCTTTTTTACCCTCTGGTTCTAGAACAGTGGAACAGTTTTTTCTTGATACTTTCTTGAAAGATTATATCAAGGATTTTTTTTTTTATGCAACTGGGGTCAAGTGACTTGCCCAGGGTCACACAGATAGTAACTATCAAGTTTTTGGTCTGAGGCCAGATTTGAACTCAGGTCCTGCTGACTTCGGAGCCGGTGCTCTATCCACTACATCACCTAGCTGCCCTTTAGCCTTTTTTTTTTTTTATCATGGCTTTCAGATAGTCCAATCATTTTAAAATTATCTCTCCTGGATCTATTTTCCAGGTCAGCTGTTTTTCTAATGAGATATTTTACATTGTCTTCCATTTTTGCTTTTGTTTTATTGTTTCTCGATTTCTCATGAAGTCGTTAACTTTCACTTGCTCTATTCTACTTTTTAAGGAATTATTTTCTCCAGTGAGCCTTCGGACTTCCTTTTCCATTCGGCCAATTCTGCTTTTTAAGGCGTTCTTCTCCTGATTGGCTCTTTGTACCTTTTATCATTTGGCCTAGTCTGTTTTTTAAAGTGTTATTTTCTTCAGTATTTTTTTTGGTATTCTTTACCAAGCTGTTGATTTGTTTTTCATGATTTTCTTGCATCACTCTCATTTCTCTTCCCAATTTTTCCTTTACCTCTCTTATTTGATTTTCAAAATCCTTTTTGAGCTCTTCCA
This sequence comes from Phascolarctos cinereus, assembly GCF_003287225.1. Classification (NCBI taxonomy): domain Eukaryota; kingdom Metazoa; phylum Chordata; class Mammalia; order Diprotodontia; family Phascolarctidae; genus Phascolarctos; species Phascolarctos cinereus. Next base: position 154,455,359 of record NW_027555514.1, on the reverse strand, counting down.
CGGACTGAGAGCAATTCATTTTTCTTTTTTTGGAGGTTTTAGATGTAGGAGCTTTGACTTTGTTGTCTTCTTCTAAGTGTGTGTTGATTTTCCTCATCACCATATTAAGTTTTTATAGTCAGAGGGTTTTTTTTTTCTGTTGTTTACTGATTTTGCCAGGCTTTTATTTGACTTTCAACTCTTTGTTAAAATAAGGTTCCGCTTCCAGTGTGGAGGGTGCACTGTCCCAAGCTTCAGGGGCCCTGCATAGCTGCCCCCAGAGATACTTCTAGGGACCTGTAAGTTTTCAGTTCTTCAAAGGTGGTATGATCTAAGGAGAGGTGTTTACTCTTCTCCTGGCCTATGCTCTGGTCTGTGAGTGACCACAAGCACTCCTTTCTGCCCTGGAACTGTGAGGAGAGTATTCTCTCCACTGTGGCTGCAAGCTCAGTTATGTTAATGCTCTTCCTTGCCCAGGGTCTGCCACCCAGGACTGTGACCCAGATCCAAGTATGGGCAAAGCACAGAGTCCTGCCTCAGAGCTAGTAAGAAGACCCCTGTAATCTTCTTCTGACCAGTTGTTCAACCCCCTTACCTCTATGAGTTGAAAACTCCAAAAGCAGCTGCTGCCCCTGCTATTGCTGATTCAGTCCCTATATTAATATAGTACTTTATTTATTATTTATTGTAATGCTATGAGGCCAAACTCCTGGTTTCCTGGGGTTGGGGCTGTGCTGGCACTGCCTGCACTGGACTGCGCTCCACTCTTACTCTGATGTGATAGACCTTTCCTACTGACCTTCCAAGTTGTCTTTGGCGTCTGTAGGCTGAAAAGTCTTGAAAGTGCCACTGTTTCCAGTGATTCAGTCACGTCAAGGCCTGCTCTGGGTTTGCTGGAGCCCCTCTGTACTGGCACAACCTGCACAGTGGACTGTGCTCCTGTCTCATCCTGGTGCAACATACCATTCCTGCTGAACTTCCAAGTTATCCAAGGCTGGAAATTTGTTTTACTACATCTTTTTGAGGGTTCTGCTGCTCTAGAATTTGTTTAGAGTCATTTAAAAGTATTTGGAGGAGTTTGGGGGAGAGCTCAGGCAAGTCCCTGCTTTTACTCTGCCATTTTGACTCTGCCTCCCTGAACATTTAAACTTTAAAAGAGAATTTGGGTTCGCTCAAATAAATCTGTAATTATTGTCATTTAAGACAGACAGCATGACAAGGTTGAAGCATACATTTTTAGGTAGTAAGCCAGCCTTGGAGTCACCAGGACCATGGGTCAAGTCCCTTCTCTGATCCCTGCTGGCTATGTAATCAGGCATGCCATTGAACTGCTCATTGCTTCAGGCAACTAAGACCAAAAATATTACAAAACCAGTTCCAGTGTGCTTTGGTAGAGAAAGTTTATTCACTGGGAACTGTTTTTACTGATGAAATCACAGTACTTACTGGGAGGGTGGAAAAAAGGGTGACAATGTTTTGGACACAAGGAGGATCTTTGTGATACCCCATAAATCCTATCAGATTATCTGGCCTCTTCTTCCTAAAATCAGCTCTGCCATCTTGCTGCTTCTAAGGAATGGTTGCCTACTCATCAATACTTGTCCCCTGGAGCCTGCACTCAGGTACAATACTTGCTTAGAACTCTGGCACACAATATATGGAAAGTTATTATCTATCTTTAAGTTTGATATAACCCTGACTTCTACCATGAGATGGTTATATGTATTTTGAGCTCTGCTTGTTCAAACAATCTGCAAGTATTTCTTAAATGCCTATGAGCCAGGCATCTGTTGGAGATACCATCTACGGGGTAGCTAGATCATGGACCCTACAGTGAGGAACTATTTTTCATACATAGCATAAGAGGCATAAAAATTGGATTTGATAAGCCTAGGACAAAAAAAAATTAGTCTCTCTATTAAGTACCCATTTATTCTAAATATAGGCATACAGCTCAACACATAGTAAGCATAAAAATATTCTCTGATTTGCAGAGGTTATTTCACTTCTTCCCATCATATACCAGAGTTGATGCAAGAGCTAGTTATATCCTTAACAGCAGGTAAGCAAGGTAATTTTAGCCCCAGTTTACAGATTTGGAAATTAGATCCCAAGAGGTCCAATGAGCTGGTCACCTGCCTATTTCAAGTAGAACACTTTATTCCTCATATGGTCCTAAGCAATATAATGCACTAATGAATTCATTTCAAAAATGTTTATGTTGAGTTAGCATACAGATGTCCTAAAGGCCTGGGTTTTCTTTTGTTCAGACAAGTCTTGAATGATTCAATAACCTGCTGGGGTTCATTTTTCAATAATTCTTCTGGAAGGGTACAATCCTGAGAATGGGTTTGCAATGGAAAAAATCAATAAGACTGTCAACTTTTCAAGTAAACACTTCTCAGGATATGAACAGCTAGAGTTACTGCAAAGGCTATTTTCACATCATAAAAAAAGTCTCAGCCTGCATTTCTTGGCAACCTTTAAAAAAACTTTTCTTTTTTGTACCTCAAGGTTTCAAATTAGTTCTATCTGAGTTAAAACCATGAAGAAAGCAGGATTATGTGGCTTGAACTAGTATAGAAACTTAACAAAAAGCTCCATGTTTCTGGCCAGCTTGCAGCTGACATACTTCCAGGTGACTGTTGCGTGATTTCATCAGAATGAGCAAAGCTTTTTACAGACCTGGGTCAGTGTTTCTGAACCTTTTTTAGGGTTGCAATACTCTATCACTATTTGATTTTTGAAATATGCCTTTTTACTCCTAAATGTTATATGGCAGACTTCTTTCCATAAATTAAAGTTAATTAATATTCCTTCTGTGCTGAGGATCTTAAGACAGTCCTTGAAACAATGGAGATTCCCAGAGGAGTCACAAAACCAAGGCTGGGAATAAATACTCTTTGGAGAAGAAAGGTAAAACAAAAAAAATGATTTTGAGTACAACAGAAGAGAATTTGGAATCAGGGGACCTACATTCCAATTCTAACTCTGCCACTTATATGAGCCTGAGTGAGTCATTTCCCTTCTCTGGGCCTCAGTTTCCTCAGATGTAAAATCAGGAATGGGGTTGGACTGTTTCATATGGTTCCCTGAAGTTCTGGTTCCAATGGCAATTGACTTCTTAAGTTGGGCTTGAGGGCTTATTCCAGCAGCCCTCATAATGAAATTGGAACAATATGGAGAAGGTTAACATGGCCAAGGATAAGAAGAAAATTCTTGAATGACCATAACAATGATTGCACAATATACAATTAGAAAAGAAAAACAGCCTCTGCTATTAAGGGGCTCTTATGAGAGATAATGTGTATATGGAAGGTTTCAACTACAAGTCTATTGGAAAAGTTCCCTGGTCCTTAGAGTGCAGTGGCAAAACCAATAGTAATGCTTCTTCTTCAATGCCATTTTCACTGATAAAATCATATCAGATTTTGATGTTGAATCATTTGATGTTGCCAAGAGGTTTCTTCTCTAGCTCTTATTAGCTGTGGCTATAGGGAGCAGAACAGTTACCAAGCTGCAGTTCCACAGGGGTTACTCCCCGTGTTGATGGTTGTGGGCATTGGCTCCAAAGAACAGATAGAAGAGGACACCTCCCCATGTTCCTCTGTAGATGTCAGGGTCCACAGATGTGAAACATTGTATCTAAAGTCAGATTTTTTTTCAAAGTGTTGGTAATTTTTACCAATAATATATTCTCTTCTTTCTCTTTTTTTTTCCTTCTAAAAATCTTTTGTTGTAATAGAATGATTTTAATCCACTCATCCACTTTATGAGGATTAGTTTAGGTAAAACTCTATAATAAAATGCAAAAATGCACTTACAAAGGCCCATACAAACTCTAACAGATCACAGTATGTTAAAAATAGATGAACAAGTGAGGGTGCCATTGCCAATCCCACCAAGTTCTTGAACTCCTACTCTTCCCTCAGGGATATCCCACATACCATACATGACCATACTATTTGACATACATACCAGGTGAAAGGTCCAGTACTAATCCACATACTAAATATTAATAAAGTTTAATTCTTTTTTTTAGGATCAAAAACATAAAGAAAAACTTGTTTTATTCCAGGAATTTAACAAATTATTTTGTATACCTGGGAGTATGCACACTCCATTTTATAGACCATTGGTTAGAGTTATGTACATTACAGATCTTATGAAAAATAAAGGTCTTGGGCATTGACCTACAAATCCAGCAATGAATTTGACTAACACAATGGGCTTGGTGGTTTAAAGTAATTAGGATTCACTTTTTGCGTTATAAACATACTTTTCATGTTTACCCAGTATTAATTTTGGTAATTGCTGAGTTCTACCATATGTAAATCCAAGTAGGAGAAAATCTTTGAGTTTCTTAATCTTATTGATGTTGTTATGTGAATGATAGACGTTGAATAGTATGATTTAGTAAAAAGATCACTGGCTCCAGAGTTCAAAGATCTGCATTTACATCATAATCTGTAATACTTACTGTCTGTTGTCAAGTCTTATCATTCTTACCTCCACAAAATCTCTTCTATATTCTCTTATCTCCAGTCACACTGTCACCATCCTTGTGTCAATACTCATAACCTCACATCTTCACTGCTTCAATAATCTAGTGATTGCTTTCCCTGCTTCAATTCCCTCCCTAATTCATCCCCCACTGAACTTTCAATTGATTTTCCTAAAGCACAAACAAGTCTGACCATATGACTACCTCCACTCAATCAACACTAGCATCTCCCTAATACCTCCAGCATCAAATATAAAATACTCTCTTTGGCAATGGAAGTCAAAGACTGGCCCCTTTCTATTTTTCCAAGCTTCCACTCCCTTCCTCATACTCTATAGGTGACACTGACCTTCTGGCTTTTCTTCACATATGACACTCTATCTTTTGATGCTGTGGTGACTTTTCATCATGCCTGATTTCTATTCACTGTTGCTACTCACTGCTGCCACCTGGTTTCCTTCAAAACTTGGCTAAAATCATAGCTTCTGCAGAAACCTCCCTGACCCTTATGACCCAATGACTTCAATCTGAAAATACCTTCTATCTTCCTCGGGGTTGATGTAAGAATAAAATGAAATAATATTTTAAAAGAACTTTGTGCAGACAGAGTGCATTCACACTCTATACACAAAACATAGCCTATCCAAAGTCGCAGAGGTGGAAGACAGGATACCAAGTTTGGAGAATAGCTGGTAGCCAATCTAACTGGAATGCTAGCAAAAGTGAAAGTGTTCTAGGAACCAGATTTTGAAGAGTCTTTAAAAGTGAAGCTAAGGAGTTTGTATTTTAGCTCAGAGACAATAGGGAACAACTGAAATTCTTGACAGATGATGTTACTACCTGCACCTAGGAAAATTATTTTTGTCAGGTGAATGGACTGGAAAAGGGAGAGACAATCATATGGAGGATTCAAATTGTTCTGCTTGGCCCCAGGAAGTTGGACCAGTTATAAAGGGTGGAAGATATAAAGAAACACACTTTGACTGCTATCAAAAGCATTCCTAACAATCAGATCTGTCTAAAGGTAGAACAGGATGTCTAAGGAAATAGTGGGCTATTTCTCACTGGATAGCTTCAAGCAGAGTCCAGATGACTTCTCAGAGGGTTTCCACAGGGAGATTCTATGATTTTAGGTCTTTTGCTTTAGGTTTAGTATGCTTTCTTTCCATATATATATATATATATATATATATATATATATATATATTATGTGTGTGTGTGTGTGTGTGTGTGTGTGTGTGTATGCGTATATATACATATATATGTATATACGTATGTATGTATGTATATATATATACATATATATATATATATATTTTTTATATCTTTTGTTTTGATGTTACCTTCACTTCTGAATACATCTCTCGCTCTTCCCCCACCAATTTATCCATCACTGGTAACAAAATGAAAAACAAAGAAATTCAGCAAAACCAACCAACATATAACCATGCAGCAGTCAGTTTACAGTTTCATTTTTTTTTTGCTATTTCCATTTATCCATATGTATTCCATATATATCTTCTTATAGTTATTTTGTATATTCTTTTTCTAGTTCTACTTCTTCATTCTATATCAGTTCATGGAAAATATCCAGTGCTTCCCTAAATTGCTCATGTACATCATTTTTTTTCAGCACAATGATATTCTATTACATGTATGAACTATATTTTAACCATTACCCATCCATCTGGTGTCTTTTCTGCTTATATTATGAGTTATTTGAAGTTCCTTCATTCATTTATTTTTAATATACATTTAAATATGAGCACAATGTCAATGAGAAGATATATCCCTTTCCTTGCTTACAAGCTATGTAATCTAATGCTACAGAAATAGAATCAAATTAATGGAGTTGAGAGGTTTAAAAAGGAATGGTATAGTTTTACAGCTATTAACAATGTTAGTTGCTTGGCCAACTGAGAAATAGCAAAGGATTATCCATCTTAAGATTACACCTTAAGATGATCAAGAAAGTAAGTCAATATTGCAAAAGTCTACCAAAGTTCATTTTTGCTACTGTCGAAAATGTCAGGCGACTTCTGAAATATGGGCCAAGTCTAATTAGAAGTGGAAATTGCCATGCATGATGCTGATGAAGTGGTTTTGTTCAGTACTGTATTATTATAGTTTTGCCCTTTGCCTCCTTAATTCATTTCTATTAATCCTGCAATTCCTCTTAGTAAAAATGAAAATCAAACTGTCTTTGGTAAGAAGACCTAACATATTTACTGATTTCAATTATTCTTTCTTTATTTCCACAGTTTGCTGCAGCTATCACTTATGATTAATTATAAGCAGATTCCTCCATTAAAAGTAATTTTTGCCCATTCTAATATGGTTATTTTATAAAATATAACATCTCTTGCAAATAGAAAATACTTGTGGTTATAGTACCATCTCTGTTAATTTTAAAACTGAATCAGGCTAATTTATGTAAACATAGTCAACTAAATATGTTGTTTACTGACTTTTTACTTTTTGTCCAGAATGCTGATAAGTATTGCAGTATGGGGGTGGGGATTTGACATATTTATATGACAGAACCAGCTCTGGAAATATTTACAGTCTAATTATCCTTTACCAAGGATGTTGATTCTACACAAAATTCTAGAATAATTTATAACCTAGGTGGTTTGTAAGAAATTTTCAGGGGAGGCATTAATGAATAAATGATGTACAAAAAGAAAAAGTCACAGAATAAAAAAAATGGAAGGTTATGACTTTGACAACTGTGAATAAGTAGACAGACTGGATGATATTATGAAATACAATATGAAGTACGATATGGGTTATGTAATTATGAAAAAAATTGTTATACCAAAAAATTCAAAGCAGAAAGAATTAGAAAAATAAAACTACAGAAAGGAGGAATTTATTTTCATTAAATATCTCTGATACAAGTGTAACACAAAAAACCTTCAAGAAAGTGACACAAATACGGATAAGAGTTATTTTCCAATCAACAAATGGTCAAAGGATATGAACAATCTATTTTTTAAAATGCTTTCAATAACCACCTGAAAAGTGCTTAAAAGCATTAATAGTCAAAAAATTATAAACTAAAACAATTCTGATGTTTTATTTTATAGCCATCAAATTAATAAAGATGAGGAAATTTATTTTTGGTGGCATTTTGTAAGGAATGACTGATCAAATTGTAGCATATGTACATATGAGGTTATTGTACCATACATAACAGAAAATGAGAAGAATTCAAAAATAATTGGAAAGATATTTGAAGTAATGCAAGGTGAAGAAGTTAGACCTAAAGACAATATACACAATGACCACAAAAATCTAATGTCAAAAGACATAAAGAAAATGCTAAAACATAACAAAATTAGTTTCAACAAGCCCTATATGTTCTAACATGAAGCTATTCTTGAGGGCCCTTTTGAGCATTCCCAGTTTGTCTAACATGGGGCCCACTGCAATGATGTAGCCAGCCAGCCAGCTTGGCAGAGAAGCCTTGAGAAGCCAGGGTGCCTGGGGCCCAAGATTATGTTTTCCGTATGCTGGAGGACTAAGTTTGTATATTTGCGATTATCCTTTCTGAAGTCAAGATTTCCATGTAAAAGCTAATGTGAATGTTAGTGGCTAAATGAAACTGAGGTACAGGGGACCATGCTTATATTTGGGGGACTAATATGCTAGTAGCTGGAGCCACTGGAAGAAAGCCTAGACACCCCTAACTCCTTAAGAGGCAGAACCCATAATCAGAGAACTCCTGGGGGAGGAGTAAAATCTAATCTACCTGACCTTTCAGTAGAGGGGCCCAAAGTAGTTTGTGCTAAAAGTATATATGACATGTGAAATTCAGTGATGCAAACTATTTGTGTGCTGTACAAATATGGGCTATGTAGATCTCAGCAGTCAACAAAAACTTTATGAGAAAGGTGCAACCTGAGCTGGATTTTGAAGGTTGGAAGGATTGGGGGATAAGAAATGACTGTCATGAATTTCCTTACATTCAAAGAAGGTATCAGACAAACTGCAAGCCTAACCAAAAGCAGCAGAAGAAAAATTTCTCCTTTTATCCTGGTGTTTTGAATCATTCTGAAATTCTGTTATGTCAGCAAAAGGGATGGTGATGTGTATGGCAGTTTGGATAACTCTGTAATAACCTCCTGAAATGGTCCTTCAATATTTGCAGTGATGAGGGTTTCCAGAACATCAGATATACAAATGATAGTACAAAAATTCATTTCAAGGACAACTATTTTTCATCTTTCTTTGCATTATCTTTACTCAGTAAGCATCTATTAAGCACCTACTATGGGCCAAGTACTAGGGATACAAATTCAAATATTTCAGTTGATTATATTCTATACCCAGTTTTGGACTTGAATTAAATTAAATAAATCTTATAGTATAACTATAAATAAACTATATAAAAAAAGTTTAACTATTCAACTTGACCTAAAATAAACTTTCCAGCAAGAGGCCCTGAAAGTATTGCAATTTAATTGGTTTCTGGTGTCCACCTCTATAAAAACTTTACCTTGCAATGTTCTATGATGTCATGCCCACAGGATCAAGTTGAAAAACTGCAAAGGGGAATGGCCACACTTAACCTTAATGTTAACATCTGTCTATCTGCAGATTGTAATCTTCTGAAAAGAATGGGGTATTGTGAATCAGTGAGATTTTCTATGAGTATAAGGTGCCAAGATCTAACTAAGATATTTGAAGGTATAATTGTATGAATACAGTCAATATGTTTGGCATATGTCAGACTCCATACATACTGGTAGCTCATCTAGTTCTCTCACCTGTTTTTATTAAGAGGTATGCAGAAACCATTAATCACATGACTATAAGCCTTTATGCCTGCAGGGCTAAAAATGAAAAAATGAGTACTAGACATGCACATACTGTAACTACTAAACCTATGTCCCAGGTCCATTTCCTCGCTGCTCAAAAACCTGAAGACTAAAATTTAAAAAAACAAAACAAAGCTAGAAAATTGAAAGCTGATAGAAAAGAGTGTATTTTTCCCCCCTTATAAAGTGTTTCATTGGTTACAGTGAATCTTAAAAACGAATAGGATGTCTCCATTTAAAAGTCTAGTAGACTAAATAGGAAAGTAGAAGAATAATGTGGTTAACAGAAACTCTGTCTATCCAGGAATAAAATCTTAATAACTGCTTTGTTCTGCTTTAAATATCCAAACTCAATGGGGCTCCATATTTTATTCGTCAATTTGGCACTGATTACCTAAATTCTATAGTAACAGAAAACTATCACAGAAACTCCCCCAATCCACCTCCGGAATATATGAAAGATGTATTTTTAACAAGAACTTTAATCCCTTTATTTGTTGAAAGTGAAAACTGTTACTCTGAATGAAACTTTATTACAGATTTATCCAACAATGACAACATAAATAAAAACAGGCTTAAACCAAAAATGTATTAAACTCACTTTTCCTTCCATATTAAAATAACAGAAAAAAAATTCCCCAAAGAACTTAACACTTCTGTTCGATATCTACTTATACTCTGAAATATTAGATTATATAAATCATATCTATACTTCTTAACTCAGGAGCAAGAAATCTATTTCATTATATGGAAGATTTAAGCAAAAGCAAGACAGTGGGTTCTGGCTCTCTGAATTTGCTTTCTACATGGCCTAAATTCACAGAATTGATTTAATTCAGTTCCTTCTGTGTGATCTTTCTGCCTCCATTCTCTCAGGCTCATTCCATTTGCTCCTCTACTTAGCTATCAAAGTGAACTTCCAAAAGTGCCGATCTAATCATGTCACAGCCTCCCCTCCAAACAATAAGCTTGAGTGGCTCCCAATTACCTTATAAAATCCTCTATTTGGCTTTAAAGCCCTGTAATTAGCTGGCCTTTTCTTACCTTTCCAGTATCTTATATTTCACTCTTCTGTGATCCTCTGCGATCAGGTGACACTGATCTCCTTGCTGTTCTTTATACAACACATTCTGTTGCCTGTCTGCAATTTTCCCTGGCTGTTACCCATGTCTAGAATATTCTCCTCCTTCCTCCTGGCTTTCTTCAAGAACCAGCTAAAATCCCAACTCCTGCAAGAAAGCTTTTCTTTGAGATTACCAATGACTTATGCTGGTCTGTCTATCTATATATATCTTATTTATAAATAATTGTTTATATATTATCTTTCCCATTAGAATGTAAGCTCCTTGAAGGCAGGGGTTATTTTTGCTTCTCTAAGAATCCCCAGCATTTAGCACAATACCTTGCACATATTAAATGTATAACAAATGCTGGTTGATTTCAATTGAACACATATTAAGCATCATCTAGGTTTTTAGGTGTTGTGAAAGAGCCTAGAGATACAAGGACATACAATTAAACAATACCTGTCCTTAAGGAGCTTACATTATAATAAGACAGGGAGGGATATACCACGGACACAGGCAGTTGGAGATAGGAAATGGAGCGTCAAGTTCAGGGGATTGTCTCCTCCACTGGCCTGCCAGATGGGATGTGACTGCTCACACTATTTAGATGAATTGAGATTCACCAACATAATCCTTCTGATAAACTGGATTTTGATAAACTGGATAAACATCACACTTCATCATCTACTCTGCCACTATGCTTTTAGTCCCTTCTTTACACTGATATCTAGCCTACCAATGTAAGCGAGGGGCCTTGCTATCGGTGTTGCAGCCATGCCCTTAAGACTTTAAGATCTTTCCATTGGCCTTATAGCTGAGCTTTCTTTAAAAGTTGTCTCTCCTGTTAAGATATGAGTTAACTGATAGCAAGGAACATCTTGATTTTCATGAATATATGCTGAACACTTAGCAAAGTGCTTGGCACTTAAGAAGGATTTAATACTTTGTCATTCATTCATTGAAGTTAGGAGATAGTATAAAATAAGGCTCAAAAGATAAAAAGCCAAATCACAAAGGACCTTAAAAGCCAGGCTAAGAAATTTGCATTTTATCTTACAAGTAATGGGTAGTCTCTGAAAGTGACAGCCTCAAAATTCCTTTTCTATTTTGCAAAGCTATCACTGCGCAAGACTAAGTATCATACTAAATATTCAATTTGAAAAGCAGCAGGTGAATAAAGTTGCATGGATGCATTAAATTCAGCGAAGTGAATTATCAGGCTATAATCAGGTTGCTGACCATAAAACAGCTTATGCTGAATGATACTCAGAAAGTCACAAAATATGTTATCCTAAAAGGATATTATGAGCAGACTGTGCTCATATTTTTAAAAGTTAAAATCATCATCTTAGGGGTCACAAGGGCACCTTTTAGAGTTAATGCAACTTCCCCAAGTACCTTGTGTATGCCAAAAGAGACCTGAGCTAAATATTACAAGACTCAAATTAAAATGTGCCAGTATTTCTATCCAATCTATATTCCTTTACTAGAAGCGGAGCTGCATGACAAATTTATGCTGCATATAATAAGACATGGAAACAAGGGTCTTCCAACGCAAAGTCTTGGAACAAAGTCATTGAATCAGTTTCAAGGTTCCACTAATGCTGATCAAGGGCCTTTGGGAAGGATTTTTGTTTGAGGGGAGGGAGACATGGCCCTTGGATTTCACCAGCGTAGGGAATTCCTGGTGGTGCAACTATCTATACTGAGGCAGATTAACAATTCTTCTGCATATTATAGTGTTAGAAAGTGGTATTGAACACTGAAGTAACTTCCTTACACAGGCTCACAACTAGATTATGTTAAAGGCAGGACTTGAACCCAGAATTTTCTGACTTTCACCTTGCCCTCTACCCTCTAATGTCATGAATGTTGTCTGTCTTTGCACTAAATATAGGTAACTATAGTATTGACCCACAGTTCCTTATATTCAAGCGAGACTTCAGGTAGAAAACAATATACCATACAGATCTTCAGATATTATAGACCAGATGTAGACTGCAGCAAAGCAATGGAAATAGAAAGATCATACAGACATTAAACAAAGTGAGAGTGGCAAATTTCAAACAAAGTTTTTCCAGAGCTTACAGGCAGAGACACAAACACTTGACAGATTGTAGAAACAATGTTTAAACAATAGACAGGTCTTGTGCATTCAGTTAACCCTGACTAGGAGAAACCTAAGCTTCAACTTAGGACCACAGGCTCATAACCTAGAAACCGCTGTTCACCTGGGAGAAACTTAATAGTGTTGAGCTAACATCAACAAAATCAGCTCTGAAATCCAGTGTCAGTCATTCATCACCAGATTGTAAACTTCTAAGGGAATGGGCTATATGTTATTTCATCCCCGTATTTCCATTATCTAGCATTGGAATTGGTAGGTTCTTAATCAATTTTTGTTGAGTAAAATGTTTTGGTAAATGATATATGTAAAAAACAGCTGCCTTTTTATAACGTTGTTCAAAGTCCTACAGTTTAATAATATCCATCCCTTATTCTCCCTAATCCACTATTAATCAATGGCAAACATATTATTGGTTGCGTGGAGAACAGAAAAATGGAGGCACTCACTTCTGTCAGACCTGTATGCTATTAAATTCTACTATCCCATTTCCTGTAGCGTGGTTTACTGTCTACCACATCTACATAATACAAGCATGGATGCTGCTAGGCAAGGTTAGGTTTGTCTTTTTTTTTTTCTTTTTTAAATGCTTGGTCACCTTCATTTACTGGGGAGACCAAAATTAGCTGTGATGAAACAGATTCATCTAGTTCTGGGAATGCTCTATGTCATAATCCCCTTGAAATAGGCTTGCGACACAGGAGCCCCTGAAGGGCAGGAAGTTTCAAGGACATTCTGACTTTAAGTCAGAGATTTCAGAGAGAAATACTGCCATTCTTGAATAGGAAACAGGGGGTAAAGACAGACATAAAGCCTGAGGGGAATTGTTCTGAATTCCAAAGAACTTGGATCCAAGGTTAAAATATTTCTTTTGCTATAGAAAATACCTTTTATTGCCAAGACCAGACTGCAGCAGGGGAAGAGGGAGAAATTCCTAAGAATGTTACTTAGTCTGACACTTGGCTGTCCTGACAACTCTACTTTTCCAAAGGATGGGGCTAAAAACTCTTGGCTTTAAGCTAAAAGAAAGATGAAGTATAAACACCCATTCATCTCACGGAGAAGAGGAAACACTCAGCTGAGCATTCATACTGGCCAAGAGGCAGACATAGAGAAAAGCTCTACAACCATGTATCCAAAGAAGCAACAAGTAGTAGCAACCACAGTGACCATAGTACCAGCAGAGTTGTCACAAACTCTCTGTAACACTAACAGGGAGCAGCTTCTACATACCTACATAGCAGAGATTGCACGTTACACCCAACTGGTTGGAAGAGTGCCCAGAGGGAAGGGAGGAATGATCTATCTCATCAGAGTACACTAGCAGTGTTGGAAGTGTGAGTTATCTCTTCATTCATGAGCCTTGGCCACATGTGTGCCCCCTCCATGTGTATAACACAGACATAATGGTTACTTACACTTGCACCATTCCATGCATGGAAAGGTGTGCCTTGGCCACAGGGATTCCTTAAGTTAGTTCTGTACTATCTATATTCCTCATTAGTCTCCAGTTTTCCCACTGATGGTATCTATAGTTGTAGAAAAATGTATGCCTGGTTGATGGCAGAAAGTTCTTATACTCTTTTACTAAATCTCTTTGCTTTGTACTAATTGTATCTTTTGACTGACTAGTGGAGTGCCTTGAACCCAAGCATAGGTAGCCTTTTGGGGGGAACTTATATAGGAGTTGGGGTATGATCTCAGATGCTACAGACTAAAGAATGGGCCAGGACTTTGTCATTAAGGAAGATGCCTAAAAGAGGTGAGCTCAATTTAATAGACCACAGCATGACACCTGTAATTCTAACTTCCAACTCCAGGAAATTTTGGGTCAACAGCAAATGGTGTGTTTGAATGGAAATGCAATGGCAGCAGGGAAGGAGAAGAAAATTGGAAAAAGGAAAGAGATCACACAAATAGTGTAGAAATGACTAAGCCTAAAAGATGATTAGTTTTCATTAACTTTTAGAGAAAGGAAGAAAATAAGCATTTATATAGCACCTATATGCCAGACATTGTGCTAAGTAATTTATAACTATTATCTCAGTTTAAACTCACAAAATCCTGTGAAGTAGGTGCTATTTTACAGTTGGGGAAACTGAGGCAGAATTTAAGTGATTTACTCAGGATCATATAGCTAGTATCTGAGACCATATTTGAAACCAGGTCTTCCTGATATAGAGCATGGCAGTCTGTACATTATGCCATCTAGCTGCCTTCCTTCTAATTCCTAACAGATTTTCGTAAGCTTCTAGATTTTAAAATCTAGTATGAGAAACAGTTTTAGACTGTAAGTTCTTAATGACAAAACTGAAAACAAGAAAGGACCTTGGTGTCTGCCTAGAAAAACCCTTATCTGAAAGAAGAAAAAAAAAATCTATTCTACTACATACCTAAGAAGTTGTTCTGTAACTTTGCTTGAAGACTTCCAATGATGGAGATCTCACTACCTAGAAAGGCAGCCATTGCACTTTGAAATAGATCTCCTTTTTAGTAAATTGTCTCTCCCCTGCCCAGCAATTAAGCCTAAATTTGCCTTTTTGGCAACTTCAACCTGTTGTTTCTAGTTCAGCCCTATGAAGTCAAATACAATGTTCTAATTCTTTTTTTTATATCACAAACCTTCAAATAATTGAAAATAGCAATCATACCCTACTCCCAAGTATTTTCCCTTCTATATTAAATAGCCACCATTCCTTCACTGTGAATATGGCAGGAACTCTGCGTGCTTCACAATCCTGGCTGCTGGCTAATTACATATGAAATGGTAAGATACAGCTCATCAAAGACTGAGCTTATCTGTGTTCACATTTACATGGTTTATAAAGCCTTTTCTCACAATGGTCCTAAGAAAGCAGATAGTACAAATCTTATTATCCCTCACTTTAGAGACAAGGAAGGAAATCGAGGTTCATGGAGGTTAAAAATAAAAAGGGTAACCAGAATCTTAAACATTGGACCTGCAATTCAAACCTAGGTCACCTGCCCAAAAGTGCAAGCTGGCTCTCTTTCCATTGCCATTCTCATGAGATTTAATAAATTTTAATAGAACTAGTTCCTCTATTGGAGGCAGCTAGATGGCTCAGTGGATAAAGCAATGTACGTGGAGTCAAGGAAGACCTGAATTCGAATTTGACCTCAGACACTTACTAGCTCTGTCTCCCTGGGCAAATCACTTATATTCTTTTTACCTTACCTCACTGGAGAAGGAAATGGGAAAAAAGAAGAAAAAAAGAAAAGAAAGAAGACAGGAGGAAGAGCAGGAGGAAGAGGAAAAGAAGAAGAGTAAAAAGTAAACTGCCTCCGAGTTTTGCCAAGAAAGCCCCACGTACAGGATTGGTGTGCTATGGTCCATGGCGTCACAAAGATTCATGCATGTCTGAACAGCAAAGTTCTTCTATTGCTTGTGGTAACTTTTCCAGTCTTCTTACTCCTTACTCTCCACACAATACTCTGTGAGCTAATGCCAGTGCCTCTTTCCTTTTTCTCCATCTCCAAACTAACTGTCCCACCATCTCTGGAATGGTACTCCTCCTCATCTTATCTTCCTGTCATCTCCAGCTTCACTCAAGTGTCTGCTAATTTCCCACCTCCTGCAAGAATCCTTTCTCTATTCCCCTTAAAACTAGTTCCTTCCCTTTGTTAACTATTTGTGATCTATGCCGCATTTAGCTCATTTGTATTTAGTTGTTTCTTTGTATGTACTCTCCCCCATTAGATTGCAAGCTACTTAAAGACACTATTTTTTTTTTTGGTGTTCTTTGTATCTCCAGTATTTAGCACAGTGACTGGCATATAATAGACTTAAATTCTTGTTCACTGGCTGACATCCCTCCAAGAAGGGTGGATAAACATAATTTTTATTTTTTCAGAACCTGGGGCACTCAGACTGATAATTCAACACTCATTGGTGGGATTAAAACAGTTCTTTGGGGGTCCTCAGTACTGCATTTGAGTTATCGGATCTTCCTGCCTCACCAAAACACTCAAAGACACAAAAGTTTATGACAGTAATAACTTAAGTGGTCTTGTTGGCAGCCGTGGGAGCAAATGTATCCACTTTGAAAATCCCAGACCCACAGCTTCACTGTTTAAACTGGTGTTCAAAGGAAGTGGAATAGCAGGTAATGGGCCTGTTTTACTAGATAGGGGAGGGGATGCCGCAGGAGGCTGTAGTGTGCTCTGGTGAATTTCCCTGCATATAAAGAAGAGAATAAAGGTTTGTGAGGGCATTCCCTTTTTCGCCAGCTCCTTTAAGGAAAAAGAAGAAAATCTGGAGGACTTATGCTCACCTGGGGAACTTGTTCTCATCAGTTAATTTTGAGAACAGGAAAAAGGAAATTGCATCCTGGCCAGGTCGACACTAGACAATGGAACAATCCCCTTATTGCTTAAACACACCGACACCATATTTTACAATACTGTACTTTTTCTTTTTGCAAGGAGCAAAAGAAACATTAAAGACCAGTGAACGTATTACATTTTACACAACATAAGGTGAATCTGTAAAGCTTTATTCCATCTTGAAAGGATTAGTTGCACCTGCACTAGGACGATCTCAATCAATTCGGATAAATAGGCAAAAGGCTCCTTTGTTGTGCTGCTTTCAAGAAGGGATGTTTGAATGATCCTGTGACAAGTTTCCAATACTGCCAGTGATCTACCGAGGAACACTAGTGCCATCTGCTGGTTAATGAAAGCCATAACATACAATAGACTACTGTAGCAAGGAAAGTTGTGACATTGAACTTTTGATTTCCCTTAAACAGAATTCTTAAAACGTCCGTGGAATAACATACCCAGAGCTAGAAGGGACCACAAAGATCAACTAGTCCTCCTCACTCATTTTACATATGAGATAATTGAGATCCTAAGAAGATTAAGTGATTTGCTCAAGACAGGTCGCCTTTTCAGGGCTATGCTCCTCATTCAAAGGTCCATAAGTGAAAGTAAATCATAAACATTAGGGTTCTATAAGAAGAATGAAATTCGATCTCATAAACTTTCTAATACTTTGCAAAGTAAGTAGACATTTTCCTACCCAAAGACTGTGTAATAAAGTAGATGACTGTGTCTCTGGGTGAAATAAACCCCTCTGCCTATGCAAAACAGCACCAGCTCTGCAAATTATAGTCTTAGAAACACCAAGAAGTTATGTGACTTGCACAGAGACAAAGAGACTGTCAAACAGAGGTTCTGCCCACTTCAAGTATGGCTGTATGCTTTATGCTAAAAGTGTCAAACATAAATAGAAACAGATCCCTGTGGGCCTATTGATTTAGAAAAACACAAATTCATATTATCTATGTTGTATTGTATTTTTATTTATTTTATTAAATATTTCCCAATTACATTTTAATCTTGAAAAATGGGCATTGAATCTGACAACTATATACTACTCCAAGGATTCTCAAAATGTCTAGAAATATCTGAGATCCCTGAGAAATTTTTCTTCCTCCCCCTTATTTTTTTCTTTTTAGGCAATTAGGGTTAAGTGATTTGGCCAGGGTCACACAACTAGTAAGTATCAAGTTTGGTCTGAGGCTGGATTTGAATTCAGGTCCTCCTGACTTCAGGGTCAGTGCTGTATCCACTGCACCACATAGCTGCCCCTATCCCTGAGAACTTTTAAGGGCATCCTTGAAGTCAAAACTATTTTCATAATAATATGATGATGTTTTAGGTTTAGTACTTGAAATATCAATAGGGATAACCCATGTAAATATAAGTTCTTTTAAGTCCTCAAAAAATTTTAAAGGTAAAAATTATTTGCTTGTGTTGCCCTGCCTGGTTTCAACTTCATAGCACAGGATGCCACTCCCAGGAGGAGCTCCTCACCTCTAAACTCACTACCATGCTTCTAACTCAAGCCTTGACTCCCTCAGTCACCTCTCCCCTCTGTTTAGAGGGCAAGAAGGTGGAGTACTAAAGTTCTCCCAATGCCTTACTTTATAGAGGGCAGAAACTGGACTCTCTGATCACTCCACCTTGCACCTGCTGCCCTGCCTGGTTTCAATACACTGGAATGATGTCCCAACACTGGATACATTCTGTTATCCCTTCTCCCCTTACTTTCCTTAACCATACCTTGTGGTAGGTAACATTATTATTCCTATTTTACAGTCGGAGAGACAAGCAGAATTTAAGTTGCTTGCCTAGGGTCACACAGCTAGAAAGTATCTGAAATCAAATTTGAACTCAGGTCTTCTTGATTTCAGGCCCACTGCTATATCCACTGTATCAGCTAGATGCCTGGGCAGCTACCTCTCTGAGCAGCAATTTCCACATCTGTGTAGTAATAATAAGAAGAACTCATGTTTATATTGTTCCAGGCTAAATACATTTCTTGCTAAGTACTTTTCACAAATATTATCTCATTTGATCCTCACAACAATTCTCTGAGGCAGAATCTAGTATTATCCCCATTTTGGAGTTTCGGAAACTGAAGCAAATTTTAAGTGCCTTACCCAAGGTCACACAGCTACTAAATGTTTAATATTGGATTTGAATTCAGGCATACATGATTCCAGGTTCAGCACTCTGTCCAAGGTACCATCTAGCTGCCCCTCTACTATGAGATGACATCTGAGGACCATTCCAGGTCTAAATTAATGAAATAAACTATTTAATGTAGTACAAAAAAAATGCTGAATCTGGATTAAGAGAAGTTAGGTTTGAATCTTGGCTCTGTATGACTTTCTCCAAGTTTCTTCATCTATGAAATGAGTAGTCTGGATAGAACTGGCAAAGATGAGGAGGAAGAAAAGGATTGAACTAATTGATTTGGGGATTTGGGAAGAGGACCATACTACTGTGTAGCTGTCAAGGCTATGAATTTGTCCAGTCATTCTAGAAAACAATTAAGAATCTTACCAGAAAAGTCTCAAAAGTGGTCCTACCCTTTGACCTAGAAAAACCACTCCTTCGGATATACTACAAGAAATTCAAAGATACAATTAAAATATTATTAAAAATTTTTTTATGGTAGTAAAACATTGGTAACCTAGTAGATGTTTATGGAAGGTGGAAAGGCAGAATAAAATTCTGGGGCTCTTAACCTTTGTTGGGAGGGGGGGAGTGAGGCATGGACTGCTTTGGCCCTGAGAATAATATTGATAAATAATTGCAATGAAAATAAAGATGTCATTTTTCCCAACTAAGTTCACAGATGCTCAAGGAGCCCATGGAACCACATTAAGAACTCACATATGAATCCTTGTAATGAAATACTATTGCCTTATAAGTAATGACAAGAAATTTGAAGAAACATGGGAAAGCTATTATGAATTGATACAGAGTAAAGTAAGCAGAACCAAGAGAATAATATATACAAAGACTATCCTAAGGTAAAAGAAAAGGCCATTAAAATGAAGTTCAACAACTAAGCAATGGTAATGGCACAAGAGCAGATTAGGAAAATAAGGTAATATTTTTCTCTCTTCCCATAGGAAGGTGAATAGTCTATGGATCTTAAATTTTGCATGCAGTCATGCATAGTCACTGTGTTACTTGTTTTTGCTTAACTTTATTTTGCTTACAATAAAGGCATTGTGGGATGGTGCTGGTGGGTTTACATATAAATAACTTATTCAGTGAAATAAGAGAGGAAAGGGAAAAGAAGAGGGAAAAATGAGGGGATTAGACTATGTTATCTTTATGGTCCTTCCTAGCTTCCAAACTCTTATCCTACGACACATGTTTTCAGGGTCTTAATATAATTTCCTCAATATGTGGAATTTTTTTTTTTTGGTGAATTCTTGAGGATAGGTAACATTGAAGAAATACTTTACAGGCTGCAAAGTACTCTTCCACAACTTTCAAGTGTACAGAGTATTATTATCTCCCATTTTACATTTGAAGGAACTGAAATTTAGAGTTTAAGTGACTTGCCTAGAGTCACAGGGCTAGTTAGTGGCAGATCTTGAATGAGGTAAAAATGATTGGTACCTATTTTCATCAAAGGAATGTTTTGCCTCCAAGATTTTCCCTCTGTCAAATTGTTGCTCAAGACATCCTTTTCAAAAGAGACTCAAGGATTTTCTTGAATTTTACAGCCTGCTTGAAAAATAGAAGATAGAAAAAGAAAGTCCTTTTGTGAGAAAGAGGGTCACAGGATCTGAAAGGGACTCTGAGCTCTGAACAGGACCTTAAAGGTCATATAGTCAACCTCCCTCACTATAGATGAGAAGAATGAGACCTAGAGAAGTGAAATGAATTGACCAAGATCACACAAGAAGTAAGACATCAACAGAATAAATTGTATCACTGAGTAATGTTGATCCATTTCCTCCCACACACTTTTCACAATCTGCATTCCTTTCCTTTCTGAAAACTTCACACATCTGGAGAAGAAATAATGATACATTCCCTTCACCCCTCTCTTCCTCATGTAGAAAGAGAAGACAGTACACATTTTCAGACCTTGTCTCTGTGTTAGATGCTTGAACTTGATTGTTTTTTGTCACAAGGAAAGGTTCAATGTTGAGGGGGAATGGGTCAATGTAAAGACAAAAGGCATCAATAAAATGAATTTTTTTTTAAAAGATCACAATTTACTGGAAATATGAAGCTGTACTGAGGAGAGCACAGTCATGTCTGACACTAGGAAACTAGAGCTATGAGTCTTAATGATAATTCAGAGAGGGATTCATGAGACCAGAGGAAGATCTGTCAAATGAGATGAGATCTCTTGGTAGAGTCTACGCTTCAGTACTGAAGGGATTGGGAAAACGTTGAAGGAAGTACACTACCATCTGGCTGGGGAAAACAAAAATACAGGCAATTCAAAGCCTCTTCATAATACCTAGGAAATTCTATGATTATTCTACGAATGTAATTCACAATGGAGTTTCTACATCACTATGAATTGGGCATGACCTAACAAAATTAGTTTTAAATAGTATTTTATTTTTTCCCCCAATTACATGTGAAGGCAATATTTTTAGTACTGATTTTTATAAGATTTTAAGTTCCAAATTTTGTCCCTCTTCTCCCCCCTTCCCCTCTTCCTAACACAGTAGGCAATTTGATATAGGTTATGCATGTGCTATCATATAAAACATATTTCCATATTACTCACAGTTGTGAAAGAAGAAATAGATCAAAAGAAAAAAAAACATGAAAAAGAATAAAGTGAAAAAAAAGTATGCTTAGATCTTTATTCAGAGTCCATCAGTTCTCTATCTGGATGTGGATAGCATTTTCCTTGATGAATCTTTCGGCGTTGTGTTGCTGAGATGAGCTACGTCATTCATAGTGATCACCACACAATGTTGCTTATACTGTGTACAATGTTTTCATGGCTCTGCTCATTTCACTGTGCATTAGCTCATACAAGTCTTTCCAGGTTTTTCCTATAATCTGTCTATTCATCATTTCTTATTGCACAATAGTATTCCATTACATTAATATAACACAGCTTGTTCAGCCAGAGATGGGCATCCCCATAATTTCCAATATTTGCTACCATAAAAAGGGCTGCTATAAATAATTTTGCACATGTATGTCCTTTTCCCTTTTATATGATCTCTGGGGTATGGACCTGGTAGTGGTATTGCTGGACCGAAAGGTATGCAGAGTTTGGTTGCCCTGCGGGCATAGTTCCAAATTGCTCTCCAGAACAGGTAGATCAGTTTACCACTCCACCAACAATGCATTAGTGTCCCAATTTTCCAAAATCCTCTCCAACATTTATCTTTTTTCCTTTTTTTGTCTTATTATCCAATCTGATAGGTGTGAGGTAGTACCTTAGAATTGTTTTCATTTGCATTTTTCTAATCAAAAGCGATTTAGAGCAAGACTTCTTAAACATTTTCCGCTCTTGACCCCTGTTTTTGTGATTCAGCAGCATCCATTGGCATTGTGTGGCCTGAGGGCATGAGCAGTGTAAAGTGGTCATGATTTGTGTTCAGAATCAAGGCTGCAGTGAAGTTGCATGACAACACAGGCAAATGCTTCCAGAAACTGCTTGGGTTCATTACATATTTGATTTAAAATTAATTCTGGGTGTTGTATGTGCAGAAATCTTTTGCTGTGTCATGACACACAGTTTAAAAAGCACTTCTTCATATGCCTATAAATAGCTTTGATTTCTTCATCTGAAAATTGCCTATTCATATTCTTTGACCATTTATCAATTAGAGAATGGCCTGTATTCTTAAAAATTTGACTCAGTTCTTTATATATTTGATAAATGAGGTCTTAATCAGAGACATTTGCTATATAGATTGTTTCCTGGCTTTCTGCTTTCTTT
Source organism: Phascolarctos cinereus (assembly GCF_003287225.1). Taxonomy (NCBI): domain Eukaryota; kingdom Metazoa; phylum Chordata; class Mammalia; order Diprotodontia; family Phascolarctidae; genus Phascolarctos; species Phascolarctos cinereus. The sequence continues at coordinate 154,432,609 of NW_027555514.1, read as the reverse complement.
CTGATTTTGATTGCATTGATTTCATTTGTGCAAAAGTTTTTTAATATAACATATCTAGATTATCTATTTTACATCTCATAATGCTCTCTATCTCTTGTTTGGTCATGAATCTGTAACTCACTTAACTTCCTCTTTAAAAAATTGGATGCTATATCACTTGGTGCATATATGTTTCATATTGATATTACTTGTCTATTATAGCTTTGGCAAGATGTAGTTTCCTCATCTCTTTTAATTAGTTCTATTTTTTCTTTCTTTCTTTTTTTTTTTTTTTGTCTAGGATCAGGATTGCTCCCCCTGCTTTTTTTTAAACTTCAGCTGAAGCATAATAGATTCTGTTCCAGCCTCTTGCCTTTATTCTGTGTGTGTCTCTCTGTTTCAGTTTTTTTTTTTTTTGGCAATTGGGGCTAAGTGACTTGCCCAGGGTCACACATCTAGTAAGTGTCAAGTGTTTGGTCTGAGGCCAGATTTGAACTCAGGTCCTCCTGACTTCAGGGCCAGTGCTCTACCCACTGTGCCACCTAGCTGCCCCTTGTGTCTCTCTATTTCAAGTGTGTTTCTTGTAAACAATGTATTGTAGGATTCTCGTTTTTGATTCACTCTGCTATCCAATTCCATTTTATAGGAGAGTTCATCTCGTTTACATTCATAGTTATGATTACAAACTGTGTTTTTCCCTCCATCCTATTTTTCCTCCTGTGCATCCTCTTTCTCCTTTCACCCTTTCCCTCCTCACCAGTGTTTTGCTTCTGTCTACCATCTCCTCTGGTCTGCCCTCTCTTTTGTAAGTTCTCCCCAACTCCTGCCTTTACTTAATCTCCTCCCTTCCTACTTTCCTGTATGGTTAGATAGATTTCTATATTCAACTGATAGTGTATATTATTCCCTCTTTGAGCCAATAGTGGGCATCACCCACCCTCCCAAATTCTCCTTCATTGTAATAGGTCTTTCACATCTTTTCACATGAAATAATTTACCCATTCTACATCTCCCTTCCTTCTGCACCCAATGTACTCTCATTCCTTAATTATTTTTGTCATTCCCTCAAATTTACCTTATATATCGACCCTCTGTCTATATTTTTTCCCTTCTAGTTGTACTATTAGCAGTAAAATTTTTAAGAATTACAAGTTCAACCTTCCCATGTAGGGATGTTAACAGTTCAGCTTCATTGAATCCCTTATATTTTCTTTTCCCTTTTCCCCTCTTTAGGCTTCTCTCTGGTTTTGATGTTGGAGACTAATTTTTTTTTGTTTGTTTAATTCTGGTCTTCTCCTTATGGAAGCTTGAAATCCTTTTCTTTCATTGAATAACCATTTTTCCCCTTGGAGTATTATGCTTAATTTGCCAGGTAAGTGATTCTTGGTTGTGGTACTAGCTCTTTTGCCTTCCAGAGTATCATATGTTCCATGACCTCTGATCCTTTAACTTTGCAGCTAACTCCTGTGTAATCATAACTGTGGCTCCCAAATATTTGAATAGTTTCTGTCTGGCCACTTGCAGTATTTTTGCCTTGACCTGATAGTTCTGAAATTTGGCTACAACGTTCCTTGGAGTTTTTCTTTTTGGATCTTTTTCCTGAGGTGATCAATGGATTCTTTCAATGCCTATTTTGGCCTCTGGTTCCAGGATATCATTGCAGTTTTCCTTGATAATTTTTGAAAGATGCTATCTAGGTCTTCCTTTTGATTGTGGCTTTTAGGTAGTCCAATGATTCTGCTGTTGTCTCTCCTGGATCTATTTTCTAGGTCAGTTTTCCCCCCCATCGAGGTTTTTTACATTGTCGTCTATATTTTTTTATTCTTTTGAATTTGTTTGTTTGATTCTTGATATCTCATAGAGTCATTAACTTCTACTTGCCCAATTCTAACTTTTAAGAAGTTGTTTTCCCCAATTAGCTTTTATACTTCTTTTTCCATTTGGCCAATTGTACTTTTTAGAGAGTTGTTTTCTTTAGTGGATTTTCATATCTCGTTTTCCATTTGGCTAGTTCTATTTTTTTTAAGCAGTTGTTTTTCTTTTTCCAAGCTATTGACTTTTTTCATAACTCTTTTGCATCACTTTCTTTCCCCAATTTCTTCTATCTCTCTTATATGATTTTTAAGCTCCTTTTTGAGCTCCTCCATGAGTTCTTTCTGGACTTGAGACCACTTACCATTATTCTTTGGTGTTTTGCCAACAGACGTTTTGACATTGTTATCCTCTTTTGAATTTATATCTTGGATTTCTCTGTCACCATAATAACTTTCTATGGTCATATTCTTTTTTTGTTGTATTTTGCTCCTTTTTTGGGAGCATGGGGGTGGGCGGTGGCCTTTTTCCTTTCTTTTAAATTTGAGCTCTGCTCCCAGGGTGGAAGGGACACTGTCTCAGGCTTCTTATGCCAATGGCTACAGGCCCTGGTCATTGCTCTGAGGCCCACAGGGGACTCTGGTGTCTGCTGCTGTGCTGAGGGGGTGGGATGGGAGGGTGGCTGGTGCTGCTAGAGGCCCTAGGGGTTTAACAGCTTACCTGGCACTTAGCTGGGGTCCTAGTGATGGTATCTGGCATGAGCTGAGGCAAGTGACGTGTTTTTGCACTCACCCAGGGCTACACTGAAGCATGTGACAGTCTGGCCTCTGGAGGCTGCCTGTTTGTATGGGGTCCAGTGATGGCTGGTGGCTGACTGTTTGCTTAGGCACCTATAGGTTGGCTTCTACCTGTTTGCCCATGGTTGTGCTAAAGCATATGGAGGTCTGGCTATCAGAGAATTCCTGTTTGCCTGGAGCTATACTGAAGTGTGCAGTAATTCTCTGAGCTGGAGTCTGCTGGTTCCCCTGGCTATGCTGAGGCATATAGTAGAGTTAGGGGGTTCCCTGGTATTGACATTTGCCTGCTCCACCACAGTGGGGCTCAGGATCTCCCTGTGGTTTGCTGAGGTGGAGCTTGCTATTGGCTTGATTGGACATTTCCTTTCCTGGACTGCACTCCCCTGTTTACAAGAGTGAAACACACCTTTCTTGCCAATCTTTCAAGTTTCTTGGGCTAAGATATTGTTTTACCTCATCTTTTTGCTAGTTGTGTTCCAAGATTAGTTTTTGGGTACTATTTTATAGTTGTTTGGAAGTGAACACTGGAGAGTTATAGTGATTTACTACTTACACTGCCATCTTGGCTCCCGGAAGTCATTATCCCTAACAAAATTATTAAATGACATTTACCTACACATTTTCCACAGCCTAAGTTTGAAAAGATTTAATGACAGAATGTTGGTCACTAAATGATGACAGAGAAACCTGTGAAATAAAGAAATATGCAAAATGGTCTCGAGGCCTACATAGTTCCTTTTTACTTCTGCAGTAAAGTGGCAAAAGAGAATGCTGAGAATCATCCAGACAGGTCCATGTAACTAGTTAGGTAAACATGCAGACCTTTTCCTCAGACTTACTTTACCTGCCCCACCAAAACACACATGTACACAATTCTCTCATTAGTGGAACCCATCATATGTCATCGCTCTCCTTAGATACAAAACCTTGCACCCAGACTTCTTCTTAGGGCTACCTCCATGGAAATTCCAGCTAAATCTTCCCTCTCTCAGCAACGTGTGATGCTCTGGACCATTTCCTTCAGCAATCTGCCTCATCAAAATGATGTCTGATTTCATCCATACCATTATAGATGAGTGATTAGTTAATAGGGAAAACTAATCCTCTACTGAGGTAGCAAAGGAAGATAATGGATTCTTTATGGTGACTGAGGTAATACTTTTTTACCTTTTAACAAGTGACTCAGGGCCTAATCCAATGGCATTATGGCAAACTGGTCTGGGAGAGTTTTTTGAGACTATATCCAAAACAGCTGTCTATTCAGACTACATCAGATTATGTATGTATATATATATATACACATATATGTGCATGTTTATGTATGTGTGTGTATTTAAATATTTAAAATAGGGGAAGCTAGGACAGTGGATAGAGTATCAGACCTAGGGTCAAGAAAACTTGAGTTCAAATCTCACCTCAAACACTTACAGTATGAGTCTGGGCCAGTCACTAAATCTGGTTTCCACAGTTTCCTCATCTGTAAAGAGATAATAAAAGCACCTACTTCCCAGGGTTATTGTAAGGATCAGATGAGATAATTATAAAGCACATAATAAATGCTATATACAAATATTAGCTGCTGCTGCTATTTGCTACTTCTTTATGTAGGCAAAGTTTTAATATATATATATATATATATATATATACACATACATACACATATATATATATAAATATATATGTATGTGTGTGTGTGTGTATGTGTGTGTGTATAGTGTCTATATATTATATATTTGCTCCTCAGTAACTTTTAATATTAGAAGCTCAAACATCATCCCATAGCACCTGTAACTGTAAAAAACAAAAACAAAGCTTCCAGCCCCATGTGTGCATGCATATACATATGCACATATACATATATATGCACACACAACACATATACATACATACACATACACATACACACACACACACACACACACACACACACACCCCTATATGCAGAGCAGACTGGAGGCAGTTATTTCTTATTTATGTTCACTTTTGCATGGACTGCAATCAGAACTCCTAATGATAACTATTGATAAAATAGAATTAAAGTGAGCACAATTTGTAAAGAGGTTGACTACAAAGCAAGAGTAAAAACTTGCATTTTTCTTAGATTCTGGACTATATACTTCTAGCTCTAATCATACTCCTATATCTAGGCACTATTTGGAGTATCAATCTAACCATATTCTTCATATCATTTTTTTTAAATGGCCCATCTAATTTTGCAGTCAGACACTACAAAGTACCCAGCCATAGATTAATAGCAGAATTCTGGTCTGCTCTCTGAAGGCTATCTAATTCAGTGTACTTCATCACAGATGGAGATGTAAGGAATTACAGCAGGGTAAGGGTTTGCCAAACATCAGTCTTATATACTTTTTCATTGGGGTGGAAAATCTAGGGGAGTTATAGAAATGTAATAAATTTACCCTAGGGTTTAAGTAATGGTCTACAGTCAGCTAACTAGCCCCCTGCTCAATCTGACTCAGAGCTCCTGGAGGTTTGTTAGTAATCAGGGACAGAGGACTGCTCTCACACTCCCCCTCAGATCATTTTGCCTGAGATAGAAACAAAGAGCTATTCACTTTTCTTCATAGAAATTTTGATGAATTTAGAATAAATAGAGCTGCTGGCAGCTTCAAACAGCCATTAGTGAAAAGCCCAAGTTTTGATGATGAGTCTGAATGATGAGAAACTCATTGTGACATCAGTTTTAAGGGCTTATAGCATTAGGGTTAGAAGATTGTCGAGTGAGAAATTCAAGAGGAAATAAGGCTTAAGTCTGTGGGAGCTGGAGAAAGCACCTCATGGAGTTCCTGAGCATGAAGGAATGATTCATAAATGTTTACTCTATAGGAAGGACGAAAGGCTTACTATGGAGTTTATTACCAGTCTTGTTGACTTTCCATTATGGAGAATAAGTAAACAAATGTGTTTAATAACATGAAAAATTGGAGTTACAGAAAAGAAATAAGCACATTAAGTAAGAGACTCAGTGGTAATTTTCAAATAATCCAGACTTCAAGATGATGAATTCCACATTGTCGAATGACTAGTTGGCCCCCAGACATAAATGAGGTAAAGCTACCATGTAGTATAACTTACATTGGGACTTGACATACCGAAAACATTTTAATTTAATATGGAGGTTAAAATAAAATCTGATTTTATAACTTTAAAAAGGTACAGACGTCCAATGAATATTCAATATAAGAATTATAGTGAGAATTTCCACTCCCCCCTCCCCCAATTTTTCCAAACTGACATTTGATTTCCTTGGTATACAAACCCTCATTGAAGAAACTCTTTTATCAATGCAGAGGAACTACTTTGGCACCAACTCTTAGAGTGTTGCCTGAGACACTGAGGGGTTAAGTGACTTCACCAGGGTCACACAGCCAGTGTATGTCAGAAGTTGGACTTGAATCCAGGTCTTCTTACCTTCAAGATGCCAGCTACCTACCCAAGATAGCAGGCACTCTCTGTGATACAGATGTAGGTTAACTTGGTCATAAGAGAATTAGATAAGGAATTATCCTGTATCCAGTAAATCAATTGTATTAAACAAATAGAAAGCTAGGGACACTAATCCATACATAAAGATCTCTGGGAGCTGCATTCTGACTTAATTTTTAAATCTAATATTAATCTATATTTTATTATTTTTTGATTTATTTCATTAAATATCACATTTTATCTACTTCAGGCCAAGCTATATTTTACACTTCTGCGCTAAGCCACTCGATTTCAATGAGAAATTTAAAGGCAGTTTTCATACCTTTTACTATTATTAAATGATATTCACATACCAATTTTTTTAATCTAAATTTAGCCAAATCATTCCATCAAACTCTCTCATATACATGCACATATATATTGCACTCTGTTTGGGCTCACTCTTACTAACTTACAGTGGGGCACCCAGAAGGTAGCTATAATTACTTACTTGGGTAAGTCCTGGTCCTTATGCTTCCCATTGATTATCAACCTTTGGTCTCAATTTGCTTTTAGCAAAGGAAATATCTAAGATAATGTAGTAAAAACAATTAGCACAAAAAAATGCCCTCTAAAACCTTTGTCACATTCTCTCATAAAAACATGCAGATCCATGGGATGAGTGGGCTGTAATATAGAGGACAATTCAGATGAGGAACACACGTAGAGAACCCAAGTGGAAACAGAGTAAGTCCCTAATTCCTGGTTGTTTGAAGTCTTTTTCTCTCTTTGTGGAATCCTTATGAAGTTAGCTGTGGACAGTGGAATGTGTGGTAGATGAGTTAATCTGTTAGGCTCCCTCCTCACAGCATATAACATCTCTGCTACATGGATCAATATGCTGTCAGCCTACAATCTCTCCAAACTGTATAATTCTTGCAAGGTGACTGTCCCCATGGACACTTTCATTTCAAAATTGCTACTTGGTCATCTCTCAACTGCTATGGTTACTTCTACCAGCTCAGGTGGTCTCTTTTATGGACTCTGATCACAAGAGAAGCTTCTGATGAGACCTCAGGATGTCCTAACTCAAATAGTTACTTGAAGGGGTAGGGGGAGGAAACAGATTAAAAAACAAACAAAAAACAAAAACAAAAAAACAACCTCCCCAGCCTATAAGTGATTCCTTCTTGGGGCCTATGTTAGAGGTCATCCACCACTAGATTGGCTCTACCAGTGGACTAGGCAATCCAGAATTGCCTTGTGGTTTTATACATTTGTTTGATTATTTCAGCCTATTGCATTGTATTTCCGGTGGGCACCATCTGCCTTTTTTGAATGATCAAACCACTTTCTTCCTCTTAAATTGATTAGTACTTGTTCATACCTAGTTTACACTTTTGATTAATTCAATGGAGCTATCTGAAACTTCTTTGATTACATTAACCATGCTAGTCATAGGCACTCCAATGCACATGTATATGCATGCGCATGCACACACATACACACACCGTGAGACATTAATAAATGTATATTCTGTAGAAAGTCAAAATAAGTTTGGTCTAAATCAATCAATCATCAAGCATCCATTAAGGACCTATGCTCACCATGTACAGTGCTAAGCACTGAGGAAGTAATGAGAACAGCATGTCCACATGTAATTAATACTAAACACATACAAAATAAATACAAATACATTGGAGGATGATGAGAAATGAGTTCCTCACATAGGGGGTGACATTGAGCTGAGTTTTGAGAGTGTAGAGGGAAATGCAGAGATGGGACACAGAGACATCTTGTGCAAGAACACAGTCAAGAGAATGAATATTGCGAATGAGGAATGATAAGTAATCTAGCTTGGCTGGGTCAAGATATGAAGGAAAAGGTATGTAGGAAGCCTAGAAATATATATGAGGAGCTTTGAATGATGAAAGATAAGAGTTTAAGTTTTTCCTTAAAAACTAAGGAATTCTTGGAGCTTTTTGAGCAGCAGAAAGAGAAGAGCAGAACTGCATAGCTTCAGAGAGGCTGATTTAAAGAAAACAGAAACTTGAGAAAGGGAAACAAATTAAGAAGCTAATGGAATAGACTAGGCAAGAGGTGATGATGGCTTAAAGTAGGTTGGGGGCTGTGTGTATGGAGAAAAGAGAATGAATGGGAGGGATGAATTGGAAGAGTGAGCAAGGCTTGGCAACTGATGGACTATGTAGAGAGAGGGAAATTGAGAAATATAGGTGTTATGAATCTAAGTGACTAGAAAGATTCTGATGACAATGAATACCAGTGAACCTTCTTGTGCAAGAGTTGTCATTTGGTTAATATCCATCGGTTAACTACGTAATAATCCAGGGAGACTGAAAGATTTCCCCTTGTGAGTAACAAAGAGTGGGTCTTAATGAGTGTGGGGAAAAAAAGGCTTGATAACTACCTGACTTGCCCTTTTGTATGTAAGGATGGACATGGCTGGTGGACTAAAAAATAGAGATGCTGGAAATTCATTGATTGATTAGAACCAAGGAAAATCTCATAAATGCAGTAACACTCCCTTTGAAATAGAAAACAAAGCAGCTCCAGCAGATGGCAGCAGAGACAAGAATGGAACATCAGTGAGGCGCAGCTGATCAATGGGAGATAACAGGGATGTTTCAGAGAGATCCAGTGCTAGGAGGATGAGCCAGCTGTTTTGGAAGTATCGCTTCTCCCTCTCATCTAGGGATACTTTAAAGATTATGCTCCTCTGTCTATGGGAGAAAGAAGAGAGAGAAGCAATTGAAAGAATATTTCTACTACTTTATTGTCTCTCATTGTTTATTTTTCTGCTCTGATGAAAAGCTATTCTATCTGATTTGTTGTCTTTGCCTGGTGAGTTAGAAAATATGCAGGACATAGCGGTATGACTATTACCATAAACATGCCACTTTAAACCTGGGATAATGGGAGTTTCCAGTTGACATATACAAAAGCACAGGAGGTCAGCAGGGGAGAAACCTGGATATCATATGTGACACAAAGAGGGAGGGTCTGGAACAGGGCAACTGCAATATCAGAGGAAAGAGAACATGTATACAGATCTTAGGAAGGTACAAATGACAAGACTTGGCAAACGACTGGATATGAGATGAGAGTGAAGAGTTGAAAATGACAGCTAGGTTGTGAGCCTGGGTGACTGGAAAGATGGTGGCATAGTGGATAGTAAGAAAAAAGAAAGAAGAGAAGGCTTAAGAGAAAAGATTATGAGTTCAACAGTGGATAATTTTAGTTTAAGATATCTATAGACATATAATCCTACATGGCCAGTGGAGAGTTAGTGTTGAGAGACTGGAGGTCAAGAGAGAAGTTAGTATTCTAATTAAGAGCACAGAGATCATTGAAACCATGGGAACTTGTTGAGATTATCAAGTGAAATAGTCTAAAGGAAGAAAAGAAGAGGGCCCAGGACAGACCTTTGGGGGACAGCCCATGTGAGTGAGAATGACCTGGATAGATAACCAGCAAAGAAGACTGAAAAGGAGACCTCCAATGGGTAGGAGAAAACTCAGGTGAGAGAAGTGAAACAAAAACCTAGAGAGAAGAAAATATCAAAGAAAAGAGGTTGATCAACAACGTCAGAGGGTACAGAAAAGTCAAGAAGGGTAAGAACCAAGAAAAGGCCATTAGATTTGGCTATTAAGAGATCATTAGTAACTTTAGAAAAAGCAGTTTCAGTTGACTGATGAAATTGGAAACCAGATGAGGAGTAAAGAAGAGTGAGAGGAAAAGAAGATAACCTTCTCAAGGAGTTTAACCACAACATGGAAAGACAGACATGAAATACAAGATAAAAGCCAGTGGCAATAGACAGATCAAATGAGGGTTTTTTGAGGATAAGGGAGGCATGGATGTACTTTTAAGCATTAGAGAAGCAACCAGTAGAGAGGAACAGATTGAAGATTATTAACGAAAGGAGGAATGATAGAAGGAAAAATCCAGTGGATGGTGGGAATAATGCAAGACAGAGATTTGGTGGGGAAACATTTAGTAACAGGATAAAGGGGCAAGGCATTTGAAAAAAGAGGATACACTAGTAAAGTTGAACTGGTTCACCAATGGGTCAAAATGTGGAAGGGAATATGTAATAATAAGGAAGTGATAGTTCTATTGCTGTCAGCATTATTTAGGCTATTATTGATTTACTTAGCACAGTTTTCATCTAATCAAACCATAAGAGATTTGAGCTATTGAAAATGAGAACAAAAAGAAAAATTAAACGAGTCAGGGTTAATTAACTTGATTATTTTAATACTTAGAAGTGACTCATTAATTGTTTTCAAGTATACAATGAAAAAGATATTAGCTAGTTAATTCCTATCTGTAGAGAAGATCAAGGAAATTAATTTAAATTATAGTAAGAGGTTTGTTAAACATATGGAATAACTTTTGGATTAACATTAAAGCAATTACTAAAGAAGGTTGTAGAATTATTACCCCTTGAGATCTGAGACCTTAAAAAAAATTAAGCAGTATTTTGTTGGGTAATTATGACTTTCCTAGCTATGAGGACTGGAGTAGATGACCCCCTTGGAGTTCCATCCAATACTGTGATTTCATTATTGTCTGAAAAGGTTAGTAATTCTAAATCAATCTTTTCTCCTGCTTTCCTTATGTTAAGTTTTGCAGGTATATTTCCTATGAGTATACCAGATCATTTAAAAGTAGTAATACAACTTTCCAGTTCATCATTTGCAATGTATAATCTCATATTAACCTAAGCATATACTATATTCTCTCTCCTGGGCATCTTCAGGGCAATCTTTGGATTCGAACCAGTATTCCTTGGATCAGTTTCAAAAGAGACATAACCAGTTACTGTAAAATGTATACCACTTTCAAATTGGAGATGGAATGCCCTCATTATGGAAACACAAAGACAGGGCTGAATTAAGAAACAATGGGAAAGGTTCTGCTTAAGTCAGTCTTCTTTGCTTTACCAAATGCCAGAACACTGGTTTCCCTTGATTTTTTTTTCTGAGTGATATTCTTTGAGTAATGATGTAGTGTCTGGTTCATTATGAATACTCTTTTGAGATGATGAAGTCATTATGTGCCTCACTTTTTCACAGAGTTTTGGTAAGCATTACTTGGAAACTTTTATCCAATGCTCTGTGATTTCTGGCAAGGAAACTCTGCAGCCATCTGGGGAAGAAGCAGCATAATTTATCCCTGTCCAAATGTATCTTTTTCTACACTCTTTTTTCAGCAGGCAACACACAATTCTTTTTAGCCATGAACCTTCCTTGAGCAAAAGAGCCTGTGTTTGATGCTTAAATGTGTTTATCTTCAGCAAAAACTAGTCTATTTTCCCCCTCTGTCCTCTGTATTTCAGAGGACTACAATGTGTGGTAGAGCTGTCATATGAATTAAATCAACAGCATTTGCAGTTGGCATGAAGATATAATCTGAGCCCAATAAGTAAAAACATAAATACAACCCCTATAGGGAAGTTCATCAATAAGTGCATTTATTCTACATCTGTTGCTGCTGAGCTTGGCTTCAGTTTCTCCTTCTGGTGGTTTTCATTCTGTGTCTTCTCATCTGTTCACTTTTGTATGGGCTGTATGTGGTGGATTTCCTGAGCTGATATAAGACTCTCTTCTGCACTCAGTGAGTGAGTGCTTTGATTGATCTGAACAGCACCTCCTGAAAATTGTGGTGGAAACCTTTTCTTAGTTGAGGTTTTCGATATTGGCTATATAACTAAATAAGGAGTTCCATATTTCAAAGTAGTGCATTTGGAAGGCAGCCCAGAGAAAAGAAAACATTAATAGGCATAAAAAGCCAGCATATGGATGCTATAAGAAATATAATGGAAAATGTCCAAATAAAGTAGGGGAACTTTCCAATCAAAGGGTGTGAGGGGCAGTAAGAAAAATATGCTCTCTCTCATATTTCTGCCAACACTTGTGGACAATACAACCTATAGTGTGCATTCAACAGATGCTGGGGACCTTGCATAAAGAAAAAAAAAAGGCACACTAGTCAAAGCTAGTGGAGTTTTAAGTTGTAATTCAATATTTATTGCTTTGTTCTATTGTATTTGCAGCCTGTCAGTAAGCCTAGGGATATGTGATTATCATCAAACCTTTAGGTAATTAAATTTTGTTAACTCACACAAAGAAAGGTGAAAGAAACAGTATGTTTCTAGCAACTTGGATGGCCCTGTTAAAAAAAAATTTAAGTGTACCTTGTAGTCAATCAATTATTTAGTACAGATTTACTAAGTACTCCCCCCTACCCTTTTTTAACTAGGTCCACTTTGTTAGGCATTACATATGCATAGACACAGTGAGGGTGGATCAAAAGGGAGGAGAGAGGGTGGATAAAGAAAATAACATGTGTTCCCTGACTCAATAAACCCTCAATTTAGTTAAAAAGTTTAGGCTTCCTTAAAATTATTAAAACAAATCTATCCTGGAATATATTCTTTCTCTATTTTCTCAAAGTTTACATTAGAGACTCCACTAAAGCTCTACCCAATGCCTCTTCTTCAGGTCAAAGTGATCCTAGGTGGTCAGACCTGATATCAACAGACACAAGCTCCAATAGCATCTATGATGCAGTATAATACTCTGTGTAGTAGTCAAAATGTTGGAAACAAAGTGGGTTTCCGTGTTGGAGAATGGCTAAAAAATTATTGTATTTGAATACAGAGGAAAAGCTACAAGAACAGTGATAACAATGAATACTAAAAATCATTGGAAGTTTTACATGAATTAAGTAAGAGTGAAGTAAACAGAACTAGAAAAAATATATAACTACAGTGAGATAGAGAGAAACAACAAAACTCAGCTGAACTAAGATTAAAGAAAAAGATCCATATTAATTCTGGCTGATAAATATATCCTTTACTGATAGAGACTTAGGGGATTACGTATATGAAATGTTGCCTTTGCAACATTGAGGCTGTTCTGACTCTGTTTTGCTCATTTTTCTTTGTATCAAGGAACAGTTCTCTGTAAGCTGGAGATGAGGGATGGAGTGAAGATAGCAAATATGTCCATAATATGAAAACAAGAGCAGCAATAACAACAAAAGTCCTTAAAACAATATTTTTAAGAGACTCTCTATTAAGGCATAATGACATTGGAAGGGTAGAGGCAGAATTTATATAATTGAATTATTAAAATAGCATTAAAGTGCTGAGAAATAGGAGTGTGGTATAACAGAAAGAAGGAGAAAACCCAGCCACAAATCCCAGTTTTTCCCCTTATTACCTGTGTCATGGGGCAAATCTCTCCTCCTTTCTGGGCCTTGGTTTCTTTATATATAAAATCAGAGGATTGGAGTAGAATGTCTCTGGCATCAGTGGCATTCTATCAAAAGTGAACCTTTGGTTTTTGTCTGCTACTGGTTCCTTAAAGGGTGGAAGTGAATGTGACCAGGTGGCCAAACCCTAGCTTCTAAAACAAACACCTTGAACTGCATTTGAAACTGCTAATATGTGCAGATTTCATAGCACAAGTAATAAAACCAATGCCTTGAAATTTGTGTGTGGTTGGGAATAAGGGGGACTAGGGTTTAATAATAGTAAGATTATCCCATTCATTTTCTCTATCTTTTTTTAAAATCAGGTCTGTCTAAAACAGGTGGACCTATTGATAAATTTCTAAGTACAAAATGTTTTCAAAGTTGAAAACAGACATGAATATACCAGTAGCTGCAAAAAGATTTACTTGCTACAAAGTATTAATAGCATTAACTTAGTAAAGAACAATATCCAAATTGCTTAAAATATGATGCGTCTTTTACGATGTCTTTTCTATGGAGCACCAATTTCTATACAGTGAGCGCAATATTCAAATAATCTATTCATATAAATAGAATTACTTTCTTTAGGATTCAACTGCTAGCCATCATTAATATTAAGGAATTTCCCAAACAAGGGTCCCTATGCTTTCTATTCCAAGCTTAAGGACCAGAGCCCATGAACTTGGCTGATGTTTTAGATATAGTCAGTAAAAGCCAAGATTAGCATGCTAGATATGTCATAAAGGATTTGGTGATGTTAATCTATATGAGGCAGGAGAAGTTGGGATTCAGTGAAAGGATTAGCCTATGTAAGGAATGGTGATACTTCTATCTCTGAAACAACATAGAACAGGGGAAAATGAAAAAAAGTTTGGAGGAATGTAGATGTGGCAATGGAAAAGCTCACATCAGATCTTCTTAGGATCTTCAGTTTAAACAGCAGTTTAGGTGTGAATTAAGTATGATGGATGGAGAGGAGGTAGAGTTACAAAAATAAAACATACAATCCAAATAAGACTTGAACAAATTTCTTTTGTTTTTTAGTATTTAAACATTCTTTACTGAGAACAATGAAATAAATTTATACTAAACAAAGGGGCCTTGAAAAAATAGTTAAATATTGAAGGCTACATAATTTAATCCTAAAGAATTCATGGGTCAAAGAACAAATCATAGAAATAATGCAAAATTTCATCAAAGAAAATGACAATGAACTAACATACCAAAACATAATGTAAAGTAGTCAATAACCAAAAAAAAACCTATCTTCAGTATTTATGTATTCATTCAGTCATTCATTCATTTTTAAGATTCTTTTATTTTTAAATTTTAAGTTCCAAATTCTCTCCCTTCCTCCCATACCCTCCCGAATCCACTGAGAAGACACATAATATGATATCAATTATGGATGTGATATCATCCAAAACTTATTTCCATATTAGCAATATTGCCCACAAAAAGCAAGAAAAATAAAGAAAATGAGAAAACTAGACTTCAATTTGCACTCAGAGCTCATCAGTTTTCTCTATGCAAATGGATAGCATGGTTTTGTTTTGTTTTTTTATCATGAGCCTTTTTGAATTATTTTGGATCGCTGCATTGATCAGAGTAGCCATGTCTTTCACAGCTGATCATCATCACAACATTTCTGTTATTGTGCACAATGATCTTCCAGTTCTTACATTACTTTTCATCGGTTCATATAGTTCTTGACATAATTTTCTGAAACCACCTCCTTATCATTTCTTATAACACAATAGTATTCAATCACAATCATATGCCACAAGTTGTTCGGCCATTCCCCCAACTGAGGGGAATCTCCTCAATTTCCAACTTTTTGCCACCACTAAAAGAGCTGCTGCAAATATTTTCATATGTATAGGTCCTTTTCCTTTTTTAAAAAATCTCTTGTGCAAATAGACCTAGTAGCAGTATTGCTGGGTCAAAAGGTATATACAGTGTTTTGGGCACGGTTCCAAACTATTTTCCTGAATGATAGGACCAGTTCACTACTCCACTAACCAGTTCATTAGTGAACCTGTTTTCCCCCTTATCTCCTCCAGCAACTTTCATTTCCAACAGGTGTGAGGTAACAACTTCAGTTGTTTTAATTTGCATTTTTCTAGTCAATGGTGATTTAGGGCATTTTTATATGAATATAGATATTTTGATTTCTTCTCCTAAAAACTGCCTATTTATATCCTTTGATCATTTATCAGTTGGGGAATGGCTCTTATTTTTCAATTTTGCCTCTGTTGTACCATAAGTGCATATTTGAGAATTGAGGCCTTTATCAGAGAAACTTTCTATGTTTTTTATATTACTTCATTGTTTGGTACCTTTTGGCATAATATAATTTCCCTGATTATTATGTCTATTTTTGCTTTTGTTTTCTCTGAGATCGTGATTGCTACCCTGACTTTTTTTTTTACTTTAGCTGAAGCATATTAGATTCTGCTCCAGCCCTTTATTTTATCTTTCTGTGTATCCTTCTGTTTCAAGTGTTTTTCTTTTCAATGACATATTGTTGGATTTTGGTTTCTAATCCATTCTGCTATCCACTTTGGTTTTATAGGTGAGCTTATCAAAATCACAGTTATGATTACTAAATGTGTTTTCTTCCAACCCATTTTCTTCTGCTTCTTCCTCTCTTTTTATGCTGTCCCTCCTCAAAAGTCTATTTTGCTTCTAACCACTGCCTCCCTTCATCCACCATCTCTTTTATCTTCTCCCCCTTTTTCTTATTCCCTTCTCCTTCTGTTTCCTTATTGGGTAAGTTACATTTCTGTAAACAATTCAGTGTATGTGTGTGTATGTGTGTGTATTTCCCTCTTTGAACCAATTCCTACAAGACAGGTTCAAGCACTGCCTGCCACCCCCCCCCCCACATTTTGCTCCACATTGTAAAAACTTTTTTAAGTGCCTCTTTTCTGTGAGAAAAATTTCCCTAACCTACCCCTCCATTCCCCCTTCTAGGGTATTCCTTTTTCTCATCTTTTTATTTATTTTTTTCTGGAGATCATTCCAGAATAATCGACTCACACCCATGCTGTCAGTCCATGTAAAACTCTTTTTAACTGCGTTAATAATGATAATGTTCTTAGGTGTCACATGTATCATTTTCCCATAGAGGAATTTAAAGAGTTTAACTTTATCAAGTCCCTTATCACTACTCTTTCATATTTAACTTTTCATTCTCCTCTTGAATCTTATATTGGAATGTGAAATTTTCTATTCAGCATTGATTTTTTTCATCAGGAATGTTTGAAAGTCCTTTATTCCATTAAATATCCATTTTCTTCTCCTGAAGGATTATGCTCAATTTTGCTGGGTAGCTTACTCATGGTTGTCATCCTACCTTCCTTGCCTTATGGAATATTATAATTCAAGCTCTCCACTCCTTTAATGTGGAAGCTAAATCTTATGTTATCCTGCCTGTGGCTCCATGATATTTCAATTATTTCTTTCTAGCTATTTGAAATATGTCCCTTTAATCTGGAAGCTCTGGAATTTGGCTGTAATATTCTTGGGAATTTTAATTTTGGGATTTCTTTCAGGAGATAATCAGTGTATTCTTTCAATTTATATTTTGTTCTCTAGATTTAATTAGGACAATTTTTCTTGATAATTTCTTGAAACTGATTTCTAGGCTTTTTCTTTTATCATCAAATAATTGTCAAATTCCCTGTCTTTGATCTATTTTGTAGGTCAGTTGTTTTTCTTTTATTTTTAAAAATAATTTTGACTTTGTTTTATCATTTCTTGATGTTTCATCAAGTTATTAACTTCCACTTATCTGATTCTAATTTTTGAGACTTTTTTTCTTTAGGGAGATTATGTACTTTTTTTTTACTCCAATTTGGTCAATTGTGCTTTTTTAAGGAGTTATTTTTCTTAGTGTTTTTGTGCCTCTTTTACCAAGCTGTTAATTCTCTTTTCATGATTTTCTTGCATCATTCTCATCCCCCCCCTAATTTTTTCCTCTACCACTCATCTATTTCTTTAAGTCATGTAGAAATTCTTGGGCTAAGTCCAATCATCATTTTTTTCTTTGTGGCTTTGTAGCTGGTTTTACATTGTTGTCATCTGCTGAGATTAGTTTTGTTCTTCCTTGTCTCTGTAGTAGCTGTTTATGGTCAAATTATTTTGTTGTTGTTTTCTCGTTTTTCCAGCCTATTTCTAGACTTTGAACTTTATAATAATTTTGGGCACCTAGAGATGGGGAGGCATCATGCCAAGCTTAAGGCATTTTTGTGCTGCTGTTTTCAGAGCTAGATCTAGGGGTTTTCAAGTTTTTGGCACTTCCAAGGTGGTACAATACTGGAAGAGGTGTTGTCACTGCTCTTCTAGTCTGGACTGTGGTCTTTGCCCAGGAAGGTTCCCTGATCCACTGCAGATACTTGCACTAGTTCTCCTGTCTACCCTGGAACTGCAACCCAGAATGTATCCAGACTGAGAGTTCCCAAAGCTGTTGCTGATAGCGACTGAAGCTGCTGCAGCTGTCCCACATGTCAGCTCTGAGCAGTCCTCCACTCTGCTGTCATAGACTTTTCCTGCTGACCTCTTAGGTTTGCTTAGGCCATAAAAATATTTCACCCACACCTGTTCTTGTCTCTGCTGTTCCAAAATTTGGTTTGAAGCATTATTTTAAAGTTGTTTGAAGGCAATGGGAGAGTTCAGCTAGGTGGCTGTCTCTAATCTGCCATCTTGGCTCCATCCTTCCACCAATTTCTTGATCTTCATCTGTCACAAGGGGGTTCTATAATACCTGTCTTGTCTTTCTGTTTTGTTTTTGTCCAGTCTGTGATTTCAGTGGTATAGATAGTTTCCCTAAGAGGAAATCCCCTCTACAAAATCAATTAAAGAATTTAAAGACTGTAAGGTACTTAAAAGACCATCTGTTCCAATCCTTACATAAAAGGAATCTGCACTATAACAGACCCAACAAGTGGTCATTCAGCCTCTCTTTGACAACTTACAAGAAGTTTAATCAAACATAACACCGCTTGATGCAGATCTTTCCATTTTGGGATAACTCTAATTATTGGGAAGTGTTTGTTTTGTTTGTTTTTGTATTTTGCATGACATCATGTCCAAATTTTATGTATTGTAGTATCCTTCCTTATGGTTCTATTCTCTGGGTCCAAACCAAACAAGTTTAATCTCTTCTCCATAGGACCCCCTTTCAAGAACTTGAAGACAGTTATCACACTCTCCATCTCCAGTCTTCTCTTCTTCAGGCTAAGGATTCAAAGTTCCTTCAACACATCCCTATATGACATGGACTCAAAGACTTCTCACCATCCTACTTGCCAGCCTTTGAATACTCTTTAACCAGTGGCTCCCAGAACTGAAGATAAGACTATAGATGATGTTTGAAGTAAGTAAATGGTGATCTTCTCTCATCCCTTCATGGAAGCTTTGCTGCAGACCTTTTGCAGGTGTCATACAATGACTCACTGAGTTTGTGGTACAATAAAATGCCCAGATCTTTTTACAGACAAAACAGATATATACCCATGCTTCCCCATCTTATTCTTGTGAAATTGATTTTTC
Organism: Phascolarctos cinereus; assembly: GCF_003287225.1. Taxonomy (NCBI): domain Eukaryota; kingdom Metazoa; phylum Chordata; class Mammalia; order Diprotodontia; family Phascolarctidae; genus Phascolarctos; species Phascolarctos cinereus. The sequence continues at coordinate 154,413,755 of NW_027555514.1, read as the reverse complement.
TATCAAAATATGACTTTACATTTATTCCTATAAAACCACATATTCTTGGATTCACCCCAATTGTCTGCTGTGTCAAATTTTTTTTAGATACTGATTTTGTTATCCATTGTGTTAGCAACCCATCCCATCTTTGTTTCATTTCCATATTTAATGAGCAGAAAATCTATACCATTATCCAAATCATTAATAAAAAATATTAAATAGAAGAAAGCCAACTATAGATCCACCAAAGATTGCCTGTAACATTGATACTGAACAATTAACAAACTACTCATTGAGTCCAGTCATCCAACCAGTTCTAAACCTAATTGTATTGTGGCTAAATCTATATTTCTCCATCTTCTCTACAAGGAAAGAGATTTTATCAAGAATTTTGCTAACATCTAAGTTAATTAATTGTACCACATTTCTGTCATTTACTAATTTACTAATCCTACCAAAAAAAGGGAAATGAAGTTAGTGTTTGCCATTACCAATTCTGATTATGCCAATAGGTCAGTTGGTTTGTTTTTAATCCAAATTTCCTATCTAGATGTTTAATAACTATCACTTTAATATTTCATTTTAGATATTTCCCAGGAATCTAAGTCAAGTTCACCAACTATATGTTTGGGGGCTATGTCCTCTTCCCATTGTTGACAATCAAAACGTTTGTCCTTCTGCAATATTGTGGTATTTTTTTTCTAAATTCCATGACACTTTAAATATCATTGACAGTAGCTTAGTAATCATAGCTGCCAATTCTTTCAGTACCAGAGAATGTAACTCACCTAGGACAGGTGACTTGAATGTATCAAAGGTCATGTCTTTTGGTCATGTATTTTGGTCATGTCTTACTGAAAAGACAATCTGCTTAGCAGAGAAAAAAGAAGAAAAATAAGAATTGAACAGTGTCTCTCTCTTGTCAGTTGTCATTCACCCAAGTCAAGGAACTATGTCTTCTTTGACTCTCCTTTTACTCACACTATCATTAAAATAAAGTAAACCCTTTTTTGTTTTGTCAACAGATTGACAACTATTTTGCAGTTTATAATCTTAGACAGATAAGTGGGGGCACTGAGAAGTCAAGAAAGTAGCCTATGGTTACTGGTCACGTAGCCAGGATGTGTCCAAGGCTGGATCTGAACTTAGATCTTCCTGAAGACAATTTCAGCTCCTTGATCATTATGCAAAATTTCTTCTCCTAGTCTATCTGGATCCACTGAATGTGTGATGATGAAAAGAAACGATATATGTGAATAATGAGATGTAACATTTGGATGACATTTTTACAAAGTGCTTTCATATATATGATTTCATTCGAAGCTCTGAATAATACTGAGTCAGGAAGCAGTTGAAATAACAAAACAAGTATACAGTGCTATAAAAACATCTAGTTTTGACTGTTATCTTTGGTCCTGACTTCAAACATCCTGAAATGACTTGATCTATTTTCTCTAGAGATAGAAGCAATTCAAAAAGGATTGTTCTCAATTTCCCTCCTCCTCTCTTTCACACTTCTGAGCATTCTCAATCAATCTTTCCTTTTTGCCTCCTATAATTATCCATTCTTTCATGCATCTTCATTTTTGTCTACTCCTAAATATACTCAGATCTTTCTAATCCTAAAAATTAAAACAATTAAGTCAACTTTCATCTTCAATCTAAATTTGAAAAAGTTGTTTAGTTCCTTCTCCTCCTCAAAAAATTATTGTATATTTATTTGTACTGATGTATGTAATTTTCCCCAGTAGAATGAAAAAAGCTCCTTGAAGTCAGGGACTCCGTCATTTTTGTCATTGGATTTTCAGAACCTACAGTGCCTGGACTATAGCAGAAGTTTAATAAATGCTTATTCACTTCTTCAGAACTTTAATCTTCACAGATCTCAATTATTTGGTTCCTATTCCCATCACCCCACTGAAACTATTCTCTTATGGGTCAACAGTGACCTCCTAATCACCAAATTCAGTAGGTTCCCCACTTCCCCATCTTCACCTGCATTTGCCACTGTTAACCACTCCCTTCCATTTAAAAATTCTCTGTTCCCATTTCTTCACAAAACAAAACACATATATACATAAATGTGCTCTTCTTCCTGACTCTCAAAAAACTACTTGTTTGTTTTTATCACTATCTTATCTTCCTTTCCTTGAACCTTTAAAATGGATGCTCCTCAAGGTTATATTGTCATCCCTCTTCTCCTTTTTTTCTCTCCGTACAGTCTCCCTTGACAATTTCATCTATTTGCACACCTTCAGTTATCACAGTCACCTAGATGATTACCAAATCTGTGTTTTCATTCCATGTATTTCTATGAGACATTACCAATATCTCTTATGTCAAGCACTAATCAAACATGGGAGGAATATTGGTAAGTGAATGTTCATTTTTATAGTTTGACAGAACACTGTGTGATTGACTTATAAAGCTTATATGTGCAGCAAATAAGTTTGTAATATATATATCATATATATTTATAAATACATATATTTTATACACACATACACACACACAAATACACACATATATTTTTATAGATAGCAGCTTTGTATGTACAATGGCAGTTTTTGGTGGTATCAGAGTACCTAGGATCAACTCCTACCTTTGTTACTGGAGAGATAGCAAGGATAGAGTGCTATATTTGGAGTCAAGGAGACCTGGGCATACTTCCTAATTCAAACACCTAACCAGTTCATCAGTGAAATAGAGTCAATGATAGCATCTAGATCTTAGAGTTGTATGAGATAATGTAAGTAAAGCAAGTAGGGGCAGCCAGGTGGTACAGTGGATACTGTGCAAGGCAGGGAGTCAGGAAGACTCTTCTTCTTGAATTCAAAACTAGTCTCAGACACTTACTAACTGTGTAACCCTGGGCAAGTCACTTAACTATTTGCCTCAGTTTCCTCATCTGTAAAATGAACTACAGGATTAAATGACAAATCACTCCAGTATCTTTCGCAAAAGATACGAGAGTCAAAGAGTCAAACACAACTGAAAAATAACTGAACAGCGCCAAGAAGTAAAACAAGAAGTGTATTTCAATGTGAGCTCTTATAATTACTTTAGCTTATGATAATTACTTGTCTGACCTAGGGCCCATGGCCTCACCTCTGTTACACTCTAATTTGCTCATATGTAAAATGATGGCATTAGAAGAATTGACCTCTAGTCCTTACCACTTCTGAAAAATATCTGGGTCACTAGGTTATTGGCAAATTATCCATTGTCTTTGAAATCTCAAACAGATTTACTAAAGTTAAATACAAGGAACAAGAGAAATGGTGATTTGGCTTTCTCTGATCAAAGATTTCCTCATGTACGGCCTGATGCAGTTGGTCTGGCACAGAATTTATATTAACAGAAATTTCTTCCTAACATAGAATGACCCCTAAATTTGGTCAAGAGACCTAAGGGGTTCCTGGCATTTATTTAAGGCAACTCACTAAAACTCTCAAAGCTTTATTTTTTTTACTTGTAGAGTGGGAATGTTGATGATGATGACTATGAAATATTAGAAACAAGAGTACATCGTAAAGTGTTTCATATAGGAAACAACATAATGCAGACTGGTGTCAGAAGACCTAAGTTCAAGAACGGCCTCAAATACTACCTTTTTGACCCTGAACAAGTCACTTAACCTCTGTTTGCCTTGGTTTACTCATCTGCAAAATGAGGATAATAATAGCATCTACTTCTCAGAGTCGTTGCAAGAATCAAATGAGATAATAATTGCAAAGCCCTTTTCACAGTACCTGGCACATAGTCTATAAATGTTAGTTATGTTATTATGATTATGATATTACCCTCCCAAAATTTAGTGACCAAAATAGTGACCAGTATAAAGCTTTTTATTGGGTAAACTAGACAGCACGATACATAGAGTACCAGGCTAGGAATCAGGAATACTTGAGTTCAAATGCAGCCTCAGACATTTGCTAGTTGTGTGACCTCAGGTAAGTTACTTAACCACATTCGGCCTCGGTTTCCTCATCTGTAAAATGAGGATAATCATAACACCTACCTCTCCAAGCTTGTCTTGAAGATGAAATGAGATATTTGTGAAGCACATTGCAAAACTTTAAGGTACTATGATAATTCTCTATGTATGATTAAATATCATAAAGCCATTTTGAGGAAAACTTTTACTAAATTGTAAGGCTGGTGAAGTTGCAAAGAATCATTATTGCTGTAAGTTAGGATAAATGTGAATTATTATGTTGAATTTGAATAGTCAAGTCTCTTGCACTTTCTCCCTGAGCACCACTACAGGCACAGGAGACTGTAGAGATAGCCTTTCATCTATGAATTCTATCTGTGTAACACTTGTTCATTTATTTCTTGTAGATTCTGCACAGCGATCCAATCAGTCTGCTGGGGGAGGGGGGAGAGGTGGGACAGGCATCTCTTGACATCACCAGTGCAGCAAGAAATCTTTTATGCCTGGCTGTACCTACATGACCAGCAGCCCACAACCTGAATAAAGGGTGACTGAAATCTATCAAGAAATATGACAATGCCCTGGATCCAAGGTGGCTCTTTGTAAATGGAATTGAGGGCTATATAAATACATTACTTTGATTCCATTCAGCTGTTACTAAATAATGCATTTACATTATTGTCTACTCTGTGTTATTCTAGCCCACAGATAGATCGCCTAAGCCTCCAAAAGATATTTATAACTCAAAAAGTGAAATATACTGGATTTCTGAGTATGTGTCCATTCACAAAACCTTTTTGTTGTTATGAAGATGAAAGCAAAATGTTTGTGACTGAAACATTTGATTCAGTGCCCCTTCATTGAACACAATATAAAATGCCTGAATTTATCAGAAATCTGAAGAAACCCATAAGAAAATGAGAGAAAGGCCAGAAAAAAAGAAAAAAATCTGAGAAAGCATTCACATATAGGAAGGAGGTCTAGGTTGTTACAACTTCACACATGTGTAGCATCTTTTATTTGACTTATTGTGGGCAATGGGAAATTGTTCCACTCAAAGTGAGACAAGGGTAGGACCCTGCTTCAAAAAGTAAAGAAAATCTTAACTTCATTATCCCTACAAATTAATTACAATTGTTATATATAAAAACAAGGTCTTCCCCAACAGACCATAATCCTTCCCACAAAGGTGAGTAACCAAAGAATTAAAATGTCTAAAAGCATAAAGCCTTTACCTTCCACAAGAAGGCCTTGATGGAAGAAAAAAAAAGTTCTTTCAGCTGGAACCATTCTTTTTATTCTTAAGAATAAAATTGGAAATCATTGAAGGATTATTTCTCCCCAGGATTGGTTTGCTATGTACTCATATATTTAACAGAAATCTTAACATACTTGTTTACTTAATTTGCATTTATCCTTAAATATTTACATAGAAAATGGGAATGGAAGCAAATCAGTATATACTAATCTCTGAAGACTTTTTTTAGTTTTCCAAAATACTCTATTCATATTTTATGTATGAATACCATTTTTCATGAAGCAATCACACTTGATTTTTCTCCTATCTAAAAAGTAACTGAAAAATGCATTCACTACCAATTTAAAAATGAACCAAGGTATGCTTTCCTGGTATGTGGCTTTATTCAATACTCAACAACCTTCTTTCTTTAGTTTCCTAAAACTACATACTGAAATGTGGAACTAATATCGATTCATAAAAGTAAAGCATATTGTATATTTCATCTTTTCAAGAGCTTTACTTTTCCAGATTGTGGTAAAACTTTCAGTCCATTTAAGGGCAAAGTTCTTCATACAAATGGAATGTTGTATTTTTTAGTAATTTACTCTCTTATTTTTTCTAAGTATGACAAATGGAAATTAAATAAAGTTCAGATAAAGTCTAGGTTGTGAATAAGTCAAAGATAATTTAATTCAACCTTAAAATAAGCTTAATTCTAAACTGTCCATCAAGATTAGAATGTTTCATTAAAATAAAAGAGTTCTTTACAATTTTGGGTTTTATGGGTTTGCTTAGTGATGTAGTATGGCAGTTATAACTGAAGGCTTCTAATCATGTAACAGAATAATGTTTTGAGTTTTTTTTCTTCCCTACTATCTAGTTAGTCAAATGTTTTATCCAAATGACCACTAGATGTAATAAAGAAATTTATAGGGAGGTCTACATTTATCAATTTTTTAAAATTTTTTTGAAGCCACAATATTTGGATATTATTGTGATTTATTCATTTACAAAACTGAGGTATTTCTAAAAATATAAATGTCATGTGTAATGGAGAAAACACTGGATTTGGACAAACCAGAAAACGTATATTACAGGAGAATTCAATCTCTGCCACTTATAAGCTACTGGACTTTGAACAATTGTTTTACTTCTTGAACCTCAGTTTCCTCACTTGTCAAATGAAGGAATTGAGTGTCCAATTTATCAACCTATGATGCTATAAAAATTTTATGGCAGTGTCTAATTTTTTTGGAATATTACATTTTCCATAGGGATAGAGATAGAGTAATTGGAATAGGGAACTACTGGACAAGGAAACTCTTTTTAATACTTCAAGGTCAGAACCTCATCTATAGTTTATATTCTAAGAGATCTGCCTAGAACAATAAAAAAGGTAAGAGGAATTGTTCACGGTCACATAAGCAATGCACTTTTTCCTAATTACTTCTTCAAAATTGAAATGTGTACCATGAACAATAAAAAAAAAAATACTTGCACTGAACATTGTGTGGGATATAATATTTAAAAGTATTCGGGAGCTGGGCCTGGTAATGGAATCAGTGATTCCTTGGCCACTACGGATGCCCCAGATATTGAGCTCTAACCAGAGATTTTGCCACCTAACTGAAGCAGCAAAAAAAACGACCCTTAAGCCAACATTGAAAGAAAAAAAAATTCATTTGGGGTAGATGTGAGAGATGATCCTTCCTAGGTGGGGATGTGGAGCCAAACTGGCTGGGCTAGTGGAAAGGGAAATAAGAGAAATCTAATCCTTAGTCAGGATTAGGAAACTACTGTCCACTGGCCAAATCTGTTTATTTTATTTATTTTTTTATATTTAAATTTTTTTTTATTGTACTCAAAATTGCTGAGACCATATTTAGTGCATGTGCATTTCAGAAATAGGTGGTCTTTCTTTTGCCCGCAGACCAGTTTGCTGACCTCTATGTTATATTCCTGGTTTCTTGTCATAGAGGCCCTAAAATCAATTTGCTGAAGTTCAATCAAGAGTCTATAGGTCCCCTAGTTAAGGGTTTCCCTAAACCATTAGCCTTAAAGATAAATAATTTGATTGGATTGATTTGTGTGCCTTTTCCCTGTGTGACTAAAACAAGAAGTAGGTCTGTTGAGGCTAAGGGACAAATTGTTAAACCAGCTGATAACAGCAGCAACAATAGATGGCATTTACATAAAGTTTTAAGTTTACAAGGGGCTTAATAGATATCATCTCATTGTAAAATAACAACCCTGAGAAGTAGGTACTAGTGTTAACTGCATTTTGCAGATGAAAACTGAGTCAGAAAAAGATAAAATTACTTGCCAGAAGCGAAACTGGAATTCAGGACTTCCTGACTCCAGGCCCAATGCTCTGTCCAGTGAAATCAAGCTGAGGTAATTGGGTGAATGCCAGTAACTGAAGGAACCTCAGAAGCTGTGTGATCATAGGACCTTAAATGTAAGAGATCGTGGAGCCCAGCCCCTTCATTTTAAAGATAAGAGATATGAAACCCAAGTAGGGCAAGTAACTTGTCCAAAGTCATAAAGCCAGTATATCATTTGAACTCAGATTTTTTTATAGCTTCGTTAAGCCATGCTGCTTCTGTTTACCATGCTTCTCTTTAAAAATCTACAATTATAAATTTATATATATATATATATATATAATATATATATATATATATATATGTATATATATAAAACTACATATATATGTAACTACATATATGTATGTACACACTAAATATTTATGTGTATATATACATGTATATATGTAAATCGTTTTCTGTATGAGGATTGAATTCTTAGTAAATTTTAAATGCCTTTTATATAATACCCTACAGTTGAATAAGATTTGGATTTGAAGTCAGAAGACACTGGTGGGTTTGCAGTTAGAGAAACCAGATTCAAGTCCTGCTTTGGCTACTTAGCAGCTCTGTGTCCAAGTCATTCAACTTCACTAGGGCTGAGTTTACTCATTTTTTTTTCAAAATAAGGAGCCTAATCTAGATGACTTCTAAAGTCCCTTCCAACTCTAAATAAATCTATGACTTTATGATACCTAATATCTAAATATCCCTTTTATCTGTAAATCCCCTTATGGGGAAAACCTCAGTGCCTAGCTACCTATCAAAATGTCACCACCACCATGCCACCACCACCACCCCACCCCCTCCAAATAGTGGAATTTCCCTAGAACTGAGGCTGCAAAGTACCAGAGAAAACTGATTAGTAAACCCTTCTTAGGGACTTGCCATTCTCCAGCTTCCTTTTTTCAGATATTTCACTGGTCAGCTCTTAGGGAACTCTATCTTTTGTGGATTTTTTTTTTCTTATGAGGATACCAAGTTTCAAACATTCATTAAAAGGAAAACCAATACTTGCATGAAATGGTTTCACCTATGGTGAAGGTCCTGAATGTCAAGAAGAAGAAAAAAAGAATTTCTAAATAGATAACATGTTAAAGTTGATAGCCATGCTGTTGCTTGTTCAGTACTGACAAATGTCATTTTGTGGTCAAAAGGTTTTGACTGTAAATGTACAAAGTTCAAAATAACTGTATGTTTTGTAACGTTATTAGCTGAACTGAAATATCAAATGCATTTTTAAAAAATCTCCTTCAGAAACTCATTACTTCCTAAAGAACTAAATTAATGAAATTAAAAACAAATCTAACAATTTAATCAAGTATCCTAGTGAAACATTTAAATTAACTTATTTCATCAAAAATGTGAAAACTAATCTCATTAAGTGTTCTAATCTAGAACTTCTTCTAAAACTTTTTGAAGCATTTGATTAAAAAATACATTTTCTGAAAACAATCATCAGTTGATCCTCCAAATTTAAAAAAAAAAGAACTAGCACCATTTTCTTAACCAAAAATGGACTTTACTATATACATGCAGGACCCAAAAGTCATCATTTCTAGATTTGACTTCAAGAGATTACCTTTCCTAGGCAGGATTAGATCAAAAGATAAATCAATATTTTCTTCTTCTAACATTCCTATGCTTTATCCCTCTGTATAAAATCAAAAAAGTGACATATTTAAAAAAAAAATTCTGCCACCCATCTTTTCTACCCCAATATTCTTCCAGTGATGCTACATGACTGCAAACCACAGAAAGCTGTAATTTCCCCAAAATCAAAATATCAAGTGACCCAAACATCAGTGGAGAAATGCATTATCAGTTTAAGTTACAAGGCATTACCAAACATGACAGAGATTCAGAGTAAAGTGAGCAGAAGTAGAACAATTCATACAACAATAGCATTGTAATGGAAAACAATTTTGAAAAACATAAGAATTCTGAATAATGCAATGAAAAACTCAGATTTTACAGGACAGATGATAAAGTATGCTACTCACACTTGACAGAGATAGATTTAAGATGCTGAGTAAAACAATTTTAGACAGCTAATGTAGGATTTTTTTTTGCTTGACTATGCATATTTATTACAAGAACTTTTTCTTTTTTTCTTTTTTTTACCCAGTGGGTTAGAGGAATGGGGAGGGGTAGAAAAGAAGGGCAAAAGAAGCAATAGGGAAAGGAGGTGGGGGGCAAATGAAGAAAAGGTAACAGAAGGAATGTTAGAAAGAAGTACATATAAGCAGAACAAATGATTAAAATCACACTTTACATAATAGAGATAAGTATTTTCATGTGCAATCCTCTTTTTCTGTTCTTTTATGTATGTCAAACTGCTCCTTTTATTTGGTGTTTGTTGAGAATAAAAATACCATTTAAAAAGACTATGGAAATAAAATGTTTGAAAACCATGCAGATAATTTTAAATATAAATCTTTTTAATTACTTCTTTAACTTTACTAAGGTTCTATCTATACAACATCCAAAACTGTGAATTAAAAGATTAAAATTCAAGGAACAACTCAAATAATTATCTTATCAAATCTCAAGTATTCAGATATTTCTACATATTTGAATATAGACTTAAAGGTTCAAAGAAGTAGAACTGGAAAGGATCTCGGAAGTTACCTAGTCCATTTGATAGGAAAGGAAATCGGACCCAGAGAGGTTATGACTTGTAAAAGACTCTCAGTGAAATTGTCCATATTCATATGTGAATTAAGGTGCTGAAATTTCAAAGGCTGTGCTTTTTTAAAAAATAGAAATTGCCTCACATAAATTACTCCACTCTGTAGAATAGTTTCCAATATTTTTTCATGAAATGAGTATCTACATTTTAAAATGTTAATAACTTTTGCTTTTATACCAATCATTTCTAGATACAGATCCCTCATGACCACTGAATTTTTCCTTGTGTTCAGTTATTTGGTTTGTCATTCTTTTAGTGATCATCTCATTTTCATTGTGGTAGTTGGGCATATTGTTCATCTATTTGGGCTTATTCACTCTAAATTATTTTATACAAGTCTCATATTTCTCTGAGTTCCTCATATTTTTCATTTTTACTATACGATAATATTCTATCGCATTCACATACTACAGTTTATTTAGGCATTTCCACAACTGCTAGGCACCATTTTGTTTCCATTCTTTGGTATCATAGAGAATGCTGCTAACAGTTTCACTAGATTATAAGCTCCTTAAGGGCATGGGAAAGGTGATATTCATTTTTGTAACCTTTAAACTGCTTTGCACCTATTTGACACTCCTTATAAGATTTTGAAGAAATGATTACGTATGCTTACCTCCTATGGTACTGTTTTTGCAGTTATTTTGTGGTAATAAGAATAGTAAAACAGTAAATTAGTAGTAGGACTAATAGAAAGAATAGTTTTGTTACTTATTTTCCCCTTATACTGAGATGATTCCATTCATAAAACTTACATTCTTATATTAACAATCGCCCTTTGTCACCAACATGATGAAATTCTCATTTTAGCAGGAATGTAATTTGACTCTTTCTCATTTGTTACTGCCATATGCCTCCTAAAAGTTCCACAATATTCACATTTATTTCCAATGGAAACAACACTTGAATTCACTCAGCAGCAATGCCAGGTCCTGTTAACACTCAACTACTACTTTCCATGGGCATTTAATTGAATGTCAACAATTATTCAAGATTTCTTGTCCACACTTGCAATAACTCTGTTTCCTCTGAGTTATTAGGCCAAAAGTCAGACATCAGTGGTATACAGAAAGAATTTATAGAAGCTGTCATGATTAGGAGAGGGTTGGACTGTTAGAATAAGGACCCAGATAATTTGAAAGTGGGGGAGACAGGGAAACAGATAACAGTGCAAAGTTCAGACAAGCACAGTATATTACTATCTATACAAGGTACACAATTTGTCAGAAATGTTACCCTAAAGAAATCAGTAATGCTACTAAACTTGTCATAGACAGTCCTGGCTAAGATTGTGTGGAATCTTAAGTTTAGAGTTAACTTAGACTTTAGGCATTTTTAACATCTGTATGACTGTAAATTTTCTCAGTGTCTGATTTACGTTTTGCTTCTGAAATTATAAACATTGATTTTTGAAATATGGTTAATAAAATTGTTCCAAAGAGCCTTTTCTGCACCAATTGGTTTTGACCAAATTAATCTTGGTAAAGATATCAATTTTTTTTGGGGGGGGCACAATTTCAAAGGAAGGAATAGAGGAAGGAAGGGGGAGGAAGAGAAAGAAGAAAAAGAAAAAAAAATTTAAGTTACTTCCAAGGTATTGCCAAAACAGAAAACTAGAGAAAAAATAATTTTTATACAAAAGACTTGCCCAAATACTCCCTTATTTAGTTCTAATTTTAATGCTGACAGGTTTTTCAATTAAAATGATTATTGATAAAAAGCTGATAATACAAAACTTTTCTTCTTTTAAAAATGTGATTTTTTTAGAAATATCTTTATTTCCAAATAAATTGTTTTTGTTACCCAGTGATTCATCCCTTGTAAGTTTCAGGGAGGTGTATGTGCTGTGTTTTGCCCATGTAAGTTCTATGTGTCCACGTGGTAAGTCTAGAGACTTTGATGCTGTGCCAGAATGGGATAAAAGTTTTGGGCCAGGGGATGACCACCCTGCTCTCCTTAGAAGGAATAGCAGATTAACAAACAGACATAGCAAGTAAGAAATCCAGTTATCCAAATTGATAGCAAACAGAAATCAAAGAAGCTAGAGAAGAGCACATATATCTAGCAGACAATACACATGGTAAATGCATTCTACCTTGGGGAGGGAGATATCTCTGCTCAACCACTAGAGAGTCTCACAACTTACTACAAGGGAAATTCCTCAAAGTCTGTAGCACTATAAGGTGGGGATAAGGTTGCATCTCCTTCTTCTGTTTGGAAACATGAAGACAATAAGCCAAAAATATCAGGAGCTTTTTTCTTCCAAGCTCTCACCAACCTCCACCCTCTCACACCTGCAGGACATTGAGTAATCCATCTCCACGATAAGGAGGGACCCCTGCAAATGGGCTTTGAGGATCAGGTTACACAAAAAAAAAATTTTTAAAAAAAGAAAGAAAAAAATCAAGCAACAGGCATTTATTAGGTGGTTACTATTTTCCAGGCACTGTAAGTGCAGAAGTGGTAAAGACACAGAAAGAGTCCCTATCCCTAACAGGGGAGACTATCATCGAAATAAACAGGTGTATGCACAGTAGATACTAAGGAAAAGGAAAATGACCTTAGAGGAGAAGGCTCAGAAGTCTAGGACAAAGGGATGGCCTCCTACAGCAGGCAGCATTTGAGCAATGTCTTAAAAGAAGTCGGGGCTATCAGGAGACAGAGCTGCGAAGGGAGGGCATTTTCAACATAGAAGGAAAAGCAAAGGGTCAGAAGATGACGTTTTGTGCAAGGAACAGGTGGGCTCCTGAATGTCTGGACCACAGCTTTTCTGGAGTGGAGTAAAGTATGCAATTATTGAAAGGACAGAAAGGGACCAGATGGGGAAGAGTCTTAAATGCCATACGACTTTATAGTTGACCATAGAGGTAAGAGGGAGTCACTAGAGGTTTGCTTTTTATTTTATTTTTTTTTTAGTGGAGTGACAAGTTCAGAAGGCAAGGGGCTACATTTTCAAAACCTTTGTTAAAGAACAAACTTAGTCATTATAATTTCACAGTATTTAGTTTCATTTTTTTCTTTTTTTAGTGTTATTATACTAACATTTATGCCACATTAATATTTTCAGGAAAAATGACCAAATATATTCATGTAAAATTAAAGAAATTTACTTAATTACAATTCATTTTAATTCCTCAAATGTGGAATTAGACCATACACACAGATTCTTCCATTCACACGTGCACATGAAATAAACTCTTATTGGCTACCCCTTTTGCAAAGTTTTCAAATACACATAAACGTATCTTTTTGTATTTGAACAATGGATTAGAAGTTATAATTTAGGCTTGAAGTAAGAAGAAACTTTCTAACAAATTGACCTATTCAAAAATGGGAGTGTTTAACCACAGGAAGCATTGAGTTCCCTTCACTTGTGTTCTTCACGCAAAATTTTGATGAACAAATGCTGTATACTGTACAACGGATTTTTGCTGAGGTACTGGTAGTATTAAATGGCCTCTGGAGTGTCTTCCAATCCCAAGATTCTATGATTCTGTAAATATTTGATAGTGTAACACCAACCTTCTTTGTCCACTGACAACAGTTGAGATTTACAAATATTCTCTTAAAGTTACGTGATATTTTATTTTGTGTCTGTTCATTTATAGAACCTAAGTCTATTCCCAAAGGAGTAGACAGCTTCCTGTATTTTCTCAGCCTCTTTCTCTCTTTGCTTATGCGTATATACAGGGATTAGGGACTGAGATAAGTTCTATAATACAAACAAACATCCTTCTATGGAACAACCCATGTAATGTGAGTATTACAGAATTTATCTGCAATCTTACAAGGGCAGAGTACTGAGAGACTGCCACTTCTTTCATTTTGAATACTCTCTTAGTGCAACTTAAGATATCATGAAGAATTATACAATTGAAGGAACAAATGGGTTTTAAACATCCACATCTATGCTATCCCAGATTCAAGGATGGGTATTAGTTTAGCTGCTGTACTGCCACATGAGCTAGCTGCTTCATAATTGGTTTGCCATCCATGTGGACTCTTTCCTAATCACATTTCCCCAACCTTCTATTTTTGGAACCCATGTCAAAGATTTTACACTTTTCCCTGTTATATTTCATCTTGTTATCTTCTAACCTATCAATGTTTCTTTGAATCTAGATTCTTTCATTTCCACCCTGCCCCCACCTTTGAATCACCTGTAATTTGATAAGCTTGCCTTTGATGTCCTCATTTAAATCATTGATAAAAGTGGGGAACAGAAAGCTTGCCTAACAGAGCACATGAGCCCAAAGGCAAGAGTCCAAGTTCTGATGGAAGACGGAGGAAGATCAGATTGTGTATGAAATGGATTGAAGCTACTTAGGAAGGGTCATGATGACCTAGTTATGGGCAAGATAGGATGAAACCTAACTTGTCAGAGACCAGAGTTTTTATTTACTTTATCTGTTGAATAAATCAAAAGAACCTCAAAATGTGCTTGTGTTTTTGTAAACATAAAATAAAGACATACTTCTTTTGTTAAGTTATGGCTTATCACTAGGTATGTAACTTAAACAGGTAATTTTATTTAAATATTCCTTTCATAAAACAAATTGAGATTCAGTATCTTTAATATTATAAAGTAGTTCGGCTACCTTTGATAAAGTGATTCCAAAGCCTTCTCAAATTCCTTTGGTCACTGTTTCTGAGTCAATATCTTGATGTCACTTAACTTAAAAATATACAATTCCTTACTCCATCACATTTATTTTCTTAAATTTTATTTCTTTAGTTAAAAGCCTGGATTACTGTACAGTTTTCTCTGGAGGCTATTTAATAAATAAAATAGTTTACAATTCTCAAAAAATGAATGACCAGGAATTCACATTTTGAACATCGTATAAACAATAATTTTTGTTTCTTAGTGTAATGGTACCATTAATTATTTTCCACCATAAATAAAATGAGTTAGAAATTAAAAGTCAATAGAGGTTACTTAGTAAGGCTAAAAATATTTTCTGAAGAATTATGAGGCAGATCAAAATTTTAAAATATTTTAAGCAAAAAATGATTTTTGGAACTTTGTGACAAGACAAACCTGTATTTTTTAAATGTCATTCATCATATTCACTTCCAAAACGTGTTTTAATGAATCAGATAATTGTAAGAAATGTTTTCTGCCAATTTGCCACTAATCTGATTTTTTCTTCTTCCTTCTCCATTTAAAGGCAGATGTTGGGGCCACATATTTATTTTCTGAAGAAACAAGGCTGTCTGTTTTTCCTAGCAAAAGGAAGCAGATAAAACCTGCTTCTAGTACTGAATGACCTTTCTGTGGTTTGGAAGGTCTTTCAAATTAGTAGGAAGACAATACAGTCTTTATAGCTTATAAAGATGGGAATCAGTTGAATCCCTAATAATAATAACTGACTGACATTTATAGAGTGCTTTATAGTTTACAAAGTGCTTTACATGTATTATCTCATTTGGTCTCAATAAAAGCACTACAAAATATTGCTTTTCAAGTATTCCTGTTCTACAGAGAAAACCTGGGGCGTCTCCTCTTCCGTGCAGATCCTCAGAAAGTCCTTCCCAGGCCAGAGAACCTCTGTGGATTACCACTCACTAAAATAATAATTCACAAGCCCCTGGTACTGTGTTTGTTCTTATGAGCTGACCAGAGGACACATTGGTAGAAACCGAAGATTGTTGAAACAGAAGATCCTGGCTTAACATAACAAAGAAAGAGACCAGCTAAGATTCCCTTAATATTCATATGGAGTATAACCTCCCTCAGGTTACAATGCCACTAGTAGGGAAGGTGTACATGTAAAATACTTATATGTCTATTTCTATATGTACATATGTAGGAGAAGACACCCTTGTGATATATGTGTGTATGGATATATACATATATGTATATATGTGAAAGGTATGTGCATGGGTATATACATGTGTATGCATGTATGTATATGTGTGTATGTATATATACATATATATGTGTATATGTATATATATATACATATGTGTGTATGTGTGTGTGTATATATGTATATATATATATAGCCTCTATGTGTGTGTGCATGTGTGGAAGAAAGAGAGAGAGAGAGAGAGAGAGAGAGAGAGAGAGGGATTACATGAGGCCAAGACACAAGCTTGATTGAGTGAACTTACATCTATATCAGTGTCTTCTCTTCATTAATCACACCTCTCTCTACTGCTTTCTGCTAAAGATTACTCTAATTTTGTCTGCTGATAGTGTTCCTGTGGCTGGATATCTGCTATGCTTATACTTTCTAGTATTCTCTTTATCCTTGATTTGATAAAGAGAATACTAGATCTCTCTCTTCAGTGTCATTTGTTAGCCATCTCAAATCCTATTGCCAGAATACGAAGACTAGAAAGCCTCTCTCTGCTCAGGCCAGGTTTATAATACTTTAGTCATAGCTGCACTTATGGGACTCAGAATACAAAACAGACCAACTACTTTCAGGCTAGCATGACAATTTGTTTTAATTACATGTGTCTGGTTTTAAATTATTATTCCTGTAACTCCTATCTAACTCCTAATGGGGATACTCTATCTCAAAAACTCATTTCAGGGTGTATAATAAATGTTTATTGACTTACTGACTATGGAGTCCACTTTTCTCCCAAGATCTCTAACTTGTCATATAGATGAATCAAATGAAGAACAATAGCAAAGGAAGGAAAGGATAAAAAGCTAAAGGAGTTGGCAAAGTAATGATCTTTCTCCCTCCTATTTCATATTCTTGACTTTATGATGTACACCTGTCAGCACCAAAAATAACCTGACCATGCTAATGATCAGTGAAAGTGGCTTTCTGTTTTCCTACATTAATATGGAAACTGAGGTTCAGAGGAAGCAGCCAAGTAACTTGTTTGTGTTCAGAGCCTTCTGAGTTCAAGGTCAGAGTTCTTTCTACTGCTCTACAGATGCTTTCTATAACTGTCACCAAATATAGAGAAAGAATGAAACTGAAGGAAGTAAAAGATGTCTTCAAGTGTCTGAAGGACCGTCATGTGGAAGAGGGATTACAATTGTTCTGCTTGGTCCCAAGGGGAGGTCTAAGATGAGTAAATAAAAGGAAGCAGATTTCTACTCGAAATAAAGAAAAAAAAATCCTAACAATCAGAGTCAACCACAAGTGGAAGGGGCCACATTCTGAATTTTCTTATAATAGGGTTTGAACACAGGGTACATGGTGTCTTGTCAGGAATGTGGTAGGGGGAGATTTTTTTTTTAGTTATGTGTCACACTAGCTGTATTTGAGATAGCAAGGTAGTTCAGGGCAGAGAGTATAGGGCCTGAAGTCAGGAAGACTCATGTTCATGAGTTCAAATATGGTCTCTGACACTTACTACCTGAGTGACCCTGGGCAAGTCATTTAACCCTGTTTGCCTCAGTTTAGTCATCTATAACATGAGCTGGAGAAGGAAATGATAAACCGCTCCAGATTCTTTGCCAAGAAAACCTCAAATGGAGTCACAAAGAGTTGGACACGATTGAAACCATTCAATGACAACAGCTGTAGTTGAGGCAGCACGGTGTGGTGCAAAAAACCCTGAACATGGACTCAAGAAGCCTTAGTTTCAAATCTTCTTCAGGTACTTAATAGCTGTATGATTCTGGGGAAGTCACTTAATTTCTCTTACTCTGTTTCCACAACTTAAAGTGGAAATTTTTAAATGGCACCTACATTGAAGAAAACTTATGAAGGTCAAGTGAGGTAATGCAAGTGAAAAACTCTGAAGATCTAAAAGTACTATGTTTTTCAGTTGTTTCAGTCACATCCGATTCCTTGTGACCCCACTTGGGGTTTTCTTGGCAAAGATATTGGAGTGACTTCTCAGTTCCTTCTCTAGATCATATTAGAGATGAAGAACTGAGGCAAATAGGATGAAGTGACTTGCCCAGGGTGACACAGCTATTAAGTATGTTAGGTCAAATTTGAATCTGGGAAGATGAGTCTTCCTGACTTCAGGCCCTATACTCTATCTACTATGCCACTTAACTGCCCTAAGTACTATGTGATTGTGAGTTATTATTATTGTATGATCTCAGGTCTCCCTATCCAAAGATATTAAAATTCTATAACTGAAATTTAATAGCACTTTATCAACCTTAAAAATTCTCAGCTGAACTTGAAAAACATAAAAGTGTGAGATATTTTGTTTTCCTTAATTCAGAATAACTTGGCGGCCACTTAGTTATAGAAACCAGAATAATAGCTGTTGAAATAATGCATATTATTTTGGAGTAACTTGACACACATTACCTTATTAATCTTTTCATCTTTACTTTATCTTTTGACCTATAAGAGATTCTCCTTGAAAATATGGCTAAAATACTCTCAGACTGGTCAGAGATTATTCTGATGAATCAGAAACTCTGTGTATGTATGCATGCATGTGTGTGTATGTGTGTGTATGTGGCGGGGGTGAGAGAGAGATAGAGAGAAATAATGTGCTAAGCTAGACGAAATTATAATAAGACCAAGTCAGAACCCTAGAATTTGAATTACGGCTTTATTATTTCATAACTTTGGATATGCCACTCAAATTTTTTGAGCCTATTTTCCTCATTTGTAAAATGGGAATAATAACTCTGAAGAAATAGAATAATGATGATAATGATGTTGATGATGCTGATATCCAGCATTAGTGCAGCGCTTTAAAAACTACAAAGCACTCACATATTTTAGCTCATCTGATGCTCTAAACAAACCTGTGAGGTATTTGTTATCAATATCCTTACTTAAAACATGAGGAACCTGAGGATGAGAGAGGTTAAGTGATTTGCTCAAGGTCAGATAGTTAATAATTGACTGAGACAGAATTTTAACTCAGGCATCCCTAACTCTACATCCAGTGCCCTATTCATTATACTTTCCCTTGCTGCAAATGTTAAATTAAAGTGAATTATTAATATTATTATATTCTATTAATGTAATGGAATGTAATATGTGAATTATTAATATTATTACATTCTATTATTATTCTATATCTATTCTATACTATATTCTAATATTATTATGCTAATTTAATAGAATGCAATATGAAATATATAATATTCTATTAATTTAATTAATGCAACAATAAAATACAATCTCGCCAACATGGAATCTAGGCTCCTCAAACTAAATGAATTTCTTAAGTCCCCAGAAGTCACTTTACTCTGCTCTGCTAATCAAACATTTCCATAAAGAGACAAGAGGTGGGAGCAACTAGATGGCACAGTAGATAGAGCACGGGCCCTGTAGTCATGAGGACCTGAGTTCAAATCCAGCCTCAGACACTTGATACTTACTAGCCATGTGACCCTGGGTAAGACACTTAACTCCATTGCCTAGCCAAAAAGAGAGAGAGAGAGAGAGAGAGAGAGAGAGAGAGAGAGAGAGAGAGAGAGAGAGAGAGAGAGACAAGAGGTGGGCTGGGGGTAGGAGGGTCTCATCTACAAAAGTTAACTGCAACCATATCCATATTGCATAACTTTGCTTTGTTATCTTCTTTGCCTATCTGATTCCATGATTTTAGTCTCAGAATCTCTCAAACAGGTAGATGAGTCTGAAGAGTCCGAGCAGTATGGTTATGTTTTAGCTTAAAAACAGCTCTGTGTATTTTAAAATAAAGAAAATTAGTCAATCTCATAGATTAGAGGAGGAGCTTTCTGCTAAACGTGAAAAGGTCTTCTAAAGGTTTTGATCAGAGTATCAGTACTGGAGTTGGCATGAAAAGCCAGGATTTTTTTTTCCACCTTGGCATCCACATGTCTTAATATCTTCAAGCTTTTTTGGCCAAGTTTGGAAAACCATAGTTCTGAGCCAGATCCATCCCCACCACATTGCCAAGTGTAAATCCAAGCAAAAATTGGATGACAGTGATGGTGGTAGCAGAGAATGAAGTGAGAAGTTGGGCCAATACATTTCCTTCCTCCTGTGAGAGGCAGTGGCAGATATGGGATGTGGAGAGGGGAGAATCACTCTAAAGGTAAGGACCATAAGCATTTTCTTATTTGTATTTTCCACAAAAACAAGAACAGAATTTCTGAAGTTTAGTATATAAAATTCAAGTACACAGTCATAGATCTGGAGCAAGGAAAAACCTTAGAAGTCATTTTGTCCAATCTCCTCAGTTTACAGATATAGAACCTGGGCCTAAGTTACATAGGGAATAAGCTGCAGTACTGGGATTTGAACTCAGGTCCAACCATCCCAAATTCAGCACATTTTCCACTACACAACAGACTTTTTCATCCTTCCAAATGTAACAACCCAGGCTTAACATCCAGTATTAACATATAGCATATATTTAGAGGAAGAGTGTCATAGGGAATAGAGACTGGTCCCAGGAGGCAGGAAGATCTAGGTTCTAAGTCTCAACCACAACAAATACTAGCTATGTGACCCTAGGTAAGTCATTTATCCTCTCAGTGTTATAGGTTATTATCTAAAATTATAAATTATATAAAGAAGGTAATGATGCAAGGGCCTTTGTAGAGGAAGTTTCCTCATTCAGAGTTCTCTTATCAATTGTAGAGAACATTTAAGGTTTTTTTTTTTCCCTTTGATATATGTTTGAACTACTTTTAGGGCTTTAATCCAACCATATTATGTCAATCCGGAGAAAACATTTAAAAAACTCTATTAATTATTTAAATGAAAAAGAAAGAGATAATGTGAATTTAAAAAAAAGACTGTCAAATACTGGTCCATTTCCCTTTTGAAGCCTAGATAACACTTTTAGATAGGTTCTCATTAGTCATTTACAGATTGTAGTGATGTATAACTGAAAATCAGGAGGTTATCAGATTTCATGTTACCTAATAACAGAAGGCTCTAAGGTCTCCTTGCTTCTAGAAATAATAATCATAACTTAATAGGATAATATATGAGGGTATTATTTTAAAAAAAGATGATGTTTCAGAAAAAAAAGGGGGAAAATTAATAGGTCATGGTAAATAAATGCTGGTTGAATTGAATTATTATGGATTTAGAGCCAGAAAAGTTTTTTGAGATTACCTAGTCTAACTCCCCTCATTTTGCAAATAAGGAAACTGAGGCCCAGAAAGATTAAATAACTAGTCCAACATCAGTTAAGTAGTAAGTCACATTAAAAAGGAAAGCCAACTCTGACACCAAATCCAGCCCACTTTCCTCTGGGCCAGGTAAGTGCATCATATACTGTTCTCACACTGTACTACGTGATGTAGTGGAAAGAACAGTAGATTAGGGTCCAGTCCTAGATTCGAGTCCCAAATCTCTTATACACTGGCTATAACATCTTCAACTCAACTCAGCAGAATGTAAGCTAGAGGGAAGGGTCTGTTTCATTTTTGTCTCATATCTAGCACAGTCCTTGGCACTTAGTGTTATGTAATAAGTGTTCATTAATTGAATTCAACAAAAATTAAAGCCTAAAAATACACAAGGCCCTGTGACATTCTATGCATTGAAGGAGTTTACATTCTAATGATCCACAGATAAGATAATAGAAAATGAACTGAAGAGAATGAGCACACTAAGTGGAGGGATGTTCCAGTAAGAGATAGTGTTCTTCTCTTCATGACCCCATTTGGGATTTTCTCGGCAAAGATATTGGAATGGTTTGCCATTTCCTTCTCCAGCTCATTTTACAGATGGAGAACCGAGGCAAAAAGGGGTAAGTAACTTGCTTAGGGTTACACAGCTAGTAAGTGAAGATGGATCTTCCTGATTCCAAGCTCAGTGTTCTATCCACTGCACCGCATAGCTGCTTCTAGGAGGACAAAGGACCTAAGCTAATTCCTGAAGTAAGTTAAGGGTTCTAAGATGCTGGAAGGACTACATTCCAGGACTGTCCAAGAGTGTTATGAAACCAATCTGAAGTTTTGTGGTCTTAACCTCTCTGAGATTCTACCTTTGCATTAGATCGAGAAATTAGAAAAGTAATCCAAAGCACTCACAGTTTTTGGAACTTTTTTTTTTCTTAGAAATGTACGCTTGTGCTTGTTCACAACTATAATGTTAAGAACAGATATCTGTGATTATAAATTTAGAGATAGATGGGAATTTAGCAGTAATTTAGCTAGATCCCCTCATTTAATAGGCAAGGACATTAAAATCCACAAAAGTCAAGTGAATTGCTTAGTCACATTGGTAGTAGATGGCAAATGCAAGAGTCATACCCAGTTCCTCAGACTCCAAATCCAGCTTGCTTTTCATTATACCATATTTGCAGAGCTCTTCTTGAGCTCCCACATTTGTTTTTGCATTTCTTAATCCAGATATTCTACCTTTTTCAGTGTATAGTTTACTATTTTTTTTATTCCAAGTTGTGGTAAAATAATGGAACTGCTCCCTACATTGAATCTAATCACCTTCAGAAGACAGAGTGGTCAGGGTTTGGGAGGAGGGGGAGCAGGAACTACATACAGGAGGGAAAAGTCTCCTGTGAAAGCAACAAAAGGAAAATTTGCAGCCACTTCTGTTCAAATCTAGGGAAACTGGAACGCATGACTGCTCCTCCACTGGTTTGGTGCCAAGCCAGAACTTTCTGGAAACTTAAGAGGCAGTTCATGTTAACGTGCCTACTAACATGTCTAAATTGTTTAGACATTGATTCTTCTTCACTCGTGCTTCTTCAAAGACATAAAAGTTTGAATTTCTGGTAGTTTGGGATTAAAGTGACTTTTTTTTCCCCACTTCAGCTAACTCACACTCACTACTTATTTTCAGCCTGATTCTGGTAAGTCGAGATACTTACTTATTCCTTGTCTATACATAGTAATGAAGTAGAAATCTGATCAGTATTACAATGATTTCCCTTAAGTTTTCCCAACTGCCAAGAAAATTTGAACTTGGAACTGGTCTTCAAGTGAAGAAGATATTCTATTTCTCTGAGATCTCATTTGTTCTAAATTTCTATAAATGCTATTTTTCTGCTTCCATTCCTAATGATCAAATTTTAATTTTCCAGGGGTTATAACAAGAATATAGATGTTTAAGTAGGGCAAGATGATTAGGGATTTGCACAAATTTAGAGGGCACTAATAGTAGTTGCCATTCTTCCATAGGAAGAATGATTAGTTAAAAATAGACAGCTACTTTATAGTGGATAGCATGTCAGGCCTGGAGTCAGGAAAACTCATCTTCCTGAGTTCAAATCCAGCGCACACACTTACTACAGGCTTTGTGACCCTGCAGAAGTTACTGTAGCCAGTTTACCTCAGTTCCTTCATTTGTAAAATGAGCTGGAGAAGGAAATGGCAAATCATGCAGTATCTTTGCAAAGAAATCCACAAATGGGTTCATAAAGAGTAGAACACAACCAAAAATAACTAAAGAACAAGAGCAAAAAGGTAGCTACTAGGCAGTGGACAGGGGTGAGATTATCTACCACACCCCCCTTGTTACTTTCATCTCCATCCACCCTGCCTTATTATAAATTCAACTGTAGACTTCCTCAGTTTCTACTTTCTCTTCTGATTCTTTCCACATCAACTCCTGGCCCCTTTTATTGTGGTATAATGGAAAGATAAATGGCTTTAGAGTTAAAAAGTTTGAGGTGAGTCCTGATTCTACCACTTGCTAGTCATGCAACCATAGGCAAGACAAGTCAATTCTTTTGTCCTCTTAGTTTTCTCATCTCTCAAATGAGATTAGATGGTTAGATGATTGCAAAGATTCCTTCAAGCTATAAAGCTATGCTGTTAATTCTATATTTCTTCCTCCTCAAATTCTGTTGCTCACTGAGACCCAGCTTCCTCCTGAAAACAACGCATGTCTTGGAACCCTCTCCAAATTTGGCTATCCCTTTCCTACTGCTATGTTTAGATGCTTCTTTGGTCACCATGACTTAGCAACTCCTTTCATGTTCATTCCATTCTGTCCAGATCTTTGTTACCATGTAAAGATCCCTGGTCACTCTCCCTCTTCTCAGTAAGTTCAGTACCTGGCTTACAGTCTTCTTCTAACCCTAGCTCTTTCAGACACCCTCATGGCCTTAACTCCCAGAACTCTGTTCTTCAATCTATATCAACTATTCACAGGAGAAATTCTACCTTAAGCTGGCTGTCTCTCACTCACATCCTCACTTTAGATGAAATTATCCCAGGTAACAGAATTTCTAGTTATGACTCCAACTGGGTGAAAAAGTTTCAAAAGAGACCTAAGGGAAAGGTATATAGGAAAAAAAGCACAGAAAGAGATTTTTGTATAATATTAATGAAAAACAATGAGACAAAGCAAGGAGCCCAGTTTGGGGAGCCCCTGATTTTTTGGGAGGAGCTGTTCTTCCTCCTGGCCTGCCTTAGACTTGGATAACTCCTGTTTTGTCATGTCTCCAATTATGGACCCTGTTCTGCCCCCATAACACCCCAAACTATAGCATTTCCTCTACCAAAAACCAACAAAAATACTTGTTCATTCTGTGGCTCACTTCCTTAGGAACTTGTTGCTGGAAAAGTAACTAGCTCGTTAAAGTAATACATTCATTAGTAATATTCCTACACTTAATGCCACATTATACATTAACATGTAGTTATGTCATTCCTCCTAGGTAACAAAGGATCATTTTAAAATATGCCTTCTCAGAATAATAGAATTAAATGTAACTTTAAAATATATTAAGTACCTGTTATATGTAAGGCACTACCTAATAATGAACATTTCAGGTCCTAGTTCAGCCTATGCAAGCAGGAAATAGAGAGAGAGAGAGAAGAGAGAGAGAGAGAGAGAGAGAGAGAGAGAGAGAGAGAGAGAGAGAGAGAGAGAGAGAGAGAGAGGTTTTTTGTGGGTAGGCCTTGTAAAACCCAACAAATAACTATTAAGTTAAGCAGATAGTCTGAGTATATGTAGGGTTTATAATATACACTGCTTTTGGTTTTTTTTTAAGAAAGTTTTGAAATTTCATCATGTTGGCTAAACCCCCAATGTGTTATTTCTTTTTGGCTACCATTTTGTATGGTGACTTTATTTAAAGAAATAATTCTACATCTGTGAAATATGAAGCTGGCAAAGATTTAAAGGATATCATGGTGTTTTATCTTAGGGTTTTCCTTACCATTCCTCTGAGACTTGGGAAATCCATGTCCAGTCACAATAGCTCTTAAATAGCATAGCAAATCAACCACTTTTTAGTCTTATCTTAAATCTATTCCAATTGCAAACTCGGGTGAAGTGCCAAAAAATCTATACCATATCGAAAGCTGGCTCATTGCCACAGCACTCAAAAATAATGCACTATAAATAATACAAATTGACAGCTCTTTAGAGCATTGTGTATGGTTTGGTACAATGCCACAAGTCCCTCTATACAGCAAAATGTTTGCAAATTATGTCTCTTACTTTGACATCAATTCCTCTGGATGTAGAACCAGATTCAGATGCACTCACATTTAGTTTCCTTGGGGCTAATGCTCAATGCAGTGATGTATTATTGAAATTCTGGGTAAACGTAACATGGATGAGGGGTGGATATTATATATATTATGTCATTTAACTTTAATTATCTTGTCTTAAGGTAATTTTTTTTTCTGAACACTTCTATTTTTATACACTTCCCTGACTTAAAGATAAATTTGAAAATGAAATAGGTTTCTGGGGGGGGGGGAAAGATTATCAAAATATCTATTTTTTTTCAGCTTCTATATAGAATCACCAAACGCCACACATAGATCCAACACTATTTTGATAGGTATACATTCTAACATTTAGCCAGTTGGAACACTAGTACACATTAACTTACATGAGCATGCATTTTTGGTTTGTTTGTTACAAATTAAAATTTAAAGCTTTTATTAGTTTTCTTTTCTCACTTTTGTAGGAGCTCTTTATTTTGTGCCCTAAAATAAAGCTTTCTCATCATCATTTGCACCTGCTATGTGTAATAACACCAAACGATAGATTAGATTAATTATGAGTCTAGTAATGAGATGACCCAATTAAATCTAATTATCAGATCCCTTTATTTTTAAAACTCTTTCTTCTCAGTCTCCTCCCCCCCTTCCTATAACTGCCTCAGAGATATCACTTTGGGGTTTACACTGTTAGAAGAAACCAAAATTCTCCTTCTGATTTTCTTCTCACCAAGAATATTTTTTTATAAAAACAGCAATGAGAGTAACTACCCCTTATCCCCAACCCAATATGTCATCAACCTCTAGCACATATGTACATACATGCACACGTATGCACACACATGCTCTCACACTTGCTTCCTTTCACTAATGCTCATAACAACAAAATCCATGTTATTTTCAAAGCTTCACTAGAAAAAAAGGGAGGGAAGAAAGGAAGAAAGGAAGGAAGGAAGGAAGGAAGGAAGGAAGGAAGGAAGGAAGGAAGGAAGGAAGGAAGGAAGGAAGGAAGGAAGGAAGGAAAGAAGGAAGGAAGGGATCTGGCACAAATCTATGAATGTAGTATGGATTAAATTAATAAATATCTCTTCACTGAGATGTGATTCAGGCCAAAAAACCTCACTTTCATCAGGAAACCAACAATAATAACTAAATAAATGTTAATACACAGCAAGTTTATTTTCCTTGAATTATTCCATTAGCTGCCTAATCCTCTATAAACAAGTGGCAGTACTATATAGATGGTTTGGAGGTTTAAGGTAAATGTCAAATAAACAAGAGGAAAGGTGAACCCATTTCCTCCTCTACACCCAACATTTGAAATGTAGGTAAACTCACTCCTCCAAAACCACATCTTTCTCTTCCTACCATTCAGGCTTATTCATTCTTCAGTCACCGTCATGCACTGGGAGAAAGCAATGAGAGAGATTGCTCACCAGTATTCATCCTTTGCTCACCAGATTGATAGAGCTACAAGGTTTACTGATTTAGGCAAGTAGAAAACAAAATAAAGGACCCAAATCCACAGGTCTGAATCTTCTTTGCTGCTGGGAAGCGTATGTTGCTAATCATTCGATATATTAAGGTTCTCTCTCAACCTTCAGTTAAGCTTTAAAAAAAACCAAACAAACACTAAAAAACCGTAGTATTTTGGATCATGGTTCAAACCTCAGTCCTATTTTTTTTCTGTTTACCACAAAGCCATTCACTGGCTCTTTCTTTTGGTACCTCCCCTTTGAGAATGAGAATGCGCTAACCTCAAGTCACAAAAAAGTAATGGCCAGTCATCATTTTGCATCAAGAGCAAGCCAACTTTTCCAAATACTGCTAAAATCAGGAGTTATGGAGAAAAAAATAACTTTTAGAACTCAGAAATTCAAAAGTTAATCTCTGGAGGGTACATAGGTGGCACAGTGGATGCGCCAGATGTGGAGTCAGAAGGACCTGAGTTGAAATCCAGCCTTAGACACTTGACACTTACTAGTTGTGTGACCCTGGGAAAGTCACCCCACAATTGCCTTGCCAAAAAAAAAAAAAGCTGTCTGACATCTATAGGCAGAGGAATAGATGAGGCAGGAGAAATTCAAGCATGTGATTATCTTGGCCTCCTGGAGTCAGACAAACCTACATCAGAATTTCAGTAGGCAAAGACTGTGTGGAGGATCCAAGCCAGATCCAAGTACCTAATTTCTAGTCTCTAAACCTACATTGTAAAATTCCTATGGTGGCTCTTTTCCCTCTTCCATTGTACCCACACCAAAGAATCTTTCTCTCCAAAACTCTGACCCCTACTCTCTCTTTCTCTAGAGAAGATCCTCTAGTGACTCTTCCCCTCCAGTTGAAGAAAACTTCTGCAATCTTCCTGGACTACAATTTATGGAAGTCCATATGGTTAGGCTCTGAAAGCCTTTCTCTTCTGAGGAGGAGACAATAACTCTTAAACCTAGTTCCACTCCATTTTAAATGTTTGAAGATATAATTTGTTTCATTCCAACTGATGGCAGAAATAAATTGTTTAGAAATTTTGGAATAGGAAATTAGATCAACAAACAAAGACTGTAGGACTGTGGTTTCCAAAATAAAACATTAAAACGAAGAGAGTAGAGATGATGGCATAGGTAAGAAAAAGAGGCAATGAGGGAATTTGTTTTGCTTGACTATGTAGATTGTTGTAAGGATTTTTTTTTCTTTTTCCCTTTCAGTTGGGTGGAAGTAAGAAGTAGGACCGAGAAAAGCAATTTTAATAAAAAAAAGAAAATATAATATAAAAAAGCAAAATAAAAGAGCATACATTTAGCATCCTTAATTTTTTTCCTCCATACTTTTATTAGACCTATCATTTTCTGTTGCTTTAGAATTTGTTTAGAGCCATTTTTTAATAGGTATTTGGATGGGGTTTGGGGGAGAGCTCAAGCAAATCACTGCTTTTACTCCACCATCTTGGCCAGACCTATCATTTTCATAGTAAAAAATTAGAATGTTTACCTAAGGATCAAGTCCTCATGGATTTATTGGTCTAGACTAGTAAAGAAAAGCGCTGTTTAATCAATTATTCACAAACTGTTTTTTTTTCCCATCAAAAGCAAAGCTTCTTGAGTATTTGGTGCTTAAAGGAATTCAGGTTAGTAATTTCCATCTCAATTTACGTGTCATCTACTACAGGAGACAAAAGAATGTGTTTGGAGTCAGTGTACCTAACTGCAAATGTCTCTGCCACTTTTTAGCCATCTTAACTGTGGCAAATAAATTAATCTCATTGGGCCTCTCTTTCCTCATCTGCAAGATTAGATAACAGAAGTGCCAGACTCACTGCCTGTAGACCATTTGCCAGGCTGCAAAACTCCTGGAGGCCCAAACCCATTAAAATGTGTTTGTGAAATGTTTAGCAAAATAAATAAAAATACAACAGAAGACAGATAATGTTAACTTGTGGTTTTCTACATCAATATGCAGCCCACAGTGATTTGTTTCTATTTGAGTTTGATATCCCTGGGATAGATGACTGCTAAGATTGCTTCAAGGTCAAAATCTTTCTCTAGATATAGGGATTGCCTCTTTGACATCAATGTTATAGGGAACTCTCAAATAAGGAAACTCCCTCAACTAATACAGGGCACCACCTTCTCCACAAATTATACTCTTAGTGAATTGCCTAGAGCACTGAGATTTTAAGTGACTAGTCTAGGATGACACAGCCCTTATGTGTCAGAGATGAAGCTGTGTCATCCCAGCCTCAAGGCTTACTAATTCTCCCTTACTACATCTCAATGATTTCATGATCTTTATCCTAAGAAAGGAATTGTTTTCTCCTTGTTAATTGCTTCAGTAGTCCAATGTATCTGAAAATTACTTTTCAGATCATATAAAAAACTTCTACATATTGAATTTTAGATCCTCCTAGGCCTATGATTATCATACCTCATTTAAAAATCATTATGAAAGAAAAGTGTGAATATCTGATAGTAATATAAAAGTAATATATAAATGATACCAAATATCTTTTGCTTATGATTCTCTTTCTTCTGCTCTTCTTTATTAGTTTAGAACTGTGATTTTATCAGCAAATTATCTTTAACTTAAACTATTTGAGAATTGTCACTCAGTAAGTAACTGAGAGACAAATGGACATAGCAATCACATGTCAATGGGAAAACTTGAAGCCAGGTATTCCTAACCCATATGGCAGCTAAGTGATGCAGTGGGGAGAGCACCCGGTCTGCAGTAGGGAAGGCCTGAATTCAAATATGGCTTCAGACACTTACTAGCTGTGTGACCCTGGGCAAGTTACTTAACCCTGTTTGTCTCAGTTTCCTCATCTGTAAAATGAGCTGGAAAGGGAAATGGCAAATCACTCCTGTATCTTTGTTAAGAAAATCCCAAATGGGGTCATGAAGAATCAGATACTACTAATTGGCTAAACAACAACATTACTGACTTTTGAGGTCCAATGTGCCATGGTGACTCTATCCAGCTATGATGTGGGAATTTGAGAAATGGAGGTTATGAAATCAGATAAATAAGAGGCAGTGGGAAAGGAACAAAGGTTGCTGAGCTATAGATTTGATTATTTAAAATACATAGTGGTTTGGTGGAGGTGAAGGTGCCACTAAATCTCTTTGAGTTAGGCTAGATGACCTTTAAAATCGCTTCCAACCTGAGAGGCAGAGTAATGTAGTGGTATGCGTGCTAAGCCTGCAGTTAGAAAAATTTGGGGTTTGAATTTTGTTTCAAACATTCATTAGCAATACGATTCTGAAAAAGTCAGCTTGGTATAATGAAAAGAGTTGGTTGTTCAGAAGACATTGGGTTGAATTTTGCCACTTACAAACATAGTGACCTTGGGCAAGTCACTGTTCTCCTCTGTAAAAATGAGAAGTTATTCCAAAGGCTGTCATACTGAGGAGGGATTTAATTTGATCTGTTTGACCCCAGGTGAAAGTTGTAAAGAGGCATATGTCATCTTTTCTCAAGGAAAACTTTCTTAGTGAATAGAACTATGTAGAAGTAGAATGAGCTAGCTTGTGAGGTGATAGCTTCTCTCTCATTGGAGATCTTCAAGCAAGGGGTGGATGACTGCTTGATGGGCATGTTATAGTAGGGGTTCTTTTCAGCAGCACTGCCCTTAGACTTGGATAAGAGGGCTCCTACGCCAAACTGGATTTTCACTTTCGAGGTCAGCAGGAGCAATCCAGCTGAGTCTCAGTGATGATGACCTGCAGTTACTACCAGATCCAGATTTTAGAATTGTCTATGCCCTTGACCTCAGCCTATAACCCTTAGGTTATCCTGTGGCTGAGACATCTCTTTTCCTGCCATTGGGCTTTTGTATACACCCTGGGAAAATGCGAAATATTTGCTGTAGTTGCCTCCAGGGTTTTTACACTTTCCTGAAGGTTTCCACCACCTTTACTGGGCCCTGGGAAACTGAGATATTGGCGGGGTGGGGGGAGAAGAAGGAAAGGGCCCTCCAATTGTACCTGGTCTACTCACAGCTGATATGGGGGATGGAGAGACAGTAAGGTGTAACTAATCTCTTTGGGTTAGCCTAGATGACTATAGCAAATTCCCTTTCACTGTGTTGGAGGGTGGTGCATTCAGCCTTCATGAGCACTGCCTCTCTGTTGTCAGAAACCCTTCCCCACTGAGAAACCCACCTACTTGCTCATATCAACCTTCAGGTCATAGCATAGCAGCTAGAAGCCCTACCCACTGATCGGGGTTGACAAGAGACCATGCAGGAGCCACTCTTCCCAGTCAGTCCTACCACCTCCCATCATGCTGAAACAGAACTGTGCCCCGTCAGAGCTGTCTCACCCAGGTCCTGCCCACCCAACCTTAACGAATCTGATGAGATATCATTATGGTAGGTCATCTTGGCCCCATAAAGATTTGCAAGCTCCTCTAGATGTGACAAGTCTTATGAAAGGAAAGATTCATCTCAGTTCAATGCTGAGGAATACTCCCAAGATCTCTAACTCAGAAAACACTCTGCAGATTCCTTCCCGCTATGACAGAATGCCATGATGCTCATAGGATCTCAGATTTCATCACGTCTAGATACAGACTTGCCAATGGGACGAATGGGACCATCTAGTTCCCTGGAAAATCCAGCTTTCTACATGTAGCCAAAACAATTAGTTCCAGAAAGATCCAGAAATATGACCTAATTTCACAGATTCTAGAAGTCTTGGGGATCTTAGCTTTACTTGCCAGAGTCTTGGCTTTTGACTGACTGTAACTGAAGTGGACCAACTATAGACTTAATGCAAAACCAGCTTTTTTTCCCCTTATTTGAGTTAGAAGAGAAAGTTCCTAGGGGAATCTTGCTGGCACAGTGGATAGAGCTCTTGCCTTGGAGTCAGGAGGACCTGAGTTCAAATCCAGCTTCAGATACTTGACACTTACTAGGTATGTGACCCTGGGCAATCATTTACTCCCTCTTGCCTCACCAAAAATCCAGAAAAAGAAAGAAATAAAGAAAATTATAAGGCAGAGTTGAGGCAGAGAAGAGAAAGCTCTCTCTTGCAATAGTAAGGCAGGAAGTCAGGCCCTGTAGGTTATACAATTCTACTTCTGTATGTTTCTTCATCTTATAGTCAGCCTCTTCTTATGATATCACCTTTTAAGTTCTTTTAGATATAGTAATTGTCCAAGTCCCTCATTTTATTACACTCATTTAATTTTAATGAACAGATAATTTGGGCCAAATTTAACTTCTGGAATAATCATTCAATAGAACATATTTTGCTGATTTTCACTGAAACAAATTTTACCTTTAATCTTTTTTTTTCTTTCCTCACATTTTCATTTTTAGATTATATAATGAACCTACTTACCAAGTAACTTTGTACAGATAAATAAATCAATCAACTAGCAAACATGTTTGAAATACTTTCTGTGTGCCAAGCATTATGCTACATAAGATGAAAACTATGTAAATAATAATTCCACTTCTACACTAGGTTTGCCTTCCCTGCCATAGAAGCCTTCCTTGTAACAAATAAGTACAGTAAAGCAAAACAAATCAATACATTGACTGTGTTTTAAAATATATGCCTCATTTTGCACTTATAGGTCACCACATTTCTTCCAAAAGATGGGGAATACTCTTCATCAGTCCTCTGCATTCTCTATTTGACCCTGAGTTACCAAGAGCTATTCCTGCAAAACACATAATTTAGCAAATTTTACCATGCTTGAAAGACTATGAGTAGGTCCTGGTAACAATCTACATCTGCTTCCTGAGGAGCAGCCTAGATGAACACAAAGAAGCTTGTCATCAATAGAATCAAGGATGAATGATGAATTTGACCAGGCCACCTAGGAGAGAAGGAAAATTGCATAATGGTCTTTAGTCCTATCAGGACAACTTTCTATTCTTACATTAACTCTAGTATAGAGGCAAGAAAGGGCACAGAGTGCGCTGTGAGATCCCTGTCCAATGATGAAAAAGTTGACCTTACTGGGGGAACTAAATCAAAGCAATATTGATATTCTTGTTTTAAGTAAAATGAAAAGATATAAGAAAATTACAGTGAAATGGAAGGATAGTTCAAAGATCCCCCTTAGTAAAGAAAAATGGAAAAGTTAAAATTAATAATTTAATTCAATAAATATTTATTAAATGTCCACTATATACCAGATAATGGTCTAGGTACTGATTAATACAAAGAGAAAAATGAAACAGTAGGTAATCTCAAGGATTACATCCTACTGGTGGTAAAATAAAACAAAACAAAACAAAACCAAAAATAATTACATAGAGAAATACAATATATATAAAAATAAAGTAGAGTTTAGAGGAAGACCTATGATTTCATTGATACAGGGGACTTCTAGGTGAAGAAAATCTTCTATCAATGAACTGAGACTTTTTTTTGCAACTTAGAGTTTTGGAGCTATTCAGATGTTATTAGAGTATTCAGAGGTTGGGTTGTGCTCAGTGTCACACAGGCAGAGCTGAAACTTGAACAGAGATCTTCCTGGCTTTGAAAGTAGTTTACTATCCATTATACCATACTGCTGCTTTTACAGAAAAATGATACAAAATAGTTTATTAAAGCAATCAATAATATGCATAAAACACCTGATCACCTTATGTTGAAATAGTCTAGGTGAATATAAACAAAAAGTCTACCATGGAGACAGTTTTAACTTATCCACCAACATCTGTCTTGGGAACTGAGGAGGTAGAGGAATTCTACAGAGAATGCATTAAGTTCATCCAAATTAAATCAAATTATACTCTGATATTTGGTTCTCTGAAAAGGTAGACAGGAAAAGCCAACAACAAAAATATATACTTTGGAAAAGTGTCCCTTTGTGGGGGCTAAGAAACAAGAATAAAAAGGCTTGTAAAAGTAAAGAAACCTTTCATCTACATAACATTTTTTTAAAAGAAAAAGAGTAGGAATGTATCAAACATGGTGAGCATCAAGTGATTTCAGAATAAATGAATTTGGATCAGTTTTATCTGAAAGGAAGTGTGTGGTGACAGATGCAGAAATAAATTTCCAAAATCTGTTGTCTACGTACAAACAGGTCATTGACTTGTTACAGCAAAGATCAAAATAAGTACAAGATTAAAAGAAAAGATAAAGGTGACAAAAAATTATATATGGCATATAATTAAAACACTTCTACCTGACCTATTTAAACAAGTTATTGATGGTACAAAATGGGAAGTACAAAAAAGGAACAGAATTTACTCTTGTCTAAGGAAATTTAACTGATGTAATTCAAATGTTCAAATGAGAAAGGTTAAAGAGCAGAAATAACCATTGTAGCCACCACACACATGTCTTTATGGCAAGTATACCATACCAAAGATATGGTAGCCAAGTGCAACAGTAGTTTAGAATGAAAACTCATTTCTGTAATCTGAAATAAGAGGGCAGTGTATATAGATAGATGGATAGATAGACAGACAGATAGACAGATAGATAGACAGACAGATAGATAGATAGATAGAAGAGAATAGATAGGTGTTTGTCTTTCATTCTTGAAGAAGACCATGACATCAGGGAGATGATGACATGACCTGCAATTGACTTTGATTTGAGTGAGGGAGGACTGTGCCTCACTTTCTCCTCAAGAGCCATCTGGGTCCAGTGGCCACATTCATCAGGATGATTGTTGTTGGCCCAGGATGCAATGGGAAACCCTGGCCCTTTTAAGGTAAGGTCTTTTCAGGTTCTCACTTTGAGTGAGGTAATGCCCATTCAGCAAATAGGCCTCTTTAAGATTGGTGAGTCAAGGGATGGCCCTTTTAATAATAAAAAAAAAAATAATCAAACTGGGAGGAGAAGACCCTCAGGCTTGCTGACCAAAAGAGAAACAGTTACTATTTACAGTCACTCTGAGCCAGGAGAACCCAAACAATAACCATTAAGTAGATAATTAGATAAGGTATCATTATCTAACCTATGAGTTCCAAGAGTGAATTGGGTTTAAGGCTTGATCTTTGAGAAAGAAATCTAACCAGTAAACACCAGAGGAGAGGGAGAGAGAGAAGGAAAGGGACAGGGACAGAGACAGGGACAGGGACAAGGACAGAGAGATGAGATCACAAGCTTAGTTACCCAACTGGAACTAGTTGTGTTTGTCCTTCATTCTCAAAGAGGACCATGACATCGGGGAGAAATGCCAGAACTTGTAATTGACTTTGATTTGAGTGAGGGAGAGCTGTTCAAGGTCACCAGCCTCACTTTCTCCAGAATCATCTGGGTCCAGTGGCTAGATATTCATCAGGATGACTGGAGATGTCCAAGAGATAGATAGATAGATAGATAGATAGATAGATAGATAGATAGATAGATGGATGGATGGATGGATGGATATGACAAGGATGGGATCTAGACCCCAAAAAAGGGGAAAAAACTGGACTTTCCCATATGACCAAGTCTCTGACATTCACCTGAAGCTATAATCCCATCAACTGGCATTCCATTGTGGTTACACCCAATCTCCCAATTCTCTGTTACCCTTAACCTAGCTTAGCTCTCCATTGTCTTACCTCCCTATGGCCCCTGGCCACTTCCTACCCTTAATACTAGCTAGGCTCCATTCTCTTTTGGCCCCATGGCCCAGGTCCCTGGCATTATATTACCTCACTATTCCAGGCAGACTACTTGGCCACTCCTGGATCCTTCCCATAGTCTTTCTGTATATAAGGTCCATCTTGTCTCCATTAAAGTGCTCAGATTCTTAGAAACTAGCCACTGCTCAGATTCTAACAATCTAGCCAATAGCTCACTAATGTTCAGACTCCTTAAGAGTCTGCCCAATATGATGGATATTCTAACAAAATTTGTCTTTGGCTGAAAGAAGACTTGGGTTGAATTCTTTCAGACAGGACCTGCATGTTATGATCTTGGAATCCTAGCACCCCTAAACCTCTGGACCCCATCAGATCAATCGAACGATACGTAGATAGATAGATACTGTTATAGATTGGCCACTTACCATAAGAAATACTGAGGATGCAACAGATGGTCCCTACTATCAAAGAGCTTGTCTCCTTTTTTTTATGCTGAATGTATTGATTATCTTTGTTGTTTAAAAAGCTATCTCATATAAATGAATCTATTTCATCCCCCATAATTACTTTTGTTGAATAAATTTTTGAAATTCCCTCTCTATAGATGTGATGGATACTTAATCTCATTTTCTTGGTTTGGTTAATAATTTTAAAATAGATTATTGATTCACTTCGATAGCACCATATGTTGTGAAATATACATTAATCTTTTTTTCCCATTGTGCCATGTAGAATTTGTAAGATCTCTCTTTTGCTGTATGTAACTTAATGTTTGTATCAATGACCTGGATGAGGACATGAAAAGCTTATTTATCTACTTGGAAGTGACACAAAACTGGTAATGATATCTCTGAGGTTGGGTGACAAAAATCCACACCTAAAATGTTAATATGGTCATATGTAAAGTCCTACACTTGGATTAGAAACAATTTTATCAGTACAAGATAGGGGAGTCTGAACTGAAATTTGTCTGAACAGGAATAATGAGTTTTAGTGAAATAAAGGCTCAATGTTATATGGTAGCCCCAAAAGCTAATGAGAGCTTATATTGTATTGAAAAAAAAAAGCATAGTGTCAAGAATAAGGGAGTTGACAATCCTATTTTAGGTTGTCTTGATGAAACCATGTATTCAATATTTTCTTTAGTTCTAGGTGTCATATTTTAGGAATGTGAAAAATGATTTCTCTTGGTAATCTGTGTCTTGCAGACTCAGAGCTCCCAACCCCACCCCCACCCCTTCTCCTTCTGTTCCTAAGTTCTTCAGAAGAACATTCTTGGTATGAGATTGCATTGAATCTTCTTTTCCTAGTCAAACCTGACCCATGCCTGAATTGATTTTATCCTACTCAGGCTTGGGTAGAAGAAGATTCTTCTTCCTACGTAGCCTTAGACTGGAGGTGGTCTAATAGAACAGTTCAGGATTAAGTGACCGAAGTCACATATTCAAGCCCTCATTTTAATATAGCCTACTTCCCAGTATATTGACCAATCAGAGTTGATTGGCACCCCTTGGGAACACCTACTCTTTGAAGGGCATATAACTCTGTACTCCTAAATCCCAAATCAAGTCAGTTCTGAACTGACCCCCTTAGGGGGACCCAGTTTTGGACTGAACTCACATGCAGTGCATGTCAGGCCAGCTTGACAGATATTAAAATGGTGAAACACATACCCTAATTTCATTTCTCTCTTTCTTAGAACATACTCTGCTTCACATTGGGGTTCATGGAGTTTGACAGGAATCATATTGATAGTAAGCATTTAGACAAAGAAGACCAACACAGTGAAAGACTGTGAGAATATCTGATATAAAGAGCAGCTGAATGAACTGGGGAAGCTCAGCCTAGACCACGGGTAGGGAGCTTGTGGCCTCAAGGCCATGTATAGCCCTCTACATCTTCAAATGTGGCCCTGCAACTGAATCTGACTTCACAGCCACATGTAGCCACCAGGCCACAGGTTCTCCATCACTGGTCTAGACAATAGAAAGCTTAAAGGATTCATTAGTCAGTTGTCCTTTGTTTTTGAAGAGGATGACATCACATTTGAAGAAAATGACATCACTACACTAGAATCAAGTTTCAGTGTGTCCAACTAGCTGATCAGACCAATATGAGGTCGGAATGTTCTGCCACAGGTCAGGCACAAATAGTCCCTGTGAAACTTTGGGATGGATTCTCTAAGTTTGCATATTTTGCGTTTCTCTTGAGCTATTTCAATTCTGCATTGCTCATAGAGCAAAGCACCTTTTCTGATGTGGGCACACCCATGTCAAGTGGTCTTGTGTCAGTAGCTCCCATATCACACAATCAATTCCAAAGTTCTTGAGAGAGACCCTGAGAGTGTCTTTGTATCACTTCTTCTGACCACCATGTGAACCCTTGCCCTGTGTGAGTTCTTCATAAAATAGTCCTTTTGGCAAGTGTATGTTTTACATTCAAACATTGTGGCCAGCCCATTGGTGTTGCACTCTCTGAAGTAGAGTTTGAATGCTTGGCAGTTTAATTCAAGAAAGGAGGTCAGTGTCTGGAATCTTATCCTGCCAAGTGACCTTCAAAATCTTCCTAAGACAATTCAAATGGAAGCAATTCAATTTCTTAGCATGGTGCTGGTATACTGTCCAGGTTTCACAGGCATACAACAATAAGGTCAGAACAATGCCTTTGTAGACCTTCAGTTTTGTACTCAGTCTAATATCTCTTCTCTCCCATACAGATTCAGAGTCTCCCAAACACTGAGCTAGCTCTGGCAATGTGTGTGTCAACCTCATTATCAATGTATACATCCCTGGAAAGTATACTATAAGTGAACTTATCCACAGCATTCAAAACTTCTCCATTTGCTGGAACTGATAGATCCTCATATGGATGGTGTGGTAGTGGCTAGTGGAGCACCTGTGTTTTCTTGGTGTTAATTGTTAGGCCAAAATTAGCACAAGCAGCAGAGAATCAAACCATACTTTGTTGCATCTCAGCTTCAGAGACTGCATTGAGTG
Source organism: Phascolarctos cinereus (assembly GCF_003287225.1). Taxonomy (NCBI): domain Eukaryota; kingdom Metazoa; phylum Chordata; class Mammalia; order Diprotodontia; family Phascolarctidae; genus Phascolarctos; species Phascolarctos cinereus. The sequence continues at coordinate 154,375,202 of NW_027555514.1, read as the reverse complement.
CAAATGGAAAATCATGCACCAACACTTCCTCCACTTTGGCTTTGGCTTGTAGTCTTTTCAAATTGAAGAATTTACCATCAGTGCAGTAGCTGACCTTGATGCCATGCTCACCTTCATTGAAAGCACTTGACAACATGGCTGAAAACATCATGCTAAAAAGCAGGAGAGTAAGCACACAGCCTTGTTTCACAACATTGATGACTGGGAAAGCACAAGAGCATTATCCATTATCCAGAACCTGGAAAAGCATGTCGTCATGAAATTGATGTACAATGCTTATGAACTTCAACAAAATCAAATTTTTTTTCCATAAGCCCTCACAAGTAACTCTCTTCAAGTCTTTCAAGTCTTTGAAGAAGGCCTTGGGGGAAGGGATTCAATTTATTCCACTTTGTCCCAGAGGGGAGAATTAAGAGTACCAGATAGAAGTTGTGAAATAAGATTTGGCCAAAAATTAGAGTCATTCAAAAGTAGAATGGAGTGTTCAGAGGTAGTGGATTTTCCCTCACTCAATCATCTTCAAGAAATAGCTGTACTACCACTGGGATACTGTAGATAAGGTTCTTTTTCAGGTATAGGCTGGACTAGATGTTTTCTCAAGTTCATCTCAACTCTGAGATTGTAAGATTCTGTGATACACTTCTATTCTTGGCTTTTTTTCTTGAAGTGTGACACTTTGTGTGAATTGGGTATACTTTTGTTGCTACCATGTAAATTGTGTTGGTTTCCAATTTCTCTCATTTTCAATATTTCTGGGAAATCATCTTGTTCTACTTCCTGAAAAATAAGTGAAAGTAGTTTCTCTTTTTTTGTTGATCTTGCAAAATTTGATAGTTCAAGCATTTTTTCCTCCTTGCTTTATTCTCTCAATCTGTAAAATTTGTCTGTATTGCTTCTGTATTATTTTCCTGTAGAGTAACTATCTGGGTTTCATTTCTTTTATCTTCACAATTCCTTCTCATTTTATCTCATAGAAAGATATTTCTATTATTCATGTATTCTCTTGTTTTTTTTTTCATTTTTCCATTCTCAATTGTCATCATCTCCTTCTTGTCCTAAGATTCATTAGTTACATTCACTTCCTTCTTAATTTATATGCATTCATTTATATTTTATATTTTTCAGTTTTTTCCTTTTATTGATTACTTTAATTTTATTATTATCTATTGTGTCTTTCCTTTAGAAAATTCTAGGTAGCATCTGATGCTGAGGTTGATGCTAATATATTCTTTTTTCTTTTGGTGATTTTACCTTTTTTTTAATATATATCTATGTATACATAGCTATATATATGTATATACATATATATAGATAGATAGGTAGATAGATAAATAAAATGTTTGCATTACAAAAACTCTCTTCTTCAGTTTTCTCATTTGAGTAACCTAAAATTTTATGTTAAGGCTTTCTTGTAGCTTTACTTTTTGAACAATTCTTTTTTTGAGACTGCTTTTGACAGATCAGATTCCTTTATGCCCCCTTTCTTCCACCATATTCCTGGATTTCTTCATATTACTGTTTCTTGACATATTTAACAAATGCAAAGTAATCGCCACAATGATGAGACAAAAAGCACAATAAAAAAACACTTCATCCAGGTAGTAATCACTTTGCAGAACAGAGAGCTATGGTTCACATGCAGCACTGGTTTAGAACACTAGCACGTTAGGACATCTGCTAATCATTTCTGAGGTATATCATAGCAGATTACAAGAACAGTGAAGGGAAAATGAGCCTTCAGAGGGCTTGCTAAGAGATCAAGCTAAACCAAATCATCTCAAAATTATCTGTAGATGAAAACAGAAAGAAAAGAACAAGCAAATGGAAAATCTCCTGGTATTTCTATAGCAATCTATTCTCACTATGGCTCAGATGGATGTACCACATTGCAATTCTCTATACCTAATACCTAATATATGAAAAAGTGACAATAATGTTAAGTATATGAAATCAGCAAAAGCACCTGGGTTTAGCCAAATATATTGTCTTGGAAGAAACACAATTTTAAACATACTAACGGACTAATTTGGAACTAGCTCAAGGGTGGGAATTTTCTGAAAGAACTGAAGAGTAACAATTTTAACAGTACTAAGGAATAAATTTTGATATCTTAGTGAGGCGATTATTTCAAAGAATGGAGATTACAAATGGTACATTTATAAAGAAAAATAAAGTTGACTGAGAATAAAAATGCCAGCAACTAAAGATACATGTGCAAAATCTTTATCTCTTTGAAATCTTTATGTAAATAGACCATGCATTCATTAAGGTTAATTTTAATGAAAGTATAAAAAGCAAACAGTAAGACTTTTGTGTATGCTTTCTATAACTAATTACATCTTTATGGTCACAAAATTAACTCTGAAGAGTAAAGAATGCAACATCTCATTGTGTTCATTGTTAATAGATTTTAAGAAAAAATTTGACTTAGTGGAGCAAAATGCAGATGTCTCCCATAGATATGTTAAAATTGTATGAGATTCTGTAGCACTTGGTCACACCCCCCACATCACAGAGGAGGTCTCCCAAACAAAACTATTTCAGACTCAAAGTACTTTAATGTTCTACAGCCATTCAAAACCATGGCTCAGAAGCCTCTACTCATATGTTTATGTCTACTAGTCATCCACAGGATGTAATTAGTTCAAAGCAAATGAAAGAGCATAGCAATAAAAGTAGCAATAAAACATTTCCCCCAAGTTGTTAGGGCATACTTTCCCACAAATACTGCTTACCAATAGTGAGAGGAGTAAACAAATGTAGGAAAAACACACTTCCTGAAATCAAGGAGGCAGTTCCCAGCCTTGGGGTGTTGCAGGATGGTGGAGTTATACGGCAATGGGAGGGGAAGGTGGGTTGATGGGGGGCTAACAATAATACAGTATGAATACAAGAAAAAGGATTGAAGTCAAAAAGTCCACCACAGAAAAGCTTGGTATAAGACTGCTTCCCAAGCTGGAAAATCAACAATGAGAATAATAAAGGCAGAAGGAAAACAAAAAATCAGTATAACTTTTTAAAAGAACATAACACATTTAATAGCTATTATACTCTGTAGATAAGTAAAACAAAAATCACAATGGAAAGTATAATTCTACAGATTCATTGGAGTCCATTGAACATTAATTATGCATGGCATAATTAATAGAGGTCTGGATTTGGAGTCAAAGACAGCAATTTCAAATCCTGACAAACACTTACTCTGTGACTGGGCAAGTTACAACCTGTCTAAGCCTCAGTTTCCTCATCTGTAAAATGAAGAAACTGAATTTCATGATATCTGAGGTTCCTTCCATCTTGGACTATGTGATCTTATGAACAGTAAGAAACTCAACAGTGGTTTAAAACAATAAAACTTTAAAAGAAAATATTAGGATGGAAGTCAGATCAGAAGTCAGGACTCTCAAAACAAAATTAAGAAAAAACATCAGGATAGAACTGAAGACTCCCCATAAAACAATCAAGAAGGCTCTGAAAAAGAGTGTAACCACTTTGGCAGTCGAAAATACATACATTTCAAAAATTTGTAAAAGAGAAGCAAAATACAGTAACTTTAAAAGAACATACGAATTCTGTACAATTGGAAGTGAACGACTTTGAAAACCTGATATGCTGAGAAAAATGTAATAGATCTCTAAACAACAATGTTTTAATTTTTTTTTTTACTTAAATACCATAGTGTGGGAAACACTATAAGTAAGCAACCTGACACTGATGTTCTGTGATCCATAGGCATATAACATTGCCAGAAGAATATTGCTATTAAATAAATAGCTATTTAATAGCAGCAAGATATTTTAGATCATTGAAAGCTGTACACAATATTCAAAAAAATGATCCAACTCAATCTCTTCCTACTCAATCCAGGGCTCAATATCTATCCATCTACAGTATCTATCCAAGGCATGATAGATAGATGGATGGATAGACAGATAGACAGATAGATAGATAGCTAGATAGATAGATGGATGGATGAATGAATGGATCGATGGATTTTGGGAAAGAGAGCCAGACTCAGAGTCAGGATGATTTCAGTTCAAGACCTGCCTCTGCTACATACAGACTTTGTGACCCTGGGCAAGGCAATGTCTTAGGCAACTCTTAGACTATAAGTTGCTGAACAGCAGCTAGCCTGCATTGGTAAAGGTAGTTTCCATGCTGAGAATTATCTGCACTAATGAATTTATAAGAAAAGGAAGCCCTCTTGTGGGTTGGTTGTATCCTCTATGAAACAGTTTACGGAAATATGGACAATAATAATATAGAAGATGTGGAAATGCTTGTTGATGGTTGATTAAAATTTCAAAACTATAATGTGGATGAAACTATTCACACTTATAAATGTATAGGTCCATCCAAAAACCTAAGTAACCGTTTGTGTTAGCATTTTGTCCTTTTTTCATTTTTCTAGTTTTATGTTCCAGTGATTTTAGTGAGGAGTTAGTAAACACACACATACACACACACACACACACACACACACACTACAACAATACAAGTTAAGCAGCAGAAGTGACCTACTGGGAAAAGATGCAGTGAAATCTGTATTCAAAATGCATCAGCAGTTCTGATCCAACTAGATCTATACTGTGCCAGCTTGCCTAAGGACTGAGAAGTATTGATATGCTGCTATAGCCATGACACTAAAACTGGCAAGTGATTGTGTGAATGAAGCCAGGAGGACAGAAGGAAGCTTCAGTCTTTTCTGTGTGGAAATATGGGGCTTACTTTGGCCATCTTTTCCTGTAGAACACTGTGACCTTTGTCCCTTATTGTGCATGTAACAATCAAATAAGATGTGGAAGCCAGTCAGAGTCAAGATCTAAAGAGTCAGAGTGTTGGAGAGGGTTCCAACTAGGGGAATACATGTGGCAGTTTTTCCCTGGAGATATTGACAAGGGTAAACACAATGAGCCCAGGACTTGATTGATTCATTATTTTGGATGACTATATTTTCCGTAACTAAGCAATTGAGTTAGTACAAGAAAGAAGGTCATTTCAGAGCATAAACAGGGTAGCAGATGAATCCGATAGTTTGAAAGTAGATAGTTCAAAAGTAGTAGTGAAAGGGGGGTAACTGATAGAGCTCCAGCCTTGGAGTCAGGAGGACCTGAGTTCAAATCCAGCCTCAGACACTTGACACTTACTACTGTGTGACCCTGGGCAACTCACTTAACCCCCATTGCCTCACCAAAAAAAAAAAAAGTAGTAAAGAAAGAAAAAAAGAATAATCCTGGATCAATGGATCACAGATCAAAGAATCATTCATTAAGGGCTGGTAAGGACCACAGAGCCCATCTAGCCTAATCTCATTTTGCAGATGAAGAACTGAGGCATAGAAAGTTTTATATACTATGGTCACACGAGTAATAGAAGATAGTGCAGTCAGGTGTTAGCCCAGGCCCTCGATGCCAGAACCAATACTCTTATTATATCATCCTAGGTCACTCAGGCCTGGTCATCTCAGGAGCATTTAGTGCAAATATACCTGGGGTAGCATTTGTGCTGCACTGGATAAGGAATTATACACTTCTCCTATACTTGAACCATCTATAAACTGGGCTCACAAATGGAAGTTGTTCAGAAGTCAACCCAAATCTCTTCACTTAAGGTTGCATATTAGCAGTGGTTACCTTACTCCAGGGTAACTTGGGAGAAGAATCTACCAACTTCTAAGGCATCCATATCCTGAGTAAGTATGGAACCACTCAGTTCCTTCATCACCATGAGGTTGATTGCTAAAAAGACATTTATTTCTCTCATAAAGAGCAACCAGAAAGCTCTTTTACAATTTTATTTTTATCATCAATCCCAGAGGCCAAATGACATGAAAAAGCAAGTTCAAAAAATATAGAACTTGGGGGGAAAAAAGGGAGAAAAAAGCTGAGCTTTTTCTAATAGCCCTATGACCCCAGAGCTGAAAAGTTCCAACCCTTTAGCCTTCATATGTCAGATTTTATATTCTTGCTCTCAAAGATCACTGCAGACAGCAACTGTGGCCATGGAATTAAAAGATGCTTGCTACTTGAAAGGAAAGCTATGACAAATCTGGACAGTGTACTGAAAATCAGAGACATTATCTTGCTGACAAATATCTATATAGTGAAAGCTATGGTTTTTCCTTAAGTAATGAGAGCTGGACTATAAGGAAAGCTGAGCACATACAATTAATGCATTCAAACTATGGTGTTGGAGAAGACTTTTCAGAGTCCCTTGGATGGCAAGAAGATCAAATCAGTCAAAACTTAGAGAAATTAATCCAGGGTATTCACTGAAAGGTCAAATACTGAAGCTAAAACTTGAAAACTTTAGCCACATAATGAGAAGATAGGACTCACTGGAAAAGACCCTGATGTTGGGAAATATTGAAGGCAAAAGGAAAAGGGGATGACAAAGGATGAGATAGATGGAAACAAAGAAACAGATGAACACAATGAATATGAAAACAATGAATAGAATTTGTTGGACAGACTTTAGGAGATAGTAGAAGATACTGACAACCATTAGACAGTATAGTTAAGGCTATGGATGATGCCCTGAAGCCAACGCATAATTCTAAAGATGCGAAAAATTTAAGTGAGGAAAAGGCATGAGAAGGTCAGATAAGACCTTTGTTGCATAATGTGTCCCTTTGATTCACTACCCATCCCAGAAATGCAACCAGCAGAGGATTACCTAAAGATAACATGTGATTGTACTGACAAGTTGCTCTGAAGTGCCAGCACATAGAACATAACTAAGGAGTGATGATGATTTTGTGCCTTGGGCTCAGAAAAAGCTGCTTCTCTGAATGCACCTTTCCATCAGGTGTACTCAGTAAAGGCTTTCATGAAAAAAAAAATTATCATGTAAAGGGTGGAACATCCCTTGTCTTTACAAATGGCTCCTTACAAACATAGAGCCATGTTTTCTTGCTGTACCCATATGGCTGTACTTGATAGAATCAAGGTAGGAAAGGGTGGGAGAGGAGAAAGGAAATAGGGAGGTTTAGGTGGAGGGCAGGGGCAGGGTGTTTTGAACCAAAACAGAGACAGTTGAAAATGGCAGGAATATTTGAACAATCAGAAGGGTAAACACTTCACAAAGTGGTTTATAACAAGCATAGTCATATATATCTATTTCTTGGGAATTCTGATGAAATAGAAAAATAGTACAAACAAAGCCAGACACTGAGGGAGTTTCAGATGTTGTGTAGGAAAAAAATATGATCAAATTTTAAATGATCTTGCTGTCACTGATCCATGCTGTATTTGATTAGCCTCTCTTTCTCTTTGATTTAGAATGTAATTTGCTCAATTCCATTCACCATTGTGAGAGCATAAAAGACTGTGTGTTCATATTATTCTGATATGTCATCACTTTTCCAGGCTCATTACAAAGATAAACATGGTTTATACCTGTAATTTATAGTCAACTCAGCAGGCATTTGAAACATTAAAATTATGTGCTTCTCCTTTAAAAGAAAAGACTCAGTGCAAGCCTTTACTTTTATGCCTAAAGTAAATAGGAGCAATTGTGGCCTTTATAACATTCAATTAGTCTCCTGGAGTTTTATATATGGTCTTGGCTCAGTTAGCCTGTATTAATATCATTTATCCTTTCCTTGGTATTTTCAGCTGTTGGAAACAGTTAAAATGCTATTATTTTTAAAAGTTAACTTTTTTTTTTTTAAAGCTAGATAGACCAGTCTTGGGGAAATGTTCATGGCTGTGCTGTCCAATGTGAGTAATATACTACCTCCTTCAGGACATCTTTCCTTATTGTGTCAGCTCACAGTTAGATTCTGTGAAGCTTGTTTATGCCTTGAGTTTTTATTCTTTTTTTGTGTGTGTTTACTGTATGTACTATCTCCCCCACTAGATTCTAAGTTCTTTTAATGTAAGGAGGCACATATTAATTCTTGTTTCTGCAGTACCTAGAAGAGTGTTTTGTTCATATCAGTCATAAAACACTTGCTGCTAGTACTGATGATGATAACTTAATTTTCTTTAACACATATATATGAAGGTAGCTAGCCACAATCTATAAAATTACATAACATCTGGTAAAATGCCTTGCACACAGTAAACATTCAATAAACATTTGTTCAGTGAATTAATGAACTTAGGACGTTAACATTATTACTCTAAGTAATAGCTAGCTTTCATATAGAGATTTAACGTTTGCAAAGCACTTTACAAATATTAACTCTTTTTAGCCTTACAACAATACTGGCAAGTAGGTTCTGATATTCAATTTCCAATTGGTCATAAAAGATAACACTTAAATTCACTGTTCCCCTATTCTTGCATAGGATGCTTACAATTCTAAAACTGGATGGTTGCCAATAATTTAAAAATTCATACCATGTATTCCATGAGTTTGTTCTCTACCTTCTGTTTCCAATATGTCTGAGCAATTTTCATGTGTGATTTTCAGGAATGTTGTGTTGATTCTTTATTTCTTGGTATTTTTCTGGGAAGACCAATAATTTTGAACTTGTCTTACGAAGCCTGTCACATATCTCAGGTTCTTTGATTTGTGCAAAATGCTTTGCAAATCTTAAAGTTCTATATTGCATAGTAGTAGTAGTAACAACAGTAGTAGTAGTAATAGTGGTAGTAGTAGTAACAGTGGTAGTAGGAGTAGGAGTAGGAGAAATATTTATATTTGAAAACCTAATCTAGTTTTGCCACTATGAAATTTCACTCTGTCGATTTTTTCTTTTATCTTTATTTTTTTTTTCATTTCAGCCAATTAGAATACAGTGCTTCACTGAGATTTTCCACTTTGCTTTCTGTTTCGTCAATTCATATATTCATCTTCTTTAATTCTTCAGCAATCTTATTTGAAAACTTATACAGGTCAGATCTGCCCTTACAAGTCTTGTAATTATAATCTATTCTGGAAATACTTTCAGTATGTACACTTTCTCATGCTTTTTTGTTTTATTGATATCTTTTATTTTTTACACAATGGCTTTTTTCCCATTTTGTAGTTTCTTTGTTTCAAATACCACCATGGTCAAAGAATTCTTAACCAAATAGTCAGGTTACTAGTCTTCACAAAGCATATTTGGTTTATAGTCAGAATAATTTGAGTATTGAGTATTTGGTATTGAATGATTTCTCAATATATCACCACCCTGTTGAGATCATTCTAACACAATAAATTCATACCTACACTCTCTAAGTAGATTTCTTCTAATTACCCAAATAATGCTACATTTTTTTAGGAGTTACATGTATCACCTACTCAAATAAGACTGTAAATTGTTTAACCTTATTTAGTCCCTTATGATTTCTTACCCGTGTTTGTCTTTTTATACTTAAGTCTTATGTTTAAATGTCAAATTTTCTTTTCAGCTCATCTTTTCATCATGAATGCTTCAAAGTCCACTTTTTCATTAAATAGCCATTCTTTCCCTTGAAAGACTATATTCAGTTTTTCTAGGTAGGTTATTCTCAGTTGCAATCTTAACTCTTTTGCCTTCTAGAATATATTATAAGCTCTCTGCTCCTTTGTAGTGGTAGCTGCTAAATCGTGTGTGATCCTGATTATGTCTTCATTGTATTTCAATTGTTACTACCTGCTTTTAGTATTTTCTTCTTGATGTGGTAGCTCTGAAATTTGACTATAACATTCATAGTAGTTTTCATTTAAGGATTTCTTTCAGGAGGTAAATATTGGACTCTTAATTTCTACTTCATTCTCTGGTTCTAATATATCTAGGCAGCTTTCCTTTATAATTTCTTGAAATAGGATGTCAAGACCCTTTTTTTCTCTTCCTGCCTATCAGGTAGATCAATAATTCTTAAATCATCTTTCCTCAATCTATTTTCCAGGTCAGTTGTATTGCCAATGAGATATCACACATTTCCTTCCATTTTTTTTTCATTCTTTCAACTTTGTTTTATTACTTCTTGATGTCTCTTGGAATCATTAGTTTCCATTCATCCAAATCTAATTTTTTAAGAGTTTTTTTTTTCTTTAGTGAGGTTTTGCACCTTTTAGCCAATTCTGGTTTTTTTTTTAAAGTTATTTTCTTCTTTATATTTTTGTACTTCTTACTGTTAGGCCAATTTTGATTTTCAAAGCATTATTTTCTTCAGTATTTTCATGACTTTTTTTTTTAACCAAGCTATTAATTCTCTTTTCATAATTTTCTTGCATAGAACAAATTTTTCCCATTTTTCTTCTATCCCTCTTATTTGATTATTTATTTTTTGCTCTTTTTTAAAAAAATCTATCTTTTTTAGTTCTTCTAGCCATTCCTGTTGGGCTTGTGCTCAATGTGCATTGTTCTTTGAGGCTTTGTTTGTAGATGCTTTCAAGTCATTGTATTCCTCTAAATTTGAGTCTTAACATTCCCTGTCACCACAGCTGCTTTTTATAGCCAGGTTCTTTTCTGTAATTTTCTCATTTTTTGGTCTTTTTTTTCTTGGCTTTGGAGTTTTGCCAGGAGCGCTTGCGTCCCTGGCTGTGGTCTGATGCCGGCAGAGTGTGACGAGAGAAAGAAACACGGTCCAGGTGAGAGCAGTGAAGAACAAACTCTGTTTATTGATCTGAGGGCTCAGGCTTATATAGTACTGGATCAAGCAACAGTAACATTATTATTCATGAAAAGTACAAATCTAATTAAGTGATTTCCTTACTTCCTTGTACCTTGTCTGTTACATTCTTTCCTGAGTCCTGTCCTGTACCCCATCCGTTTCCTCCCTTCCTGCATCCTGTTCTCAAGAGATGGAACAGGAGGGTGGTGAGCCAACATCCTGAGTTTCACAGCTGTCAGGCTTAGTACAAGCTGCAGGTAAGACCCGGGCTGGCCTAAGTCCTCCAACTCCCCAAAGCCGGCCCTCTACAGAGTTTAAGTTAGAGTTGGGTTCTTTTTACCACTGGGAGGGATGATTGGCTCTGAGCTTCTGTCTTTTATGTTTGTTGCTTCCACAGCTTGGTGTGGGGGCTTGTAAGTGTTAGGTGATTCCAAGATACTGCCCTCTGTAGTATCCGTGCTCTAGTTCTTACATGTGTAGGTCTTAACTCCCTTGAGACTCTTCCTTTCTTCTCTGCCTTGGAAATGTGACCTGGAACTTGGTAATGTGTGACAAAGTTGTCAAAGGGCACCTATTCTTGTTCGCAGTCCTAATACAGGGATCTACTAGGATCCCTTTTTTGCCTAGGTTTTCAGTCCCCTTACAAACTCTGGAACCTGGGCTGCTTCATGGTATTACTGCCACTATACAGCCCTAACCATGGAATGGTGCTACTTCCTATGGATTGTGCTCCTGGCCATTTCCCACCCCAATATCTCAAGACCTCACTTTCTGCCTTCCTAAGTTGCCTGGTGTTGTGGGGGGCGGGGGAGAAATGACTCGTGACCTTTTTTTTTTAAAGCAAAATGTCATTATCTGACAGTTTGTGCAACAATTTGTTCCTGTAGGCTCCCACCTCTTTGATGAGAGGTAGTATTTCATCACTCGTTTTCTGGCAACAACACTAGCCACTACAATGATGAATTCATTTGCCTTTCAGTATTATTTTTCATTTATATTACTAGTCATTGTGCATATTCATCTGCTGCATCTGATATTTTACTTTATCAGTTTACAATATTTTTCTTGAGTTTCTCATATTCATATTTTACAGCATAAGAATATTCTATTATAGATATTTAGTATGATTTTTAAAAACTATTTCACAATTGGTGATGGCTATCCACTGTTTCCAGTTTTTTTCTTTTTTTCTGTCTTAAAAAAATGTCACTTTAGATATTATTTTATATAGGCAACCTTCTATCTGACTTTGAGCTCTGGTTTAAATAGAATTAATAGAATTACTGGGTTGAAGATTTAAAGACTTTTCTTGAATAATTTCAAATTGTTTCCAGAATTATTAAGCCAATTTTCACTGCTACTATTATTTTATTTCTGTGCTACTCTTTATACAGTTCCTCTAATATTGACTATTTCAATATTTCATTATATTGGAAATGATACCAAAATTTTTTGAATTTTCACATACCTTAGTATTAATAATTTGTAGAACATTTCATAAAGTCTTTGATATTTGGTGTTTCTCTTTTTCACAACTCTCTGTTGACCACTTATCTATGAGGAATCACTCTTAGTTGTATAGATTCCTATGTACTATGGCTACCAGCCTTTTAAGAAAGAGAAATGATGTAAGGAATTTTCCCCTAATTAAAATTTCCCCTTTTATTCTATATATACTGAATTTATTCATACAAGTTTCTTTTTAGTTTTACATAATAGGAGTTGTCTATTTCATGTAATCTCTTTTATCTCTTGTTTTTAAAGGTTTTCCCTAGCTATAGTTGGCAAATTTACCTTCTGCAATTTTTTAAACTAATGTAGTTTTTGTTTTTTGGGTTTTTTTTTACAATTAGGTTATTTATTCATTTGTAGCTTATTGTGTTATGTAAGGAACTTACATATCTAAACCAATTTTTCTGTGAAGTTGCCTTCCAGTTTTAATTGCCTTCCAATTTTTTTTCCCAAAGACTTTCCAAATAGTGAGTCCTTCCCAACATTTTCTCAGCTCTTCTTTTTGTTCAAATCAACATACAAATGATGTGCACATAAAAAGATTTGCTCAGGTAGCTGTTGGAAGCTTATTTATCCCCTTCCCATCTTGCAAAAGTTCTCAGGTCTTGCTTCTAGCTAATTAAGCATGAGTAAATTCAACCCATCTCTTCTTCACTATAGAGCGTTAACTACATGTGATCTAACATTCTATATCTCCTGGTAACTATTTCATAACCTTCATATAAATATGTGAACTGCTTTTTTTTTTTTGTTTTGCACAATCAATTTCTGTCATATGCATGCCCCATGTCATACACATACCAGGGTCATGAACCCTTGAAAGCCCTTGGACTTCTGCTGGTCAGACAGAAAGGGATAAGTTGATGTCATCTGCCCTACGTTCCTGCCACCACAACAAATAGTATCCTGGTACTTTATATCTCTAAAAATGAGATTGGAATCTAAATTAGATTTTAGACATTATATCTCTAAAATCTCATCCAGCACTAAAAACTCTACAAATTTATAAACCTCACCATCTTACTTATACAGAAACTACAGGATGATAAAAGTTGGCATCCACTCCTACAGTCTATAGTCAATTAACTATATATAGTTCACATGTATAGAATTATCAATTGTCAATTGAAGACAGTGATATGAATGTACTTTATATTCTGATAAAAAAAAGGAAAAATACATAAGTTGCCTATGGTCACAAAAATATTGAAAAGCAAATATATGTGTGTGTGTGTGTGTGTGTGTGTATAATATAGCATATGTGCTCTCTCCCTATACCATATGTACACATAATAAGCCTGGTTCCCTAAACTTTATTTTGAAGATCAAGGCTAAACAAAATTCTGGAAAGCAGCCCTTTCTAATTTTGAATACAAAGCAAGTTTCATACTTCATTCTGGTTCCTTGAAATGTCTAGGAGGTTATATGCATCCTGGGCATTTTCTGATCTGTATACCCCATCCAGCACCTTTTATACTCTGATATCAACAGCAAAATAATACGAAAAGAACAATAGAAATGTCAGATTTTAATTTACCTGTGAGTGAATTATTCCCCATTCTTCAGGGGGTACACACATATATGATGTCATTTCTTTTCTTTATGTATTTAGAAGCATATAACTTGATGCCTTTAACTAACCCTCTATGTAAAATAATTATTCTATTATTGGACTCTATCTTTAACAAATAGCATCATTTCTGATCATTTCTGCCCTTCTCTCTCTCTCTCTCTCTCTCTCTGAATATATATATATATATATATATATATATATATATATATATGGACTATTTCCATGTTACTATTTATAAACCCTATTCTTATCCTTATCAGCAGCTTGTATAAGGCAAACTTCTAATTACCCAGACTTTACATATATTGCTTAAGCAATATAAGTCAAAAATGCATAGATGGTAGAGGAAGGAGTCTCCATGCTATCCTTGACTTATGTTTCATATTCGTGCTAGCTATATATTAGGTTTAATCTAAAAAGATTAAATTTAATACAGATAAGTACAAAGTTTCAAACTTGGGTTCAAGAAATCAGTTTCAAAATATAGGTTGGAGGAGGCACAGACAGCAGTGTGTCCAAAAAAAGATTTGGAGGTTTTAATCGATTGTAAGTTCAATTTAAGTCAGTAGTGTGATCTTGTAACCCAAAAATCTAATATAATTTTAATCTGCATTAAGAGAGCCATAGCTTCCAGGAACAAGTAGCTGATATTCCTTTTTTACTGTAGTTTGGTCACAATGTCTAGAGCATCGTACTTATGGGAGACCTGATGTCACACTTTTGGAAGAACACTGGCAAGCTTTAAAGTATTCTGAAAGGGATGCTCAAAAGCAATCAGAATGGGAAAGGGCTTGTAGTCCACATCATGAGTATTAATCATAGGAATTGGATCTTTTTAGCTTGGAAAAGACAAGAATTGGTGTAATGTGTTAGTTGTTTTCAGATATTTGAATGACTAAAAGGGATTAGATTTGTTTTGTTTGACACCAAGGAAAGAATTGTGAGTGGTGAAAAGAAGTTGTAGAGAAGAAAATTTAGAATTGATGCAGGAAAAAGCCTCCAGGCAATTAAAGCTGTCCAAAAGTGGAACGAGTTTCCTCTGGAGAAAATGGATTCCTCTTTCTTAGAAGTCCTCAAGAAAAGGTTGGATGATCCCTTCAGTATTTATAATCAGGCTTTATTTTTCTGGCATAAGTTGGACTGGAAGGATACTTAGGAACTTTCTGACTCAGATTTTATGTGCTTCTCAATAATGAATGAGATCCCACTCTCCACCCCAAGCATTTTATTCCGTGATCTGCTCTTCATCGCCTCCTTGCCATAGATCTCTTCCACTAGTTTCCCTACAGAATCAAAAGGACCATTCAGTTCATTTAATCACTATGTAAATAACAGCTCTATATAGTGGCCCTTCACAGACCCTCACACCAGAGGCTTGATGAAGGAAAAATTAATAAGAATTTGCTACTCATAGGCTCAGCCAACTGTACATATTCAAACCCTTTAACCAGTAAAGGAAACACTTGAAACAATAAGATTCTTGATCTCCTGGTATTCCAGTAAAGTTGCCAGCTTCAATTTGTGAAGACTTGTAAATTTGATTTCAGATCTGGACTGAGACCACCACACTTTTTTTCATATGATATATCCACAAGCCTTGATTACATGATGATATTTGTTTTTTGCTAAATGCTTCTAAATGATTTTAGAACAGAGTCTATGATGTTGTAGTAGTGGTTCTTTCATTTACTGTGTCTTTTTTTTTTTAGGCAATTGGGATTAAGTGACTTGCCCAGGGTCATACAGCTGGTAAGTGTGAGATGTTTTGTCTGAGGTCCGATTTGAACTCAGGTCCTCCTAACTTCAGGGTCGGTACTCTATCCACTGCACCACCTAGCTACCCCATATTAAAAGATGTTGCTACTGTTATTATCTTTTGGGAGTTCTATCACAGGGGAGGAAATGAGCTATTAGAACAGAATTGTACCAATGTGTTAAGGTGATAGGGGTGGGGATTGGGGCAAAGAAGTATAGAGAAGGTGATCAGAACTTTCTCAGGTGCTCTTCACTTTTAGAAAATGGTCCTAGTGAAGGAGTTCTCAATCTCTTTTGTTTTATGGAGTCTTTGGAAGTCTGGTGAAGCTTATGAATCCCTTCTCAGAATAATGTTTTAAAAATAAATAAATTCATATATAGAATTACAAAGGAAATCAATTAGGTGCAGTACAGTTACATATATACTCATATGCACATGCATTTATATAAATAAATGTGTGTGTGTGTGTATATATAAACATATATATATGTAAGTATGTATATTATATGTTTACACACATGTGTTCATTAATTCCAGGCTAAAAGCCCCAAAGTTTCAGAGCTCTTCACTTAAAGGTATTCAGGCCAGCAAGCATCTCCATTATATTTCCATATGGGATTAGAGGTAGGGAAATTGTTTTTGTTTAGGGTGTTAAATAACACTCTTGTCCTTTCCTCAATGCATATAAAAGTGTCACAGTATAGAAATGGATGGAAACTTACAAGTTCAAGCTCCACTCTGTTCTAAAGATAAAGAAACTGAGGCTAAGAGTGGTTGGGTGACTTGCCCAGGATCAAATATCTAGTAAGGCAAGATTTGAACCCAGGTTTTTCTGACTCTGTAAGTCCAGCATTCTTTTCATTATATTATGCTGCCTCTCAACTCTTCACTTGGTTGAGGAAGGAAAAGCAGATACCTGGGAGGAAAGGAGACTGGTTTCAAGCCATTGGTTCAAAAGAGTAAATAGGATCTCCTGTTGGAGCTAAAAGCCAAAGAAGAGTTAAGCAGACCAAATTAGTCTAGAAGAAAAGGTTCAATGCTGAGGCGGGGTGGAGAGGGATTAGAGACTCTTCAGCAATAAGATCAGTAAAGCAAGATAGAGCTTGAAAAGCGCAAGGAGTTGGTGTATTACTCTTTGCCTCACAATTTGTACAATAAAAAGTATGATTTAACTATCTGTACTATTCCCCTCTTCCTTACATATTTTCATCAAATGCTGCTGTGGACCTAGCTGATCATACTCAGTGCAGCCAACCCATCCCCAGAAACAAGGCCCTCTAAGTATATAGTGCTTTCTAATGTCAACAATGACAAAAGGTGACTGTGACTACGAATATAATACAGAACAATTTTTCTTATAAGACATGGAAGAAAGAGGAGGGCAAGGATAAAAACAGAAATTTTCTGTTGAAAAGGAGTTTGTGAAGATAAAGTTATAACTTGATGCATAGCAGATCAAGCAATCACTAGGATCAGTCTCTTTGCTCTCTCCTTCTAGAATACAAGAATCCTCACACCTCCTGACCCCACACCATGTCTACCATACTAATACCTAACACTGAGTCATCCACATAATCCTCTTTTTCTTCTCTTTACTTCTTGGCTGTCTACCAAGCCCTGTTATAGAAAGTGACAAAACTGCTAACTGGGATCTAATAGAAAAATATAAATACTATAAATGAAAAGCAGAAAAACTTGGGTCAGTCCTCCTCATTATCACATTTGAAATGCACATCAACTCTTTCTGTTAACAATTGATAGTACACAAATAGATCTGTGATCTCATTGATTTTCAGGTTCTCAGGACAATGAAGATCACAGATCATCTGTCCCTATAAGTTTGCCATAAAAGGCTCAACCAATGTGCTGAAGGTCTTCCTCACATTGTCCTAGCATCAAGAGTGGAATGCTTGGTATCATGTTGTACAAAAACGGAAAGTGACATACACAATTAATCACAATCACACTATTAAGTTATTTTGTATAGGAAGGAGGAGGAAACTGTTTTGTATTCTTAGGACTAGGAGAATGATTAGTAAATAGTAGGTACTTAATGAATGTTTGGCTCTTATATTGACTTAAATTCTGATTAGTAATGTAAACTAGAAAGCTAGGTGATACAGTCTATTAACTGTTGAACTTTAAGTCAGGAAGACCTGAGTTTGAGCAGTGCTTCAGATATTTACTATCAGTATCCCCCTGGGCAAGTCTCTAAACATCTCTCAATCTTGATTTTCTCATCTGTAAGTAGGGATAATGAGAACAACTATTTCACAGGGCTCTTTTGGGGAAAAAAAGAGATAACACATATAAAGCTCTTTGTAAATCTTAAAATGCTGTATAAATGCAAATTATTTTTGTATGTTTTGACTACAAGAAAGCAAGAAACTTGAAGACAGGAATGAATACATCCATTGAAAATTATTTATTTATATGGATGGACAATTAAATGACAAGTTATGGCTTCACCTCTTCCAGCTTCTGTCTCCTTCACACTCTTCTCTCAGATCCCACCATCTCCTTTCCTGACTAGTATAAATGACCACATTTTTTATGAAAAAATATTGGTAAAGCTTCATACTTTTGAGAGAGTCAGCAAAGTATTAGTACAGTAGGAGATGGACAGTTTTCAGGGGATGGCTGCTGTCCTTTGTTCTCAAAGAGGAGCAATACGACATTACTATGCCAGAGTCAAGTTACAGTGTGTCCAACTGCGGCTGATCAGACTGATGAAAGCTTGGGATGCCCTATCATAGGTTGGGCATGTATAGACCATATGAATATTTGAAGTGGATTCTCTAAATTTATGCATCTCACATTTCTTTTGAGCCATTTCAATTCTGCTTTGCTCATAGAGCATAGCACCTTCTCTGATAAGGGCATGCCATTCTGGGTGGTCCTGTGCCAGTGTCTCACATGTCACACAATTCGTTCCAATGGTTCCCATGGGTAACCCAGGTTACCCATGAGTTTCAGGGTACCCATTTCCCCCTACCCTCAGCTTCTAAGAAAGAAAGGGAGAAGGAAAGGGATATGGGGTTAGAGAAAAGGAGAGGGATAGGATGACCTTTCTACACCTTTTTAATCCAAATTACTTTCTTTGTGTTAACGTGTTTCCCACTTTTTTTTTGCAGCATACAATATATTTAACTCTCCCACCAAAATAAATTATAATGAGTCGATAGTATTTACTTCTTCATTATCCAAGGCCCTAAATGATGTATCTCCATCTTATTTCTGTACCACCCAACTTACAATGATCTCAGAGTTTGGGGAAGTAACCTTGCTCTTCTTCCAATTCTCCCTTTATCCCCATTTTCCCCCAGTGTAACTCAGTATGGGTTTTTAAATTACCTCAGAAACTGTACTGTAAAAGATTTCTAAGGGTTAGGGAGAAGCATAGAGCCAGATGCTTTTAGTATAGGGTGCACAATGGCAAGAGTGATTTTGTGATTCCTATTAAATGTGCATTTGATTACTTTTATTCTTCTTGAATTATATCAAAAATACTATAGAACTGGAGGTATCTTACTGTAGAGCTAGACAGAACACTAGACAGGATAGGGAATTTTGCTGATTTTTATATTTTTTTTTATTTTGCATATAGGAAAAGTATAGGCCAGAGAGGGGTATTAAGAAGGGTAGATGAATTCCCTATTGGAAACTTTTGAAAACCTTCCCATTTTTTCCCTAGCAGAATTAGGGTAGTGAGTCCAGCAAGCTCTTGACCTGACCCTGCCTGATCTGGGCAGATGGCATCCACAAATTGCACAAACACACAGAGAGATTTCTCCTTGAAAAAAAAGAGTGTGTATTTGTCAAAGTTAGAAGACTAAAATACAGGTTGATTACTCTGGGGGGAATTTGAGATAAAAAAACCAAATATGTCAATCTACCAGATAACTTGTTTGGATGGTGAAATGGATTTTAACAAAATCCTGACCATCCATTCACACAGATAAGAGACACAAAGGATCAAGAAGGGACTTGACAATTCTCATAATTCCAATAGACAGTAACTGCTGCTTGAAGTATGTGTTTATGGTGACCATATTTTCTAAATGAAAAATCAGGATACATGATCTGACAAAAAAAAATATTCCTTTTGCAAAGCCTCATTATAAATACATTTTCTTTTTGAAATCAAGTCTGTCCCAAAAAATCTGGGACATATGGTCACTATAAGCATCTATCTAGAGAGACTTTAGTCCCTAAGCCCCAGACAGCAATGAGGATTAGTGACCAGAAAGCGATGCGTCATAACCCTGAAAAGTACAGGTTACCATGTCTTCTGATGTATTCACTCCATTCATTTCTCCCCAAATCTGTGAGGCTTCCATCCTTACAAAGGTTTTGGCATATTAGCTTTAGGGCTCAGGCTTATTTTGTGATATAACTGGAAAAGAAATGGAGAAAAAAGACGAAAAAAATTGAAAGTAGTTTGGCAGAAATGAGGTATAGACTGACATCTCACACCATATACCAAGGTAAGGTCAAAATGGGTACATGATTTAGACATAAAGAGTAAGGCCATAAGCAAATTAGGAGGATAGTTTTCTTATCAGATATATAGATGAGGGAAGAATTTATGAAGAAACAAGAGATTGAGAGCATGACAGGATATAAAATGGATAATTTTGATTACATGAGTGGTTTTCCACAAAAAATGCAATGTAGCCAAGATTAAAAGGAAAGCAGAAAACTGGGGGGTTATAGCAAGTATGTCTGATAAAGGCCTTATTTCTCAAATTCATAGAGAACTAAGTCCAATATATAAGATTACAAGTCATTCCCCAATTGATAAATGGTCAAATGACATATATGAACGTGCAATTTTCAGATGAAGAAATCAAAACTATGAAAAAATGTTCTAAATCATTATTGTTTAGAAAAATGCAAACTGAAACAATTCTGAGGTACTACTTCACACTTATCAGATTACCTAATATGACAGAAAAAGAAAATGACAAATGCTGGAGAGGACGTGGGAACATTGGGACACTAAAGCATTGTTGATGGAGTTGTGAACTGATCCAACCATTCTGGAGAGCAATTTGGAACTATTCCCAAATGGCTATAAAACTATGCATACCCTTTGACCCAGCAATACCATTACTAGTTCTGTATCCTAAAGATATCAAAGGAAAAGGAAAAGGACATGCCTACAAAAATATTTATAGCCACTCTTTTTGTCATGCCAAAGAATTGGAATTTAAGAGGATGCCCATTGATTGGGGAATGGCTGAACAACTTGTGATATATGACTGTGATGGACTGCTATTGTGCTATAGGGAATGATGATCAGAATGCTTTCAGAAAAACCTGAAAGAACTTATATGAATTGATACAAATCGAAGTGAGTTGAACCAGGAGAACATTGTACACAGTAACAGCAATGTTGTATGATGACCCACTCTGAATGACTTAGCTATCTTCAACAAAACAATAATTCAAAATAATTCTGATAGACTTATGATGAAAAATACTATAAATCCCCAGAAAAAGAATGTTGGAATTTAAATGCAAAAGCATGCTTTTTTTTTTTTTTACTTTATCTTTTTTGGGGGGGTCTGTGCTTTCTTTCACAACATGGTTAATATGGAAATACATTTTGCATGACTGCACAAGTGTTATCTATATCAAATTGCTTGCCTTCTCAAGGAGGGAGAACATTTGGAAATATTTTTTAAATGAATGTTAAAAATTATTATTATGCTTAATTGGAAAAAGTATAAAAATCTGCACTAAAAAAAAGTCCTATAAAAATATTATGACTTCAGCAGAACAGTAGAGAGCACTGTGGACATTAGCTAAGGTCCATGTTGTCTTCACCATCGCAAGGCAGAATTTCTGTTGCCATTTTCTCTTTAGCCACTTCCATACACAGGTGCTGCAAGTTTCTCTCATATTCCTATAGGTGTCTTTGTATCTCTACAAATGAAATTATTCAACTCAGCCTTCATTTAGCCTAACAACCTGTCTCCTAGCTTCATGCCAATTTAGAAAATTAAGCAGTCTTATCATATAAAAATGCTAATGTCAAAGTAATAGGAGACACATAACATACTAAAACTTGCATTGTATCTCTGCTCTGGCTTCTCTAATAAGACTCTTTCTTAAACCACTCTTCAAAAAATTAAAAAAATATATAGATACGCTAATATCAAAGTAATAGCTGGACATATGATACAATGAGACTTTGATTGGATCTCTGCTCTGACTTGCCTAACAAGAATCACCTCCCCTCAAACAAAATTGAAAAATACGTATTTTTAATTTTTTCCTGTACAAGCGTCACATCACAGAATCTCAGAGTTGGAAGGGATCTTATAGAACATTTATTCTAATCCATAGCTACATAAGAATCCCCTACAGGATATAAGTAATAAGTGGTCATTCACCCATTGCTTGAAAATTTCTGGTGAAGGAAAACATTCTACTTCTCAAAGCATCCTATTCCACTTTTGGATGCCTCTAATTGTGAGTAAGCTTATCTTTTGACTATCTATATGAACCTATACATTTCTCCCATTTCTGCCCTTAGGGACTAATCAGGTCTAATACCTCTCTGGCTTAAAAGGCTGCTAATATTTTGAAGACAATTCACATATACCCCTACAGTTCTTCTCTTCTCCAGGCTAATCAGCCCCAGTTCCTTGGAATGAAATTGATATGGCATGTGGACTTTTGCTGTCCTGATTCCCCTCCTTGGGGTGCTATCTAGTTAATCATTGTCCTTCCTAAAATGTAGGTCCCAGCTGCAGTCTGAATAAAGTAGGACTCTCATCTCCCAAATTCTGACTTAAGGTCATTAGCTTCCTTATAAGTTATATAATTAAACATCTATGCCCCCTTTGTTGCTGAGGATAATTGGGACATCATGCATGAGTGTATATAATTTCATAGAGCTAGGTTTGGTACTCGTATCAATAATAATTGTCTTTATATATATATATATATATATATATACACACATATGTGTATATATATGTATATATATATACACATATGTGTGTATATATATATATACATATATATATGTATGTGTGTATATATATATGTATATATAGTTGTTTCCACATAAAACAATTTAAAATCTTAAAGGGCAGGTACAGAATTTTCTATCCTTAGCAAATCTCAAAAGATAAAATACGACATTTCTGTAATTAGTGAAGCTGAAAATATGGTTCAGTGTGGCTACATGCCAAGAGGCACCAGTACTAGGTAAAGCAGTATAGTTTAGCATAGG
This sequence comes from Phascolarctos cinereus, assembly GCF_003287225.1. Taxonomy (NCBI): domain Eukaryota; kingdom Metazoa; phylum Chordata; class Mammalia; order Diprotodontia; family Phascolarctidae; genus Phascolarctos; species Phascolarctos cinereus. The sequence goes on along the minus strand of NW_027555514.1, from coordinate 154,352,580 downwards.
GAGTCTGAACCTTTGTGTCATGGCCCCCTTTGACAGTCTGGTGAAGACTAGGGACTCCTTCTCAGAGTAATGTTTTAAAATTCATTGAATAAAATACATAAGATTACCAAGGAAACTAATTCTATTGAAATACAGCTGTTGAGATTTATATATATATGAATTTTATGGACCTGAGGTTAAGAACCCTTATTATAGTAGAAAGAACCCTGGGCAAGAAGTTGGGAGACTTGGATTCTAGTTTTAGTTCTTAACACCTAGCTGTACAGACTTGGTCGAGTTACCTAACTTCTCCTGGACCTCCGTATCTTCAACTATAAAACATGAGATCAGACCAGAGTCTCTAAATTGCCTCCATTTCTAAATCCTATGACTTAGTCAATGAATTTAAAAGGCCCTGTCAGGCCTTGCAGTCCTTCAGCAGACAGAAGAAACAGATGTATGTGTATTTATCTATGTGTGTGTATATATATATATATATATATACATATGCATATGTATATATATATATATACAGACACATGCATATACCTATACACATACATACATATATACACATATAATTATTAACTAAAGTAGAAAGCTACTAGATGTCAGAAAGTGGGTTGGAGTGTACTCCTCTCTTGCCTCAACAGGTTCTCTGCTTCCCCTTTTCCCGCACATATGAGGTTCCTTTTCCCACAAGTAGTTGATGTTGCTGTCCTAGGCTTCACCTAAGTACATATCCAGAGATTATTTTTTGGTACTTGCATCAGGTACAAATGTGCCTAATTCTGGCTCTGATTAACACGGTAACTAGGATATAGACTGCAGTTGTCAGATGGAAACTGAACCCATTGACCCAGACCAGAGGATAGGGACATGACAGCTGGAATATCTTGTTTCTGACCCCAGCCATTCTAGTAGCAGAGAAGCCAGCAAAAGTGAGCAGCAAAGGACAATATTAGCAACTAACCATTTATATAGTGCTTACTAATGCAAAATAATTTACAACTATTATCTCATTTGATCTTCGGTACAACCCTGGGAAGTAGGTGAGTGATTTGTGTAGGATCACACAGCTAGTGAGTGTCTGAGGTTGAATTTGAACTCAGTTCTTCCTGACTCCAGGACTAGTGATGTATCCATTGTGCCACCTCACTGCCTCCAGAACCCAGAGAATAATTCGTAGAAACATAACCTTATAAAAGAAAAGAAACAAACAAATAAACAAGTAGCTTAGAAGGACTTACAAATTCTGATTAAAGCAGCGACCAACATTTCTCTAGGGGGCCTATTATGAACCATGTTATTCTGATAGCAAATGATGGCGATAAGGGGGCAGAGACACAGAGTTATTGATGTGGCTTATGTGTGCATTCATTTTGCCTGGCTGTGATTATTTATTACTAGGAGACAGTCAGGGCCAGATTCCAGTTCTTGTTGCCCATAGGACAACGGATGGACAACTTAGCTTCTAATGATCACTAGCATTTGCATAGTACTTTTTAAGTCTTACAAGCGTAGTTTCACATTTGAAACTTAAAACAACCATGTGATGTAGGTGTTACTATTATCCCCATCTTACAGATGAAGAAGCTTAGGCTAAGAGATTTTTGGTAACTTGCTCAAAGTCACACAGCTAGTTAAGTGTTTGAGGTGGGACTCACACTCCGGTCTTTCTGACTCATTGTCCAACTATGCCACCTACCTACCCCTGCCCACAGCCAGACACCATCTCTTGTCTTGAAGCAGGGGTGAGAGAGCCCGATCTCACAGCTATCCCTAGTGCCAGAGATTCTCCTTCCTGTCCCCTTTTAGGCTTTAGCAACCCTGCTCTCCTCATCTGAACTTATTTACCACGTATCTACCACTCATCACTTAATCTTATATTACCTTTTTATAATAATCATAGTAAAAATAGTGATAATGGACATTAATATAATACTTTATGGTTTGCAAAACAATTTTTGTAAATACTCTCATTTGATACTACAACAACCCTGTGAGAGGTGTGTCCCTTTCATGTAAGATTTTCATTTGAACACATCTCTCCAATAAAGCTAAAAGTTCAGGGGCAGCTAAGTGGCACAGTGGATAGAGCACTGGCCCTGCAGTCTGAAGACCTGAGTTCAAATTTGGTCTCAGACCAAAGACTTGAAAAGCTCTCCCTACTCCCCCAATGGGATCATAGATCTATTGACCTTATAGGTCAGATAGTCCAATGCCTTCATTTTGTAGGTGAAGAAACTGAGATACAGAAAGGTTAAATATCTTGCCAAAGTCACACAGGTAGTGACAGAACTAGAATTTAAATTTAGATCTTATAATTTCCACTTAACTTTGCTCAATCTCAGTTTCCTCATTTGTAAAGTGAGGATATTAGCACCTACCTTCCAGATTATTGTGAGGATAAAATGAGACAATATTTGCAAAACACTTTGCAAACCTTAAAACAATATGCAAATGCGAGTTGTTATCATTACAATTAATCCTAAAAATAATCTAGCATGCTATAGTGGAAAGGGCACTGAATTTTCAGAGAGATTATCTAGAATTAAATTATAGGTCTTTTATTCATTGTTGGTTTATTGATTCAGGGCAAACTATTTCATCTCATTAGTTCTCAGTTTCCTCATCTGTAAAATGAATGGGTCTATAATCTGTAAAATGAGTAGACTTATGTAATCCCTAAAGTATCCTTCTAACTCCAAATATGGTCCTCACCATCCTAAATTCCTTATTTTTTCCCTAAGTTTTACTAAGTTCAGTAAGCACTAAAATTCAACAACTCTATCCAGCAAAATATATTATTTCAACATTCTATTTATATAATTTTAAACTTCATAATGATCTCAAGGTCAATCCTTTGGATGGTGATAAATCAAGTGGTCTTTTTAGCTAACAATAATTTGTGATATTTGTTATTTTTAAATATTCAGATTCAGTTTCTAGGGCTTTTTATTCATTCTTCAAAAGGACCCTACATTCAGTTATAGTACACTGCCACCAGGTGGTGGTAGGGCATTTTTTGCAGGTTCCAAATAGCAAGAACACAAATTCACATTTATAATAGCACTTTAATCATTTCAACAATGTAAGGCACTGTGCTAGTATCTGGGGATATAAAGATTGTCACTACCCTCGAGAGAATTCCCTTTTACTAAATAAGAATTTATATTCTTTATGGTTAACAATGAGCGCCAATGCTATGAAGCAGGCTTAAACTGCTGATTGTGTAGATATCAACATCCATTCTGTAAAAAAACCAAACCAAACCAAACCCATGAAAACAGGACTTTCAAAAACAGCCATACATATTATTAAACAGTTCCAGCCTTTTTAATGTAATAAAAATGTACCAAAGCTTTCATTCCATCTCCAGGAGCCCAGCATCGCCTTCATGCTAGAAGATATCGGATTAGGCTTTTTGTGGAGTAGTAGAGTATACTGAACATGATTTAATTAATTTTTTTGATGAAAAATTAAGTCAATAAACATGAAACAGACCACAGTGCTAGGTAAGTTATAAACATAAATATGGCATGATTCCTTTACTGATGGAACTCAAAGTTTACCTTGTGGAGGGGTTGAAGGTCATCTATCACTCGTCATTGTGGCAATTTGGTCTAGTGGATGGAGTTCAAGAGGTGGAATCAAGAAAATTAGGTTTGATTCCTGCTTCTGATACATCTTTAGATGTTTGACTGTGGGCAAGTCTTTTATGTTCTCTCTGCCACATTTACATCACCTGTAAAATGGACATTACAATTCCTTTAGTATCTAACTCAATAGGGCTATTAATGGGGTTCATGAGATACTGTATGTAAAGTATTTTGCAAATTTTAAAGCATAACATAAATGTCACTTCTTTTTATAATATATAGCATTCTTTGCCCTTATACTAACTTGTTGCAGACTTCTGTGATTTTTCATAGAATGTTACGGATCTCTTACCCTGGAGCCAATGTAAATGTCAGGGGATCCTTAACTTGTTTGGCGTGGGAAAATACAACTTTATTTATATTAGCCTCTAACTGAAATATAGCATTTGCTTCAATTATTCAAAAATCTCATCCTTAGAAGACATACAATGCCAAAGGATCCATAACAAGAAGATTAAGAACTCTTGACCAACCTTCTCCATTTCACAGATAAAGAAATGGAGGTCCTTTTCAGTTTGTGTCTTTCCTTTGTAATTTTTTTCCTTCTCCTGTCATCAGCTGCTGCTTCCTGTACCAGGCTAAGGCACCGTTTCCTAATTTACTGCTTCTAAATTATTATGAGTATTGAGACCAGATAGTAAAGCTTTCTAAGCATTGCATATAAATTAAATAAATAGTCCCTGGGCAAGGGCTCCTACCATAGCAATAGCAGTATGCTGTAATAAAACAAATGCTAAACTTGGAATCAGAAGATTCCAAGACTCAATTCCTTTTTTTTATTGTTAACTCACCATGAAGTGATGGGCAAGTGCAATAATTTATCTGTGCCTCATTTTTCTAATCTAAAAATTATAATTTTTATTGAAATATTAATGAATTTTAAAAAAATATGTATTTGTTGTTATTTATCACAGTCCTCAAAGTATTGAGAACAAAATGCTGTAATATAAATAAGCCATTATTATTAAATTGGCATTCAAGGTCCTCCATGAAAGTTTCCAATTAAGTTTTCCAGCATTATCACCTCATGTTTCCCTTCAAACACCTTGCAGGATAGCCAAAACAAATTATTCCCCCTTCCTTGGATGTACCTGGTACTTTCTTCCTTTGTCTCTTGGCACTAGTCATTCTAAATGGGTTATCACTTTTTCCCATCTCCCACTGTTCGATTCCAACCTGTTCTTTGAGGCCCAATTCAAAGAATAAAGAATCTTTTTCCAAAAGCTTTCTTTGATCTCCAACCAGAAATAATCTATGCAAATACAATGTAATCTCCTTGAAGGCAGAGACTTATTTTTTCTCCTTCTTTGTATCCCTGCCATCTAGCAAAGCGCCCAGTACAGTGCAGATGCTGAACAAATGCCTGTGGAATAGAATAGAGTTAAATATATTGTTTCTTTACATAATCATTAACAAACAAACAAAAATCAAGAAAGAAGCTTTTATAAGCAGTTCTGAACTTCTCTTACATATATGTATATGTCATGTTTTTTTAAGAATTGTTTTTAAAAATTTAAGAATTTTTAAGAATGTTTTAATTTTTTCTCAATTACATGTAAAAACAATTTTTAACATTTTTAAAAATAATTTTTGAGTTCCAAATTCCTTCTTTCTCTTCCTCCCTTTCCCCCTCCTTGAGAAGGCAAGCACTGATCATATACAGATATGGATTAGTTATAGATATAGCTTATATATGTGCAGTCATGCAAAACAATGCATAGATCTTGTAAACACACACACACACACACACACACACACACACACACACACACACACACACACACACACACAGAGCCAGAGCTGTAGTGGAGAGAAAAGAAAATTAATCTTAGACTTAGATAGAGCTAGGTTTAAGTCCAGCCTCTGATAACATGCAAGCTATGTGATCCTGGTCAAGTCAATTAACCTTTCAATGTCTGAGTAAATGCTCTAAGACCAGAAGTTGCAAAGCAGCTACATTGGTAAAGGGTATTTCCTCACTTGGGGGTATCCTGTATGAATCAAATCATAAGTTTAATCAAAATGTCATGCTTGGCAGGCTATGAATTGTTTTATATACATCTTATTATCTGAGCCTCACAATTGTGAGGTAGCTATTAAACATATTATTGTCCCATTCCATAGCTTATTTCTGAAGTTCTTGGCTATTTTTTAATTAGACAAAACATATCAGATCACCAAATTCCAAATGATAAGTTGTCATTATACCTGGAACAGACTATAGTAGTTTCTATACATTTTGGCAAGGTAGACTTTTTGATATCTGTTTTAAATTTTGCCTTTTAAAATCTCTCTGTATTTTTCTGTTACTATTCTTATTGCCATCTCAATTTGTTTAAGGCATGAAGCCTACTTTCTGGCCTATACCATATATTATCTGCAAAGTATTCTCCTCCTCCCCTCTTTCCTTTCTCTGTTTGAAATGATTTCCCCTCTTCTTGGGTTGCAGTGGAGAGAATGCTGATTTGAAATCAGAAAACCTAGGCTTAAATTCTTACCCTGATGTTAGCAGTCACAAAACTTGTATGAGACTCAGTTTCTTCATCTGTAATAAAAGGGAATTGGAATAGATAACCACTAAGGCCCTCCCAAGCTCTTAATCTATGATATAACATGTCAATAATCACATTTTTTTATACTATTGCCTGAGGACCCTTGGTGTTCCCTTCAGCATGAGTAGAGTTTCATGAGAAAATTTTCATGCTATTGATATTTTGCTTTTAAAATATTAAATAAAAACACATTAAAAAATACTTATGTATGACTTCGTGGCATGAAAATAATTTCCTTTATTTTGCACCAAAATATTCTCATCCCACCTTTATCCCAGGGGATTTTTATTCCCCCACTTCTTCTAAACCAGAATTTACAGCCTTCACCATTATATTTCAAATCCAAAAAAGTTCTATTGCCAAGTTAGCTTAGGGAGTGCTGCTCCACATTAAAAGCCACAAATATCTCACAACTATACATGCATATATATGATATATGTATATATATACTGTGTATATATGTACTTATTTAGAAATATGCAGCACAATTTCTAAATGACAGTCATAAAACACTTATGTGAATTCAAATATGATTCTTATATAAAAAACAGATGGAAATAATCTTCAGCTAAAGTTCAATGCTCAGCTAAAATCAATGAGGGTTTGACTATAAAGTTGCAAGGGACCTGCCTGGTCTAACTCCTTTATTTTACAGATAAGAAATCTGAAGTGCAGAGTTTAAAGCTTCATGACTAAGGTCATGAAAATAATAGGAGAGGTGACCTTTGAAATCTGTTTTTCTGATTCCAAATGCAATTCTTTGTCCACTGTACATTCTGTTGCTCAGATTATACCTGCTGCATCCTATTTCTCACACAACTTTCTTAAGGCCCCTTCCTTTGCCATATCTCTTTCTACCTATATTATAACCTACTTATGAGCATGTTATGAGAGGTACCCTTTTGGGTCAGGCACTATATAGCCATTGCAGTGCCTTTCACATGCTAGCTATTAGTTCATAATGATATTTGGTGAATTGAATTCTGCATTTATTAAAAGTCTCCAGAATTTAATCACAGTACTGAAAAAAAACTTGTTTTAAAATTTAAATTACATTTTACTAATTATGACCAGTTTTGCTTCCAAATTAGTTTAAATGATTTCTATATTTATAATTTTTATGTATCAATGAAAAAATTAACTAGATGATTGCAATCATACCAAAAAGTTTTAGAACTGGAAAATAACTTCCTTGGTAACTAAGTTTGAAATTGATATTACAAAACAAAAGAAAATCTTAAAAGTGGACTCCCAAAGCATCATTTTGTCAGAACACCTTGATATAAAGCAAAGATGTCATAGAAGTAGATTTCAAAAATTAATATTTATATTTTAAAACACTTATTCAACTTGTAAAAACAAATTTTAAGAAAATAATATGAAACAGATACTTGGTGAATGGGGAGAAGTACTATTGCCAAGGCACATTTAGGAGCAATCAAGTTTTAAAAACTGAACACAAGTTTGTGGCTTTTTGCTGGGGGTTTGGGGAGCAGGGGTGCCAGAGAGACAGACCAGTGCTACCCTGTCTGAATTCAAAACAGAAAATAGGAGGGTATGTTTTTTGTACATTGCAGAGTTAAAAGAACAAAGGTTTTCTCACTAGTCCTTTAGTAAGCAAAATTTGTAAAATAAGTAAAGTTTGTTTTATGTCATCTTAATCCCCCTTTATTGGTCCCACCCACTCACCTCTTGGTATTACATGTGGACCTACATTTGCAGAACATCATCCCCATACTCCAGAGTCTTTCCAGTTTTCTCTCCCCCACATCAAATGTTCTTTTTCTGTGTTACATTCCTTTGAGGACTTTTCCTCTTTTAGGTGCTAATTAAGTAACCTGATAAACAAATACGTGTTAATTGCTTATGCTGCTCTTTGTGGTAGGAGCAATATACTTACCCTCTCTTCCCTCCCTTTTCCCTCTGAAAGTTTGGCCAGTTTTTATTTAAAAGGTACTGAGACATTCCTCAAGACTTGGTTGCCTCAGGGCAGTAAAGGTTCAAACTGTTGACATCACTTTCTCATTGCTGGAGAACAAAAGAGGCCCAAGGAATTCCAAGACCTCTGATGCTTGGCTGGTGGAAAATGGAAAGCTAAAACAAGGAAACTTCACTCATTTGAATCAACTTGAGGCATCCTCAATGTCTTTCCTTGTTGAACATCTTTCTCCTGCAGTGGCTAAGTAAATCTTTTCTTAACTATTGGAAGACCTATAAGTGTCTCATTTGGTTCCAATATTGAACCTAAGCTAACAGGGGACAGTCCTGAGTCAGGCCCAGCTCAGGACACCTTCTGACAGAACAAATACTTGTTAATGAGGAAGATATCTGTGGATTCTGAGCCTTAACCTGATAAGTGACTAAGGGTAGAAATTGCAAATGCCAAGGCTGGACAGTACAGGAAGTAGTTGGGGACAAATGACATCCCTTGGTGAACCTGTAGCGTCCTTGAATTACATTAACTGGGTGACTTCCCATTCAGCTTCCCATTTCTGATGCTGAGAATTCAGAAAGAAAGAATTAGGCAACTTATAAATAAGCATAAAATTATTAGGAAGAGAATCCTTTCCTATTCTGCATCTACTGACCATAAAATTATACATTTTGGGAACTTGAGAGAGAATTTTAAAAAATTTCCTCTAATTCTCAGTTCATATCAGTTTTATGCCTAGTTAAGTATCAGTTAATCTCAATAGATCAATGATTACTTAGGTGTCAGTAGCAAAGACAACTTTCAATAGGTATGATAAGCTTTAACGATCTGTTCTACTTTTGCCTTCTTATGAAAATTTGAGTATTTATTTCTATTTATTATGTTAACTCACAGCCTCTTTATTTAAACCTCTTGAATATTTAAGAGACTTACAGGATTAATGACTTATAACTTACTTTTTTCATTAAAACAGATTTATGGATGATGACTGACACAACTTAAATAAGTCATTTAAAGTATCAGTCATCATGCAGAGGCTGTTTTAATGAAAAAAAGGTTATAAGCCAGTGATCTTATAAGTCTCTTAAATATTTAAGAGGGAAAAGTGAAAATGCTATGAGTTAAAATAATAAATAAAGTAAAAATTCAAGTTTAAATAAGAAGCCCAAAGTAGATCAGCTCATTAAAGCATCTGGAGCAAAGAGCATACTGGACTCAATGAAGAAAGGCATATTCAAGGAATCCAAAACAAGATCACCTGGGGACAGGGAACCTGCAGTCTAGAGGCCACATATAGCCTCCTAGGTCCTTAGAAGAGGCCTTTTGACTGAGTGTCCAAGTTTTACAGAACAAATCCTTTCATTAAGGGGATTTCTTCTGTGAAGTTTGGATTCAGTGAAAGGACTGCACTTGAGGACCTAGAGGGCCACATGTGGCCTCAAGACCACAATTTCCCCACCCCTGACACCATCTCTAAGAGGAACATCTTGAGAATTCCAGGAAAAGGATTTTTAAGATCTTCGTTACCCCCTTTCAGGTGTATGCTGGTAAATGTTTCACCATTGGCTCTCTAAAGGGGATGGAGGGTGTGGAATGTGACACTTTTTTGTCTAATCTGCATTATTAGCAGTTTTTTTTAATCATTTTCTTACATCTAAACAGTCAACAAAACAATAAATCATGATTTGTTGCATTTGACAATTTCTTACATATAAATACTTAGACTAAAAATTGAACAATTAGCTCTCCAGTTTGAGCTAACTCCAATGTACCACTGTAAGCTTTTGCCCAAGATCAGTGCTCTAAGCCTGAATCCTCTTTCCCTGGGACTCTGTAATATAATTATGGGAAAGCATATCATCGATTTTTTTTTGTGGTCAGTGGATGTCTTGGACCAACACACTGCAGCAAACACCCACTTCTAAAAGCCAATTAAGTCTGGCAGAATAATGTATATCAGCTAATAATCATGGGGGGAAAGGGCTCTTGAGCTTGCAGACATAGGATATAGCCAGTGAACACGTGTGGAGTCAGAAGATGAAGTGTCTTAGATGAGAAAGAGTAAGGGGGTCATTGTTGCTGGATTGAAAAGGTAGGAAGGGGTCAGATTGTGAAGGTCATTAAATTCCAAACGCATGATTTTATATTTAATCCTAGAGATAACAGAAAATCATTGAAATTTATTGACTAGGGAGATGACAAGGTCAGACCTTCAATTTCAGGAAATCACTTTGGAAGATGACTGGAAGATAGAATGGAGTGAAGAGAGATATGAGGCAAATAGACTAATTGGAAGGCAGTAGTCCAAGTTTGAAGTGAAGAAGGCATATATGGAGAGATAGAAATGAATAAAAGAGATGTTGTGAAGGTAGTCATGACGAGACTTGTCAACAGATTTGCTATATGGGGGTGAGTACAAGTAAAGAAAAGATGACACCAAAGTTGTGACTGTGGGTGATTGGGAGGATGAAAGTGCCCTGGATAGTAATGAGGAAGTGGAAGAAGGGAGGCTCAGGGGGAAAGATAATGAATTCAATTTCAGACATGTTGAGTTTGAGCCACCTACAAAACTTCAGGTTTGAGGTGTTCAATAGGCAACAGGTGATGTGAGACTGGAGGTTAGGTTAGAGGTCAGGGATGGATAAGCCACCCTCAGACTATACACACAATTATCATCACAATGTAAATAGAAAGAAAAACCACAGAGCAATTAAAAATTAATGTTTCAAAATTACAAAGAAGCTTGGCTATGAAGAAGAGATATGAGGATAAACTTCCTCTTACTTCTTTACAGAGATGGAAGGAGGGACCATGATTGTGGAAAATTGCACAAAATGTTCATTTAAAAAATGTATCGATCTATTTTGATCAAATTTTTTCTCTTTCTCTTTTTTTTCTTTAAAAAATTCTTTGTTAAAAGAGATGGTTGAGGGTGAGGATTGAGAAAGTGTGAAAAAAACATGTAAATACAAATCTGTTAACAAATGTGCATGTATTATGTATATATACATAGTATATATATGTATATATATATATACACATAATTCATATACAGATACACATATACACATTACACACACACACACACACACACACACAAACAAAATTCTAGGATCCTGAGTAGAGATATTGAATAGTGGCAACTGGAATTCCTTTTGCAAATTTGTAATAGAGGATGACTTGTTTTGAATTTTCTGAGTTTAGAACACATGGAATAAAATATTTGAGTTTGGGATTTCCAATCAAAACCTAACTTTTAGGTATCTGATTTTGTTTATTTTTAGCCAAATACAATTCTGGTTTGAAGAAAAAAGACTTTCAAGGGATTATTAAAAGTTTCTTTGAACTTCAAAGTGCTCTTAAAAAATGAACATTTTCACAATGTAAATTCAAATGATGAGAAAGCATGTGGATTAAATTTTCTGTAAATTAACTCCAAATTAAGTGGAAATACACATGGAAAACTCATCTGGGGTTTTATCAGACTTTGAATTGAGTTACTCCTGATCAAAAATGTTATTATCTCATTTAAAAAAAAGAAATTTAAATTCAAAATAATTAACAAAAAGTAAGTTGGCTACATTGCATAGCACATTATCATCTAAAAACATTTAACAAAAATTCACATTGCACAGAGGGCTATGATAAATGCGAAAGCAAATGCCATAGAGAGCTAGAAATTATAAAACTGTAGCTTGTTAAAACTAAAAGGAACCTCCTATATTATCTAGTCCAGTGCATAATACAATATCGTGCACCTAACAGGTGCTTAATAAATGTTTATTGATTGTTTGACAGATAATTCACCGCTGCCATTTTACATATGAAAAGAAATTGAGTTCTATAGAGTTGAAGTAACTTCCAGAAGCGTATTTAGAGTGCAAAAGAAAGACCTAGGCCTGCCGAACCCTAGGATCTTTCTGTCATGTTCCACCACCAGATGGCAGAAAGCCCAAAGGCCAACTAGACCAGCTGCTTTGGAAGGGGCAAAGCTTTTCTGTATTCTCACCACAAGGACTGAAACTGAAACTTCAGGACTAGGAGAAAATGATGAACGGAAGTTAGAACACTAAGCTGAACTCAAAACTAGGAACTATTATGGGGGCCTATTAGTAAACACCAGGCAATCAGGGAACAATTCTGGTACAGAGTATGCGGCTATCTTCCTTGACAAGCTGAAGCCATTCCAAGGCTCTTAACTATTCATATGGGAAGCAAAATAGGAAGTAGTCCTTACTCTTTCACTGACTTAGCTGTGGGATCCGCAGTCAAATCATTTAATCTCTCTGAGGTTTCAGTTTCTTCCTCAGTAAAATGAGGGGGTGAGATGAAATTGAGTCTAAGCAGCTGGTCAGAATAGGTGATGATCTCACAGTATATTTCCCTAGACAAGCCAACAACTCTTAGATAATTCACTGATGCAGAAGCATACCATTGAATACAATACCTTTGCATTTCTTTAATTTTCTTTGTTGCTCAGTCATTCAGACCTGTCTTATTCTTCTTGAGTCTGCAGATCAAAGAACATCAATGGTGTCCATGGCATTTTCTTGGCAAAGATATTGGAGTGGTATGCCATTTCCTACTCCAGTGGATAAAGGGAAACAGAGGTTAAGTAATTTGCCCAGGGTCACACAGCTAGTAAAGGTCTGAGGCCAGATTTGAACTCAGGTCTCCCTGACTCTAGGCCCAGTGCTCTATCCACTGAGCCACCTAGCTGCCTCCTTAATTTTTATCAAACCATATCAACTTCATGGATTTAGCAGAATTGTGTTTGTCCCTACACCAAATAGCATGGGAGTAAGTGGGTAGCTCAACACAAGACAGAAAAGGAAAGTTAATTTGGTAGATTTGAAGAATAACATGATAAAATAGATCATGGTGACACAAAATATCCATAAAATAGTGTTCTTTCAAATGCAGACCTATTGGCAAAGATGACTTGTTCTATGTGGCATATCAATTTCTCAGGCACTCTAATTTTCCAATCAAATTGGCTTATTTGTTCTTCATACATGATATTTCATTTCCCTCCTCCATGTCTTTGCATAGGTTGAACCTTCTGCCTGGAATGCTTTCCCTCCTCATCTCTGCCTCTAGGAATTCCTAATTGTATTCAAGTCTCAGGCCTTCTATTGTAGCCTGAGGCCTTTTCTGTTAGCACTATCCCCTGAAACTACTTTGAATTTATTTTTATTTTATATTTATTTACCTATTTACAAACTCATCCACCACTCACCCACACCTCCATCTACCATAAGTTCCCTGGGGGAAGGAGTTATTTTAGTGCCTGTGTCATTAATGTCTAGCATAGTGTCTGGCCCATAGTAGGCACATAATAAATGCTAGTTGATTTAAATTGTTTTTCCTCCCATGACTGCTGTTTGTGCCATATGTTCCTCATCTATCCACTAGAAAGCTGAAGCTTTTCATTCTTTTGAAAGTATATAAGATTAAAAATAGCATAAATCTGCAAAAGAAAAACAAATCACAAAGTCCCTCACCAACTCTAGAAACAGACAGAAGGCTTAGGGTAGACCTCCCTGAAGAATGAAACCTAGGTAATGGAGGTGACTTCCCAGTCAAGGATATAATTGTTTTTCATGTTGCAAAGGTAGATTGGTTGAAGAATAGAAGGACAATGAAACAGTATGCAATTTATTATTTCTTTCACAGCACTTTGCTTTGGCAACCATGTGAATTTCTTGTGTGGTAGACATAAGTACATATGGATTTAATCTTACCTTGAAATGTAATTTGTGTGCATAGCAAATGCTAATATAATTTACTGAATGAATGTGGAATTCAACAAAACAAGTTCTCAATGAACAACGATAACACTGAGATCTATTCTCATTTACCTTTTTTGTTGATCTTATCAATTTCAGATGTCAGCACCTCTATCAAGTAGCCTATTTTAAGTAGATTTAATATCATTTTTACCTATTGAAAAAAACATTAAATACAGTGATCAATCATGGTGACAGCAATAGTCTTTCCTGAACTACCTACTGACCTATGCATAACTGATTAGTCTATGGTTCTATGGAACCATTACTTTTTAACCCCCCACAATGATGCCTTCAAAATGCAATTGAATTTTAGTTTTTTCAGACCTCAATTGCAGACCTCAAAATATCCCTATTAATTTTAGCTTTCCCTAGAACCAAGTCACATGAGCAATTGCATAGTGATATGAAAGTATCAGAAAGTAAAAAAGAATTCAAAGCTAGAATTTATGAAGAGGAAACCATGGAAATAGAAATGGGTGACTCAAAAATTAGAATAAAGCAGTGAAGTTAATGAAATATGAACACTTTGTGAGGTTTTGAAATTCTTCAGTTATAAATATACAACTGCAACCAAAATGTTAGTGTCCTCTTGTCCCTTGGAAAACTAGCCATAAAAAAAGAACTTTTCTTTATTTTGGTTTCCTCACCATCACAACATGTTCCTTTTTAAAACAAAAATATTGGTTTTCATAGTTCCCATCTTAGAAGTAGGTAGAACTTAATCGTCATATATCTTTGCTCTATTTTACATTGAAATTAATTATAAATAATTTCTAATCCTTAAAAGATTAAAAAAAAACCTGATTATCCCTTTCTCAGCTAAATAATCTCAATAAATAGATCTACTCCCTGGCAGTTCAGATTATAACTCATCCATATGTTCTAACGCAGTATGATGCTTGTTCAAATCTTCCAAGAAATCATGTATGGGGCATCCTTGCAATATACTGGGGTCTTTTAGATATTTTTTCTGCCATTGTGTTGATCTAAATGGAGCCCATCAGCTTCCACCAGTTACATCTTACTTTCACTCACAGGACCATCAGACTCCTTTTCTTTCCCTATATCTTTCTGATGATAACACTTCTGTGTAATTCTTTGTAGAAAATGTATCATATTCATCCTACCTCTCTGTTTCCTTTTTGGGGTTTTAAAAATAGGTGATAAAAAATAAGCGCAATGGAATTATACAATTTAATTACTGTTGAAGGATACTGAGGTGGTACTGGGACCAGAGTCAGAAAGCTCTGAGTTCAAATGTGCCGATCCTGGGCAAGTCATTTAACTTTATTTGTCTTAATTTCTCATCTATAAAATGGGGATACATTGGAGAAGCAAATGACAAACTACTTCAGTCTCTTTGTCAAGATAACCCTATGAACAAAGTCCATGGGGTCATGTAGAGTCAGACACAACTGCACAACTGAACAACAATCAATGTTGAAGCACTAAAGATTAGATCTGCTAAAGAATATAATTTGCAGAAACCTATCTATTCCCATATGATAACACCTGCAATGGAACCATCAAATTTAGAGCAGGAATGAACTCAGAAGTCATATAATTCAATTTCATTTTGTAAATGAAAAGAGCAGTTCCCAAGAAATAAAATTATTCACTTAAACAATAAGAAGGTAATAAAAAGCATAGTTAGGACTTGAACACAAGCACTCTGACCACAAATCTACTTCACTTTCCACTATACCATGCTGGCTCTCAACCATAAATGATGAGGCTACCCTCAATATATATATACACACACACACACACACACACACACACACACACACACATATACATATACATATGTATATGCGTATATATGTATATGCATATGTATATGCATATATATGTGTGTGTGTATATACATATATATACATACAATTTTATAAGGATTTTGTAAAAATTAGAAAGTGGCATTTAGGTCATTAGAGAACATTTTGCTCATTCTCTTTTCAGTAACATGTTTATAATTTTTTCTACATATTTGATGTCCTCCTTTCTTTCAGACAACATATATAAACCAGAACTACTCACAGGTTGCTGTTTGTCCTTTGTTCTCGAAGAGAACCATGACATCAGGGAGGTGATGCCATGACTTGAAAGTAAATTGGATTTAACAGAGGGAGGGCTGTACAAAGTCACCAGCCTCACTCTCTCTTCTGGAGCCATCTGAGTCCAGTGGTAAGATATAAATCAGGATGACTGGAGATGCAGTGGGAGACCTTGGCCTTTTTAAGTTTTCCCAGGTCTCAGCTTGACTGAGGCAATGCCCATTCATTGATTAAGGCTAGGTAAGAAATAAAGAAAAGAATGGCCTCTTTTACCTTTTAGCTAAAAATCAGTCTGGGAGGGGAAAACCCTTGGGGTTTCTGGTGAAAATAGACACAATTGCTATTTACACTTACTCTGAGCCAATACTTCATTTTTTGTAATACAGTATCATGAACCTTGAATCTCTTTGACAAGATCTCTGACAACTGATCATTAAATTTTGTTTTCAATAAGGTGGGATTGTCTCAAACCTATATTTTGTAAAGACTTGCTTTCCTATGCCTTTAGAAATATCTAAACAGAAATAAAAAAGACCTGAGGCTCTTACAGATACAATCAAGTCCATCAATCCCTAACCTATGTCCCAAGATAGCAGGGTGGTACTACTTCCAAACACAAGTCTCAAGATGCCCTTTGTTGATTTTCTTTTTCCCTTACAAAGTACTACTTCCAAACACAAGTCTCAAGATGCCTTTGGTTGATTTTCTTTTTCCCTTACAAACTACCTTTAATGAATTTAATCTGATTTAACCACAAAGAAGTTGGGGAGTAGAGATCAAACTTCAATATTTTTTTTGGTTCTTTCATTCCTTTTCTTATCATTTAAGGCCCATTGCTCTTAGTTTTTTTTAAAGCATCAGTGAATAACATTCACTGGTTATAATGATAATCATGATTATTATAGTTTATCAATTTATAACAACACTTTAAACATTTGCAGACCATGAATAATTTTCCTCTACTTCAAGTAAAATATTCTCAATTTCCTAATCTTATCATCATTCTTGTTGGTTCTACTCTACCTTTTCTAATACCTCCATCTTTTTTTGTTGTACTATGAAATATGACAAAGCTAAAGGGAAAAATTAATGATATAGCAATTTACCGTATTACTTTATTCATGGTAGAGCTTGAAAATAACTTCAATAATAACATCTAAATCTCTTGCCTAATTCACTTATTAACATGTTTGTACCAAAGGGATTTATCATTTATTATTATTATTTACTCCTAGGGATTTAGGAAGTTTTCTCTCATTTTATAACATTAGTTTCTTCCAGATTTCTATTAGTAGAGTGATTTCCAAAAGGTCCACTTTTTTTCTCTTGGTGTTATACACAAAACTATCCCTGCACACAATGCATGTAAATGTTTAAAAACACAAAGCTATAGATAGCATGTTTTGATGGAAAAATCAGTGGTTTTAGTTAATGGACTCAATCACTTAACATATTTGAGTCTCAGTTTCCTAATCTATAACATCATTTTTAAGGTTCCTTCCAGGACTAAAATGCTATGAATCTCTTCGCATAGTATACCCTTTGGTTCAACTACCAGTGACAATAGGCTTTCTGAATTTCGTAAGTCTTCTTTTTCTCCATGTCCACTCATCTATTCTGACTAGCAGTATCAAGAACAAGTTTTATAGTTGCCTCTTGAGCTTCAAGTGCTTACAAGCTCCATATGTCTCCAATATTCTTTGGTATATCCATTAGAATAACAACTCCACAATGCAAGTTGTTGTTTGAATAAAATGCCTATTATTTACACTTGAATGAACAGCCTGGACCAAAAATTTCCAAGTCAAAAATGTGCAGAGTCAGCTCTAATTATGCTATTTGTATCACAAGCCTTGGGCTATAGTGCTAATGGTTGTACTCACTTCTTGGCACTTACACCTCGTTAGCACTAATACACCTCAATGATATACGCAATCATAGTATGGTAAGCAGCTCATATGGGTACCAATTTACAGTAAAATTGCCTGGGTTGACTGCATTTCCTTTTTAAATGACTCTTTTTTTAGGGCTATGTAGAAAAGGGGCTCATTAGTAGTCATGGAACATTCACTGCCAGACCATTTCCTTTCTATAGAAAGAGACCTTTTAAAAATCCATTATGTTTAATGGTATACAAGCTACTGAATAAGGGTGATGTTCCCCTACTGACCAGAGAGTAGGACTAAATCATTTAGAAAATAAGCATGAATTGCTTAATGTGTGCCAGATATACACATATGTGTATGTGTTCATATATGTGTATATGTATATATGCACATGTATAGGTATGTACACATATGCATAAGGCATATGTTTATGTATGTGTATGCACAGATATTAAACTACAAAATGTTATACATACATAAGTATTTATGTACATATATACCTATATACACGTATAGTTTAAAACTGCACTAAGACTTTTAGAATACCACATTATGGAATATGCATACACCAAATATATATATATGTGTGTGTGTGTGTGTGTGTGTGTGTGTGTGTGTGTGTGTGTATGATTCATATATATGGACAGAGAAAGAGAGGAAGGTAGATAAAAAGAGACAGATTGACAGGGAAAATTGCATACATATATGTATGTATATTAAGGTATATAGAAGGAAGGAAGGAAGGAAGGAAGGAAGGAAGGAAGGAAGGAAGGAAGGAAGGAAGGAAGGAAGGAAGGAAGGAAGGAAGGAAGGAAGGAAGGAAGGATGGAAGGAAGATGGAGAGATGAAACAATGATTTACTCAACAAAATCTTTCCTATCTGCTTCTGTTTATTCCACCTTCCATCCATACTTCTTTTCACTCACAGGGCTTTACGTTAAAAAAAAAAATGTATATGTTGACATCATCTTTGATTTGTCTCTTTGATTATCTAAATAGTCTAGAAAGCAGTTGTGTAAAATATAACCTAAATTGAGGTATGCTGTGTGTTTTTTATTTCTCTTTTCATCATGTTTTCATGGAATTACACAATCTTATACAAATTTTCCTTCATCCAAACACAGCACTTACTATCTCCCTTGAGATAATTGTCCTGCTAAGCATGTCTGCGGCCTGGCTTTCAGGGTGATCCCTTATTGGGAAATTTCTTTTCTAGCTAACCTCGTATTCAATCCAATTTAATAAAAGATACCACACATTTATTAAGTGCTGCCTTTATGCACATTGTTGTATTGGGGATACAAAAGCACAACATAGAGTCCCTGATCTCAAAGGAGTTGTTAATCCACATTAATCACTATCCCCTAAATCTTGTCCTTTAAAAATTTCACTCATACCATTCTCACCAAAACATGAGATTAAATAAAATTCAAAATAAGGTAATTAAGATTGAAAATAAGAACAGAATTATTTGAAGAAGGTATAGTGAGTAGATATTCCCAAACACCTAAGACAAGTTGATTACTACAATTCAACTTAAATTTTCTCTTATTTTCATTGCAGCTAAAGAAAAAAGAAAAATGTATTAAGTTACATAATTGCCTAAAAAATGAAAAGCATGCGTATTAGTGTATTTAAGTTTTAATCAGACCCATGATTTCACCAGTGCAAGTATACACATGTGTGTATGCATCTGTATACACACATATGAAAGTATGTATACATGTAAGTGCCCATACACAATACACACATGCAGTACATGTATATATTCTATATTCATAATACATACATGCAATGTACATATGTACATGTGTCTGGGGGAGGGAGACAGGGAGAGAAAGAGATGAGAGGGATTGTTGAAATAGTGGACAAAGAGTAGGCCTTCAACTTAGGAAGACCCCACTCCAAGTTCCACCTTTACCCGTCACATGCTGTGTGATATTAGGCAAGTCACTGAACTTTTGAGACTTGGGCAGCTATCTAAGACTATAAAACATAGAGAAGTTACCAACCTGCTTTAGTAAAAGAGGTTCTTCAAAAATATTCCTCATTTCAATGAAGTCATAAATCTTACCCTTTTCTCTATACATAAGTTAAATTTTGTAGATGGCTTAAAAAAATTATTTGATCCTTAGTGCCCTCTGCTCCCTTTTCCTCCATTCTACTTATCATTTGAAGTGGAATGCCGTTACACAAGACTGAACAACATTCTTTTTTGATTCCATGGTGAAATAATGCTTCAACTACTGTCCAGTGTTACTAATAATGAGCCTTCTCGGTGAAATGACAAACCTTTTCAATATAAATGTTCACTTAGGATTGCTATATATTCACCAGTCTTGGAATACCACTATTTCCTGGTCAACAAAATTTCAGCTGACACAAAAGCCAATGGAGAGAGATGATGATTTTAATTTGAAGGACATCATTTGGCAAATACATGATAAGAAAATGAGGTAGGCTGGTCATGCTAAAAAAGGGATCGTGTATAGACAACTTTAATATTCTATTGCTATCCAAGATATTTTAAAAAAAGAAGAATAAAGGAAGGCTTTTAGACTATTTTGTGCAGATCCTCTGTGTAGAATCTATTGAAGAACATGGACAAGAATGAAAAGGGTGAAAGAAGATTGGTATATTTCAAGATGGGAATTCTCTCATTAATGAGAGAGAACAGATGTATAGTCAAATGCTCTGTGGGTCCCTAAGGATCCATTTTTGTAATGGAATTTTTTCTGTTAAAAATTTTGCCGTTCTCAGATTTTTAAAAATTTTAATATTAGATAAGAATAACATCTATACTTTCATTGAAGTCTATAATTTTAAAAAGTTCCACACTACAAGGTCAATGTCACATCCCAAGGCATTTCACTGAAGACTTCAAATTTGAAATGCATAATTATCATGACTGCTCTTTGAGTCTACCCATTCAATTTGTTCTAAATGACCCAATTGTGCTCTCTTCTAGCACATATCCTTTTGTTTTTCTGCTGTGGATATTAAGGCTAAAATCTTTTGAGTAATTATGCATCTAGTTAAGTCAAGTTTAGGAATCTCTCAAATATTCAAAGACTTGACTCAATCAGCACAATGCCATTTGTAAACAAGAATACCTAAAGGATTTCATCAGTGAAGCATATTTCTCTTTAAGAAACTCCATATCCCATCGCACAATTGCCAATTTTTTTTACAAGTTGTATTCTTTAAGAACTGTCTGGGGCACTGAGAGATTAAGTGACTTATGTCCACATATAGTCACATAATTAGAAATAGGACTTGAACCCAAGTCTTCTTGATTTTGAGGCCTGCACTGCACTCTATCCATTAAACCTCTTCAGTTTATCACACACTACGTTTTCTCATTTTCATTCTTTCTGCTTGTAAAGTGAGTATGTCCCATGTAACATGTGTACGGACTAAATGTTTATTTTTAAATGTATGAGAATGTGCCTTCCTGGGATGCCTGGACAGAGATCAGCTTCTGTAGGGAAGGTCTTTGAGGAGAGGAAAGCTAGTGAAATAGCTAAGGTTTTCAACAGGTCAGGCAAGCCCTTGCAAGCTGGGTGTTCTTTCCTTCAGTCTCTGAAGGGGTTCCACACTATTATTATATCTATCTACCCCCTAAATATTTCTGGTCCAGGAGTACAATAGTTTCAAACAAAAAGCCTCTTCTCTGATCTCTCTTGGTGGGTGGGAGAGGTACTATCCATGAGTTTAATTTCTTCACACCAAACACTGGTTACCCAAAAGACCAATGCAGCAAACAGAAGTCAGAGAAGTTCTACAGATTATAAATTATAAGAAAACATAGTAAAAGGAATAATCTTTTTATGTGGGAGTGAGTTAAAATCTGTTTAATCAAGACAGAGGCCCTACTCTTAATCGAAGGGGACATTTCCCAAAGTTTCTAAGG
Organism: Phascolarctos cinereus; assembly: GCF_003287225.1. Taxonomy (NCBI): domain Eukaryota; kingdom Metazoa; phylum Chordata; class Mammalia; order Diprotodontia; family Phascolarctidae; genus Phascolarctos; species Phascolarctos cinereus. The sequence continues at coordinate 154,330,809 of NW_027555514.1, read as the reverse complement.
AGGCAAACTGGAGATATAAACATGTTGAGGAACTGATTTTCTCTTATATATCTGTGGCTTCCAAAGTCTATCTGTCTCCAAATATCTGGAATTATTCCCTCCAAAGGGCTAGTGTCACATACACCTTTTCATTCTCTCTTTAAAATAGAAATCCTTTATATGATCTCTATATCTTTGAACTGAAATGATTTAAAATTAGATTTTAGGGTACACCTATATAGAAAACATTACAAAAGTGATTAGTTCAGCTTTTCATACAATCACATTTATATTTAGTGTTTTAATTCATTTTATATTGCTTGTGGGTGTATATACAAAGAAATCCAAGAAAGATAACACATTCCCTAAGAGTGAGTATGGGCATGTGTGTCCAAGGTTGGGTAGCACTCTTCTTTCACTTCTAGGAATGGAATGTCAGCTTAAAAACACAACTTCATCTGTATGAATTTGTTTCAATGTCTGTTTAAATTGCTCATAATTGTATATGGTGTATCATATATTTGGAATCCAATGCTCTAGGCTGTATCATATTTGTTTTTATTTCTCCTCCGAGTAGTATGCAGGCAGGGACACAAACCAAAGTGATGTAGTTAGTTTACAGTAAGTTCTAAATTGGCAGGAAAAAAAAAGAATGGAAAAAAAATGAAGCAGTGCAAAGTGAAAAATCAACTGTGGACTAGTACAAATGAACCTTGCTAAGAATAATCCAAGATTACCATCCGAAAGGAACAAGAAAAAAGAAGAGAATATTCTCTCTTTTGACTTAGGTCTAAATTTAAACTACTTGTAAAGAAAATATGCAGTTTAAACTGCAGTTATAATTTTGGGTTTCAGCAGAGTGCTTGGCACATAGTAAGTAGTTAATAGATCCTTGTTGACCTGACTTATAATGACCACTTTAAGTTTCCAAGCCTACTTTAGAGTTTATATTTCAAAAACCTCATATTTTGTAATTGATTGCATTTGATTTACAAGGGAGCTAGATGGTGCTGTGGATAGAGCACCAGGCCTAGAGTCAGGAAGACTCAACTTCCTGTGTGTAAACCTAGCTGTGTGACCCTGGGTAAGTCACTTACCCTATTCACTTCACTTTCTTCACTTGTAAAATGATCTGGAGAAGGAAATGGCAAACCACTCCAGTATCTTTCAAGAAAACCCCAAATGGGGTCACAAAGATTGGACACAACTGAACAAAATATTTGCTTTATTTTTTTTTCATTGTAAGAGAAGTGAAGATTCTGTTTGCTGTTACTAATAATGACAAAATTATTCCACAGTATGGTTCATTCATTATAGATCTGAGATGCTACTTCAAACTGGAATATATATATATATATATATATATATATATATATATATATATATATATATATATATACACATATACATATGTATATATACTTTTGCAAACATTAAAGCACCATATAAATGTGAGCTATACATTTACAATAGGATATTCTGGAATCTATGACTTAGGAAAACCACAGTCCATTTCTTTGGCTTTTTTCCCCTTACAGAAGCCAGATTCCTGTCACTTACACCACAAAAGCACCAGCAATGAAAGAAACTTTGTCTTTATTTTTCCAAGACACCAGGAGAGGCAGACCTGGCTGAAGGTAATAAGCAAAGAAAACCATTCACTCTTCTTTTGCAGTGCCATAAAAGATCTTGAAAACATTCTCTGTTAATATGGTAACAAATACGTTAAAGAAGGGGAGGGGGAAGCGGGCATAGGAGAAAGATGCCTATTGCTATTACTTTCCACAGAAGAGTCTGTGTGCTAGAGTAGATCTGAAGCCCAACGAAATAGGTTTTATATCTATCTAGTTCTGCTTTGCACTATATGCATGGCCCCAGGCAAATCAGTTCACCTTTATGGACATTAGTCTTCTCACCTGTAAAAATGAGTAGGTTGGATTAGATTATCTCCAAGGGCCTTTTTACTTCTAAATCCATGATTAACAGTTATGTAGTATAGACCTCCAAGCCCCCAATATATTCAACACAAACATGCACAGTTCAGGAATTACCAAAATTCTAATTATTAGTATTCAAATATATATATATATATACATATATATACACACACACACACACACACACATATAATATATAGTATATATATATATATGCACATACATACATACATATACACACATACATGTATGTGTAGATATAGATGCATATGTGTATATATTATATATATCAGAGAGAAAGGAGAGAGAGAAAGAGAAAGGGGAGAGAGAGGGGGAGAGAGAGACAGAGGGAGAGAGAGGGGGAGAGAGAGAGAGAGACAGAGGGAGAGAGAGGGAGAGAGAGAGAGAGAGAGAGAGAGAGAGAGAGAGAGAGAGAGAGAGAGAGAGAGAGAATATGAAACTCTTCCTTTGAGGATTCAAAAGTCATTGACAGTTTTGTTATCAAGTGAAATAAGAAAAAAATGTCTAAATCTAATAGAAACTTCTTTGTCTGATATTTTTGCTCAGTGACCATAATATATGATCTCTACAATTCATTTTTTTTAAAATTGTTGAAATGACACTGTAGCTATATAGGTGTGTCTCACAATAGGTCAGCTCTTAGTTATTTGTTATTTAATTAGTTATTTAATATTTAATATTTCACTTCTCCTTTTCATTTGGTCCAGCCTTATAATTTCATTATCACAGGGACTCCCAATGATTAAAAAGTCAATGCAAATCAGCAACTGTAACTTCTAGTCTGACAAAGTTGCTTAGAGCACAAAGCTAAGTCAAGTCAAATCAACAAATATTTTATTAAGCATAATATTTGCCAGGCACTGTGCTAAGTGCTGGGGTTACAAAGAAAGGTAAAAACTATACCTGCTTACAGACAGCCAGCTTGCATAGCGGATAGAGCATGGTCTTGGAATCAGGAAGACTCACCTTTATGAGTTCAAATCTGGCCTCAGATACTTACAAGCTATGTTGTTGAGGTTTAGGGTTGCTAGGAACCCAAAATCACAACATATGGGTCCTCTCCAAAAGAATTTGACCCAAGCTTTCTTTCAGCCAAAAACAGAGTTTATTAGAACATCCATTATATTGGGCAGACCCTTAATGAATCTCAACATTACTGAACTATTGGCTAGATATTAAGAATCTGAGCACCTAAATGCAGACAAGATGGACCTTATATACAGAAAGACTGTGGGAGAGATCTAGCAGTGGGCAAGTAGTCTTGCGGGGAGAGGGACAGACTGTGAGGTAATAGAATGCCAGGGACCTGGACCATGTGGCCACGGGAGAATGGAGCCTAGCTAGGATTAAGGGTGGAAAGTGTCTAGTGGCCGTTGGGAGGTAAAACAATGGAGGACTAGGCTAGATTAAGGGTAACAGAGAATTGGGAGATTGGGCATAACCACAATGAAAGGCCAGTTGATGGGTTTATAGCCTCAGGCAAATGCCAGAGATACGGCCACATGGGAAAGTCCAGGATTTTTCTTTTTTGGAGTCCAGATCTCAACCCTATCAATGTGACCCTTGGCAAGTCCCTTAATCCTGTTTGCCTCAGTTCCTTATCTGTAAAATGAGCTGGAGAAGGAAATGGCAAACCATTCAAGTATCTTTGCCAAGAAAAATCCAAAATGGGGTCTCAAAGATTCAGACACAACTAAAACAACTGTACAACATTGTACAAAGATATATTTTTCTGTAATTCAGTGACATTGACCTCCTTCATGCTCCTGAAATAACATTCTGTATCTCCTCACCTCAAGTGTTTTCACTGGCTCTCCCTCACACGGTTATATGTGTATGTGTGTGCATATATAAATATATGAGTGTGTATGTGTACATATGCATATATGTGTGTTGTGTGTATACACACATGTATAGCCACATATATACTTAGATAATACGCACTCTTAGGTTGGGAGCCTGGGAGACTGGAAGGATGGTAGTTTCCTTGACTGTAAAAGAAAATTTAGGAAAAGGTGAAAGTTAGGAGGAGGAGAAGGGAAGATGATGCATTTAGTTTTGGACATGTTTAAAATGCCTGTGGAACATCAAATGTGAAATGTCCAATAGACAGCTGGAGGTGCTATAATGGAAGTCAGAAAAAAAAGGTTATGGCTAGATAAATGAATCTAAGACTCATCTGCATAAAGATGATAATTGAATATAATAGTAGCACCCAAATAGTATGTATAACATACGGGAATTTAACTCAGGTCTTCCTGATTCTGGGCTGATTCTTTGTCCCTAGTGATACTAAATCATCTAATCTTTGTGTGGTGAGGGTGAAGGATGGGAAGGTGTGATGGGCTGAGAAGATAGGTCCAGGCACAGAAGAAAAGAGTTCAGAGATTCCCCTTCCTAGGAATCTTTATATGCTAAATGAAAAACCACTTATAAGAGATAGATCGGGTTTGATTCTGTCTAGAAGGGATGAGAAATTGTGAAAAAAAAATGTAGGCCACCTCATTAGGGTGTCTTATGAGTTTAATTCTATTGATTCTGTAATAACCAAAAATAAAAGTGGTTGGGCTTATTTTTTTCCTTCACATAACTGTCTTATTTAGTATTCTTTGTAAAAACTAGTAGATTCAGGGAAGTAATACATAAACAAAATTGATTCTAAATTTATTAAAGGAGAAAAATCTTGTTATCTAGGTGAGATGAATTTTTAGAATTTTTTTTTCTTTTGAGCTTAAAAATCAACAAAAACATGTTAGCATAAAAAGAACAAGTACTGTCACACAGAGAGAATTCTGGTTCTTGTATATGTATATAACGTAAATTTTTCTATATGATTTTTGTATGTATATATTATAAAAGTCATGAGTTGGCTTGTAAGTTGACTTACTCAACAAACTAAGCTAATCATGTTAACTCATAAAAATTTTTAAATATTTCTTTTAGATTTATGGTAAAAACTAGATGACATCAGAAATTCAATATATCTATTATTCTTCTATACTCTTAGTAAGGCTACAGATTTCTTGGTCATATCAATACATTTTGATAAGTTGGTTTTTATGTTGACAGGCATTTTAAAAAGAAATGTGGATTCATCATCTTTAAGTTATGCTTTCATCCTTAAATTCTTCTAAGTAACAGAATAGTTCGCTACTAGCAGAAGTATTGAATATTCATAGTCATTGGAAACAATATTGCTGTTGGAGCAAACAATTTGTTCATTGTATATGTCTGGAGTCTATGAGAAAAGCCAAGATGGTGGGATGAAGTGAGTATTTTTGCCTATTTCTCCCAACATAATCCATAAAACATCTTTTAAAAGTGGGACAAACCAAATTCTGAGTGGAATAGCTAACAAAAAGTCACAGTAAGTAATTTTTCTAGCCCAGGGCAGCTTAGGAGGAAAGAAGGAGAGGTCTGTGGACACTGGGATGGGGGCTGGCAAGCTATTGGTGTGTTAGATGCAGCATAAGCTGTGGGCCTTAAAGGTCATGGCCATGGTAGCAGCAGCAGCAACAATGTCTCATGGAACTCCCAGAACACAGTGACAGTAAAAGCACTGAACAGTTGCTCTGAAAGAGACATCAGGGGGGCCCTGTGTCAGCATTAAGCACAGGATCAAATGTCATTTGGCAGCTCAGTCACTCATTACCCAGGACTGGGTCACATTTCCAGTGTAGAGAACAAGTGCTCTACTTGAGTAAAGACCAGAGCACAGACCAGGAGGGCAGTGACTAGACCCATCCCTGTAACCAACCCAAGAACAAATGGATGTATAAATTAATTCTACCAGACATTTATAGAGTGATTATTTCCAACATTATAAAAACCATTTGAACCAACAGGTAAAGAAAGAGTTCTACCAAATTTCTTTCATCACACACACATTATATATATATATATATATGTATACACACACACACACACACACACATATGTATGCATATATGTATGTGTGTATGTATATATGTATGTGTGTGTATATATATATATATAATGTGTGTGTGTGTGTGTACATATATAATGTATACTTGTATCGATAGATTCAGAAAAAGCTTTTGGCAAAATACAATACCAACTCCAATTAAAAACACTAGAGAGCATAGGAATAAATGGAGTTTTTCTTAAAATTACAAGTAGCATGTATATTAAACCAAAAAGAAGCATTATGCCTATAAGATTAAGTATGAAGCATGTCCATTATCACCATCATTATTCAATATTGTACTAGAAATTCTAGCTATAGCAATGACTAGAAAAAGAAATTGAAGGAATAATAATAGGCAATTAGAGACAAAAAAAACTATCACTTTTTGAAGATGGTATAATTAGAGAATCCCAGGGAGTCAGCTAAAAAAACTAGTTGAAACAACTAACAATTTTAGGAAAGTTGCACAATATGATATGAACCCACACAAATCATTAGTATGTTACCAACAAAATGCAGCAGGAAGTGATAGTAAAAGAAATTTCATTTAAAATAAATGCAGACACTATAAAATACTTGGAAGTCTACTTGCCAAGACATACACATGACCTTTTTGAACACAATTACAAAAGACATTTCATACAATTAAAGATAGATATAAACTATTGGAGATAAGTTAATTACTCATGGGTAGGTCAAGCCGATATAATAAAAATATCAGTACTACCTAAATTAATTTTCTTACTCAGTGCCATACCGACCAAACTACCGAATAATTATAGAGGTAGAAAAAATAATAACAAAATTCATCTGGAAGAACAGAAGGTCAATCCTATCAAGGGAAATAGTGAAAAAAATGTGAAGGAAGATAGTCTAGTCGTAGCAGATTTAAAACTATATTAAAAAGTTGCAATCATCAAAAACAATTTGGTACTAGATAAGAAATAAGGTGGTAGATCAATGGAATAGACTAGGTACACAATATATAGAATTAAATGAGTACAACACCCTAACATTTGATAAACCCAGATTTTAGCTATTGGGACAAGAAGTTACTATATGACAAAAACTGCTTTGGAAGAAACTAGTCATAAACGCATATCTCACATCACATACTAAGATAAGCTCAAAATGAGTACATGATTTAGTCATAAAGGTTGATGTCATAAGCCACTTAAAGGAGGATGAAAGATCTATGGATCCTATCAGATGGATCATATCAGATATGGAGCATATCAGATCTATGGATAGGGGAAGAGTTCCTGACTACACAAGAGATCTAGCGGACCATGGTAGGTTAAATCGATAATTTTGATTGCATAAAATTAAAAAAAAAATTGCACAAATAAACCAATGCAGCCAAAATTAGAAGGAAAGTAGGAATGGGGTAGAGGGGTGGAGATGGGATTAGCATCTGATGAATGTCTCATTTCTCAAATACATAGGTAACTGAGCCAAATTTGTAAAAATAGGAGCTATTCTCTAATCGATAAGTGGTCAAAGGATATCAACAGAAAGCTGTCAGAGAAAGAAATCAAAGTTATCAATAGTCATATAAAATGCTCTTAATTATTAGTAACTAGAGAAATGCAAATTAACGACTCTGAGATACCACCTCACATCTATCAGATTGGCTAACTTGCCCAAAAAGGAAAATGACAAATGCTGGAGGGAATGTGGGAAAACCAGTGTATTAAAGCATTATTGGTGGAGCTATGAACTAGTCCAATCATTCTGGAGAACAATTTGGAACTATGCTCAAAGAGATATAAAACTGTGTATACCTTTAGACCCAGTAATACTGCTTCTATGTCTATGCCCCAAGAAGATCAAAGGAAAAAGAAAAGGACCCATATGTACAAAAATCTTTAGAGGAGCTTTTTTTATGGTGGAAAAAAATTAGAAACTAAGGAGATGCCCATCAATTGGGAAATGGCTAAACAACTTATAGAATATGATTTTGATAAAATATTATTGTGCTATAAGAAATAATGAAGGGAATGGTTTCAGAATAACCTGGGAAAACATAAATTGATGGAAAGTAAAGTGAATAGAACCAGGAAAAATTTCTACATGGTAAAAGCAATATTGTAATGATAATCAACTGTAAAAGACTTAGTAACTCTGATCAATACAATCATCCACCATAGCTCTAAATAACTGAAGATGAAAAATGTTATCTACCTCCAAAGAGTTTACCGAGGGACTCAGAGTACAGATTAAAGCATATTTTTACTTATTTATTTTTCTTGCTTTTTAAATTTTATGTTTTGGAATATGGCTAATGCGGAAATACGTTTTGCTTTACTTCCTATATGTACTGGGTATAGTATTCCTTGCCTTCTCAATGGGTAGGGGAAGAAGTGAAGAAAGGAAGAGAGTTTGGAACTGAAAATACAAATAAAATTAAAATATATATGTATTATATATGCATATAGACATATACATCTATACTCTCAAAATTATCTAAATAAAACACAAAGAAACTGAGTCTTTTTTCTAGTATTATATACACTTACTTAGGCTGAATCTAAATCTCCAGAGGCCTGGAGAGTCTGTAGCAATGCACCTTTGCTTTTAAGCAATGTTTAAACTGTTTCCCATGTAACCAAGTGGTTAGTCCCTATGCAACATACCTAACTGATGGCATTAATCTGCTCTTTCAATATTTGGCATGGGGGGGGTGTTGGGAATATTCAGAAATAAAACAAATGATATGCATATTTGATGACTTCTGGATTAATCATCAGAGATACTAATTTTAAATTCTAGGTCACTAATTCCAAGTTGACTAGGTTATTAATAATTTCAACTTGTTGTTTGTTAGCTATTGAGAGAAGATGATAATAGAATTATAGTTGGCATAAGATACTTACAAAAATAGAGTTCCTGCCCAAAGGCCTCATAATTTAAATCAGATAGAAAATATACCATATGAGACATTTGCAGGTGTGGTCTGGCAACTGTTCAACATATTACTGAAACTCATATGATGAAATATGTTATTTGGATACAATCCAGCTACTGCAGGGAGGGGATCACAATATTACCAGAACTCAGTTCTGCAATTAGTGCTAATTAGCACCCTTGGCGATTTCAAAAATGATGCTAACAATTAACATGGAAATATTGAATAGCTTTTTCTTCTTTTTCCACTGTATGTATTTATCTCATTGGAGCTGGGTTGAGGCCTTTAGCAAGACATGGAGGGAACATCTATGTAAATTCTACTTAGGGCTTATCAATGCTGGCAGATTTGGAATGTTATTGTTTATTCACCAACAATGTGGAACTTAATAATAAATGACAGGCAATCAGATCATTAATGGTAACTGAGATCAAACATAGCATGGATAAATTTACCTTTAAAATAAACAAAGATTATACTCCAAATGTAAACTAATGGTTTCTAACAATTAATTATACCAAATCTTTTTGCAGAGCTACCCAAAAATCTTTGATTGCTTTTGGAGGTCACCTTTTGTGTCTGTGCCCATCTCATGATGTAGTGAAATATCCAAAATATAGAAATCTATAGGAATGAGAAGGAAATGCACAGGGCCTACATAATTCCATCCCATTTCTCAAACTTGTAAGTTCTTTCCAGAACTACCATTTTTGAGACAAGTGTCATCTAGCTTAGGTAATTCCTTCACTCTCTCTCACCTCCTCTCTTGACTCTTTGAACTTCACCATGCCCATGCTCGGGTACATTCTTCTTCTTCTCCCTTTTTCTCTCTTTTACAATGTCTTTGTCCTTTAGAATGTAAGTTCCTTGAGGGCAGAGACTGTCTTTTTTTTTCTCTCTTATTTGCATTCCCAGTGCTAAATATAGTGCCTGGCCCATAGTAGGTACTTAATAACTAATCATGAATCAATCAATAAACATTTATTTAATGCCAACTATATGCCAGGAAAGACAGCTAGGTGGTGCAATGGAGAGGGCTGGGTCTAGAATCAGGAAGATATATCTTTCCAGTTCAAGTCTGGCCTCAGACGCTTACTAGATAGGTGACACTGGGCAGGTCACTTAATACTGTTTGGCTCAATTTCTTCATCCATAAAATGGCCTGGAGAAGGGAAATGGTAAGCCATGCCATGTTTTTTGCTTAGAAAACCCCAAATAGGTTCACAAAGAGGCAGGCCTTACTGAAAAACAACTGAACAACAACAGAAAACATGCCAAGAATTGTGTTACAAAAAGAGGCAAAAGAGTCTTGGCCCTCAAGGTGTTTATGATATATGCTTTATCTACCCAAACAACTGGGCACTTACCATGAAATGATTTTTGCAAAGTAGATTAATGAAGAGAATACTTGTCCTGAAACTGAGCAAAATCCACGATAGCATAGTCACAATAGTTAAAAGAATCTACAATGCTTAAAAATAAATGGAGAACAGAATTTTCCGTATCACCAAATAGTTGTGAAAAGTAAGGTATATATGTATGTGGGAACTGAAAATTGAACAATTCATTAAGGAAGTATTTGGAAGAGGCATGTGGCTTTCATTTACCTACCAAAGGAGAGAAATTTATGAGAGATTAATTTTATCCCCAGTATTTCCTACTGACTCATTGCATGACAAGAGCATGATTTTTATCAAACATCTATATGTTTCATTTTTTCCATCTGTCATCCTTTTTAATGACTCACATTATTTCACTATTCTCCTGGGTGTAATGAGGTGTGATTATCTGGTATACTTCAAAAGAATCTGAAGCAGTTTAAGAACATAATGATTGCATGGAAATGCATAACAGTATTTGGTGATGTATACATCTTTTTGTTTGTTTTTCCAATTAATCTAGATTTAATATATCACACAGCATAGAATTTTTTATCCCACTAACTCATTACAATAATCTAATCTTTGGATGGAAATGTCTGGGCTAGAGTGATATGTATCTATCTACTAAACTGATACCATTACATCAATGATCCCAGTTCTTTAAATTGTCAAACTATACTGTGTGCAAAACTCCCAAATTACCCAAGACAACTGGATTTTCTGTTTATTTTTGGTATTTTCTTAAATTCCTTTGCCAGAGGCACACAACTGTTTTGATTTTTCTGCATTGTTCTTGTGATATTTCACTAAAAGGAATGCCTTTAAGTGGTATAGGAGGAAGAATATTTTACTTGTTATAAGAGGATCTTGATTCAAATTCTAATTCAGTTGCCTATTAACTTTATGACCTCAGGCACTTAATCTCTTTAGTCCTGTGTTTTCTTATCTGTAGAAATAGATGAGAAATTAAAATGTAAAGGGGAAATACTTAACACAAACAAAAACACAACAAAACATATAATATTTGTGGCATCTAGGTGGCACAATGTATAGAGCGCTAGGCCTAGAGTCAGGAACATTTATCTCCTTGAGTTCAAATCTGGCCTCAGATACTTGCTAGCTGTGTGACCCTGGACAAGTCACTTAACCCTGTTTGCTTCAGTTTCTCATCTATAAAATGAGCTAGGGAAGGAAATGCCATACCACTCCAGTGTCTTTGCCAAGAAAACTCCAAATGGGGTCATGATGAGTCAGACATGACTGAAAAATGACTGAACAACAACAATAATGTTGCCTATTCTCTGCACAACTGTCTGTATCCTCCTATTGCCCTCACAGGAGTTCTCAACCCTAACAGCTGCAGCATGTTGCCAGCAATAATTTGTTGTAAAAAATGGCAAAACGGCTAATATCTAAGAATATGATTTGAAAAAGAGGCATATATATAGGAGGAATAGGACAGACATCTTTAGTATTACACTGGTATTCCCACAAAAAAAGATCTAGATTGAGGTTCTTAACTTGGGATCCATAAAGTTGTGTTATTTTAAAAAATATGTATTTTGATAACACACTTTAATAGAATTGGTTCTCTTCATAACCCCATTTATTTTTTTTGTGCATTTAAAAATAATAATGTAAGTGGTGGTTGATAGGTTTCACCAGACTGATAAAGGGTCCATGGCACACAAAAGTTTAAGAACCCCTGACCTCCATGATGTCATCCAACATCTTGAGTAGGTGGTTTTTGTGGGATTATTGTAAGAACATGAACAACAAACATATGGGGCAAACCTGTGTAAATGGGATAATTAGGCGCTACATTAAGAAAATCCACATTGATGAGATCATATACCAATTAATCTACAACCATATACTGAAATTTGATTTTTCTATATGCCAGATGCTAGGTGGTAGAGATACAAAGATAAAAGCACAGTCCTAGTCCTCAAGGAGCTTATATACTAATGGAAGACATAATATGTGGGTGCACATAGACATGTACAGAACACTTGTAAAGGAAATACAAAGTAACTTTGAAGAGGCTAAGAAGGGCCCAGTGTAGAAAGTAGCATATCACTTGTGTCTTAAAGGAAAACAGAGATACAAAGGGGTGGAACTTTATGTTCATCACTGCTATGGGAGAGAGGTACAAAGTGTTATGGAAGAAATAAAAACAAAACGCAGTGATTCATGCATCTTTGAATAATTCTTTGTATAAATTCATGCATGTAGTATATAACTGTTTAGAAAATGAATATGCAGTGCAGCCTTGGATGAGACACTAGCCTTTAATAAGGCAGGAAAGAGAGACTTTTTAAGAGTTCTATTGATTCATGAGATAAAAAAGAAAATAATTCTAAATAAAAAACAGATCCAAACCTAAACAATCAAGTATGTATTTAATGAAATAAGCTTTACAAAGTATCTGTATTTCTGGTTAACATCCAGTGTCTGAGTTCTAATTTGAACTATAAAAACACTGCATCTCCTACTACAAAGAAATTTTGGAAGAACCAGGTTTTTACAATCTTCTCAATATAAGCTGTTATCAATATGTGGCAGGTGATGGGGCCAATATGCCCAAAATTTTTGATGATATTTCCTGCCAGATGAAATGATTCAGATCTAAAAATAAGGAAAAGGAGACAATGCCAGCAAAGATAACATGATAGTTTAGATAGTTGATGGTCAATTAAGAAAGAAAAAGCAAGTATATTTTCACATATCATTGAAAGGAGAATTCTGTCCTCCAAACAGAGAAATAACGAACCTCAGAAGCACCCACACTTCACATTTTCTTAACCCCTTCAAACCTGGTCTTCTTCTCTACCACTCAACTGGTTTCTTCTAAGGCCACAAATGACATCCTATTTATCATATGCCACAGTTCATTATCAGTTTTCATATTTTTTGCTCTTTCTGAAGTATTGACAATGTTGACAACAGACTTTTCCTCAATATTATCTTCCTCCTTCACTTCTTTGTTGTCATGGTTTTCTTTTCTCTCTAACAGATCCTATGCACTTCCTTCAGTAACTTCATATACACCCCACCAAATATAGGTATTTTCCAGTATTCTATCGTCATCTCTCTGTGTCTTAATATTTTCTTCCTTTACAATTTCATCTACTACTATTGTTTCAAGTACTACCTTGATACAAATGTGACAAAATTCTGCATCTGTAGCTAAAGTAACTAGCCTGTATTCCTCCCTGTCTACCTAATATTTCCATTTAGATGCCCTGCAATAAACTTAAACTCAACCTATCTATAACCAACACCATTATAAATGTCCAAAACCTGTTTCTCCTGACTTTACTATGGACATCATCACCATTCTTCCAGTTCCCCATGGCAGAAATGTCAATCATCTTTAACTCCCTACATTTCCTTTAAGTCAATAAATTCTTTCTATTCTGCCTTGTCTATAATGCTAACATCCATTCCCACTATTACCCCTCTGATTCAGATTCAGGTATAAAATTCAGATGATAACACTATCAGTACATTCTTTCCAGAATTTTTGAAAATAGCATGATGTAAATGTTAAAACTCCATTTAAATGTGAATAGCAATTAATGGTCTCATAGACCATGTTGATCCAAACTACATTAAACCAACTTCTCCAACAAGCAAACATTCAGATTTGCTAGGAAAGTTCTAATAAGCATGAAAATCACAACAATCCACTTGACTTTCAAATAACTATCAGAAAGGTTTTTATTTTCCTTACTGACTTTCTTATACTAATCCTAATGTCTCCAAATTTTATTCATTGCTGCTATTCTTTCTTTCTAAAGCCAAGCACAACAAATCCAAATCAATTTCCATTTGACAGTCCTTCAAATATTTGAATAGAGTTAATGTGATTTGTTCAAGCCTTCTCTTCTCCAGGTTAACCATTCCTAGTTCCTTCAACCAAATCTCACATGGCATGTTCTCCATTCCTTGACATAGTAGTCACTCCTGGCCATGATCCAAGTTATCTATGTTCTAACATGGTGGCTGAGATTTAGAGGTTTAGTGTTTTTGAGTTTCAAGTTTAATAGTTTAGAGATTTAGTATCAAAACTTTCTTTTTCAAATTATTTTTTATTTTTTATTTTTAAAATTTTATTAATTTATTTTGATTTATTGACAATCACTTCTGCACAATCTGATATGGACTTTACATTTACATACCCATGAAACATATTTTCACATTAGTGAAGTTGTAAGTAAAAATTAAAACCAATAGGAGGAACCATCAGAAAGATCAAACAAAACTCAACAGAAGGTAAAAATAAGTGATAGCAATTTGACTTCCATAGTTCTTTCTTTGGATGTGGGCAGCATTTTCCATCCCGAGGCCTGTGGAGATGTCTTGGATCCTTGTAATGCTGAGAAGGGTTCAGTTTAACAATATTAGTCATTGCATAACGTGGCTGTTATTGTGTACAAAGTCCTCTTGGTTCTGCTCACTTCACTGAGCATCAGACAATATAAATCTTTCCAGGTTTTTCTGAAGTCAGCCTGTTCATCATTTCTTATAGCACAATAGCATTCCATTACATTTATGTACACAACTTGCCCTCTCAATTTCCAATTCTTTGCCACCACAAAAAGAGCTGCTATGAATATTTTTGTACATGTGGGTCCTTTTCCCATTTGTTTGATCTCTTTGGGATATAGCCCTAGAAGTGCTATTGTGGGATCAAAGGGTATGCACATTTTAGCCCTTTGGGCATAGTTCCAAATTGTTCTCCAAAATGGTTGGATCATTTCACAACTCCACCAACAATGTATTAGTGTTCCAATTTTCCCACATCTTCCCCAACATTTGTCATTTTCCTGTTTTGTCATGTTGCCCAATCTGATAGGTGTGATGTGATACCTCAGAGTTGTTTTGATTTGCATTTCTCTAATCAATAACGATTTAGAGCATTTTTTCATATGACTATAGATGGCTTTAATTTCTTCATCTGAGAACTGTCTGTTCATATCCTTTGACCATTTATCAATTGGGGAATGGCTTGTGTTCTTATAAATTTGTCTTAATTCTCTATATATTTTAGAAATGAGGCCTTTATCAGAGAGACTGGTTGTAAAAATTCTTTCCCAATTTTCTACCTTCCTTCTAATCTTAGTTGCATTGGCTTTGTTTGTGCAAAAACTTTTCAATTTAATGTAATCAAAATTATCCATTTTGCTTTTCATAATGTTCTCTATCTCCTGTTTGGTCATGAATTCTTCTGTTCTCCATAGATCTGATAGGTAAACTATTCCTTGTTCTCCCAGTTTACTTATGGTATCAGCCTTTATATCTAAGTCATGAACCCATTTTGACTTTATTTTGGTATATGGTGTGAGATTTGGGTCTATGCCTAGTTTCTGCCATACTCTTTTCCAGTTTTCCCAGCAGTTTTTTTCAAAGAGTGGGTTCTTATCCCAGAAGCTGGGGTCTTTGGGTTTATCAAATAATAGATTACTATAGTCATTGACTACTGTGTCTTGCATATTTAACCTATTCCACTGATCCACCTCCCTATTTCTTAGCCAGTACCAAGCAGTTTTGATGATTGCTGCTTTATAATACAATTTAAGATCTGGAATTGCTAGGCCACCTTCCCCTGCATTTCTTTTCATTAGTTCCTTTGATATTCTGGACCTTTTGTTTTTCCAAATGAATCTTGTTATTATTTTTTCTAACTCTATAAAATAATTTTTGGTAGTTTGATTGGTATGGCACTGAATAAGTAAATTAGCTTAGGTAGGATTGTCATTTTTATTATATTAGCTCTGCCTACCCATGAGCAACTGATGTTTTTCCAATTATTTAGATCTGATTTTATTTGTGTGAAAAGTGTTTTGTAATTGTGTTCATAGAGTTCCTGGGTTTGTTTTCGGAGGTAGACTCCTAAATATTTTATAATGTCTACAGTAAGTTTAAATGGGATTTCTCTTTCTATCTCTTGCTGTTGGGCTTTGTTGGTAATATATAGAAATGCTGATGATTTATGTGGGTTTATTTTATAGCCTGCAACTTTGCTAAAGTTTATTATTTCAGTTTTTTACTTGATTCTCTAGGATTCTCTGAGTATATCATCATGTCATCTGCAAAGACTGATAGCTTTGTTTCTTCTTTGCCTATTCTAATGCCTTCAACTTCTTTTTTTCTCTTATTGCTAAAGCTAAGGTTTCCAGTACAATATTGAATAACAGTGGTGATAATGGACATCCTTGTTTCACTCCCGATCTTATTGGAAATGCTTCTAGCCTGTCCCCATTACATATAATGCTTGCTGAAGGTTTTAGATATATGCTATTTATTATTTTAAGGAAGACTCCATTTATACCTATGCTTTCTAGTGTTTTTAATAGGAATGGGTGTTGTATTTTATCAAAAGCTTTTTCTGCATCTATTGAGATGATCATGTGGTTTCTGTTGGTTTTGTTGTTGATATGCTCAATGATGCTGATAGTTTTCCTAATATTGAACCAACCCTGCATTCCTGGTATAAATCCTACCTGGTCATAGTGTTATTCTTGTGATAAGTTGCTGCAATCTATTTGCTAGTATTTTGTTTAAAATTTTTGCATCTATATTCATTAGAGAAATTGGTCTATAATTTTCTTTCTCTATTTTGACTCTTCCTGGTTTAGGTATCAACACCATATTTGTATCATAAAAAGAATTTGGTAAGACTCCTTCTTCACCTATTTTCCCAAATAGTCTATATAGTATTGGAATTAATTGTTCTTTAAATGTTTGATAGAATTCACATGTAAATCCATCTGGCCCTGGAGATTTTTTCCTAGGGAGTTCATCAATGGCTTGTTCAATTTCTTTTTCTGAGATGGGGTTATTTAAGTATTTTACTTCCTCTTTGGTTAATCTGGGCAATTTATATTTTTGTAAATATGTATCCATTTCACTAAGATTGTCAAATTTGTTGGCATATAGTTGGGCAAAATAATTCCTAATTATTGTTTTAATTTCCTCTTCCTTGGTGGTAGCTTGCCCTTTTCATTCTTGATACTAGTAATTTGGTTTTCTTCTTTCTTTTTTTAATTAAATTAACCAAAGGTTTATCTATTTTATTGGTTTTTTCATAAAACCAGCTCTTAGTTTTATTTATTAGTTCAATAGTTTTCTTAATTTCAATTTTATTAATTTTTCCTTTGGTTTTCAATATTTCTAATTTGGTGTTTAGTTGAGGATTTTTAATTTGTTCTTTTTCTAGTTTTTTTAGTTGTATGCCCAATTCATTAATCTCCTCTTTTTCTATTTTATTTATGTAAGCATTTAGAGATATAAAACTTCCCCTAAGAACTGCTTTGCTGCATCCCATAGGTTTTGGTATGTTGTCTCATTATTGTCATTCTCTTGAATGAAATTATTGATTGTTTCTATGATTTGTTGTTTGACCCAATCATTTTTTAGGATTAGATTATTTAGTTTCCAATTATTTTTTAGTCTATCTTTCCATGGCCCTTTATTACATATAATTTTTATTGCATTGATCTGAAAAGGATGCATTTAATATTTCTGCCTTTCTGCATTGGATTGTGAAGTTTTTATTCCCTAGTACATGGTCAATTTTTGTGTATGTGCCATGTACTGCGAGAAAAAAGTATATTCCTTTCTATCCCCATTCAGTTTTCTCCAGAGGTCTATCATACCTAACTTTTCTAATGTTCTATTCACCTCCTTAACTTCTTTCTTGTTTATTTTGTGGTTAGACTTATCTAGTGCAGAGAGGGGGAGGTTCAGGTCCCCCACTAGTATAGTTTTGCTGTCTATTTCTTCCTGTAACTCCCTGAACTTCTCCTGTAAGAATTTGGATGCTATACCATTTGGTGCATATATGTTTAGTAATGATATTACTTCATTGTCTATGGTGCCTTTTAGCAGGATGTAGTTTCCTTCCTTATCTCTTTTGATTAGATCTATTTTTGCTTTTGCTTTGTCTGAGATCAGGATTGCTACCCCTGCTTTTTTTACTTCAGCTGACATAATATATTCTGCTCCAGCCTTTTACCTTTACCCTGTATGTGTCACTCTTTTTCAAATGTGTTTCCTGTAAACAACATATTGTAGGATTATGGTTTTTAATCCATTCTGCAATCCATTTCCGTTTTATGGGAGAGTTCATCCCATTCACATTCACAGTTATGATTACTATCTGTGTCTTTTTCTCCATCCTTTCCCCCCCTTTATGCTTTTCTTTCTCCTTTTTCCTTTCCCCCTTCACTATTTTGCTTTTGACCACCGCCTCCTTCAGTCCCTCCCCCTTTTATTATCCCTTTCCCTTTTCTTCCCCTTTACTCTTACTGCTTCTTCCCTCCCTTCTTTCCCCCTCCCTTTTCTTTCCCCTTTTCCCTCCTACTGCCTATAGGGCAAGTTAGATTTCTATACCTAACTGATTATTATGCCCTTCTTGAGCCAAATCTGATGAGAGTAAGGTTCAAACAATGCTCCCCCCCTTTCCCTCTGCTGTAATAGGATTTTGTGTCTTTTCCTGTAATGTAATTTACCCTTGTCTGCCTCCTCCTTTCTCAGTACTTTTCTAAGATCAGATTGATCCACTTATTTGGATCCATTTAACCCACTTGATTAGATTTTTTTTTATCATTACATCAAAGTCAAACTAATATCCACCCTCTTATGTATACTCCTTTAACAAGGTGTAATAACAATACAGTTCTCCAAGGTTGCAAGTGTATTCCCTTGTAGGGGTTTAAACAGCCCCCCCTTATTAACAACATATTGTATCTTTCTGTCCCATTTACCTTTTTAAGTCCTTCTTGAGTCCTGTACTTGAAGATCAAATTTTTTGTTGAGCTCTGGTCTTTTTATCAGGAAAGTTTGGAAGTCTCCTATTTCGTTGAATATCCACCTCCTCCCTTGAAAAATGATGCTCATTTTTGCTGGGTAATTGATCCTTGGCTGCATTCCAAGCTCCTTTGCCTTATGGAATATCATGTTCCATGCCCTGCGGTCTTTTAATGTAGAAGCTGCAAGGTCCTGTGTAATCCTGACTGTGGTTCCATGATATTTAAATTGTTTCTTTCTGGCTGCTTGCAGCACCTTCTCTTTCATCTGGTAATTTTGGAATTTTGCTATTATATTCCTTGGTTGTCAATTTGGGATCTCTTTCAGGTGGTGATGGTGGATTCTTTCTATGGTTATTTTCCCTTCTGGTTCTAGGACTTCGGGCAGTTTTCCTTTATGATTTCCTGAAAGATACTGTCCAGGCTCTTTTTTTCATCATGATTTTCAGGTAGTCCAATAATTTTTAAATTGTCTCTCCTGAGTCGATTTTCCAGGTCGTTGTTTTACTGATGAGGTATTTTACATTTTTCATCTATTTTTTCATTTTTTTGTTTCTGTTTGACTGATTCTTGCTCTCTCATAGAGACATTAGTTTCCATTTGTCCAATTCTAGTTTTTAACAGATTGTTTTCTTCTGTTAGTTTTTGTACTTCCTTCTTCAATTGGCCAATTGTGTTTTTTAGGGACTTGTTTTCTTCAGTGTATTTTTTTTCCAATTGGCCAATTGTATTTTTGAAGGACTCTTCTACCTCTCTCATTTGACTATTAAAATCCTTCTTGAGCTCTTCTAAGAAGGCTTTTTGGGCTTCAGACCAGTTCATATTCCCTTTTGTTGTTGCAGATGTGGGTTTGTTGACAATGTTGTCCTCTTCAGAATTTCTGTCTTGATCTTCACTCTTCTCATAATATGAATCTATGGTATTTCTTTTTACTCATGGTGTTTCTTTTTTCCCTGGCCTTTAAAGAGATTGAGTTTTCCTGCTGGGGAACAGAGGGCACTGACCCAAGCTTCTTGTGTTGGGAGCCTAGGTCTTGGTCACTGGCTTTGTGTGCTGGGGCCTCTTATGTTGGCAATTGGAGGCTGTAGGTTTCTGGCAGCTTACCTTGTTGGGCTGGAATCAGCAAGGCTGGAACTTTCAGGCAATTCTAGGTTGCCTGCTTTTCCTTTCCTTTAGCTTTCTTCAGCTCCTTTTAGATGGGTGCTGCAGGGTGTTTATCTGCCTGGGGCCCCTGCAGTGTTGTCTCCCTCGTTTCTGCTAATGCACTGGGAGATTCCTTTGGTGAGTGCCGAGGCTGTGTGGTTTTCTGAGCTGGTTTCCAGGTTCCCCCCACACCCTCACTGAGGCACTTGGAGGTCCAGGTGTGTTGGTGTTTGTCCGTTCTACCACCTAGGCTTCAGGATTTCTTCACAATTGGAGGCTTCAGGGCCCTGACTGCTCACCTGGTGTTGGGTTGGAATCAGCAAGGCCAGGGCGTTAGGCAGCCTTTAACTTCTTTTCTTCACCTCCTTTCAGATGAATGCTGCAGGGTACTTATCTGCCTGGGGCCCTTGTAGTTCTGCCTCCTTATTTTTGCTGAGGCACTGGGAGACCTATTTGCTGGACTGCTGCAATGCTGCTCCCCGTCTTTCTTCTACTTCAGGTGTTCCAGGGTTTTTTTTTCTGAGGTGATATTTTCTGGGTTTTCAGAGGTTGATAGGGGAAAGTGAGAGTGACTACCTTTTCACTCCGCCGTCTTGGCTCCTAGTATCAAAACTTTCTACTCCCTCTCTCTGGTCATTTGTTTTGATTGAGCAAGTCCTTCCAAACTTCTCCCCACAGATATCCTAGAGGGCATGGCTTCTACTTTAAACACTGAAAGAACAAAAGGACATGTGAGGGACTGAAGGAAACTGCCTGGAATTGATATACTACTCCTCTTCACTTAGCAAACTACTATGACCCTCTAGACCACAGTTCAGTTCACTTATTCCTAGTGCAGTTCATGAGGTCTGAATGATGTGACTTTTTTTTTCTTTTTCCTGTTTTGGGGGACAGTTATAATACTACTTAGCAATAAAATATCCTTTTTTTTCTTATTGATTCCTTCAGACAGACATCTTAGTAATTTGGAAAGAAACTTTCTCTCTGAACACAGCACTCTAGATATGGTCTGACCAGGAAAGAATATAGCAAGACCTAGAACTCCCTGGTTCTGAAAACTATGTACTTCTTATTGCAGCCTATGATAGAATTATCTTTTATTTGCTGTTGATTCATATTGAGCTTGTAATCCAGTCAAATCTCAATGTCAGTTTCAGATAAACTGCTCTTCATGTGTTTCCCACCCTAAGTTGGCTAGGTTGATTTTTTCCAGCCAAAGCATAGAAGCTTACATCTTATATTTCATATCCATCCATTCAGTCTTTTATACTAGCTTATCAGGAACTTCAAACTTATCTCTGTATTGTATAAGATTCTTAACTGGATAGTTCTATCATACATGTATGACTTTTCTTTGTACCATTCACAGAATAAAAGTAAAGTAGTGCAGGAGTCTGTTGCTGTGAGAGATCAGTAACTGAAGTAACTTTTAATTTCAGAGAGAATGTGAGATATATGGATATTAAATATTAATATTATATATAATGTCATAATAGAAATGTAATAAAATAAATATTACTCTCCTGATTGCATGCAAAAACAAGTCCCCCATGAAGAAATGAAGAATCATATTTCATTTATACTTTAAAAATTTTTTTTCCTAATTGTATGAAAATTGTGGTAGCCAATTGAATTATTAACATTACAGTTAACAAATTTTTAAAATTACCACAGGTGTTAGTGTACCAAGTATTTCATCAACCCTTAGATGTATATTAATGGTTGAACACAGTCTGCATGGAGGCACTATTGCTATGTAGCTTGGCAAAGGAAAATTATGGATGTTCCTGTCTTTTGGCACCACAAAGTGAAGAATTAGTTGAGATGAACATGCATACTTTAGTTTCATTCCAAATTATTTATATTTCTAATATCAAAACTGCTTCCAGCAGCACTGTTCACCAAGGAGGAAAACAGATGGCTGAAGAAATGGCTCAACATCCTCATCTTGATCAAGCTCAAAATTTCAGTTGGTGATAGAGCAGGGAAAACAAGCTAATTAGAAGTGATTAATCAGTTGATTATTTTAATGCCCAAATGACAGCTCTGACGGACTGCTACCAAATGTCACTTCAGCACCAACCATGTTCCTACAGCTGGTAAGTTGAGGTATACACTTAGTGGAATAGATCACAGCAATCTTGTTCAATTTTCAATTTTCAATGTTTGTCCTTGGCCTGACTATTGTAAAGCACAATGTTTTCAGGATATTATATAGATTCTATTGCCAAGTGGGTTTGCCTATTACTTGAAGGTTGAAAGGATATTGATTATAAGGGACCACATAGCATTGTATGGCTAAATGTCTTGAACCCTGCTCATGTTCTGTCAATAGATGCTAAACAATGATAATTAGTGATGACGGTGATACAAAAACTCATGTTTTCTAGATTTTATCAAAAGGATAAGACCATTTCTTTCAACCAACAGGATGTGGGTCAATTTGAAATCCTATAAAACTAGGAGAAAGTGTCAGGCCACAACTTTTGACTGCAAGACTTCTGTGATCTCTGATATGGGCACACCCAAAGGTGTAGGGAATGCCTCAGGAGAGGTGAAGGACATATATTTTGTGGATCCAAATGAAACAGATGTGCAGATAGATAGACAGATAGATACATAGATACATAGATGGATAGATAGACACACATATATGTGTGTGCATATGTGTGTAAGTTTATGTATATATGAATATATGTGTGAGAGAGAGGGAGAGAGAGAGAAGAGAGAGAGAGAGAAAGAGAGAGAGAGAGAGACAGAGAGAGAGTTCCTTTCTTCTTGGAATGTAAACTTCTTGGAGGTAAGGACTATTCTTTTGCTTTATCTTTGGATCTTCAGCTCTTATTAAGTGCCTGACACATCATAAGCTCTTAATAAATGCCTACTGATTGATTATTACTAAATTCTTCTCTATGACCCAAATCTTAGGTAGTTATTAGCAAGATTGAGCATACAACACTTCCCTGTAGACACTTGTGACACAGGGTAACACAGACCCTTCCCCTCCCTCCCCCAACACAGTCACACTGTGCTAAGTGTAAGGGATCTTACTTGGCCCACTATCCCTCACTTCAAGAGAACTCCAAGGTGGACCCACTTTGCAAAGACCAATATATGTTCCTCTCTTTACTTTTATCTGCAGCTTTGTGGAAGTTTTGGAGTAAGAGGGAATTTGGTGCAATACCTTCTTTGGGGCTGCTTCCCACCTCCCTCATCTACTCTACTTAATTCTGTAATGAAGAATATCTGGAAAATCAAAATCATTACCACTTTCAATTCTTTCTCCTTTACTGTAATCTGATTACATTTTTAAAAATGCAAGTCTCATTGATGACTCCAGACTCTAAACTTCACCTTCTTTTTTTGTATCAAATTTGTTTTATTCTTTACAGTTTCTCAATCAATAGGTCAGTCATTAGTGCTGCTTCTGTCTGAAGGAGAATCCTTATTTAAGTCTTGCCTTTCCTCTAGTAGGCTGACAGAGCACAGTGGAGCATCCCACACAGAGAACCACTGTTTGTGCGTGGCTGAACACAGTGGTGATTTTATAGCACTCCAGCATCTTATATCCATGAACTATGAGTTTGGACTCTGCACCAGGTGCATCTTCTTGTGTTTCTGCTTCTCCTCCTTGGGAGAGGGGTGCAGGAGGACTTTCATGAGAGAAATGTTGGTGTCCACTGCTGGGAAAAAAAAGCATTCTTTTTTAAAGAAAACTATATGGCATGATGTCAAAGATAAAAATAAGGTGACCTGTATTAGAGTTCTGAGTCTCTACTTTTGTGATTTTAGATAATTCTCTAGGTCCTAGTTTGCTGTATATAAAAACAGGAAGTTGGATTGGAGTATCTCTAAGATCCTTTTCACTGAATTTTAGGTCATATGATTCAGATTTTTTCAGCCTTCTTTCTTTATATGTGAAAAACAGCAAACATCCATATTGCCTCATGGGGCCTTTCTTACCTGAATAAAGGGCTTACATTTTCAATTTCCTTTTCACCTACTTCCTTCTAAGCCATAACACATATTCTAGCCAAATATCCCATTGAATGCCAAAATCATGTAATTAGTTCAGAAGCAGCATTCTTTCAAGAAATGACATGAAATTTCTATGTAATACTGATTAAGTAATTTTGTTAAAGAGTCCTTTACTATAGTAATAAAGCTCTGTCTGTCACCTTTTAAATTACTATTTTTTCTTAAAAATATGTTTAGCATAGACAAAAAGATATGTAAAAATGCTCATCATAATTATTAGTTTGTTTTGCTCTGAAGAATAAGATTTAAATCTACAAAGAAATAACTGAGCAACTGAAGGATATCTCGTGCTAGTCCAGAGCAGAAATAAGAAAAAACAAAAAAAAAACTGTTATTTTCCAGGTCTATCTACCCCATTCATGTAATAGCCTGCCACTTTGCTGACCCCTCATCCTGTTTGGCACACACTGAATATTGTTGTTCCATCCCTGTCTTTGACATCAAAGATTGGAAACCGATCAGAAACACATGAGCAATATCTCACTATTTCACATAAAACATCTTCTGCAAGCAATGGCTCAAGCATCTTTTCTGATGCTTGATTGCCATTCAGTTGATTCACAAATATTTATTAAGCTCTTACTACATGCCAGGGCACTGTGCTGAGCCCTGGAAATGCAAAGACAAAAAAAAAAGTGAAATCGTTTCTGCTTTCAAGAAGCTTACATTTTAGCAAGGGAAACAGCAGTGTGTGTGTGTGTGTGTGTGTGTGTGTGTGTGTGTGTGTGTGTGCATGTATATATAAGAAATATGTAAATCAAAGAGAAAATAACTTCAGATAAGAAGGCACTGGCAGCTCGAGGGACAAATAAATGCCCCCTACAGAGGATGGCACTTGAGCTGAGTCTTGAAGGACATCATGGACTACATGAAATGAGAAGGGAGACCATTCCAGGCATTGGGTATCATCAGTGCAAAGCATCAAGATATAAGAAATGAAGCATTTGTGTGTAAGGAAAAGTAATCAAGGCTACAATGGCTGTATGGTATAGCAAATAATGTTTAAAAGACTAAAAAAGTAGAAAGCTACAAGTTTCTGGTAGCTTTAACTGTCAAAGAGAGTAGTCTACATTTGATCTTAGGAATAATAGAATCACTGGATTTTTTGGAGAGGAGAAGACACGATCTGACTTTTCCTTTAGGAAAAGCACTTTGAAGATGATGTGGAAGATGGATCGGAGTGGCGAGATATATGACTGGAAGACCAATTAAGAGGTAAATGCAATGGTGCAGGCTAAAGGTGGTGATGGCTTGAGCTAAGTGGTTGTATGGTTGTATTCCTGGAGAAAAGGGGAAATATGGTGAAATGTTTTGTAAATAAAAATTACTATTTGATGACTGAATAGGTTTTGGTGTTAATGAAAGTGGGGATTGAAGCATGATATGGTAGTTGCAAACCTAGGCGACTGGAAGAATGGTGTAACCTCAGCAGTAAGGGGAATTGAAAGCTATGCAAAAAAGTACAAACTTTGGCAGATACAACCAAGCAAGAAAGTCCCATAGCATATTGTATCTGAGATTTTATATCAACAACTACCTACTAAACATTTCAAACCAGATGCTCTATAAACATCTCAAACTCAACATGTGTAAAACAGAACTCATTATATTTAACCACAAAGCCACCCCTCTTTGAGACTTCCCTGTTTTAGTTAAGGGCACCACCATCCTTCCTCTAGTTACCCAGGTTGAGAATACTAAATTTAGAGTCATACTAAATTGATTACTTTCCCACATTTCTCTTCCCCAAATGCAATGAGTTGCAAAGCTTGTTTATTGAACCTTGACAACATCTCTCCTTTCAGTCCCTTTCTCTATATTTACATCATCAAATATTAGGTCAGGCCCTCAACACCTTTCACAAGGACCATTGTAGAAATCTCCCAATTGACTTCCCTTACTCAACTCTCCCTTCTCA
Source organism: Phascolarctos cinereus (assembly GCF_003287225.1). NCBI lineage: Eukaryota > Metazoa > Chordata > Mammalia > Diprotodontia > Phascolarctidae > Phascolarctos > Phascolarctos cinereus. Next base: position 154,304,739 of record NW_027555514.1, on the reverse strand, counting down.
ATACACTTTGATCAAGTTGGACATATACCAGGAGTGCAAGGTTGTTTCACTGTTAAGAAAATGCCAAAATATACTATGTTGAAGACAAAAACATATATATATATGTATATATATATATATATATATACACACACACACACACACACAATTAAGGAGGAATTTTTGACCGAATGCAACTTCTATTTCTATTAAAAATGTTAAAGAGCACAACAAAAATTGACCCTTCTGTTCCACTGATCACATTTTCTATTTTTTGAATAAATTGATATTTAGCATTAGAATGCCTTTTATATGTATATTTGCACATGGATAGGTCTGATGGTCTTGGAATTCCTAAAATAAATGTAAATGCATAATTTACACAAAACAAAATAAGAAATGAAAAAAATAAAAACCAGTTTTAAAGGAATTTGACAGTTGCTAACTTCTTTCCCTATCCTGATTCATGCTTCATTCTTCCCTTCCTTTCTCTAAAAAATAATGATGTAAAGCAGCATCTTAAGGACTTGTCTTTTTGACTCATGGTTTTCTTGGAGCTAGAGAGTTAAGTGGTTTAGTTTAGTTTTTGTTTTTGTTTTAATGGGAACCTCATATTATTTCTTCCTACTTTATATGAACTTCAGTTTCCTTTAGCATATGACATCTCTATGTACAAGGACCATGTTATTGCCTTCTTCTGACTGTCAACCACAAGATATATGTTTAATCAATGCTTGTTGAATGTATGACTGATTTGGCACAAAAGTAATGCATGTGATGATAAATGCAAGCTAAAATTGAATTAACAGTGATACAGAAGTCAACTCAATAGCACAAACCATAAAGAATATGGAAGCAAGATTTGTTACCAAAAAGCCAGATCGAAATTAAAATTAAATCAGGATGTTTTCTTATTGTCCATTTTGTTGACTAGAGGCAGTTAGGTGGCACATTGGATAGAGTACTGGGACTATAGCCAAAAAGACCTTAGTTCAAATTTGACCACAAATATTTACTTAGCTGTGTACTTAGCATGGGCTACTCATGTAACCTATTTGCCTCAGTTTTCTAAATGGTAAAATAGGGATAACAGTACCTACTTTACAGGCTTGTTGTGAAGATCAAATGAAATAATATTTGGCACATAGCAGGTACTATATAAATGCCAATTGCCTTCCTCCCTTCCCACTTGAAATTATCATTCATATCCTCCCTGAGTCAAGTCCCAGTTTATGGGATTTAAATTTCCATATGGCCCCTATTTACATTTTAAAACTAGTTACATTTTCCCAGTACTACTTCAGTTTATTTAAATTTTGTTTTCCCTTGACCCTAAACATATATTCCCAAAGGCAATCAAAACTCATTACATGCATCAGGCCACAGTTTTAAGACAGATTTTAGAATTATAATTAATTTTTCAAACTTCACAATATTTTTGTTCAAATTACTGAAATTGTCCCCTTATTACAGATTAAAAGTAGCAGACATTTATACATATTGCTTTAAGTTGTACAAAACACTTAACATGTATAAGGAGCAAACTGCTCCGAACACCCTTGATCTATCAATTCAGCTCAGATTTTATCTGTTGATAAAGTCACAAAAGAGCAGGGCAACAGATGTAATAACTGAGTGTTAAAATGTTAACATATATATATATATATATATATATATATAAAGAGTTTCATTTTATTACTCAATTATGGGATATGAAGTTTATAGATTTAGAGTTGGAAGGGATGTTATAGGTCATTAAATCCAATCCCCTCATTTTAAAGATGAGGAAATTGAGTCATGGAGAAGTGAAATAACAGCCCAGGTCACACAGGTAGTAAGTGACAGAGATTAATTATATTATAAAGCTTTATTTCTTTAAATAATTTTAACAGAACAATAGATACCATTTTTATAACTAACTTTTATATAGCACTTATTTTGTGCCAGGTACTGTGCTCAGCATTTTACAATTATTATTTAATTTGATCCTCACAACAACCCTGGGAGGTAGGTGCTATTATTATCCTTATCTGACATATGAGAAACGGAGGCAAACAGAGGTAAAATGGCATGCTCAGAGTTGCACAACTAGTAAGTATTTGAGGCTGGATTTGAACTCAAGTCTTCTTGACTCCAGGCCCTGCACTGTATCCAATGGTGCCTTTTAAGGTTTGCAAAATGTTGTATATATGTTATCTCATTTGGTCAATAAATGTTCCATAAAAAAAAAAAAGCTAAATTGTGGTAGCATCTCTCTTCATTGTTTTTGTCATGAGTTTACTTTTGAGTCCACTAGGTGGCTAACAAACATTGATTGTGCATAAATGTTTACATTTCAATGTGCGTGTGTGTATATACACATACATATAACTGAACACTGAATTTTTCATAATAACCAGTAAAGTGAATGGAAATAGCAGCAGCGTAGCTGAAAATATTACAAACAGAAGGACCAGAAATTCTCTTTCAAATAAAATGAGACTTTGGGGATGTGTGTACATAATAAATAAACAAACAAACAAACAAACAAATAAATAAATAAATAAATAAATATGCATATGTGTATGTATACATATACATGTGTGTATATATGCATACGCACACACATATATATGTGTGTATGAAACTAATTGTTGATGATGCTACATCCTAAAGCTCACAAGATGCATTTTGAGCAGTAATTCCAAAAGATGTTAAGTGTCTAATCAAGGAGTTGAAAACACAGCAATTGAATTAAGAGTTCCAGCTGTGCTCTTAATTTATAATCTGATTTTGGATAAATCATGCATCTTTCAGCAAATCAGTTTCTTCAGCTTTAAAAAGGTCATATTAATTTCATCAATTGCCACTTGTAAATCTAATTCAGCAGTTTAAGTTCAACATTTTTAAAAAATATGTTTTTCAAAGTTCAGTAGCAAAACTGAATAATAGCAATGATAACACAAATAGTATCCTGTAAGTGATAGCATAATACAAACAACTTTTCTCCCGAGAGCATAGAGCACTTTCACCCATATTCAAGCAGGTAGACAAAAGGGAAAGGACCAGAAGTACAAGTGGTGTTTGGGTGTTCTTCAGTCAGGAGAAACAGAATTTCTTGAGTCACAACGATATGGCAAGTTTCTCCCATGCTTATGGCCATTGATGCTTAGCTTTTAGGGTTATTCATGGCCACATATGTAACCCCCATCATTTCTAAGAGGATGTAAAAATAATAATAAAAACTAACATTTTTAGTGCTTTAAGATTTCAAAAGTGCTTTACACACATTATATCATTTGATCCTAACGTCTATTCAGTGATTTTAATGCTCATTTTACACATGAAGAAAGAGGTTAAATGACTTGCCTAGAGACTTTTAGCTAGCAAGTTTCTGAAGAAAATTTTGAATACAGATTTTCCTGACTTAATTGCCAATGCTCTATCCATTACACCATCTACTTGCCTCTAGATTTCTAATCTTCCCATATGGGAAGCTTCATCTCCTTTCAAGAGTTCTTTGAGAGCTGGTACCAGAGCTACCATCATTGTAGCTACTGACCATAAAGACAAAAATGCAGTAGGAACAGTATTAGTTAGTAGACAATCCAATTCTCACATATTGAACGCATCAGAATGAGCAACTTCTCTGTATCTCACTTTGCCTGTGCAGTTCTCACTTAGTTTGTATAGCTTGTTTGTGTGTAGTTGTCTGCATGTTTTTTTCCCCTATTATATTGTGAGTTCCTTGAGGGTAGGGACTGTCTTTTTCCTTTCTTTGCATCCACTCTGCTTACCGTAGTGCCTGGCACATAGTTATATGCTCAATGAAATATTAACTGACAATACCTTTTTTTTTCATGGACTACACTCTCAAGATCTGCCCTCCCAATTAATTGCCTTCACTGTTTGTCTTCTTTGACCTGAACCCTGCTTTTATGTAGTCCATCTTTGGTACAACCCTGTGCCCAATCTGCAGGCCTCTATTCCTATTGCTTTAGCAACAAGTTCCGTTGGTCTATTTGAACAGGACAAGTCTCATAAGCTCTGCAGACTGACACAAGACAGTGAATAAATTGAATTTGTCCTCCTATATAAATTCAGAACCTGTGTGGCATGGATTGGTAAGTGGCTTTTCTTTTTTAAATTATTTTATTTCATTAAATATTTTCCAATTACATACAAAATAGTTTAATAATCTTTTTTTTTAATTTGGGGTTCCAAAATTTCTCCCTCACTCCCACTGATCCCCTCTCTTTGTGAAGGCAACCCACTTGATATAAATTATACATGTGAAGTCATACAAAAATATTTCTATATTAGCCATGGTGCAAAAGAAAACAAACAAAATAAAGCATAAAAATAAAGTGAAAAAACATGTGCTGCAGTCTGCGTTCAGAGTTTGTCAGTCCTCTGTCTGGAAGTAGATAACATTTTCGTCAAGGATCCTTTTGCAGGCCCAGTTTTATATCCACTATATCATCTTACTGCCCAATTAATATAATATGAAAAAAAAGCTAGTATCTTAGGGTTAAGATGATATCATCTATTTCTTTGTATCTTTTCTAGCCCTCACCATGGTATCATGTAGATTATTCAGCAAATATTTGAGTGAATGTTATATTAATGAATAAATGAAAATTTATATACCTTTCCAACCTTATTTTCATTATTGCAATTCGTATATTCTATACTACAGCCCACAGTAGACTTGCTATTCTTTGATTATATTTCACAGTATGTCACTAATATCTATGGATTTACATAAGCTTTCCCTGGAATATATTCCTTTCTCAATGCCTCTTCTCCATTTTCTTTTCTTTTCCTTTTCTTTCCTTCAATACTCACGTCAGATGCCACATCCTCCATAAAATCTTCTCTGACTGTTCCTTGCCACCAGGGTGTTAGTACTATCTGCTTTCTCATATCACCTTACACTTGTTTATTTCTGTACGTCTTGCATCACAACAGAATATAAGGCTCTTGAGGGTGGAGACCATTTATTTTTTGTACTACCACCATATAGCCCAATGCTTTGTATATGTATATATGCTTTGTTTTGTTAATTGCTTTTTTTTAATGAATTGAAAATATTTAATTAAATTATACTCTTTGGAAGAACTCCCTGTAGTAAGCATGATAAAAAATGTCATATATCTTGAACAAAGTGACACTGTGTTTAAGGGAATTGATTAGTTGGGGCTATTAACACCTTAGACACTCTTATCATGGCAGGAGTTTTGAATCTTCTTAATTACTTTCTTCTGAGATCATTTCAAACATGATTTGGGCAATAGTCAGTATTTTCTTACACCAGAGACCATCTTAGTGTCATAGGAAACTCAAGAGTATTTTGAATCTGTTTAGGAAAATGACTTCCAATAATGAAGTAAGGTTCTTTGTAGTTTGGATTACATTGTTCACAAATGTTATGTCCCCTTAGAAAATGTCACTGAGGATAGAGTACAGAGTCACTTTCTGTAAACAAATATCTGAGTGAAATTTAGTCCTGAAAGAGTTACATTTCAACAATTGAAGACTCTCCATTTTTCATGCTCTGTCTAGCAGACATTGGCTTGCAAACATTTTAAAAGCAGACACTCTAAACACATTATAATTCCTTTTTGTTGAATGGATTTATATAAAAAAAGAATATGCATAAAAGGCAAGGATCCTAAATGGAACCAGAGATAGTGAGGGGTTTTTTTTCCTGGCCTTTACTATAATGTAACAGTCACTTCAAAATTTTTTGGACTAGTTGCCTTATAAAAGAGGTTGATTCTCTAAAGACCCTGGTTTGATTAGGCTTCCAGTCTATAAGGTTACAGAAACATGTCTCTTAGAGTGGGAAGAAATTATGCCAACTCAGGAAGAATTTGAACTAGTCTATAAGCAAGATAGAAAAGAGATTTGGGGTAGAAAGAGCAAGCAGCCACTGCATAGCAATAATGGAGAATGCTTCGAATAACTGACCCTAAGTGATGAAGTACTTGGAACATTTTTTACTCCTAGATCAGAGATAGCAAAATGAGAATCTGAGGGCTGCATGTTGATTTAGAAAAACAAATGTTAGCATTATACATGTTTTATTGAATTTTTGTTATTTTCTTAAATATTTACAATTAACATTTTAATCTGGTTCAGGCATCTAGGGCTTGTTATGGGCCATATGAAACCTGTTGGTCCTGCATTTAATACCTCTGCCCTAGATCAATACACTAGACATTGGGACAGAATTTGGATAAACCTGTCAAAACGCTGTTGGGACAGTAGAGAATTTATTCCTCTCTGCTTCTCCTTTTTCTTTTATTACCACTTACATACATATAGACAACATTGCTTTCTACCAAGTGTTTCTCTGCTCTTTCAAATTTCCTCGATGTTTTATTTGCTTTTTTTTTTGAAGAAAATATGTTTTTAAATATATGCTCAATTATTGTTTTTGTGATAAATGGTATGGTTAAGGCAGAAAGCCAGTTGATAGAGTCTATAAAATTTAACTCTCTGGAACTTATTGATTCCAGTCTGGCCATGCTGGATCACCTAAGGACTCAGAGCTTTTAAAAGCTTTTATGAATGTTATTAATCCATATTTTTAAGCAAGCTAACATTGCAGAGAAAAGAAGACAACCTGAATGTGGCCTCTTCATCTAGGTTAAAACCTCACAAGATTATCTTTTTATCACCAGACAGTTTACCTTCCACAGGAGCCTTTGAGTTTTCTCATTCCCCTTGAACAAAAGAAAGGAGAGAGAGTAGAGGAGGGAATCTCAAGGGAAGGCCCTGACTCTGAATCAGTGCCACAGGGTGGAGACATGAGTGAATCAGGAAAAATCAATTCCAGCCATTCCATCGAAGAGGAATGTACGGGGAACTCCTGAGCCAAATTGTCATACGCTACAATAAAATTAAGCTGAATTTCATGCTAGAGGGTATGTGGTATAGCCATATTTTGATATTCCCTTTAAGCAAAAGATATATTTCTAATTTTTAAACAGATGAGTACAAAACTGGATCTAAGTAAATAATACAACCCTCTCCCTGAAAAAAGGAACTTATTTCCTCAAAGAACCTCCTAGAAAATCTATTGAATCTTTCAATAGTTGGGCTATCCTATTAGTAAAAATTCCTTGGGAAAAGGTAGGAGAGAAAAGCATGGCATAATAAAAAAAGAAGTAGGACTTTGATCCAAAAGGTCTGGGATCCTGTCCATCACATACTAACTATGATATTTAATCATTTAATCTCCCAGGCCTCAATTATTTCACAGCAGGAGCAGCAGCAGCAGCAGCAGCAACATTATCATCATCATCCTGAGAGTGAAAGATTGGCAGATATTATTGTTGAACAAATGCTAGTGATAACTGAAAGAACAGGAAAGATGCTTTAAATCTAGAAAAGGGCAAATACTCTGATTTTCCAAAAAGAGAAGAGTGTGAAGTCAGAAAACAATAGATCAGATAGTTGAGATTGTTTTGGCAAAGTTCTGAGCACATTATTATTATGACGGTTTATGAGAATTTAGAAAGAAAACTCAGGGTCAATAAAAATAATAAAAGCTTCATCAAGAATAGGTCATGGCAGACTAAACTCACTTTTTGCCTTCACTGGGTACCCAGACTGCAAGATGAGAAGAATGTTTTACACACATTAAATCTAAATCTCAGCAAAACATTTGGCAAAGAATCTCACACTATGCTTGTGAATACAGGACTTGGTTTGAGAACTGAATAAATTACCATTTCCCAAAGAGTAGTTATCAATGGGTCAATAGTCCTCTACTTTAGAGGTGTCAAACATTCAGTCTGTGGACTGTAACACTCCCAAATGCAGCCAAACCAGATTAAAATGTAATTGCAAAACATTTTACAAATTAAATAAAAACAGATATATTACATTTTAAAACTAACAATATGTGGCTGGCAGGGTTCCTGACACACAGGTTGGTGGCCCCTTTTTCTATTTTATTTTGACACTTCTGCACTACTTGAATGCCAAAGAGTTGTCACTGGCATAGTGTAGTTGAACATTTTTACCAATGATATGGATAAAAGCCTAAAAGGCATACTTGCAAAATTTGCAGCTGCGAGGGAGAGATGCCTAATACATTTGATAACAGTGATTACAAAGATCTTGATAGGTTAGAATGATGGACAAATCTCATAATGTTAGATATAAAACAGTACATTTGATTTTAAAATCAACTTAATAAATGCAGAATGGAAGAGTTATGGCTATGCAACAGGCCCAGTGTGTAGGTATGGGAGTGGGGGTGAGGGAAAACCTATGATTTAGTTGGCTGAAAATTCCATATAGTTCAATAGTTTTAATTGGCAAATAAATAAGCTAATGCTATCCCAGGCTACACAGAGAAGGTTCATACCCATTACTAAAGGGATAATAGTTCCACTGATAGGCTCAGTTTCCTGGTCAAACTATGTCTATATTCTGGTTATTACCTTTAAGAAGGATTTAAATAGGAAGCCAAGATGGTGGAGTAAAGGGAACATAGTAGACAAACTCTCCCAACATTCCCCCTGAAACAACTTTAAAATATCAGGTAAACTTAAATTCTAAACTAGCATAACCAACAAAAGGTCAAAGTGAGACATTTGTCTAGGCCAGGACAACTTAAGAGGTTAGAAGGAGATGTCTGTGCCATTAGGGTGTGAGCTGGCTATGGACACAGTGGGGGACACCAACAAGGCAGCCTCAGCAGCCATACCTGAAGCTCTCACCATCCAAAAATGGTAAGGGTGTTATAAAACTCATCAGAAAAAAATTACAATGGTCTTCTGAGCTTGCAGTGAGCATGGGATTAGGAGCCATTTGACAATTCCATTACCTAATACCCACTTCTGAGCCACAGTTTCAGGGAGAACTAATGTTCTATGCAGGAGAATTAGCATTTACAGTTGCAAGGGAGCAAGAGCCCTTCCTGTGTAAAGACTAGAGCACAAACCAGGAGAGCAGTGATGACACATCTACCTGTATCACATAACTTTGGAAGTGTCAAAATTTTATAAACCTCCCCCAAAACACGTTGAAACATCAGGGCAAAAAAGCTTGAAGCTTAGGACTATGATTCCCCATCTTCCCCAAAAAGTGAGCAGAGGCTAATTCTAACATAAAGTTCAATTTCAAGAAATAGGGTGAAAAAATGAACAGACAATGGTAACAAAAAAAGAGCCCACCAGTCCTTAAAAACATTGATGTGGTGGGAACAGGGAAGTTCAAGACAGAAACTCAGAAGAATACAACTATGTGAAAGCATCTACAAGCAAGTCGCAAAGAAAAAAACAGGTTGGATACAAATTTTTAAAAAAATTCCTGAAAGAGCTAAAGAAAGAAAGTTAAAAAGGCACAAAAAGGATTTCAAAAATCAAATAAGAGAGGTAGAAGAAAAATTGGGAAAAGAAATGAGAGCAACATAAGAAAATTATGAAAAAAAAAGATTTAGCAATTTAGTCAATGAGGCACAAAAAATATTGAAGAATATAACTCCTTAAAAACAAGAACTAGTCAAATGGAAAAAAATAGAGAAAAAAGGCACATCAAAAAAAAATAATCCTTAAAAATTAGAATTGGTCAAGTGGAAGCTAATGGTTCCATGAAACATCAAGAAACAATAAAACTAAGTCAAAGCAAAGATTGACAAGAGTATGAAATATTTCATTGGATAAACAGTTGACCTAGGAAAATAGATGAAGGTGAGATAATTTAAGGATTATTGGACTACATGAATCCAGGGGGGAGAAAAGGAGGCTAACTAGCAGATTTCAAGAAGTTACGAAGGAAAATTGCCTGAATATCTTAGAAACAGAGGGAAGAATAGAAATTGAAAGAATCCACCAATCACCTTCTAAAAAGAGTTCCTCAAAAAGTAAACTCCCCGGAATATTATAGCCAAATTTTAGAGCTCTCAGGTCAAGAGGAAAAAACCACGAGCAGCAAGAAAGAAATAATTCACCTTGGAATCATAGTATCACACAAGATTTAGCAGCTATCAAATAAGTAGTACAGGGCTTCAAGAATGATATTAGATCACAAACAATACTAACATACCCAGCAAAACTGACTATGATCCTTCAGGAGGAAAAAAAAAGGATATTTAATGAAATAGAGGACATCTAGGCATTCTTGATGAAAAGACCAGAACTGAACAGAAAATTTTACATTCAAACACAAGACTTAAGAGAAGAATAAAAAGGTAAACATGAATGAGAAATCATGAAGAACTTAAATGGGATTAAAATGTTTTTATTTCCGAATGATAAGATGACACATGAAACCTCCAAGAACAAAATTATCATCATTAGAACAGTTAGAAGGAGTCTTCTTTGACAGAGGGCATGGATGTGAGTCAATTATATTGTCATGATATCAGAAGAAAGAAATGGATAAAATGATTTCACTTTACAAAGGCACACAAGGAAGAGTGTTTATAGTTGGAAGAAAAATTTGGAAAGTGAGAATAGACAGCATTTAAACCTTAGTCTTATCTGAACTCGTTCAAAGTGGGAAATTACACACAAAAACACACACACATGCACATATGCATACACATGGATACATGGATACATGGATACATGCATGCACATGCACACACACATATGTACATATTTGCACATATGATTGATTATATATGTAGATATGCACTCAGTTGGAGATAGAAATCTTTCTTACCCTACAGTGAAGTAGGAGGGGAAGGGATGAGGAGAAAGGGTGGAGGGAAATAAAAGAGAGGTCAGATTAAGGGAGGCAGAGGTCAGAAGTAAAACTGACTTTTGAGGAGGGGCAGGTTAATTAAAAGAGAGAGAAGTATAAAGAGAAGAAATAGGACAGAGGGAAATACACAGTTAGCAATCATAGCTGTGAATGTTAATGGGATGAGCTCATGCATAAAAGACAAGTGGATAGCAAAATGGATTAGAAAATAGAATCTAACATACATATGTTATATATATATATATATATATATATATATATATATATATATATATAACACAAATATATGATAAATAAGAAAACATATGCACAAAATATATACAATATATTTTATGCTGGAGCAGAATCTATTATGTTTCAGCTGAAATAAAAAAGACAGAGGTAGCAAACTTGATCTTACACAAAGCAAAAGGAAAGTAAATATAACTGAAAGAGATAATCAGGGAAACCTATTTTTTTCTAAAAGGTACCTTAGATAGTGATGTAACAATATTAAATTTATATGTATCAATTGGCATAGAATCTAAATTCTTAATGGAAAGTTAAATGAATTACAGGAGGAAATAGTAAAATTGTAATGGGGGGGCCTCAATTTTCCCTTTTCAGAACTAGATAATCTAACCATAAAATAAATATGGAAGAATTAATTTTTAGAAATGAATAAAATTTTAGAAAAGTTACATATCATAGACTTCTAGAGAAAGTTGAATAGGAATAGAAAGCAGTATGCCTTTTTTTCATAGTTATGCATGGTACCTTCACAAAAATTGACCATGTATTAGGGTATAAGAAATTCACAGACAGATGTATAAAAGCAGAAACATTAAATGCACCCATTTCAGAATGTAATGCAATTGGGTTATATTTAATGAAGGACCTTTCAAGCATAGATTAAAAATCAATTAGAAACTTAATGTTCTAATCCTAAAGAATGAGTCAAAGAACAAATTATAAAAACAATCCATAATTTCATTAAAGATAATGGCAACAATGGGACAACATACCAAAATTTGTGAGATTCAGGCAAAACTATATTTAGAGGAAATTGTGTATCTCTAAATGCTGATAAAAATTAAAGTTAGAAAGAAGAGATCAATGAATTACTCATGCAACTAAAAAAAGAACAAATTAAAAATCCACAATTCAATGCCAATATAAAAATTCTTAAAATCAGAAGAGAGAGAAATATAATTGAAAGTAAAAACATCACTGAACTAATAAGTAAAACTAGGAGTGGGTTTTAAAAAAAGACACACCATTTGTTAATTTTATTTTAAAAGAGAAAGAAGAAAAACAAATTCCCAGTATCAAAAATGAAAAGTGTGAATGTACCACCAATGAAGTTGAAATCAAAGAGATTATCAGGAGCTATTTTACCCACTTATATGCCAATGAAACTGACAGTGTAATTGAAATGGATAATTATTTATTTATATATATATGTATATATACATATATACATATATATATATATACATATATATATACATATAAATTGTCCAGATTAACAGAAGAAATATAATGCTTAAATAACCTTACATTAGAAAAAAGAAATTTTGAAGAAGCCATAAATGAGATCCCCAAGAAAAATCCCCAAGAACAGATGGATTTACATGTGAATTCTACCAAACATTTAAAGAACAATCAATTCCAATACTATGCAAATGATTTTTAAAAATAGGTAAAGAGACAGTCCTACCATATTCCTTTTATGATAAAAATATTATTTTGATACTTAAACCAAGGGAAGGAAAAACAAAGAAAACTATAGACCAATTCCCTTAACAAATATTGATGCAAAATTTTTAAATAAAATACTAGCAAAGAGGTTACAACAATGTTTCACAAAGATTATACATTATGACCAACTAGGGTATATAGCAGGAAGGCAAGACTGTTTCCATATGGAGGAAACAATAAGCATAATTAACTGTGTCAAAAACAATCAAACAAAAACAACAGCACAAATCATCTACCAGTATTGACAGGCCAGTCATGTGGAAGAGAAAGGGATTAAATTTGTTCTGCTTGGTCCCAAGGAGCAAAATTAGGGGCAATGAGTAGACACTACTTGAGAGATGTTTCGGCTTGACGTGAGGAAAAAATTAAACCTTGTAACAATTAGACCTGTTCAAAGGGGAATGAGCTTCTTTAGAAACAAACAGTCCTCCCACCCCTTGCTGATACCTTTAAATAAAAACTGGATAATCATTTGATGGGAGTGTTAAAGAGGACATTCTTTTTATGTCTTGTTTGGGCCTGACAGACTCTGAGGCCCTTTCAACCCCAATTCTTTGATAATGTTAGAAATAATTTAGGTCTATATGCTCTTTATTAGGGTTATATACCCTATCACAATGTTGTTATGAGATCAAATTTGAAAATGTGTGTGCATATATATGTATATATACATATATATAATGTGATTGACAATATAGAACAATTTAAATATGAATCATTTTCATGTAAACTTAGATATTAATTTCTAATGATTTGAAACAATTATTTCTTTTTTTGCCCCTGCAAGTTGGGTTTTAGCTCTTAGGAGGCAAGGAGACAGAGACTTTGAGCAACTAAAGAGTGATGATGAGACAGGGAAACAGTGGTCAAAGGTATTGAAAAGGGAAAATAAAGTTTGTCAATATATCTTGGACCTGTGGTGGGGGGAATTGGATATATGATAGGTAAAAGGTAAGAACGCATGTGAGTTGTCTGAGAGGCAAGTGGACAATGAAGGAAGGAACAAGAAAGCAATTTAAAATACTTGCCACATTGCCCACATTCCTGCCAGTTCCAAAGTTGAAAGAATGCTAGGAAGAGCACAAAACTTTGTCATGGGGATTCCTGACCTGCAGTTCATAAATTTTTTTTCTTTTTTCATATTTTGACAACTATATTACACATAGTTGTCTTCCTTTGTAACCATATTATTTTATTTTATTCATTCAAAAAGATTATTCTGAAAAAAAAAAAAGATGATTCTGGAAGAGGTCTATACGCTTCACCAGACCACCACAGAAGTCTATAAGACCCAAAAAAGTTAAAAATCCCTGCTCTGAGATAACAAATCTAACTTATTTTTTCACAATATAACTTCTGCACCTCAACATGAAACTACCTTCCCATAGATTTTAATGAACAGTAAAAAATAAGAATCGCTACATTGCAGTTTTCAAGAGTGTAATATAAATGCCCAAGACTAGGGCATATCTTCAGCTGTTTGTCCGTTAAATCCTCTGATTTTTCAGACAGAGTGACTGTAAACTTAGCTAAAGAAGTAAGTTTTCTTTCTTAGCAATGTTCCCTGACATTAACTCCATTGCAAAATAGGGATACCAAAAAGGAAATATGGTAGATTTTCAAGAAATCCATTATATGCACTCTCTCCTCACTTTCTAATATAATGATAGATTTTGAGAACTCAGTTCTTAATTCCTTTGCTAAAAAAAAATAAACACATTTCTCTTGTGGGTCTATACTTTAAGTATTATCCTTAGATATGTTGGAATTTCCTTCAACATTCAATCAGTAGAATGTTTGTGAAATTGTTCAACACATAGTTATATATTTCTCTTTCATAAAAGGACAAACTTAAGCTCTTCTAGTGATTATAAGGTATAACTGGACTTTCTTGGTGCCAATAACCTAGGGCTCTGGAAAGCATAAGGTACACGCTTTCATTTTTTTTTCTATTCAGCATTTACATAAATATTTTATGCTGCCAAAATTATAGCATATAATTTGGATGTGAGGCAAGACAAGGCTAATGCTCCTATTTTTTTTTCTTTGTTACATGGGTCATTATTATTTTATATTATTTCTCTCTACTAAGACTATATCTCAAGAGACAAAAAGAAGCGCCTGACACAAAGTAGGTGCTGAATAAATGCTTGTTGACTAAATGATTCAATTTGGTTTTAGATTATGAAATTAAAATAGACAAGACATGTAGACTACCCAGAAGCCTCATAGATTTCTATCATGAATATCTTCTTTAAGTAAAAAGTGTCAAAAGACTGACACATGGCAAGTATCAAATAACATCACAAAATGAAATTGACTATATTTTAAGAAAAAAGAAATTGTTTCTCATGTGGAAGATATTTCTGAATCATCATGGTGAGCATGAACAAGTTGATGAATATTGCCAATGATGATTTAAATACAAAAAGTGCTGTGAAAGCTATTATAGAAGAAAAAATAAATACATAGGAGGTAAACTGATAATATGGTGAGATTACAAAAGGAGTTGTACTAAATTACCTCTGACATCCTTTATAGGTCAAAACTATGATCTTATTAAGTGAAGGATTACAGTTGGATAAGTTAAGTGCTGCATTACAATCCACAAAATGTTAAAGGGCATCCAGCATATTGGTTGGATTTTCTATACAGGATTTATTGGAAGAGATACACAACAAATTCATAGGATTAGAAAGTGTAGAAAGGTTGAGATCTGGGCCAGGATGTGGAGTAGCCACATGGATGAGATCATGAATCCAATAAAGTATAAAAATATGCCCCTATTTATTATTCATTGTTGTATCTATAAGAACTATGGCAGTAAAAAAAATAAGGATAGTGTCCAAAATGAAAGTAATGCAAACTAATTAAGTCACTGTCTTAAGAGCTTTAGCCAAATTAGTCATGTGCTGATCCATACTAATCACTTAGGAAGCCAAAATGATATTATAGCCTACATCTCTGTTGGTCTTTGTTAAACAATAGTATTATTCTTCATCCATTTTTTACTACTATGCAAGTATCTCAAAACCCATTCCTTGGCCTATTACCTGTAACTACTTTTATAAGTATTGGCAATTATCTCTATTTCATGGTCTGTTTAAAGATAAATCCAAGACCATTAAGTATGGTACATCACATTTCCCCCTGTCTAATATTATAATAATAGATATATTTATATAGATGTAGATATGTATATTTAGGTAGTGTATGTATAAATGAAAGTATATATGTAAATATATTTAAATATATGTGCACATATGCACGTATATGTGTATATACATACCCCACCAAATGTATACATGTATATATGTATATTACATGGGTATTACTTGTATACACACATATGTGTGTGCATATATATATCTATGTATGTGTATATACACACACACACACACACACACACACATATGTATAATTCCCCCTCCCCCATAAATTCTTACCCATGAATGGTGTCTGGTAATGGAAGCTCTCCAGGGGCCAGAGTCTGCTCCCCACCATGCTACTATATTAGTAATATAGAGAAAACATCCTTCATTTAAATTCAGTGGCTAAATAAGAACAATGTTTAGAAATCCCAGGACGAGCAGGCTTCCTAGAGGGACAGAACTGTAGAAACAAAAGGCATGCTGAGATATTCTAGTGGCATCCTGGGTGTCTGTCTATTTATGGCTGCAAAGTAAATAATTTAAGCACTTATAATGGCGTGTGTGTGTGTGTGTGTGTGCGCGCACATGTAGGTCATAGGCAGTTTAAAAACAAACAAAAAAAACCACTTCCACATAAGCTCATTCTTCCAAATGACTACAAGATTATGAGAGAAGTATTTACCTGTTTCAGGAAAGAGAAAGAATTTAAAGTTGTTAACGGAGAAAACTGCAATCATAAATTATACACTATATCTTTTTTTTTTTTGGCTAGGCAATGGGGTTAAGTGATTTGCCTAGAGTCCCACAACTAGTAAGTGCTATGTGTCTGAAGCCGGATTTGAACTCAGGCCCTCCTGAATCCCGGGCCGGTGCTTTGTCCACTGTGCTACTCAGCTGCCTTTACACTGTATCTTGAATGACACAACAACAAAATATTTTTATTTAACAACTTGCTGATTAGCAATAACATATTAGACATAAAAATAAAAATCATATTCTTGACAAAGGTTTTTGCCATTCCCATGGAGGATGGCCAACTCAGAATCCTGGTAGAATAACAATTCCCTAGTGAGGTCCTACAGGGACCATTATTTGTGGACAACACTATGCTGCTTAGAAATTCCAGAATATCACAGAGACTTCTAAATGAAATTCACGATCATTCAAAAGAGTTCAAACTAATTATGCAGAAACAGAGCAAGAAACAAGTCAATGAAAAACATCTGTTTTCCAGATAATTATAGTTAGATGGAGAGCCCATTATCAACTAGTGTGTGTGTATGTATATTCACATACATAATATGTTGTTATATATACTAATATACATAAAGATATGCATGTATGTTTACTTTAGTGAGATTCTGCAGTTAAACAATGGGCCAGGCCTGGAATAGAAGCAGGAGATGAACTGCATTTGGAAAATCACGTATTACATTTAATGATATGAAGTTTATCCCTGAAAAAAAGACCTATCTTTTAAAAATCTATATTCTTCTGATGATGCTACAAAGCTGAAAAGAATAAATATCATCATTTCTGGACAGTTAAAGTTGTAGGACACCCAAAATACAATCCAGAGGCTCCTAGTAGATGTGCCATATGCTAGAGCATCTTATCAAAAAAGAATTATGCAGGTCATAAAATATTATCAAGGGATTATGTAGACAGAAAGAAAAGTAAGTCAGATAGTTATGTCTCCACAGTGAGGCACTACCAATGAACACCTCACATACTTTGAACATCTCACATACTTTGTTGTATCTACACAATGTCAACAAATAAGGAGGCAGGATCATACATTGGAAAGAGCACTTGCTTGCCAACAGGGTACCTGGGTTCAAATACCACCTTTGATACTAATTGCCGGGATAAACTTGGGCAAGTCACTTTTGAAACATTTCTTAGTCATCAGTTTTTTTCATCTGTAAAATGAAGGAATTGGACTAGTTGATGCCTAAGTTTCTTTGCCAATCTAGAATTATCATTCTCTGATCTAAAAGAACACCACCCCTTCTCCCCCTAGCACACAGTATGAACCCACTCCAGTGAATTTATGAGAGGAAATGGATAGAAATCACACGTTGAGAAAGTATGAATGGATTAGCTCTGCAACTGTAGTGTTGGAGGCAGTACCTTCACTAAAGGGATCACAGATTCAAAATAACAAAATATGTGCAGAAAAAGACACCATAGGACATATTTGCAAATAGTAAAGATTGTCTGTATAAATTATTTTTCCATAGAACATCAATGTCAATGACTTTTTCCCTTTCACCCAGTCTCATCCTATTCCCTTCTCCTACTGGAAGCTGGAAATAAAGTTCTGAAAGTGTTAAATGGTCTTACCACAATCACCTATATCTCAATAAGCTGTTGGTATCCAAAATAAGATAGCTTATCATATAAAAGACGTAGATCACACATTCCCACCTAACATTACATAAGCAACCTGGGAATTGTGACAACTCATGTTCTTATCATTATGCATGATCACCAGTCACAGATTTTTATAACTAAATAGTTTCTGTATTAAAGATTTAAACAAGTTGTACTGACTTTATTCTCTAAAGGAAGAAAAGAGATTCATCAATCAAATGATCCTTTTCAAGTGAAACATCTGTTGTATTCTAAATATGAAGAACATTACAAGTAGCTTGGCTCCTGTGAGCTTTGAGTAATCACTCTGATAAACAGGGAGAGGTCCTTTAACTATTCTAAATATAAAAATGAAAACTAAACCTTTTACCATATGCTTTGGAAATGCCCTTACTATAGATAGTGTTTGCGGATATTTTTCCCAAGTGGAAGATAATCAATGTAAGAGTATATAATGTGGTCTCTCCTGCGGTGATAATAATTAGGTTGTTGAAATTTAGAGACCATAGAGAAAACAGAACCATTACTTACAGGAGACTTTAATGACATCCAAGAAATAGAGAAAAGAAGACAATGAACTTGAAGAGATAAAAAAGCTTTTTGAAAAAAGAAATTAAAAACCAGATGAACTTACCTCATTAGGACTTCAGAAGTATGAATCAGAATAATTTTCATTGAAAATATTCATTTTCATGGCACTGTGAAACTGTTATCTATTGAGTGACATTTTCAAATTTGTCTAATATTCACTAATTATGAAGAGACAGATGGAACAAAGTCTACTTTCAACTTTAACTTTTGTTTTCATAAATCCCTTAAATCAAAGCATTGAATAATTCTCAAATTTAATAGTGCAGTGACTCATGGAAGTTATTATCCAAACTCAAACATTTTAATGCATTATTTTTTAAAATGGGATTCACATCAAGTCAATTTTTAGCCACAGAATATAGTAGTAGTTTTGTTTTGTTTTTGCTAAGAATTATTTATTTTTGCACCACAAATTCTGTAGTTTTTATTAAAAGAAAAGACAATTTAAAGCATCACTTCCTAAACATTAAGAAAGAAAGCAATGTCTAAACATTTCTAACCTACCTGTCAACATTTGACTAACAATCTATATGACTTTCCTTAACCAGAAATCATTCCTTAGCTAAGTGTCAGTTTGCTATGAGTAAATTAAAAGGAAATATTACTGAAGATCTTTGCAACTTTTTATTCAGCTCATTTTTATTACCATAAAACTATATGCAACCCACAGCCCAAAATTAACTTCACATAAGGAAAGACTAAAAAAAATAGCCTTTAGTAGATTTAAATGTTACCCTCAAAGAACTATTTAAAAGCACACCATCAATAAACATAACAATAATCAGAGGCCCAAAGACATGGTTTTTGTTAGTAAGTTATTTGAATGAAATGAAATTGTCTGCTGCTTTGTTATGTTATTCAACTAAATGTGCATAGTAGCACTATTCACTAAATAATTATACCTATAAAAACCTACTGTCCTTAGTAAGTCTACTAAAACTGCTTTTAAAAATTATTATAAATTGGGCATCTAAACCTCTCCTCAAACTTTCTGGAAATAATCCCAGAGGTGTGATTGTCTTTTAAGAGCATAAGTAACTAGAGGAACACAAAATTAGGTTTAGAAGTCAATGAGGTGGCAGTAGTGAATAAATATTAATCAACATCTACTAAGAGCAGACACATAGGAAATGAGGACTTAAATTGAAGAAAGGATGTTTTTGAAGGCCAAAAAGTGAAATTAAGTTTTCAACAGTATTTGCAATTTTCAACCTAAAGTTCAGATCAGTCCAAGAAACTGTTGACAGTAATGACCTAAATAACTTTTCATCTCTATCTTGAGTTTTAGTACTACATTTCTTCTTGCTGTACATCTCTATGTATATATCCCACAGGCAACTCAAACTAATTATATCCAAAACTGAACTCATTTTCTTTCTCCCTAAATCTATTCCTCTTCATTGTCATATTACAGTTGAGTACACCAATATTCTTCTAGTTACCCAAGTTCACAGCCTTGGAGTCATACCAAACTCTTCACTCTTCCTTGTCCCCAAAATCCAATTAGTTAAATCACATTGACTCAAATTTCACATTTTTTTTTCCTGTCTGCATCTTTCCACTCAATGCCAAATCTTCTAATTAAGGACTTAATTACTTCCTCCCAAAATGTTTTAATAGGGCTCCCTTTTTCCCACATTTCCTCTTTACAAACCTTCTTCTACATAGTCATGGCTTCAACTTTCATAAATCACAGATGTGACCATGGTACTCCCCTGCTCAAGAATCATTTCTCCACCTTGTCTTTAGAATTAAATGCAAACTCTTCTTGTTGCATTTAAAGTCCTTCACAATTTGTCCCTAGCCTGTATTTCTAGGATAGTTAGGCATTTCTTCCCCTCTTGTACTCTATGTTCTATCCAAATGAGTCTGCTTGCAGCTCACAACATTACATTTCTTGCTTCCGGTCATGCATTCCCTTCTCACCTCCACTTCTTGTAACCCATAGTTTCTTTCAAAGCTTAAGTTGTCAAAAGAGATTTCCTGATTTTCAGATCATCCATCTAAAGCTAGAAGAGCCTTTAGAGCTCATCTAATCCAATCCCCTCCTTTTACAGATGTAGGCTTTGTGGGAGGATATCAGCAGGAATTATACCAGATGGGAATATTTAGGTGGATTGGGACTGCATCAGTAGAACATGTGGTGCCATAGATGAGATCACAGTTACTTTGAAACAATGAAAGAAATTTCTTTTTATTTACCTCTATTAACAGTTTACAGACAGCCTCAACTCAAGCCAATGTACATAAGAGTACACCTTTCTTGAACTTCCTCATGTAATGAATTTACCATAGGTCTGAAGGTCTTGCCTTTGTCCCACACCCCCAAAGCAAGTCTTGGTGTACTGAGACAAACTCTTATGCTTCCTTAAGAATAATCTCACAACTGCTAATTCTTGACATTCTAAGTTTGCCATAATGTCAATTTTAGAGGGCTTTTTTTGTTTAAATTTCCTTTCCTATTACAAAACTAACAGGCTTCATAAAGACCAATATTTCAACATACAAAGATGAAAGGAATTAGAATTGTACAAGAAAGTGTGAAATTCTGTTAACAACTAAATGTATTCCATAGGGTACCTTTTTCAATTTATAAAAAAACAATGAAGGAAATCAGAACTATTTCATTTAAGAAATCTACAGACAGGTCTGAAGTAATATGAATAATGAATTCAATGAAGTGATCACATATGTTAAAGTAATTATTACATAAGATAAGGTAAGTGGCTCTACTTGGCCAAATGGGGAAAAAAAATGTAGTGCAAATTCTAATAATAAAACCACTTCATGGGATTCATTATTCACAATAATCATGACCTAGCTATAATTAAGGCAAAGGCTAGTTAAAGATATTTTAAGTACCGGGAAGTTTCCTAAGCACTCGATCTTTTGCCTTTGTATTTCTTCTAAGCTTTCATTACTAGATATTGTAATCCTTTTCCAAGGCTCGTGTGCTCATATATTGATTATGGGTGGTTTTTCTTCTTTACTGAGCACAACTTTTCCCATATCAATAAATAATAACTTGCCTCTCAGAATTCTTTGACAAATTTGAACAAAGAGTGGCAACCTTAACAGTGTACCTCCTTTCTAAAAAGACCAACGCATAAGTCAGACCTGTAAGAACAAGTTGGTTTTTAGTGTTTGCTATTTACATAGAGATTTATGCCAGTATTTATCTGTGGTTCAGTAAAATTCCTCTTCTAAGCCTGCTCTTTACTAGAGGATTTTTAGGCCTTATGAAACACACTTTGAACAGAATTCTATGGCTCTAGTAAAATATCACATCAAGGTAATTATGTGGGCAATTAGAAATGTAAAAGATTTCAGCCTTTTGGTGTTAAGATCTTATTCTATATGGAGAACTCTAATGGTGAACCAAAAAAGACAACTTTTCCTTGCTTGCAACACTAATCAAATAACAAATGCAAGTCTCTTCCCAGGAGTTTTAGGATATGAATGCAAAGTGATTAGATCTGTGATCCTATAATGAGGTTTTGGCTTAATATAAACCCAAACCAACATTATGATTATGCTGAAGATCCACATTTAAGAATATCCTTTTCAGAGAAAATCTAAGAACTTTATGAAAAAATTTATAAAATTCATACAAATACTTTTTTCTGATACTTCTGACTTGTAATTTTCCTGCTGGGTTTTTACTATGATATGGGGTGACCCCCAAAAAAAAGCCCTCATGTATCACAGTAATTCATTTATTATATTTTGAGTGCCAATAGTGAATTCTCTACTGGATCACAGTGTTATTAATAAGAGGCATAAAATATAGAATACTGTCTTTGTTCTAAATAAAAATAGCTTTATAAATAAAAATCATGATAGCCACAAAACATATTTGCATATTTATTTTCAATACTTTTATTAAATTCCTTAGAAATTTTCAAGTCACCTAGTTTTTGGTTTCCATTTTTATATGTTCCATGAAATTGAAGTAAATTCTACTTCTAAAAAAAACATTCAAAATGTAAATGAAAGAAAATCACTTCAAAGCCCTAGTTATTTGCATCTAACTGCAGATAAAAGCAATTGTTTTTATTTCTTTTATATAAATACATGGATCTAGTTCAGTCTTTGCTGTTGTTCAGTCATGTCTGACTCTTCATGACCCTGAGGACCATAATGTCCATGGAGTTTTCTTGGCAAGGATACTAAAGTGGTTTGCCATTTTTTTCTCCAGTAGATTAAGGCAGATAGAGATTAAGTGACTTGCCCAGGGTTGCAGAACTAGTAAGCGACAGAGGCGACATTTGAACTCAGGTCTTCCTGATTCCAGGACCAGTGCACTATCTGCTGAACCACTCAGTTGCCTCCTCCAGTTCATTGTAACAGTATGCAGTCTGCCTTCCCAGAAAGTATTACCACAGTAATGGTGATAAAGAAAATCTGATGCTTTATTTTGATACTTCAAAGTATTTGACCACCTTAATTATTAATCAGATCCAATCTACTTCCTGAGGAAAAGAGTGATAGCTAATAAACAACATGAGACTTTACATTGCTGCTTTCATCACCTGTGATTTCATCAGTGTGAGAACTCCCAACACCAACGAAGAAAGGAACCTCTCCACCTCCTCTCATCTTGTTTGAATTTTATCTATATTTTCTCATAAAACCTTTCTAGAGAATCTACCCAGTGGTACAAGAGGGCTCTCTTTTATTCCTTTAATATCTTAGGGAATACCATTGCACTGCTCTGGCCATTCAAAGAAACTACCTGATCTTGTTTACAAAGAAGAAAGCAATCTGTTACAAACTAGGACAGCCTGGAGTAGTCAACAGTGCTTATACATTTAGAAGCAGCTAGATGTGACAATGGATAGACTGTATGATGGACTTGGAATTAAGAAGATCTAAGTTTGAATCCTAATTCAGACACTAACTGTGTGACCTAGAGCAATCACCTAACTCCTTTCAGCCTTTTTTCTCATCAATAAAATAGAGATAAGAATAAACTTGCTCCATAGGGTGGTTGTAGAGCACAAATGAGATTATATAATCTCATGCATATATTAGGTATATGCATGAGAGATCATGTGTATAATATATATGAATATGTGATACACACACACACACACACATATATACATATATATGTATATGTATAGAGAGAGAGACAGAGAGAGAGAGAGAGAGACAGAGACAGAGAGAGGTAGCACACTGCAAGCCTCAAATTACTAGATTATTACAAATATATAGGTTGCTGGTTCATATTTGCCATAAATTGATAAGATTGGATTGTGAGATTTAATTTCCTTTCTCTTCACACCCAGGCCAACCCAAGAGATGACAATCGAACCTGAGAAGCCACAATCTCCCTTTTTCATCTGCTTTGATGTTTCATTCCAAAGTGAGTTCAAAATCAGTTAATAGCAACAGAAGAACAAAGATTAAAAATGTTCGATATGAGATTAAGAACAATATATTGTTAAATTCTCATAATCCACAATTCTGATAAAGCCTCCATTTTGAAATTTTTAATTAGCAAGCAGGCTGTGCCTCTCATCTTTTTTCCATATACTGCAAAAAGAATTTCAAAACTTAAGTCTTTGGACAAAAACAAATACAAATAGCTGTTTGAAAGTCTCCTCTAAAATCTCATTTCAGTAAGTAATTATTTAATTGATTAGAAATCACATATCAAATGCTTATTATCTACAATGCCTGTGCTAAAGGATGGGGCTACAAAGAGTAAGATGGCCTCTTCTTTCAAAGAGTCATGTTACAATGATGGAGACCACACATATGGAAAGTTTCAGCAGTAGGTCAAATGGAAAGGTCCTATTTTTCCTTAGAGTACAGCAGCAAAGCAGATGTGAATGCCTTTTTTTAAAATGTCATTTCCATTTACAAAATCATGTTTCTGATTCTACCATTTGACAGTGCCAAGGACTTTGGTGTCAAGAACTTTCTTTTCTGGGTCTTCAGCAACTGTGGCTAGAGCACCTATAGGAACAGTTGCCAGACTGGATATCCACAGAAGTTACTTCCCAGAATGATAGATTCAGCTTTTGAGGCTGTTACCAGCAAGGTATAAGGGGATATGGGCTCAAGGAGGAGATGGTGCTGGTTTTCCTTGCCTGGCTCATTATTCCTGTTTCTCCTTCAGGGTATCTTGCTACTCCAGGTAGGTTTCCCTATGGGTCCCAACTGATTGGTACTTGGTAGGGAAGCCTGGCTGGCCCTTTCTGCACAGGAATGACTTTCAGTTCTGAGAGCTGGATGGAAATAAGGACCAGTGCTCTGGGGGTGGAGGTTGGGGGTGGTTGGGTAGAGTGACACTATCACTTTAGGTGATCGTGTGTTTTTTCCACTCGTTAGTTATTTCTGATGGTTATGTGAAAGGCGGACCTCTTTTCCACAAACATTTCTTCCCACAATTATGCCAGTGGGAGCTGAGTTGGAATCAAGTCTAGAGTCTTGGGGGGCACTGAAATTTCCAGGTTCAGGTTACTGGGCTATGTCTATTGCAGTCTGATGGGAGATGATGGTCAAGTTGGTGGGGTTGTTTGCCTTGCTTGGCACATGTTGTCTCCTGTCTCACCTTCAGGGCACCTTGCTGCTTCACCTAGGCTGGTTTGCTTGCCTTGTAGGTGGCAGTTAGATGGTTATTCAGTCATTTTTTTTTTATTGCATCCTACTCTTCATGACCCCATTTGGAGTTTTCTTGGCAAAGATATTGGAGTGGTTTACCATTTCCTTTGCCAGCTCATTTTACAGATGAGAAAACTGAGGCAAACAGGGTGAAGTGACCTGCCTAGGGTCACGTAGCTAGGAAGTGTCTAAGGCCAAATTTGAACTCAGGAGGATGAGTACAACTGACTCCAGGCCAGGCACTCTATACATTGTGCCACCTAACTGCCCCTACTTAGATGGTAGTAGGCTCACAACCTAACCCAACAACCTGGGTGGGAAAAACATGCAAACCTAGCTCAAAATCAGACTAATAAATCAATGACCTTAGACACTTAACTAACCCAGTTCCTAAAGCCTCATGCCATATAGGCAACAGAAATTATCTTTTTACTTTTCCAATGTGTAGTTAAATTGCTCTTCCAGCTATTTCTGGAGAGATTTCAAAAACAGAACCTCTGTAGGCAATTTCTTCAATGCTGTTGTATTGTCTCTGAATAAGCTATTATTGCAGGTGTGCAATCACTGATCTTGACATCTAAATGCAAATCCACCAAAATGATTGATAGACTTTCAGTGGATGAAGATCTGTTACTTAAGTTGAGGTAGTAAAGATGGGCTTTTGCCCAGCTGAAATTGAAACTACCAGGTTTCTCTTGGTTTTTCCTTATGGTTTCTGCAGAACCCCTGTGAATACACACCTTAAGTCCTGTGTCCCAGGGAAAAATTAAAACAGACTGTCTTTGATATGTTCAAGCTGAAAGAAGGTTTTGTTTTTTAAGTAGGCCAGTACATTAAAAATATTTTGATTTCTGCTAATGAAATTAAAGTAAATAAAATAACTTCCATTTCACAGAAAGTTACAGAAAGGCCATGAATCCCCACAGGATGTAGACGGAAGGAAATAGATACCAAATCTTAAGGCACATTATGATTAATACTTTGGCCATTCATATCAAAATATTTTATACTCCAGGTTTCTTTGCAGTATTTAAATATAATGGGACAGTTTAATTTGATCAAATGTTTCAGTGAAAAACAAGTGTATGCCATTTGTCTCAAGTTTATCTTGCATGAGAATTGTTAAATCTTCAAAAACCAAGGATGAGTCTTTAACCTTTAAAAATCCTAGTATTTAGGTGTAAAAGTAAATGAAAATTACCCAAAACAATAGCATTTGATGATACCTGTATGGGTCCTTTATTGAGTATCTTTATAGCATTAATCTAGCTTCCAGGATTAATCATTTAGGATTTAAAGAACACCTATTTTTTATTTTTTTGAATGAAATTTGTAATTTCATTTTAGGGAGCCCTAGATATCCTGTACTAGGCAATTTATAGACTTACTGCATAAGGCATTAGGAGATTAAGTGACATGTTCAGGGCCACAAAGCTAGTGATTCTCAGAGGAGGGGAATTGAACCCAGATTATCCTACTATGAGACAAGCATTTCTTTCTAGTGTGCCAACCTATGTCTCTAGACACAAATGTTACAAAAAAGAAAATGCAGTCACAAAGCTATGTACATATATGTAATATATGGATACATTCCATATTATATATGCATATCATATATATGTATATTCCTATTTCTATGGCACAAACAACTTGCACAATGTAGAAGTATTTGGCTGATTAGATCACTTTTAGGTGGATGTATCTATTTTGACTAATTAGGATTTTCAATATCTTTCTGTCTTTAACATGCATGTCCTGAAAAATCACAACATGCATGGGTTGAATTAAAAATTTTCAAACTAGATTCTCAAAGAAACTATAGAAAATGTTAAGCATAAAGTTAACTCCTAGGTGATTAATTGCCAGTGAAAGATCATTGAAAATTGTGCAGAGGGGACTTAGCCAAAGATTACAATATTTTTTTTTATCCTGCAGTCTCTTTAGGAAAGGCATTTTCTATTTTTAAAGCCGTGTTCAAAGAACTACGCAAACTTAACAGAATCCTTTAAGATAATGACAAAGAAAAGTGATAATAACACATTAGTATGCATTAAAGAACTGACCTAGGAAAAAATCATTGGTAATTATGATTCATGAACAATTATAAGATCCCTAAATGTAAACATTTTCCCAAATTATGTGTGATTCATACTCGACAGTGCTACAAATTGACATTTAATATTCATATGCCATGGGAAATGATAGATAAAATTGTGAAGTAAATTAAATCAGCTTCTATCTCTCTTTCCAGGTCCGATGTCTCACTACTCCCTTGACACAAAAGCATTTAAAAAGCCAAGGAAGGGCATTCAATATTTTTCTTTTCCTTCCCTTGGTTCACTTTAAAAAAATCGAATTTTGCAGAGACTTGGTCTTTATTATTAACATTAAAAAGGAATTAACAAATAAATACATGCTAAAGGTGTTTATAGCTGTTTCAGGTATTATTTTGCATGAAAAATTTATTTACACTTAAACAATGAATACCTAAGAATTTGATATTAGATATTAATTAAAGGGCAGTAAGATAGATAATTGGTCTGGGAGCCTTTCCTATTGGTCTATCATTTCACTATGTAAGATACCTACAGGCTGTGCACTTTGTATTCACAGTGCTGACCCTATTGCTTGGCTTGATAAATGTGATTTCTGATTGGCTTTAATGCATGTTTATAATATGCTATTGAAAATTTTAAAATAAACATAACCTTATTAAATAATGAGCTATAAAAAGTTATGATGTGTTTAAATTAAAGTAGTATGTATTTACATATATATATGTATATATACATTTATATATATTAAATTCTGTAATTTTCTAAAATTCAAATTATGGACATGAATTATCTAGTAAATTTATTCAGATAAGTTTATAGATAATAGAAGAGGATACATTTAAGTACTATTTTTTTTAAAGTAAAACTTTTTTCAAAAAGGTACCCACTACATCTAACTGGGAGAATATATAAGGAAAAAAAAAGTTCTATGGACCAAGTATTAAAAGTAGGTTTCTAACCATGTTTTCATTCTTGCTCAGAAATGTATTTCTAATATGAAAATTCAAAGCCCAAGGACAGACATCCCTTAGAAGGTCCTCCTTAAATTCTATGCAATATTTTTTTCATACTTCTTTCATAAGAAATGTATTTTACATTCAGAGTGGATTGAGAAGCAATTGGTTGATAGACCTCTTTCATTTGAGAGTCTATGAGCATAAATGGAATTAAAAGTGCAGGAGTACAAAAGTATTGTATCAGGTGACAAATAGTTGGAAAATCATTGACTAGAAAATGAAAGCATGCAAAATGAAATCCAAAACTGAACTCAACCATTTAGTTACAGTGGCATTAAAGCAGAAATATTCCAATGTTGTTTGTTTGCTTGTTTTGTTTGTGTGTAGAGATGGTGTGGTACCATGGAGGGGGTATTTGATCTCCTATCAGAGAACCTGGATTCCACATCTGCCTCTGTTACATACTACTCATTAGCACCTGAAGAAGTCACTTTACTTCAATAACCTTGGTTTTCTCATTCAAAAAAAAAAGAGTTTGACTCAGTGGCTTCTAAAGTCCTTTTCAACTCTATAATCCTTTGATTCAATTCAATTCAATTCAACTGACTACAATTGTATATACCCTGCTTATTTCATGAGAATCTAATACAAATGTGGAAATACTTTAAGAAGTAGCATTCATTCTACTACTAGTAAATAATTAAGAACATAGTTTTATTAGTTAATTCAGTTCTCAAAAGTTGACTACATAATATTTAAGCAGGACTAAAACTGCTGAAGACATTAAATTAATTATATTTTGATATAAATAAATAAATCCTGAACTTTGAAATATTACAAGATTCATAAACTTCATTCTGAAGGTGCTAAACTGTCATTAACACATATGATTGTAACAGATTCCATGCTTTATATTGTATTGTCCAGCTCCAAATTAGATTTATTCTTCCTCACATTATGCTAAGAACTGCCAAGGAATTCAGGAAATGATAGATTAAAAACAAAAAGCAAATATTAAAGTTTTGCCTAAGATAACAGCTTCAAGAATTATGAGGAAAACCAAGATAGAGGGCTCCACTTTGTCAGTGTGTGTAAAACATTGCCAGACCTCTTGAATTGGCAGCAAGTCTGTGAAACAGGCAGATTACCAGGTATCATTTTAACGATGAAGATTTTGTTTGTTTGTTTTGTTTTTTCTAGTAGTCATCTATTTACTTCCTCATAAGAGAAAAGCATAGTGCTTTTAAGACTTTGTGGGCTGTATTTACCCCATTCTCTTTCTGATTTTGATGTTTTGAGTTAAACAAACAAGTGCAGAGATTTTATCAATGGATGATCATCTTAGTGATACCTTTTGACTTTTTCTATTCCTCTTTCAACTTATCTGAAACTTGTAGATTCAAGGCAGAACTAAATTAATTCAGATTTCCCATTAAGTTCACTTTCCCATACCTATGGATTTCAAAAACAATCCTACACAGCTATGACATCAAGATTTGACAGATTAGAATTTTTAGCTAAAGATATTTCAAGTGTTTTGTAAAAACATCAATATTTTCTGTAATATATTTTATGTTTGTTTTTTTAAGATTTTTACCTTGTCTTTTTTTCCTCTTGCCTTTTTAATTTGTTACCTTCCTTTGTAATTGAAGGAAAATCTAAATTTCCTCTAAATATTAATAAAAAAGGATGTATTTTTTTTTCTGATCCACGTTCATAGGTTAAGAACCTATGAATTTAAGGATTAAAAAAGGTAAAGATATAAATAAACACAAGGTAATTCGACTAAAGTAAGAATATTCTCAATTAGAGAGACAAGAAAAGGCTCCCGCTAGGGGGTGGCATATTAGATCAGTCTTCTTTAAATAAAGTGGGGGTTTTAAGAGGAAGTAATGGAAATGGGAATGTGTTAAAGACAAGCCATATCACTTTTTGGGCCTGAATTTACTCATTTGTAAAATGAGGGTTTTGCCAGAAAAGAAGACTCGTGAAAGTCATGGGAACTGTCTCCAAGTATTTCAAGGGCTAATGTGTGAAAGAGGGATTGGACTTTTTTATTTGATCCCTCAGGGCAGAGCAAGAAGCAAGGGTGGAAGTTGCAAAGAGACAAATTTAGATTTTATTCAGAGAGAAAAAAAAAACCTCCTTTTGATTAGATCTTTCCAAAAGTTGAATGGGGTTTCCTATAGAGGTGATGAAATCATGCCAAATGACTTTCCTTTAGTTTTATCCAATGACCAAATCATTGTCATGTCCATTTTTAAAAGTCACATCAGTATAGACTATTGCCAAAAAACAGGATCTTTTTCTTTAAAACTATACACATACACACAGAGAGAAAAAGAGAGAAGGCGGGGGGGAGGGATAAGGAAAGAGAGAGAGAGAGAGAGAGAGAGAGAGAGAGAGAGAGAGAGAGAGAGAGAGAGAGAGAGAGAGAGAAGTTATCTGTGGTTAGAGAAATTGAATTGTATGTCACTAACTATAATGTATTTTGGGAAATATTCTAATAAAACTAATGTTGACTGAAGGAGCAAAGGAATAATCACCATGACCTCGCATTTTTTCCTATTTATTAAATTTATTTGGTCAGTGTTTCTGGCTTGAGGAGAGGCTTTTTCCAAGGCATTAGTATATGTGCTTTTGAACTAATTAAGCATAATAATCTTTTCATATCTTTCCAGTTCTACAAGCCCTTCTCTTTTTTGTTCCAGACCTACTGGTTTAGACAAAATCTTAAACAATCAAAAATAATCCACTGCTTTTTACCTCCCTAGATATATTGGCAAGACTAGCTAAAGTTTGAGCTCAAATTGTTTTAATTATGGTAAATTAGCCACTAATTAATAATTCAATTCATTTAAACTTAAAAAAAGCATATATTATGCACCTACCACATCCAGAACACTATGTTAGGTGCTGGGGCAAATACGAAAATGAATGACACAATGTATCTACTTATGGAAATCACAGTCTAGTGGGAGGAGATATGACACATACATAAATCATCATAGCATGATCATAAGATAAATGCATGACAGGTAAGATCATTTTCTGCTGAGGAGTCAGACAAGTCTTCAAAAAGAATTGACATCCGAGCTGGGTTTTTAATAGATGGCTAGGATTTCAACAGGGGAAAAGTAGAGGCATGAAAATGTAGCACATTCTGCTCATGGAGAATAGTATAAACAAAGACAGAGTATGTCTGGCAATGGTGAGTTAAGTTCAGGCAAGGGCTTGGGGAGCAGGGTACAGTTTAAAAAAAAAGTTGTGCATGAGTTAATGCTGAGAATTTCGGGTTGGATGAGATTGTTGAAGGTCTCTAGCAATCATTAACTACTTTTTAAGATTGAGGATCAGTAATTTTGTCAGTGTGGGTTCTCTTTCCTCCAATGAAGATTCCAGCCTATCTATGACTGTGATGATCTTCAAGAGTTCTGGTAAGGAGCTACTCTGAATTTAGGTAGCAGCAGATGGAGCTTGTACTCCACTGACACAGTATGGCCCCTTTACCAAGATAAGTAAGAAGACTAGGATTTAATTGAGGCTAACCGAAAGTTAACTATTCTATATAGCTATTCATCAAAAGTAGTATGAAGAATTTATATGAAGTGGTTTTGAGTGCATAAGAGCTATATATTCTTCAACATTTCTCACCTAAATATTGTAAGGTTCTTGGTTACTAATATTAAATAACTTCATATGAGCAAATAGATTTTGGTGTGAGTAAAGGCATCAGTTTTATCAAGAAGTGTCACTTCTTAATTAACAAGAATGCTATTGGATCTTCCATTCATTCAGTACTGTCCCAGAAATTATTAGGTATATCATATCATTTACTCATTAAAATCTCCATATCATCCATGTAATATTCTACTCTTTCTGGAAAAAAAAATTCTCCTTCTCCATAAATCAGAAGTCAATTGGTTATATAGTTACCACAAGAGATAAATATAATGACCATTTGCTTACACATAGAAAAGTTTGTAATGTAATTTCTCTTTTTTGGTTAATGTCAGCTATATCAGCTATGGTGACACATAGAATGTACAGGCTAATCCAGTAAGCACTTTGATAGTTCCTCTTGACCTTCACAGACATCTCTGCATTATATCTTCCGCTACTCTTCTTGCACAAACTACTTGTTTCCTCTGATGCCCTTTCCTATTAGAGATTCTGGGCAGAAGCAACTCCATGATGCAAAATATCAAGCCACATTTCATTCCTTGTTAATCACATGGGGAAAGATTTATTCCAACTGATGTCATTATTATTGTTTTAGAATGTTTGTTTTTTTACTCTATAGGACAAAACCGGGTAGATAGATCTCTAGATTTTATCTCATGCCTACATTTCCTTCTGGCTTTCTCTCTTGTTTGATCCTGATTTGCATTCCAAATAAATTTAAGCCTCTATTTTCCCTCTAATCCTTAAATTAACATAAAAGTAGAGGGAAGTACACAGAAATCTGCAGCAATGAAACAAGTTGGGTTGATCTCTTTAAATAATTAGATTGTATCTTGTGACTGCTTTCTTATCTTCTTCTGTATTGATCACTTCTCTCTGCTTAGATAAAGCTTCTCTCCTTTCAGAGGACACAGAATGGTGAGCTTCCAGGGAAATAGTGGGAAGTACCTAGAGATGAATGGCAAGGTGCACCATAGTAAACAATTTTCAATAGATAATTTGATTTTCTTTTGTGAAATGATCAAAGAAGAGATGATTATTGTTCAGTCAGTCAGTCTACTAGCATTTATTAAGCTCCTTCAGGCAGCTAGGGGACGCAGTGGTTAGAGTCTTGGACTCAGGAAGATCTGACTTCATAGCTGGCCTCAGACACTTACTAATTGTATATTGTGTGATACTGGGCAAGTCACTTAACCACTGTTTGCCTGAGTTCCTCATTTGTAAAATGGGGACACATTGGAGAAGAAAATAGAAAACCTCTCCAGTATCTTTGCCAAAAAGTCCCATAGACAAGGGTCGCAAAGAGTTGGATGCAACTGAACCACTAAATAACATTTCAAGCACTGTACTAAGTGCTGGGGATACAAAGAAAAGGCAAAAAGAAAACAGTCCCTGCTTTCAAGGAGCTCAACGTCTAATGTGGGAGACAACATGCTAATAACTATGTACAAGTGACACTTACAAGATAAAGTAGGGGTAGTCACAGAGACAAGACATTAAGATTAAGGAGATCTAGGAAAGGCCTCGTACAGAAGGGGGGACTTCAGCTGAGATTTGAAGGAAGCTGGGCAAGCCAGGAGGCAGAGATGAGGAGAGAAAGAGTCCCAGATATGGTGGATAACCAGGAAAGATACTTGGAATGAGGAGATAGAGAGTCATGTGCTAGGAACAATAAGAAGGCCAGTGTTACTGGTTCTCAGTTTATGGAGAAGGGTAATGTGTAAGAAGACTGGAAAGTTGTGAAGGTCTTAAAAGTTAAGCAAAAGATTTTATATTTGATACTAGAAGCAATAGAGAGGCAATAGACTTTATAGAATAAGGACTGAGGGTGGGGAAAGAGTGTTATGGTCAGACCTTTGTTTTAGCAAGATCAATTTGACAGCTGGTGGTAGGAGACTGACTGCTGAGGAACCAAAGGAGCAATTTGTCATGTTGGCATGAACTACAGAGAAGCTTGCTATCTTTATCAGGACATGAATTCAGAATGTGACACAAAGCCTCTGGAAACTTGTCAAAATTGATGACCAATAAATCTGGTGATTGATATGGGGATGAATGATATGACCAGGAGGATCAAAAAACAAAAAAAAAAAAAAGAAAAGAAAAAGAAAAAAACACTACAAATGGTTGAGAAAACTGGGACAAAAATCTGATGAATTTTGGAGCACAGGTGATATGTTCAAATGAAAATAGGACATTTAAAAAAGAAATATTTAGACATATAAATCTGGCTGAGATATTTCAGGAAAAAAGCATGGATTTCCAGAAAACATGAGTTAGTTATTTCAGTCCTCTGCAGCAAGCATTTATTAAGTACCTACCACTTCACCATGTAAAGACACAGTGCCAAGCACTGAGAATATGAAGATAAAATGAAAAATAACTCCTGCCCTCAAAGAGTTTACATTCTACTGGAGGAATAGAACATGTAAAACAGAAAACTACATACAATATGTTTTGAAGAAGAAATAGAATACTAAGAATGAAAAGGATAAAGAAAGGCTTCCTCTAGGTGACACATGAGTTAATGTCTTGAAGAAATACAAGTGGTCTAAGATGTAGAGGTAAGGTATGACTACATTACAAGCATGGAGATCAGACTCTGCAAAAGAGGGAGGTGGAATTTTGGGGGGAAAAATTTCCAAAAAAAGTGAGTAGAAGCCTCAAACATGTTGCCTAAGGTAGCATGTAGCCAGCAACACTCTTGAGTGTAGCCTGAACTATATTAAAATGTAATTGGGGAATATTTAAAAAAATAAATAAAAATAAAATGAAATGTATAGATGTTAACATTTTTAAAGTTAATAAGTGTCCACAGGGATTCTTATATAGGATTTAGTGTCCCCTGCCTCTTTATGATTGTAATACCACTGGAGTAGAGTGTATGGAGGAAAGTAATGGATAATAAACCTGTAACCGTAACCTGAGACAAGATTGTGGATGAATTACATAAAAGAAGTGAAGAAGGTAGAAGAGGTAAAGTTATAAAACTATATAAATGGAAAGATATAAGCCCTCAGTAAAAAGAGGAAAGTTTGAAGGAAGACCAGATTTATGGCAAAAGATAATGAGTTCCACTTTGGACATATTGAGTTTAAGATGCCAATGGAACATTCACTTTAGTGACATCAAAAAAGTCACAGAACTGGAGCTACAGGTGAGACATGAGCATCTGGAAAGAGATGAAAATTGAATCCTGTAAGCTGCTGAAATCACTAAGAGAGAAAGCAAAAAAAAAACCAAAACAATAAAAGAGGATTAAGGAGAGATTGAGCAATTTGCTTCCATTTCATTCATCTATCATTTTAATTACTAAAGGGTCCTAGTGTCACCAAATTTCTAATAACAGAATATCATGGAGAAAATATTTGGGGACAGATTAAAATATCAAAAGAAGGTAGAAAAAGAGAGAAAACAACTAAATAAATAAAACAATAACACAAGTATAAGAATATCTGAGAACACTACAAGTAAAATTAACAGAGCTGTAGAACAAAGCTCAGATGGTCAACTTGAGATTTATTATTCTTCCATAAAAATGTGAAGAAATAAATATCCTAAGTGTCATGTTTTGGACAATCATAAAGGAAAACTTCCCAGAGGTATTGGAAAATGCTTAGTACAATGCCTGGCATGTAGTAGACACTTGGTAGGTGCTTGTTGACTTGATGAAAATAAAACACTGAGTAATGTTTGATAGGACACAGAGAGAGAAAACAAAAACTCACACATTCCAGAATATATTTTTTCCAACCTCCATATTTTCAGTGAAGAGAGATTTCAAAGGAAAGAAATCAGTGATTGGACTCTGGGCAACAGGAAAAGGACAAAGAAGCAGAAGCAGATGACATCAAGTATAGAACAATGTTGCTGAGCATACTCATTGTCACTCACCACACTCATGTATAAAAAGAGGGTATAGGAAACAAAGAGAAGGAAAAATATAAGAAAATACAATGGAAGGAAATACATAATTAATTACTGTAACTGTAAGTGTGATTGGCATGAACAGAAGATGAAGGCAGAATGTATTAGCAGAATCCTATAATGTATCATTTATAAAAAATACACTTACATAATGATTCACCCAAATTTAAAATGAGCAATTAGCACAAAATCTGTTACCCTTAAAATGAAGTGGGGAAAAAAGAGGCATGGAGAGCAATCATGATCTCAGATAATGCAACAGCAAGATTGGATTTTCTTAAAAGAGATAAGTAGGTAAATCATATTATGCTAAAAATTACCAAAGACAATTAATTAATATAAATTACTTAATATACATGCATCAGATATCATAGTTTTTCATCACTTAAAGAAAAAAAACTAAATGAGTCATAGTAAGAAACAGTAAAAATAAATTCTAGCAAACATTTAAAGAAATAATTATTCCTATTTATATATATGATAATGAAAGAAAACACTTTATCCAATTCTTTCTATGAGATAATATGGTCCTGATACACAAAGCAAGGGCAAATGAGGTAACATAAATGAACACTGAAATCATGTCACTAATGAATATTGATTCAAAATCAAATATTGGCAAATAAATCACATCAATATATATAACAAGTTTCACTCATATCAAGAATACAATGATAATTTAATTTTACCAAGACAATTAGCAAAGTAATTCACATTAATTATTAAAGTAATAAATTACTCATGATCAGATCAATAACTACCAAAAATAAGTCATTGGTAAAATACAAAGTTCATTTATGTTTAATTATTTAAAAGCATAATAATCAAATACTTTTTTCCCTAACAGAGCTGAAAGCATTTATCTGAGTGTAAGAGCCAGCATTACTTGTAAATGGAGATACCACAAAACTTTCCCCAAAAGTTCAGCATTGAAACAACACACAATATGAATGCCATTTTTAGAACTGCTTGCTCTATCAATAAGAACATAGAAGTATAAATACTGAAGTATAACAGTGATGTCTATAGTCCCGACAGATGAAGAAACTGAGGTGCAGAAATATTAAATGACCTACCCAGTCACCTACCCTAGAAACTGGAAGAGACAGCAACCAAATCCAGCACACTTTCCAACTTTCCATGCTGCATCAAAAAGAAAAGTAGAATAAAGAAAGAGCATTAGCAAAAAGAGAGAAAGCTAAAATGTATGTTTTCTGTTGAAATGATGATTTACTTAGAAAATCCACAATTCTACCAAAAATTGAAATAAGTTTCAGCACATGCACAAAAAACCCAATAAAAATAACAAGAATTTCTACATATGACTAGAAATAACTAAGATAAATGTATAGAAGTGCAAACATAATTTTAAATAAACCAATTGAACATTTGGCCATTAACATACCAAAATAAATATAGGACTTGTATAAATACAACTGCAAGCTAATTTTTCAGAAAAATAAAGACCTGGGGCAGCTCGGTGGTGCAGTGGATAGAGCACCAGCCCTGGAGTCAGGAGAACTTGTGTTCAAATCCAGCCTCAGACACAACATTTATTAGCTGTGTGACCTTGGGAAAGTCATTTAACCCCAACTGCCTTGCCAAAAAACAAAAACAAACAAACAACAACAAAAAAACACAAAGAGACCTAAATAATTAGTGACATCAAACACATATATGGCTCAGCCAAGTTAATATACTAAAGATGTAGTGTGATAATAATGACAATATCAATGAGATGCTTTGTAAAATTAGATTAAATTATTATAAAATTCATGTGGAAGGACAAAAGGTCAAGAATATTAAAGAAAATTTTTTTAAAAAGAGTAGGAAGAAAAGGAAAACTGACCCCTACCAGAGCTCAAGCTATATCCTAAAGGAGTGATTATTTGTGTAAAAATGTTATTATGCAATAAATAGAAAAAAGTAAATCTGAGAAATACATCAGTTAAACAACATTTAAAGCCAAATGCATATTGCAGTTTGGTGAAAAATAAAAAAACAAGCAGAAATTACTAAGAAAGGAATTCATTATTCAACTAAAACTAGTGGAAAATTTAGAGAGCAAGTTGGGTGGGAAACAGGATTATGCCAACATCTAGCACCATATACTATAATTTATTATAATCTGATCAAATGTCTAGATAAGTAAAATCTTAAAAATTACATATACACATTTATTACATAAAATATGTTATAGCACACAATAAATTATGTAAAATTTATAATTCAATATATAACATAATTTTTTATAAAATTTAAAATCAGTTATATATAATTATAAGATATATGATATATTACGTATATTATATATAATATCTAGGTTTTTTATTTTTAATTTAAATAACACAAGCATTTTCATAACATAGTAGAATAAAAAAAGATGATAACACATGAAACTGCAGTTTTTTATGTACAACTTGCTATTCCTTTTAAATATACAATAAACTTACCATGTAACTTTCTTTTTCTCCCTTTTTTTTCTTCCCTCCACCTCCTCGAGATGGCTACCATTAGACACAAATATGTGTGTGTACACACATACATACATACATACATGCATGTATATCGTGTGTGTGTGTGTTTGTGAAATCACTTTATACATACTTCTATTTGTCACTTCTTTCTCTGGAGGCAGATAGCATCTTCCTTCATATGTCCTTTGTAGTTAATTTGGACATTTATAATAATCAAAGTGACTTAGTGGTTCAAAGTTGTTCTTAAAACAATATTGTTGTTACTGTATACAGCATTCTCTTGGATTCTCTTGGTTCTACTCATTTCACTCTTCATTATCTCATACAAGTCTTTGGTTTTTTTTTTATAAGATCATCAAGCTTATCATTTCTTATAGTACAGTAGTATTCCGTCAGGATTATGTACCACAAATTGTTCATCCATTCCTAAACAGATGGGCATCCCTGTGATTTCCATTTCTATGCCACCACAAAGAGAGGGAATATAAACATTTTACAATGTATAACTTATTTTCCTTTTTCCCTAATCCTCTTTGGAAATAGATTTAGTAGTGGTACTGCTGGGTCAAATGATATAGGCAGTTTAATAACTCTTTGGACATAATTCCAGATTGCTCTCCAAAATGGTTGGATCAATTCACAGTTCCACCAACAATGAATTAATGTCCTAATTTTTCCCCATCCCCTCCAACATTTTTTGCTTTCTCCTTCAATCATTTTAGACAATCTGATAAGTGTAAACCAATATCTCAAGTTTACTTTAATTTGCATTTCTCTAATCAATAATGATTTAGAGGATTTTTGTATGACCGTAAAATGTCCTTTATCCTTTGGGAAAAGGATAATTAATGTCTTTTGATTTCTTTGGAAGAAAACTGCCTGTTCATATGCTTTGATAATTTATCACTTGGGAATGACTCATATTCTTATAGATTTGACAAAGTTCTTTATGTATT
This sequence comes from Phascolarctos cinereus, assembly GCF_003287225.1. Classification (NCBI taxonomy): domain Eukaryota; kingdom Metazoa; phylum Chordata; class Mammalia; order Diprotodontia; family Phascolarctidae; genus Phascolarctos; species Phascolarctos cinereus. Next base: position 154,265,525 of record NW_027555514.1, on the reverse strand, counting down.
TAAGATATGAGATCTTTATCTAAGAAACTATCTATAAACATTTTTTCCAAAATTTTCTGCTTTCCTTCTTATCTTGGCTACATTTATTCTATTTGTACAAAACTTTTTAAAAAAAATTTAATGTACATGAAAATATCCATTTAATACATAACTTTGCTGTCTACCGTTTGCTTATTCATAAATTGTTCACCTATCCATAAATCTAATAAATAATATGTCCCTTTTTCTTCTAATTTTCTCATAAAATATCTCTTTATATCTAGGTCATGTAGTCATTTTAACCTTATGCGGGTAAATATTGTAAAATATTGCTCTATGTCCAGTTTCTACCATACCTCTTTCCAGTTTTCCTAACAATTTTTACCAAATAATGAATTCTTATACCCAAATATTAAGTCCTTACACTTGTCAAATAGATTAAGATATTTATTTACTACTGTAAATTGTGTGTCTACTCTGTTCCATCAATCTACCTTTCTATTTCTTAGCCAAAAACAAATTGTTTTGATAATTACTGTCTTATAATATGATTTAAGACCTGGTATTACTAAACCTCCTTCCTTTACATTTTTTTTCATTTGTTCCTTTGATATTCTTGACCTTGTGCTCTTCCAAGTGAATTTTGTTATTTTTGATCTTTCCACTGTGTCATTTTTACTGTAAATGAATGTGTAGGTCATCTTTCTGCAAAATCAGAATGGATAGTTTCTTGTATCCTGAACATAGGAAAGCTGTTTTACATCTCAGAGACCAACTCCTGCCATTAAAAGTCAATCAGAATTCAACCTAAAACACTTGACATAATTGGACATTTCAAAGTCACCTGAATAGAGTAATTTTCTGTTATATATGTCAGGGCAAGATGGAAATAATGTTATGAGATCAAAAAGGTCAAGGGCTAATCCAGACTCATTAAAGATCATATTAAATTGCTTCAAAAACTTCAGAGTTTGCTCTTGTTAAAAACATCATTGAATTACATACAAGAATAAAATGCCTGTGAAATGACAGCTGCACAATGAAGGAGAAATCATTCTTTTTTTGGTATACTAAGATAATGAAAGAACTTTTTTTCTATGCTGTATTTGGGTAATATAAAATAAAAATAAAAACATACCTACTTTTTTGACCATGAAGATTTTTGTTTCATTTTGTTTTTAAATTTAAAATATTGTTCTTAAATAAAAAAATTAGATCCACCAATTATAAGTGATTAATTTTGCATTTGACAGTTATACTATCACAGCAGAGAAAGCATTTTAAACCTTTTATTCTTTTTAAAGTGGCTTTCATAAGTCAGGATTCTCAATATTACTGAAGACAGATGTATAAGCACTACCATTTCCATTAAATATTGTGGAAAGTGGTTTTTGTTTTTAATTTTTTGCCTCATTTTCTCTGTCTATTGCAATGAGAAATATAAAGCATCTCAGTGATCATAGACATTTGGTGGTTCATTGAGAGCAAAGGGACATTCAATTTTCCACCTCATTCAGTGGGTTCTTTTAGGACTTTGTTAGGGTTATTTTAGGACATAAAATCTCAAACAATATCAATACCAATTAAAGAACACAGGATCTGATTAGTCTTTTAATTTTTACTAAAGAGTGAATTGATAGAGAATTCTCTGGAAAATCACAGATGCTGGACTAAAAATATATATTCTCTTTACTGAAAGTTCATCTATATTTCCTACCAAGAAGGTTTCTTGATCAATAGGCAAGCTGACACTCTCCCATATAACTACTAGGCAAGATTGTGAAATTTGCACCAGACTAAATAAGGTCTAAGAAATTCAATAAGGAACTACAGTGTCATCTTCCACCCAAGTACTACACAAAAAATCAGCCAGAAAGCCAGAGGTGATAAAAAGAGGGGTCCCCTCAAAGTGAGTGCTAGTGCACAAAAGATGAAACACCATAGCCTAAAAGGTAACAAAAGTGGAGAATTCTCCTGAGAAATTCCCATTGATATCAGGGAGGCACAGAAGTGGTATCAAAGAGGCACAGGCTATGATTATAGGACCAGAATGGTGCTAAAGCACCCATATCCAGACAGTGCAGACCTAGGGGCTCTGTAGAACCTAACAGTCTATCCTGCAAAATAACTTCAAATATCCAGGTGGGCCCAAGCTTGGGAGGTAGAGGTCAGCACAAAACTCTGGAGATTGCAGGTTGAGTCCAAGCAGAGCTGTCCGTTTTACCCAAATTACAACAGGAGTTGAAGTTTGGCCACAGCACAGAGCTCCTATTGAGGAAGTTTGAAGAAACACAAGAATTTGGAGAAACTTATAAAGGTACTTTTTTTTGAGAAATTGCAAGAAACATGGTGAAGGGCTAAAATTCTAATATGGGGAGATGAAACCAGTGTCTCTTCAGAACCTTGCTGTGTTCAAAACGTATTGAGTAAGTTAAACAAGAAAAAAAAATAGTTCTGAGTAATTTAAGAGCAAAAAGAGAGGGAGGGTAAAAGGAGAAATATAGTAGTGTAGAAAGCAGGAAAATGGATAGAAGTTGCTCTTTCTCATCATCAGGATCTCTGAGAAGAAGAATATACAAATATGGAAGAAGGGGCCAGTCATCATCAGATGAACTTCACTCTTATTTGAAATGAACAAAGGATGATTGAGCAAATACATACAGAGTTTGGTATAGATAGATTACATTTAGATATATATAGATATCTCAAACTCAATAGGAAAGCAAATAGGAAATGGATAGGGATTAAGAGAGTGGGGATGTGACAATACCAGGGAAGTAATAGTTGCAAGAAAGAGAAACTCCTGAGTTCCAAAGAGGGGAGGGGAAGAGCAAAGAAGTAGAATCCAAGAGAGTGCCTTAGATTTCCCCTCAGACAACTGAGGAAAGGCGAACAATAGTATAATGCACGTAATAATAGCACAATTAGTTTAATGGAACATTATTGTTCTGTAAGCAATGATGGGGGAGATGATTTCAGAACTAACTCAGAGTAAGCTAAGTGGAGCCATGAGAAAAATGTGTACAATAACAACGTTGTAAAGAAAAACATCTTGGAAACACAAGATCTCTGATCAAAGCAATGACCAAAAAAACTGGGTTGATGGGGTCGATCAATTATCATATTTGAGGGATGGGGGGAAATCAGTGAAATATCATTTCAAACACAACAAGTATAATAGTATCACCTATGTTGTCTGTGCTATGTGTCCATGGCTTAAGGTCAAGTCTATATTAGCTAAATAATTCATGAATTGGTTCAAGTAGAATATGAAGAAAAATTCAACATCTGGATTGGTCAAATCACTCTATGTTGCTGTCATTTGGTCATTTTATTGAGTATTAATGAATGGTATACTAATGTTCTAGATAAGCATCATAAGGGTCTGAAGAATTAGGTATTGGTATAGTATAGACTTGTCTTTACTGGGAAATTCTGATAGATACACTTTTCCAGTGGTAATGGTAGTGTTGATATGATTATTTCCTGAACTGAAATGGAAAAGGGATATGGGGGTGGTATAGTTGAGGAGTGTATGAAGAGAAACAAGGTGGCTCAAAAGAAGATGGTTTGGGAGTAAAGTGAAACATGATTAGAGCCAGCCTGATATAAGAACCACCTGAACTTCCAAACTAAAATACTTCTCTCTGGAAACCATTCCTCCACATATATTGTTTCTCACCATTAAAATTTAAACTTCTTGAGAGCAAGAAATGCCTTAGTTTTTGTATTTGTGTCCCAGGACTTAGCATAGAGCTCGACATAGTACATGTTAAATAAGTGCTTTTTAATCTATTCATTTAAATAAGTCCCTGCCCTCAAGGAGTTTACATTTCAATGGGGAGGATAAAACATTTATAAATAAGGATATAAATGGCTTTTTGATGAGAGAAGACCACTACTAAAGGGAATCAAGAAAGGCTTCCAGTAGGAAAATGCGTGTAAGTTAAGCCTTAAAGGAATATGGAAATTGTAAGTGGCAGAGACTAAGAAGACTGGTATAAAGGATGTAGAGAACATCCCTTACAAAGCCACAGCAGGGAGAGATAAAATGACAAGTTCAGGTAACAGCAAATAGGACCATAAATGAGGATTACAATCAGATTGTGAAGGATTTTCAATGTCAGTATGAGCAGAAGGTATTTTGTGCTACAGATAAGAGGGAACCATGGAAGATTTTTTAGCAGAGAAGTTATACAGTCAGATTTGTGCTGTAGGGACATCAATTTGGCACCTGTGTGGATGATGGTTAGGAAAGAAGAGAACTGGGGTCATGGAGACCCATCAGGAGATTACTGCAGTATTTCAGGTGAGATGGGATAAGGAGGTTGTGAGGGGAGCAAAGAGAAGCTGATGGTTATGAAGAACATTGAGGAATTAGAACTGACATGACCTGACAACTGATTGGATATGAGCAAGGAGTAGAATGAATCAGTATAAAGAGTCAAGGATGATTCCAAGTCAGCAAGAAATTGTCATTAAAAATAAAATTTAGTCAATCTCCCAAAGACTCAATCATTGTACGAAGAGCAAATTGTCAGACCAAACCCCGCATCAATCCTTGAGACTTCAGAGAAAACAAATTGAAACTATGAATTGTTATCATAACACTCATAAATGCTGAAATTCCATTCAAAGGGTTTCCTATTTCCTATACCATGGTTGGCTACCTCCCATCTCTTCTCTTTTATTCTTTCTGCCATGAGCTGCCAAGTCAAAATCCCTCTTCTGAGGTTGCCACTCCCCATTTCATCCCAATCATTTTTGGCCTTATTTCTCTCAAGTCCTTGTCCTGTGACTTCCACTTCCTCTGTGGCCTACACAATTCACATTCTAACTTTGATTCATTTCACTTCATTTTAATATTTTCCCTGCTGCATGCCTTCTGTCTTTCAACACTCGTGAAAACCTGATTCCTTGGTTGATGTCATCAAATCCTCTGGATCTACAAGATCCAGACCAAAATCTCAAGTCTAAATATATGCAAATAATCTTCCTTTCTGTGATGAGGTTCAATACCATATCAGTAACTGCCTATAAGACATCTCTTCCTTGATATCCCATAGCCAACTCCAGTTAAACATGCCCTAAACCCCATTCCTTTTAAATTCCCTTTCCCTATTTCTAGCAAGGGCACCATCATTCGGTTAGTTCTCTTTGAAGTCTCAAGGACTGATGCAGGTTTGGTTTGACATCTTGCTTTCTGTATGGTAATTGAATCTTTGGGGGTGTAACTAAATTTATGTTTAATGACAATTGCTTTGCCACAGCCCAAGATTTTAGGGGATGATATAAAATCAGAAGCTTTACTACACATATAGCCAAGCTTTGGCATTGGTGTCTCAGTATCTATTTCTAAGTGAGAACTCCTCCTAGGTACTTATAGCCACTACAAAATAATTTTTAAAAATATGCCTCATCTTTGGTATCGCACTCAAGGAATTACTTACTAAAGCTTGGGCTGACAGATGACTCAAGAAAGCAAGCTGAAATTTATTAAAAGGCAGATACACCCTCCTTTACTCTCTGAGGAGGTACAATACTACTATACTTTGGCTTGTACATTTCAGGAGTTCAAGATGGTAAGATAGTATAGTGAATGGTATGGGGCCTAGAATCAGGAAGACCTGAGTTCAAACCTACCTCAGATACGTATTAGCTACGTGACCCTGAGTAAATCACTTAACCTCTCTTGGGCTCACTTTCACTACTATAAAATGGGGATCATAATAGTACCTACGTCACAGGTTGTTGTAAAGATCAATTAAAATAACATTTGTAAACTGCTTAGCACAGTGCCTAGTATGTAACAGTCACTTAATAACTTTTTTTTTTTAACGTTCCCCTTTCCTTCTCTTCCCTTCATGGGTGACTTAGTTCATGAGTTAGCTCTATGTAGCCTGTGAATGGATGTCCCAGGATCAGGACAACTGATCTATTTCTGTATTCTATAGATCTAGGGACATCAGTCTGCTGGGACAGACAAGAATGACTTAGTAACAACAAGACAAGCATTATATCAGTACATTGTAACCTTTATGAAACCTTTTCTTTTCCTGCTTTGTTATGTGTGGAAGTGGTAGAGAGAGTGACCGGATTCCAGAATAAAATGAGAGTAGGAAAGAAAATAACTATGGGAGTTTATCCTATAGGAGTCTTTCCTGTTTCTTATAGCCTACAGATCTCTACTATTTATGCTTCTTTTCTACATGTCAACTTCTCATACATTGTCATTATGATCTTCCCAATTAAGAATTTAACCATTTGATTCTACATTGTATTTTTGTGTATGAACCACTGAAATAATATGTCGACACATCTGTAATTGGTTTTGTTGTTCTTCTATGGGCAAAATGTCATTCTTCCAATTGCCATAAATACTGACCTGTCAATAGTAGAATTATATTGTTCACATTATATGGCACTTTTTACAAATTAAATATTATTAGTAAGCAGCAGAGCAACAAAGTACCAGAGCAATATTCACCTAAAAGTGTTAGTAAGCAATACTCAACTCAGATAATAAGCAAGCAATGGTAAAAACACATTTATAGAGCTTGGCAGTTTACATTGCAAAAGAGACCACCTGTGTGCACTAATTTGCTTGAAGTAAAATCTTCTGTCAGGTACTATCATGTGACTAAATAGTCACGTTTGAGAAATAGCCCTTTACCTTAAACTCTGTGACCCCAAACACCACCTTTAATGAATCCCTAATGGCTATCCCTACCCATAGCCACATCTGTGGTGAATGGTGAGACCCTTGCTGCAGATAATCCTAGGTTTGAGATCCCACAACATCGAAATGTGCACCAACAGGGCAAGTCATTTAAGCAGCTGTTGCAGGATCATGTTTTATTGCTAAGGATTAGATATGCAAGATGCTACAAAAGTATGTAACATGTCCCTGGACCCCCAAGGAAAGTGCAAATCTGCTCAAGTGCTCATGAATTAGAACCACTTATAGGGAATTGAATTGCATTGAAAATCCTACTGGGAAATTCCTCACTAACTCCAGAAGTGGATGGCTCTTATCACGAGGAAATGAACATAGTACAGAACAAGGAATCAAGACAGTGACACATGGCAGATCACTTTCCCCTAAAGAAATCTTGTGCTTCAGGGCATGCTAAGTGCTTGGGAAAGTTAACATACACATTCAGTAAAGAATATGAGATAAGACAATCAAGCACATGGGATTATACATGAAATTACAAGGTGTGGAACAACAAGGGGAAGAGAAAAGAAAGCTATTCTGAAGGAGAGGTTAGCTTCCTATTTGAATGTAAATGGTTGCTCACATTTACATAACGCTTTATAATTTACAAAGTGTATTTCCTCCTCACCACCACCCTGGAAATTATGCCATACAAATATTATCATTCTCATTTTGGAGAGGAGGAGATTGAAGTTCAGTGAGGTTAAGAGATTTGTCCTAGGTCATACTGGGCAAAATGGGGGAAAAATACTCCAATAGACCTTTTAAATCTAAATTTGATGCTTTTCCAACTAGCCCTCCCTAATTCCTTACATTTGGCTGGTTTTATATATGGTCAGAATGGGCAATTGACCATTGATTGGCTTTAGTAAGATTCCTGCCATGTGAAACTGAAATTCAATCACGAACAATTGATTACCTTGGATTAAGCACTATTTGTGGAGCAGTCTTTGTTTAATGTTCAAAGATTACCCATAAAATTAATAATATCTTAGCATAAATTCATTGGAAAAGGGAAGCATGAGAGCTCTTTGTACTTAGAGTTGGGGAGATTGAGGTAAGAAATAGAATTAGTATGGGGAAAATGAGGGAACATGAAGGGAATATAAGGGAAGAAATTTTTTTTTAATATAATTTGACTTAGGAACAGCTTTTGTTATTCAGATCTGTTGTTTAATCATGGAACTAAACACGATGTAGATGTCTGACAGCTTCCTTTCTGGATTTCACATAATCCTGAATGATAGATTTCCTGAAGCTGCCTATGTTAAGACTGACTAGCCCAAAGGACAACAAGGTGGCCCAGTTGATAGAGTTCAGTGTGGAGTCAGGAAGACTCATCTTTCTGAGTTCAAATCTGGCCTCAGATACTTACTAGCTGGATGATCCTGGACAAGTCACTTATGCTGTTTGCCTGAGTTTCCTCATCTGTAAGATGATCTAGAGAAGGAAATGACAAATCTCTCCAGTATCTTTGCCAAGAAAACCCCAAATGGAGCCACAAAGAGTCAGATGTGACTAAAACAACTGAACAACAACTGTGTCCAAGAGGAGGCTATATTTAACATTTCCCACTACTAATAAATACTAAGAAACATATCTCCTCTGAAGTATATGAAAATTCTGCTAGTTATGGCTATAATTTTGTCCTTTTAAGATATTGCAGAGGCAGTGTGGTATGATGGATAGAGGAGTGAGCTAGAAGGTAGGGAAATGTGGGTTCATATCCTACCACTGACACAAAATGACAGTGCAACAGAGGCAAGTCATGCAACCCCTGAGTGTCCCAGACCACCAGCTAAGACAGTAAATAACAGAACAGCTAAAAATCTACAATGGGAGAAGTCTCATCAGAAGTACAGTACACTGATGAAATCACAGGTCCAGTAAAACCAAAATATTTCTAGAACAAAAAATGCACCTTATTTGACCAAATTATAAATTCATTTCTATGATATATTGGTGTGAAGTTTCTATAGTTAACAACTTTTGAAAAGGCCTTTATAGAAAATAAGTTTCTCAAGGGCTAAAACTTTTTTCTTTATTACCATCATCAACAAGATTTCATTAAGCATGCATTAATGTGCCAGGCATTTTGGTGTTTGTATCTCCAGGCAGCTACGTGGTACAGTTGATATAGTACAGGGGCTAGAGGGAGGAAGATTAATCTTCCGAAGTCCAAATCTGGCCTCACATACTTCCTAGCTATGTGACCCTGGGCAAGTCACTTAACTCTCTTTGCCTCAGTTTCCTCATCTGTAATATAAGCCGCAGAAGGAAATGGCAAACCACTCCAGTATCTTTGCCAGGAAAATCCCAAATGGGGTCACAAAGATTCAGATATGATGGAAATAAAAGAACAACAACGTATCCTGCACTTAGAGTATAAAGACACTCACTAAATGATTGCTGAATGAATGAATAATCTTCGCGAATATCTAGCCCTTATGTCAAACTACCTCTGTTCTGATAAAGGTCAGAAAAGTCAAACTAAAAAAATCTAGAAATGGTAAGCCATGGTATTTTCTCCATCTCTCCATTGTCATTTACATATGACACTACTTTGATGTATTATCAATTGAGTGTTTTACAGTCAAATGTTTCTCACCACTTTTGAAAAGTAGTATTCAGCCCAGTTGATGCTCCTCCCCTCCCCCTACACACACACCACTTATCATTCCTTCACATACTTCACATGGAGAGCCCACCCATTGGTTGTCAAAAGCATTCTGTAAGTAGAAGAGCTTGTATTTCTAGTCCTGCCTAGATAATAGAGAGTTAGGCCCTCTGGGCATCCATCAGACTATCTAAATTCCATATGGATTACACATTGGTAATACTTGGTGAATGTGCAACATTGCTATCAGTGTTTTTTGTTTCCTGAGGTGGGTAGGGAAGGAGTGGAAGGGGAAGCTTTGGGATACTCCTGTTAACCATTCTCTTTGTTCTCATTTCTTTCTTAATTCTTACTGGACTTTAAAATATTAGGGTCCCCCCAAAAAATAAGACGCAATATTTTGTTAACAAAGCTTCTCAAGAAGAAAAAGAAAATCTGGCTAACACTACCCATTATATCTTAAAACTGCTAGTAGATGAGGCAACGTGAATTAGTGAAGAAGCATCTTAATTGAAAATATTTTTTTTCTGTTTTGGAAAGGACCTACATAATGTTGAATATTACTCTAAATATTCATATCAAAGGTTTCTATCAACTCTCAAGTACGTCAGTACGAAACTTTCCTAATGCACTTCAAAGTATGATTCAATTTATAAAAGTGTTATTCATATGCAGCTCTTCTGGAACATGTCTATTACATATAGCTCTGTACTTCATATTTAAAGATGAATACTTTAAAAGTATAACTATACTCTAATTTAATAATTCAAATGAGCCCTTGAGGTTTACAATGCACTTTCCCCCCAGCAACCATGGGAGGTTGGAAACATAATCAGTATTATACTCCATTTCAGACACCAGGGAACAGATTGAGTTCCCAGGATTGTACAACTCTGACAACTGTCAGAGCTGGAATTTGAAGTTCAGCTCCAGGACTCTCTGTACCACACAATACTAATGCTCAATCTTTTGTAAGTCCATATTTTCAAATACCATGTTGACCTGTAGTATGTATTAGTTTCATGGGTAATTATACCAGTTTTTAAAAAATTACTCTATGGCATATTTTTCCACATAATAGTGCTATTTTAAATATTAAACTAATCCAAAAATGGGGGGAAATACGTATGTAATGGGAGATAACATCTGGGAACGAAATTAATAGATGCATCGAAAAATAAATTGTCCACACTTAGGTAATAGGGGAACTAGCCAATAAGAGCCCAGTCCTTGTTGCATGCTTGGAATTGCTCTACATGCAGAATATGGGCAATATTCCCTGCATGGTTTGAATCCAACAAGCACAGACATGGTATACCTACTTCTGGCAATGACTGACTGAGCAGTTAGTACTGTGAGGTGATAAAGAGTCTTCTGGTTAGTTGAAGAGCCAAAAAATACTGATGTTCCACTGAAGAGGTTCCACTGAGTATGCAAACAAAAGGTTTGAGGAGACTATATTACTCTCTTACTTCCTGGCTTTGAGTTAGGAGGACTGTTGTGTGCTGCCAGATGGGAAAGGGCCCCATTCAATATGAAATTAGCATGATTATTTGCTTCTGTGGATCAAGGGTAGAGTTTGTTTATAAATGGATTTCCTTTGAATAGGGAGGGGAAGGTAATTATAAAACAGTTAATTAAAATAGCTATACTTATTTTTTGTTTCTATAAAAGCAAAATGAAGTTGAATAATAAACAACTATGCACTAAAGCTGGTCAATATGGTTTGGGGATAAAGATTATGAGGAGAACATTATTTTCTGTCAATAATAAGGTTTTTCTCTTAAACTATCTAGATAGGCATATTTTTCACTCAACTTATCTGTATAGACATGATCAAGAACTTTCATGCTTTCTGTTAGTAAGTAGTCCTATTCATCTCTATATTTAGACTTCAGGCTAGTCATGCTTGGGCAATAATGCCTGCCCTAATAGAAAGAACAAAAAATAAGATTGGCTCAGTATCAGTCCTCATTCTTCTGGTTTGTTCTTTAACACCTCTCCCATCTCCCTCCCCTTTTGTCTGTCTCTCCTGCCTCTTCTACAATTAAATGTTCCTGATATTCTTTATGAAAAAGAGAGAGAAACAAGAAAGTACCTTGAATCAAAAAGAAGAGAGAATATCTAAAAAGGAGGGGGCAGTCATTGATACCAGATGTCACAGAAGTCAAGTACAAGGCAAAAAGAAGAAATGTCATTAAATTTGGTGCTTAGGGGGTCATTAGTTTCAATAGAATGGTAAGGAAGGCTGACAAATTGAAGAGAAAGTAGGACAGGAGCAAGTAAAGGTTAAGAAATAGTAGCACCATTTTTTTTCCCCTAAAAGTTTGGCAATGAAGGAAAAGAGATAGAGATGGAGATACGCAGAAGAGTTACCGGGAGGCTTTTATTTTACAAGTGGACATGCCACATACAGATAATTTTAAGGCAATAATTCTAAACCTGGAGTTCATAATAACCCAGGCATCTATGAACAGATTTGGGGGGTTTATGAACTTAGATGGGAAAAAGTACATCTTCATTTCAATATGATTGGTTTTCTTTGTAATTCTATGTATTTTATTTTATGCATTGAAAAACACAAATCTGAGAAGTGATCCATAGGCTTCACTACATTGTTAAAGGCGTTCATGAAATAAAAAATGTTATGACTTGTGCTTGGCTTAAGGTAAGCAGGATGTAGCCTGGACAGGATAAAAATTAGGGGGGACATTATAGTAGTCTGCAAGTGTTTGAAGGGATGTCATATGGGAAAGAGATTAGACATGTACTTTTTGGCCCCAGATGGAATAATTAGGAATAAAGGGTGCAAGTTGCAGACACAGTTCAGCTTAATGCAAAGAATAGTGTTCTAATGTTTAAATTGTACCAAAGAAAAGTAGATGCTTCAACAAGCAATATGTTTCCATTCATTGGAGGTCTGTCTTCAAGCAAGGGCTTAATGACCTCTTCTTGAGTATATTGGAGAAGGGATTCTTGTTCAGTCACAGATTGGTCTAGGCTAAATCAGAGATTCTTAAACTCCATTTGTGTCATAGACTTCTTTTAGAACTGAACATGAAGCCCATGGGAACGTCAGAGTAGTGTTTATAAATCACAAAAGAAAATGCAAGAGGTTACAAAAGTTATATTTAAATATATAATAGTTATTAAACATATGTGTTAAATATCATATATAATACAGTTATTAAAATATATTTTTAAAAATATCAAATTCACAGATTCCAGGTTAAGAACCATGTAAAATACAATCCATTCTACCTGAGGTAGACAAATGATTTGATGATCACTTAATAGTATCTTAGGTTAGTCTTATCTACCCACTTTGTGGCTATTCATAGCTTTTCCTGACCTGGTTTCTTCCCTGATTTCTTCCCTGCCCTCAGCCCTTCAGACTTATACTTCTTATACTTATACTACTTATACTATAATCAACAATGACACACAGCTCTGATATAATAAGAGGAATATGAATTGAGACATTAAAAGCCACATGAATGGCTTTAATTTCTGAACTTATTGCCACGCAAGGCCAGAAGCAGTAAGTCAGGAACAGGTTGCCCAAATTGCTGTGGAGATCAGCCCAAAATTGGACTATAGGACAAACTAAGGGGCCAGGTTAGTGTACCAGATGATGGCAAAGTAATAATCATCACAGCATCAAAAGAATCAAGGGTAGAACCAGGAAATGAAATGTTACCTAAGGTGGAATCATAATCCCAAAATGAGCATCAAAGGTTAGAGCAAAGGCAAGGTATGGAAGTCAAAATTGCAAGGTAACTTAGGAAGACAATTGTTACAGCAAAACCCACATTTTCTGAGGAGCACAGTTCTTTGGTAAAGGGGAGTCTGAAAGAAGAGCAATAACAAATAGCAAGGTAGACTCTTCCCTCTGTTTAACACATATTTTTTCTTCCTCGTGCAATAAGGTTTAATATGAGCCAAGGCCCTGAGGGCAGGCATCTGGGAGCACCTTGAAGAAGTTGTGCTTATGAGGATAGAAGTGCAGCAGCAACCCCTGGGCAGAAGTCCTGAAAACATTACTTAAATTATATTAGAGTCTCTATACTATCATCAGATTTTTTTTTTACAGCTGCTAAGCATTATATTATTTCACATGAGTAAGCTAAGTAGCATAACTGGATCCTGTTCTATGATATTTGAAAATCATCAGGTAATTACCAAAGGAAGGTGGAAAATTAACATTTTTGCATGTTTTTTTTTTGTTTTGCTTTGCTGTTTTTTTTTTTTTCAGATGAGTCTGGGAAATAGCCCTAAGGGTCAGAAATATTGGGAATTATTTCCAAGTCATTTGTAACTATGCACTACTACCATAATATAAATGTGAGTTTTTTGGTTTTCATAGTTCAATCAATCAAAATTCCTTAAGTGCCTATAATATATCAAAAACTGTGCTAAACACTGTAAAGAGAATTTTCTCTGGAATCAAATGACCTGAAGTTTAAGTCCTATCTCTGTCATTTGCTACCATTGTAACATTGAGCAAATTACTTAAAACATTCCTAGGTCTCAGACTGGTACATGAATATATTTCAGAATATTTTTTCTGTACTATAAGAAATGAATGTAAAGAATGCAGATAATCATTGGAAAACATATAAAGGAATACAAAGTGAAGTAAGCAAAACCAAGAAAACAAGAAATACAATAGCTACAACAATGTATATGGGGAAAAAATCCACAACAAATATCAAAATGGAATGCCATTTTGTTTACATACACTTGTCCTTAAAGAAAAATATAAGAATACACCTCCCTCCCTCATTCACAGAGGTGGGGTACTATGGGTATAGAACACTACATAAAATGTCAAACTTAGTTGATGTATTGGTTAGTGTTAAAGAACTTTTTTTTCTATCTTTTATTTTGAAAATGATTTTTTGGAAGAGTAAAAGAAATGGGAGAAAAGTATACATTGGGAAATGAAGTCAATGTAAAAACAAAATATATCAATAAAACTTTATGAAATATAAAAGCTTTTTTTCCCCCTACAACATTCATACCTGACATATGCATCTGTTATTTTAAAGGAAGACGCATATTCCCTTACGGGAACTAAACTGTTCCTTACCATTCTAAAGACAGCTTTACATTACCCTTATAGTCAGAGAAAAAAGATAGAATCTACTAACTAGTGACTGAATTAGAAAGAGCTCACTATTTGATTCACTTCTCTAAGAAAAGATGAAAGAGATGGCCACCACAAGAATGCATATAATTTGACAGACTTTTCAGCAGCCTTACTAATTTATTGATATTCAGTGGGAACTGATAAATACTCAGGTGGCTAATGTTTAGTCTTAAGACAGCTTGATGATTTACTCAAAACATCTGCCCATCAGGTTACATAGGCTCCATTCAGTAGGCTCATGCTCGTAAAGTGGCTCTCCTTGGTGACAATTCAGGCCATCTCTCAAGGTAATACTGACGGAGACTTCAACTCTCTGGAAAGAATAATCAAGTGTGAATGCATCTTTCTAAAGTTACGCCCGAGTTTAGTCAGGTGGCTAAAAAGCATACATACAGAGAAAGAAAAGACCCTACAGAGACGGTTACTGAAACCTTAAAAGGCTTCTTGGTCTTCAACTCAGTACAGCATGGTAACTTAAAGTCCAACAGACTTCTCTCACATAGCTAAACAAGTGTGTTTCCATAATGTGACCATGAGTGAACCTTTCAAGTCCCAATGTTTGTTCGCAGGGAGGTGGTGGTGAGGACCTGAAGTTAATCAAACAAATTTATTACCTCTGTGTCATACAAGAATGTAAATATGAATATATATCTGTCTATGGAACTCAGTGACTCATTTGAGGATTTATTTCTTTTTTTAAAATTTCCTCCCAGTTATCTGACCACCACAAGGGCTGAATTTATTAAAACCACAGGTTATAAACATTGTGGCAATTAATCTATTCTAAAAGCGATTCATTCCTAAAATGTTTATGAGCAATCATCGCTGCCTTATTTAGCAATTGAAAGGACCCTGAGAACAAAGGTAATGCACCAATTCAATGACGAAGCAATTATTTAAATAGCATCCTATATCAGGGGCTTGCAACCCTCAGGTACTGGAGGAGTTTAGCAAGGGAAATATTGAAACAGAAAGCAAGTCTTGAACTGCTCAGAAACAATGTTGGAAATGTTTTTCAGGTAACTGGGCAACATGACTTTTATTGAACCTACCTAGTTGTTGAAAGACAAAGTTTTCAGTAATAAATTATACTGCTATGTATCCAGCCATCACTAGCATTCCTTGTGCTGTGTGATGTTTTAATCACCCTAGGGCTCTTCTAGTTAAGTATAACAGCACATAAATGAATGAAAACTGGAAGAAAAAAATCAAACAATTATCCGGGTGATATCCAAATACCCAAATGCATGATGTGGATGAGTCATCTGAAATTATTTTTCTCCTGGATGGCCATTAACATACAGATAAACTCCACATAACATGGATGCTTTCAGTCAGAAGGGGAAACCTAGTCATGTCATTGATTTCTAGCTATGGCAAATGCCTTTGACTACTTTTCCTGCTCTAAGGCTGAGTTTGACAGATTCCTTTGAAAGATTAATATAACCTGGCATTCTGTTAAATTGGAAAACAACCAAATAAGCAAAAAGAATGTGGTTGACAAAAACTTCTGTGAGGATCCAATAACAGTTCCATCTAAATGCCTCTGTTTATATAGTTGATCCCTTAGAGTAACTTACTGCTTCAAATCATTTCTTTAAAAACAAACCAAAAAAAAGAGAATGAGAAAGAGAAAACCATCATGTTCACCTTCTTCTGTTCTTCTTACAGCCTAAATGGATTTTGTCAGGACTGTTTCTCTATGAGTTGTGAATGACTAGCTTGACATAAAAGGGTGACATTATTGTCCTTGTTCTTTGACCATGAGATCCCATATACTCTAAGTTAGGGCTCACATAGTAAGCACTTTTAGCCTAAATTCTTGCAGATTCAAGCTTACTTCTCCCTCCCTTTAATGGCCTGGTTTGAAGGAAAATCAGTAGGGAAAATAGAATTGAAATTCAAAAACAAGAGAAAACTATTACAAAACAAATGTCTAATTATGCAAGTTATTATAAGTGAATTGATTTGGAAAAACTATTTTCACAGGCATAAATGCAAAATTAGTGAAAAAAAAGAAAATCAATTTCTTGCAAAGATGCTAACCTGCTTTAAAAGTAAAAATTCATATGTCATATAAACAATGTAAAATACTTTAAAAGCATTTATATAGGTTTCATACATATGTATAAAGTCAATAAGAAGCATATTTAGTAAGAAATGAAAGTTCAAGGAAAATGTTTCATTTTATAAAGGGATGAAATTTAATAATATTTTTTTTTCATGATTCAAAAATGTATTTTTATCTCCCTGTCCAATTGGAGAGTATAAAAGAGCTCGGTACGGAGTCTTGGAGTAAATTAGGTAATCAAAACAGTAATTTCATTTTAGATGAAGTAGATATCCCTTATGTTTGTGCATTTAAATATTAATTTGAGGAAAATTATATTAACAATCAATATGCACATGATATTTTGGAGTCAGCAACTATAAATCTACATATCTCTCTACCTCTATAAAGTACTATGCTTTGATCTTTCCCATTTTAAAAATGTAAAGACTATTTCAAAAACA
The DNA here is from genome assembly GCF_003287225.1 of Phascolarctos cinereus. NCBI lineage: Eukaryota > Metazoa > Chordata > Mammalia > Diprotodontia > Phascolarctidae > Phascolarctos > Phascolarctos cinereus. The sequence continues at coordinate 154,248,545 of NW_027555514.1, read as the reverse complement.
TAGGGTCCACACTCTGGAACATTACATTCAATATTGCTCTTCTAGTGGAATATTGTGGTTGTGGTTTGTCCTTTGTTCTCTAAGAGGACCATGACATCAGAGAGATGATGACATGACTTGCAATTGAATTAGATTTGAGGGAGGGAGGGCTGTGGAAAGTCAACAGCCTCACTTTCTCCTCCAGAGCTACCTGGGTCCAGTTGTCAGATACAGATCAGGATGACTAGGGATGGCCTAGGATGTAAGGGAAGAGTTAGAGACTACAAGATTATGGGGCTAGTATGTGAAGCTCTGTCATGCTTTTTTTTTTTCCCCTTTGGCTAGGCAATGGGGTTAAGTGACTTGGCCAGGATCATACAGCTAGTAAGTGTCAAATGTCTGAGGCTGGATTTGAACTCAGATCCGCCTAAATCCAGGGTCAGTGCTCTATCCACTGAGCCACCTACCTGCCCCTCTGCCATGCTTTTCACAGCTATCAAAATCTAAATGGAATACCAGAAACAGGGCAGAATTATGGTACAGTCAAATTCATTAATCAATTAATCATTTAGTGAAAAGCATTTATTAAGTGCTTACTGCGTGCTAAGATCTATGCTGTGTTGGGGATATAAATAACAATAATAATAATAAGCCTTGCTTCTAAGGATTCTAAAAGGAGAGGCCAGGAGCAAAGATATAGCTGATTTGATTATGATTCCAGAAGTGGAATGAGGAAGAGGTTCCAAGGGATGAGATAATGGTGAGGAATAGGTTACCAGGAACCAATATGGTGGCTGGTGACTGAAATGGAGCATGATTGGATCTTGGGCCTTGGTTTAGTGGGTGACTGAGGCACACCCAGACAATAAACATTGTTCTTATGGCTAACTCAATCATTATGCTACTTTTTTGTTATCACTGATGAATTTCAAAAAATAAATGTTCATTGCATTAATTCTTGAAGGTTCCAGGAAGAAATCAAAGAAAAGCATGGTCAAAAGATCTCAGGATTTAGAGTCATGCAACCAGTGCTCAAATTTCAGCTCTGTTACTTACTACTAATGTGACCTTGGGCAAGGCACTTACCCTCTCAGGCTCAGTTTTCTATCTGTAACAAACAAAGGGGTTGAACTAGATGGCCTCCAAGGTCCTTTCTACCACTAAATCTATAACCCTCATGGTACCGCATAAAGAGGACTAGCTCTAGATTCAGAAGACTGGGGTTCAAATCCCAACTCTAATGCTTGCTATGTGTGTGATCTTAAATAATTCATTTAACCTTCTTTCATCTTAGTTTCCTCCTTTGTAAAATGAAGAAATTGAACTAGAATACCTTGGAAGCCAATTCCAGTTCTAAATAGAAGATCCTGTGCTCCAATATGGACACTGAATTTTCTAAAAAGTATTCTAGTACCTTTAAAATAAAGATTGTGAGTCTCTTAATGCAGGCACACTTATTGTATTTACTGGAATGATTTCCATACCTTAACCACATACTTGTAGATTTTGAGATTTTTTTTTTCCTCCCCACCTTTTTTCCACCATTTTTTTTAAACTTTGAAACATTAACTCTGCTGCTAGTAGAAGCTTTGCCTTTGGAGATTGACGAAGTGTTCACATGAATGGTACTGCCAAATGTTTGTTACTAGCTGTGGTGGGTAGAGAATAGTGATCTAGTCAGCACCTGTTCCTATAACCTCTTTGTCATACTCAGTCATTGATGGCAGGAGGCCAAGAGCACCAGGCAAGTCCAGAGAAGCAAAGCATGCATGCCATTCATGAAAGCAAAGAATCAACATCAGAATGATTGCACTGTAATGTTTTTTAAGTTCTTTTTACATATTGTCTCATTTGAGTACAAAATGTTGGAGCCTTAGAAGTTATCTTGGCCAATTCCTTCATTTTATAGATGAAGAAACAGAGTTAAGTACTTATCAAAAGTTATACAAGCAAGTAAATGCCAAAACTAAACCAGAACCCTAGTGTGTATTCACTAAGTGCAGTAATTTCCAGCACACCACAAGCCTGCTAAACAGAAATTATTCTCATAGGAAAATTATGGTTTTGTTATATAAATGCTTGTGTCTTTTTGGAAAGGAAAGTACTTATATGAAGGGATACACTCTGTGTGTGTGTGTGTGTGTGCACGCGTGGGCACGCAGGTTGTTTAAAAGAAAACTATTAATGGATATGTTATTGAAGAAAATGTATAAACTCTTATCTATTAAATTTACTTGATAGTACAAAGATATGACCACCTATTTTTCTTTTAATTAAAGTAAAGGGATAGAGCCTAGACTTGTGAATGCATTGATATAAGAGGTTCCAAGTAAAGAAATTCCCATGATCAGTGTAGGTCAGTATGTCCTCTGTGGCTTACAGTTTTAGAGTTCCTGAGAGCCCTGAGAGCTTAAGTGAGAGGTTCAGTGTCACACAGGCAGTATGTTTAAGAAGCAGGATTTAAAGTTTGGTCTTCCTTCTATAGGTACTTGTACTATAGCATAGTGTCTTTGTAAAGGAATGAAAGCCTTCAAAAATATTTTAAAGGAAGTTATGTAGGGTTTAGCCTGGTGATTAATAGAACAACAAAACCAAAACAGAAGTTTAGTCCACTATACCTGTGAAAGCTTTAAAATACTGTCTTTGCTTCATCCAGTTAAGATCTTAAATCAAAACATCATGTTACTTCACATCTTTTAAAGCTGCATCTATATTTATTGAAAATAACTTTCATTTTAATGTCTTCTCTGGGTGCTTATACAATCTAATTCATTACAATGTTTGCAGCACTCCAATTTTAAATTCATACATATTTAATCAGTGCCATAGAGCACCACCTCAGAGTTTTCAAAATATGACATCAATAAGAATGGGTTATGAAAGAGATGGAAGCTGGATATTATGTTTGTATTTTCTTGTGAGGAGGTTTTTAATAGCATTTAAAATAAATCATTAAATAACAGCCTTTTGTAGAGGCTTGCCCATTCTCATCCATCCATTATAAGCTAATGGATGGATAACAATGGCTATTAGAAAAAAAACAAAAAACTTTTAAAACAAACTCCAATTAATCACCACTCAGCTCCACTGAGAATGGAGAACATAGGACTTTCCATAATTAAAATAGTGTCCTAAAAGTGAATAAAGCCAGAGTAAGTTAGGAAATGAGAATTTAGTTTTCATGTTTTCCCTATACCCCTTACATTTTTCCTCCAAAGGAAGAGAACAGTGTTGCAGTATGCTAGGGGAGAATAGTATGAAATTTGATGAAGAAAAAGTATCAAATTAAATTATTGTAAAAGATTTCCTTTGATAAGGTTAACGATGAAATACCAGGACAGTGGGCCTTGTTTTATGACCACTGGTTAAATGTCTTCCCATAGATTGTGTGGAAATACCCACTGGTGCCTTCTTAAGAGGTTAAGAACTCAAAATAGATCCTGAAAAGTTTTCAGTAACTGAGGATTGTTTCAAAATGAATTGATTCTTTGGAGCCTTTGCTTGGCTATTCCCCACTTCATGGCTATGCTTGGTTCATTTTTTTTTAAATTTAATTTATATCCAATTAAAAGAATCTCTGAATTTGTTTAAGGGAGTTAGTGACTAAATCTAAAACCTGGAGGGGACCTCTGGGGCCTCCTATTCCAAACCATAACTGACCAAAAATGTACACTAATGCCATGAAGTGGTTATCTATATACCCTTAAAGAAGAGAGTGAATTCAATACCACAGTCCATACATTCTAAGACAGCCCTAGTTGTTAAGAAACCTCTTCCTAGTATCAAACATAAATCTACTTTTTTACAATTTTCACTCATTACTTTTGGGTTTGGCCCCTGGGGCAAAGTAGCACAAGATTTGTTTCTTTTTCATGTGACAATCTTTCATATCCTTGAACATAAACCTATCATGTCCTTTTTATTTTCTCCGTGCTAAATATCTCCAGTTCCTTTAGCCAAACATCATATGGCAGCCTAAATGGGTAAGAATATAGAGGAACAATTGCATCTATAACTCTGGACATAATTACTCTTTAAATGTGGGTAAGGATAGCATTTTTTTTATTATCATTTATTTATCTGCTTATTTATTCATTTTTGTCTAGTGTGCCAAATGGTTGGACTTATATTGAGTTTTTTGTCTACTCAAACCTTTAAAGCTTTATCATGGGTATGTCATCTACTCAAAGCTCACCCATCCTATATTTGAAAAGCTGATTATTTAAACATAAGTTTAAGACTGTATCTTTATCCCATTCAAATTCACATTATTAAGTTTATTTCCTGGTTATATCCTAGAGGGATAATGTCAGATCCAGGCTCTTTCAAACATTTTAGGCACTCCTCTAAGCTTTCTGTTATCTGCAAATTTTACACAACAGCTATATCTTCATTCAAAACAATGCTCAAAATATCTAATAATACAAGAACCAGGATAGGTGCCCTGGGGCATTATCCTATGGTCCTTCTTCTAGGATAGCCACCTACTAATGAAAATCCTATGTATCCATTCATTCAGTCAGTTCCAAATAAGCTGTACTAGCTCTTAATTTACCATCTTATCCACAACCATAGCATAAGTACTATGTTTATAGCATTCTCCAATCCATTTATCTTGTTTCCTTACTCACAAAAAGAAATGATTGGTCTAACATGTGCTGTTCTTGAAAACACAATGGCTTTCAGTCATCACATTTTTGCCTTGATATTTTTAAAAATGTTTTCTAATCATTTTTAGCAGAAATAGAAGGCAAGCCCAGTGGTCTATAGTTTAAAAATTGTACCATTTCCCTTTTTTAGAAAATTGAGAATTTGCCCATTTCCAGTCCTGCTTGTTGATTGGCTGACTGACTCCAATACCTCCCTTGTTTTCTAAAATCTTTCAATAATCACTTTCCAGATCTGCCTTTCTCTTCTGAATCCTCATTCCATGAGTAGACGATAATGTTGAAAACGATACTTGTACTCCTAAGGTCTTCACTGTTTTTGCTTTAAAATTTCACTGTCTATCTATAACATCTGTCTAATAAATATCTTCTGACGACTTAATGCAATGGATTGCTTGTCTACTCATGTGTGATAATTTGAACAATATCTTGATGCAATTGGGGTTTTTTTTGTTTGTTTCTTTCACACTTTTTTGATATGAGTCCCTAACCCAATGTCTTTTGAGCAGCTGAGTAAGAGTGAATTTAGTTAGGAATATTCTGTAATATGATGCCATCTCTTGATAATAAGATTTGACATTTATAGAATACTTTAAGATTTATAAAGTACTTAATGTACATTATTTCTTTTAAGCTTTGCAGCAACCCAATGAGATACAAACTACAGGTATTATTATTGCCTTTTTTACAGATGAGAAAATTAAAGCTCATAGAAGATAAGTCTTTTGTTCACGGTCACACAACTTGTACACAACAGAGACCCACATCTCTCCTAATTCCAAGTCTTCTGTTTTTTCTTCCACACCATTCTGTCTCTTTAGTGGGAATATCTGTAAAATCTCTCTGCTAATAGGAATTCCCTCGACAATTTGGATTTGTACAGGATAAGATCTCTGTCAAAAGGAAACACTTTTTATGTGCATTTGTTTCCTTGTTTTATACCTAACTCAACGTTAATGCTCATTGGATCACTGAAGAAAGTTATTTCTGTGATTGCATCTGTCATGGAATCTGTTACTCAAATTTAGGGAAAAAAATATGTGGACAGTTTTTCTCACAGATTGACTACCCAGGAATTTTAAATGACCATCTGCAAGGCCAAGAAGATAATAGGCTGAACCAATGGCAAAATTCTTAGTTAATGTAGTCATATGTCATTTAGACCAGAATATAAATTCCACAAGGATAGCTTTTCTATATTGCCATTCCACAGAGTCTAGCATCGTGTCAAGTAGCTGATAGATTTTTGTTTAATGTTAATTGGATTAAGTATTGAAATTGTTTACAGTAGCAAGGGAAAAAAGCATGTTTTTCATTCCATTTCTTAAAGATTATATTTCTTTAAAAGATTAGATTTTTTTTAATATAACCACATGTAGTCTCATGAATAATACTTCTAAATGACATTCTTAAATTATTAATAGTATTGTAATATATCACTTTACACAATATAAAGACAGGTATTGCCTCTTGGAAGTCATATTATTCAAATAATGCTTTCTCCCTTGATTTTTTTTTTATTCCTCTAGGGACCCCTATTAATACGTAAGGAAATAAGTTAAAAGCTAAGGTAAATGAAAAGATGCATGAAACATGGAATATATTTTCAAGAAATTTACATTCTAAACCACAGATTATTACTGCTAACTTAAGTAGCATAAATATAAATTTAATGCTAAATTTATAAATTTAGTATATGTATACATACATACACATATATAGAGATAAACATATAGAAGAATATATTAAAAATCTTTATTCTCTGTGTTTCCTAGAATCATTAAGAAATAATTTAAGCAATATTAGTATTGATATTTGAGGCACATTATACCATCGAGGGAAAAAAGGGAGGCTCTCAGGGTGAAGCACGTCCTATGAGGTAAAACGCATAGTTGTACTACTTTATGATTCTTTTCATATTTCTCATAGGTTCATGTATCTACATCTGGAAGGGACCTTAGAGGTGATCAAGTCCAACTGCCTCAGTTTACAAATGAGTCAATTGAGTCCAAGAGATTTGCAGTGACTTGCCCAGGGTCACACAGCTAATAAATATATGTGGCAATATTTGAACTCAAGTCCTTCTATCTCCAATGCTGACTCTTGGCACTACACTATCTACCTTGTATGATAAAAAGATAAATTGACTTTGGTGTCCAAAATACCACTCTGACACTCCTGTTCCTTTTGTTGTTATTGTTGTTGGCTTTTAACTACCTCTGGTTTTGGGGAAATCATTTCACAATTCTTGGTTTCAGTTTCCTCATCTTTAAAATGAAAATTTTGGAAATGATGATTTTGTCTTCAACTTTGTGCTCTTTTCCTTTCTAGGTGATGAAAGTAGATTCTCTAATCTTATGAGTTTTATATGATCTAAAGAGTGAGGCACAGAATTCTGGGAGTCAGAGTTCAGTCTGGGTTTTGTAGCCATCCTCGCACTGATGCCCCAAGATTCTGAGTAACCTTCCAGAATAACATTATGGACTCAATTCAGTGAAAACTGAGAAAAAGATTCATTGACTTTTTTAAAGTAATATTTTACTTTTTCCCCAATTAGATATTAATTTTTCTTTTAGCTTTCATTTTTTGGGGGGGAGGGTGAGGCAATTAGGATTAAGTGATTTGCCGAGGGTCACACAGCTAGTAAGTGTCACATTTCTGAGGTCACATTTGAACTCAAGTCCTCCTGACTCCAAGGCTGGAGCTCTATCCACTTCACTACCTAGCTGCCCCTTTAGGTTTCATTTTTAAAAGATTTTGAGTTCCAAATTTTTCTCCCTCTCTTCTGAAAATGGCAGGCAGTTTGATATAATTTATACATGTGTTATCATGTAAAACATATTTCCATATTCATCACAGTTCTGGAAGAAGAAACAGATCAAAAGGAAATAAAACCATGAGAAAGAATAAAGAAAAAAAATGCTTTGATCTGCATTCAGAGTCCATCAGTTCTTTATCTGGTTGTGGACAACATTTTCCTTCATGAGTCCTTTGTACTTGTCTTGGATCATTGTGTTGCTAAGAAGAGCTGAGTCATTCACAGTTGAGCATCTCAAGATGTTGCTGATACTGTGGACAATGTTTTTCCTGATTCTGCTCATTTTACTTTGCAGCAGTTTGCACAGGTCTTTCCAGTTTGTCTATTTTTTTCCCTGAAATCTGTCTTTCATCATTTCTTATTGCACAATAGTATTTCATTACATTCATGTTCCACAGCTCATTCAGCCATTCCCCAATTGATGGGTATCCTCTCAATTTCCAATATTTTGTCCCCATGAAAAGGGCTGCTATACAAATTTTTGTGCCTGTAGGTCCTTTTTTTCCTTTTTTTGTGATCTCTTTGGGATACAGACCTACTAATGTTATTGCTGGATCAAAGGGTATGCACAATTTGGTTGCCCTTTGGGCATAGTTCCAAATTGCTCTCCTGAGTGGTTGGATCAGTTCACAACTCCATCAACAATGCATTAGTGTCCAAATTCTCCCACAGCCTCTCCAGCATTTATCATTTTCCTTTTTTGTTATATTAGCCAATCTGATTGGCGTGAGGTGGTATTTCAGAGTTGTATTAATTTGCATTTCTCTAATCAAAAGTGATTTAGATCTTTTGTAAAGATCTTTTTTCTTCACTGAAAACTGCCTGTTCATATCCTTTGACCATAAATTTGACTCAGTTCTTTATGTATTTGAGAAATAAGGCCTTAATCAGAAACACTTGCTGTAAAGATTGTTTCTCAACTTTCTGTTCTCCTTCTAATCTTGATTGAATTGGTTTTGTTTGTACAAAAGCTTTTCAATTTAATATGATTAAAACTATTTGTTCTGTACTTTGTAATGCTCTCTATCTCTTATTTGGTCATGGATTTTTTTTTTTCTTCAAGAGATATAAAACTTCATTTGCAAATGACAAGGTAATGCCCAGTTTTCTTTTTACAGAATGATTCAGTGCCACATGTATGCTGGGCTTTCTTACAGTACAGTACATCATCTTCTTATATTGCAGTTCCTAATTTCTGGAGTTGATCCAAGAAGAGTTAAGACTGCCTCCCCTACTAAAGTTTCTTTGCCATGCCAGCAACAGAAAGAGCCAGCCTGCAGCTATGGAGGAGAATCCCCTGCAAGACAGTGGTGTCCTGCTGCTCCAGGTCAGGCAGTTAGAGCCTGCAAATCGCAGTAAATGGCCTGACAACCTTGCGCTAGGCTGTCTCCTTTAGGCAGCTCTTCAAAGGACCTTTTCCTGAGAAGCCACCAGCTGATGGAAAGCAGGAAATTGGTGAAGCAATGGTCTTCTCAGTCCGGTGTAGCAGTGGTCAGCATTCCCTTATTAAGGAGAAAGGTGAAGGTAGCATGGGTCAAAGACATCTGTAGCACGTTCAGGTCATTGGTCATGAATTCTTCCCCTCTCCATTAGATCTGACAGGTAGACTATTCTTTGCTTTTCTAATTTGATTGCTTCATTGTCCGTGGTACCTTTTAGCAAGATGTAGTATCCTTCCTTATCTCTTTTATTTATGTATATTTTTGCTTTTACGTTGTCTAAGATCAGGATTGCTACCTCTTTTTTTATTTCAGCTGAAGAATAATAGATTCTGCTCCAGCCTTTACCTTTACTCTGTGTGTGTCTCTCTGTTTCAAGTGTGTTTCTTGTCAACAACATATTATAGTATTTTTGTTTTTTGATCTACTCTACTATCTGCTTCCATATTATGCCAAGAGTTCATTTCATTCACATTCATAGTTATAATCACTACCTTGTGTATTTCCCTCCATCCTATTCTTCTTCCTGTTTGTCCTCTCTTTCCATTCACCCTTTCCCATAGTGTTTTGCTTCTGCCTACCACTTCCCCCTGATCTGCACTCCCTTCTGTCAGACCCCCCTAGCTTCCCTTCCCCCCACTTTACTTAATCTCCCCTCCTACTTCTCTGTCAGATAAGATAGATTTCTATATTTAACTGATTGTGTATATCATTCTCTCTTTGAGCCAGTACTGATGAGAGTAAAGTTGAAGCAATGTCTATCATCCACCCTCTCATCTTCCCTTCCATTATAATAGGTCTTTCTCACCTCTTTATGTGAGATAATTTACCCCATTCTGCCTCACTTTTCCTTCTGTACCCTTTATGTTCCTCTTTCTCATCCCTTAATTTTTTTTATCATGTCATTCTCTCAAATTCACCTCATACCTGTACCCTCTGTCTATGTGTATTCCTTTTAACTGTACTGTTAGTCATACAATTATTAGGAGTTACAAGTATCATCTTCCTGTGTATGGATGTAAACAGTTTAACTCTATTGAATCTGTTATGCTCTCTTTTCCCTTTTTACCTGTTTATGCTTCTCTCTTGGGCTTTGATATTGGAGGTCAAATTTTTGGTTTAGTTCTGCTCTTCTCCATATGAGGGCTTAAAATCCTTCTTTTTCCTTCAATGACCCTTTCCCCCCTTGATGTGTTATGTTTAATTTTGCTGGATAAGACCAATTCACATTTTTCTTTGGGGTTTTTCCCATAGGTGTTTTGACATTGTTGTCCTCTTCCCAGTTTGTGTCTTGGTCTTCCCTGTAATTATAACTTTCTATGCTTGGATTCTTTTTTTTGTTGTTTTCTGCTCTTTTTTTTTTTTGGCTTTTTTCTTTCTCTTAAGTTTGAATTGCTCCCAGGGTGGCAGGGGCACTGTCTCTGGCTTCTTGTGCTAGTAGTTACAGGTGCTGACTTTTTACCTGATATTGCCCTGAGGCCCCTGAGGGACCCTCATGTCTGCTGCTGCACTATGAGGGTGGGGTTGGGGTTGGCTGTTACTGCTGGAGGCCCTAGGGGTCTGGCAGTTTTCCTGGTGCTGAACTGGAGTCCTAGTGGTGGTGTCTGGCATGCTCTGAGAACTGGTGGGGTGTTCCTGCATTTCCCAGTGACTACACTGAAACACATGAAGTCAGGACTCTTCCTGTTTGCCTGGGACTACCCTGAAGTGTGCCTGGCAGCTGCCTGTTTGCTTAGGCACCCATAGATAGGGATCTACCTGTTTGCCCAGGGCTGTGCTGAAGTGTGTGGAGGTCTGGCTGCTGGAGGCCTGTTTGCCCAGGGTTACGCTGAAGCACACAATTCTCTGAGCTAGAGTCTGCTGGTTCCTCTGGATTTGCTAAGGCACGTGGGGCATCCTGGTGTTGGTATTTCCCTGCTCCACCACACTGGGGCTCTTGATCTCCCTCTAGTTTGCTAAGGCGGGGCTTGCTGCTGGCTTGCAGTGATACTTCCCATCCTGGGCTGCACTCTTCTTTTACCAGAGTGAGATGGACCTTTCTTGCTGATCCTCCAAGTTTCTTGGGCTAAAATACTATTTCACCCCATCTTTTTGCTGGTTCTGCTATTCCAGGATTTGTTTTGGGCCTCTGCTTTATGGTTGTTCAGAGGTAAGTACAGAAGAGTAGCAGATGTTTACTGCTTACTCTACCATCTTGGCCCAGAAGTCCAAAATGACTCATTCAAAAGTCATCCTATGCCTGGACATGAACTTGTTAACATCAGTGCTATGAAAGGAACTGAGCTAAGTTGAACCTTCTTGTTCCAGAGTCCTAGGTAGTGTCAGGGAACACGTCCTCAACGTACTAGAGGAAAAAGTTGGTACTTTGTTCTCGCTTTATCTTTGAAGCAAAAATAAAAGCTAATTAATATTACATGGTTAAATGGACCTATGGCACTGGTCACAAACCCCTAACAGCTGAGGGAAATATAGCTGGTGGGGGACTCAAACTGATAGCAATAGAGAAAAGGCACTTTAAACCCTCCACGTAATATAGCCAGGTATAACCTGCCTGGCTCTGGGATAGTGGACCAGAGTATACTAAATACACTGTCTTCATGACTTAGGCAAATCACTTAACCTCTAAGACCATGAGTTTCTGAACTGCATCAGTAGATGGATTTTCCAAGGTACAATTTTCCTAAGTAAATAAATTAATGGTCCTGGATCAAAAATGTCTCTTTCATTGTTGTTTCATTGCCCATCAGACTTAACTCCCTTCTCTCAACAAGCATGGTTTCCCAGTTTGTGAGACAGAATCTTGCCTTTGTCGCTTACTGAGTCACCTTCCTCAATTTCTTCATTTGCATCATGAGGTGGGTAGTTTAGATGGCACACACAATCCCATTGTGTGTCAGTTTATCATAAATATATTCACAGATGCCATCCATTTGGAGTGGTAATTTACTCTTTACAGTCAATACAAAAATATCCCAGGGCGGTAACTCCCCTTGCCCCAAGGCCTTCCTTTCCCCAAAGAATCCCTGCATCTACCAGAAAATTTTTATTAATGAATGAAGGAATGGGCATTTAAGTGCTTACTATGTGGAAAGCACCAGGCTAAACACAGTTAAAAAAACAAAATGATCCCTGCTCTCTTTTAATGAAGAATTTTACATAATGTTGATAAAGGGATTCCAGAATAATGAGGGAAAATATCTAGGGGTGTGGTGGTGGTGGTGGTGGTGGTGGTGTTGTTGTTGGTGGTATGGGTGGATGTGCGTGAGTGGGAGACAGAAATACAATCTAAAATCACATTAGGGAAACTTGAATATGTCTAGAGAGAAAGAAAATTTAGAATGGCTTTGATCCAAAGTTCTAAGGTTCACAAAACTCTGGGTTTACTTGGGAGGCATAGTTAATAGATTGTAAACTTAGGATTAGGGAACAAATAACCTGTCTCTCAGATTTTGGAAAAATTAAATATGTCAAATTAAAGAATAATGACATTTTTTCCATTTTTTTCCTCTGTTTCATATTTGTATTATTTGTATACAATGTTAATCAAAATCCAGTATTCAGCATATCAGTAAATTTTAAAAGATTAATAGTAGCCTGGAACCATTTGTCAGTCACTCAATAAGCATTCACTAAGGCCTTATTATATGGCAGATACTTTACTAAGCGTTAAGGATACAAAGAAATGCAAAATAACAAGGAGCTTACATTCTAAAGGGAAAGACAACACACAAATATTATAACTATTATATAAGTGTATGTGATCTTGTATATACACAAATACATACATACATTATATATTATATATTTATACTGTGTATGTATGTATATACACAAATATACATAAGTTATATGTATCATATAACATACATTTTTACATATATACACACACATTCATATACACAGTGTATATTGAAGGTAATCTCAGAGGGAAGACAATGATAAGAAAAAAGGAACCAAGGAATATCATTGTGTCTTTTGCCTTGAAAATCTTGATTAAAATGAGATTTTTTAAAAAAAACCTAACTTATAAGAATTCTCTTTTTGAGTAGCTATACAGTACTACCTTTGCAGATCAGTTATAACATGAAGTGTTTTACAAAAGAAAAGACTGAGGCTTAGATGGATGGCATCCCTTGTCCATGGTCAGGTCATGAATCTATTGTATAGCAAAACAACAATTCACATCTGAGTCAGTCTTCTGATTCTGAGGCCAATGTTGCTTTCTCCCATAGTAGAGGCTTGAGACATTTCCCTTCTATTACACTGACACTTGGCACTTCTTAGTGGACATAATTTTAATTTCCCTTGGGAACATTACTTTGCAAAACAGTAAAATGTTATAAAGTTGAAACATGAAATGATAATAAAATGTTGTGGTTCGTGGAGAGTTATTATATACCATATTAGACAGACATAGAAATAATTAATTGTTAATTTAATTAATAATTAAACAATGATAATTAATTATAATTATAATTTATAACATATTATATTATTGATATAAATATAAGACAAATAATAATAAATAATAACAATACTTGTTGATTTGACTCGAATTAACTGTAATTTTCACTGAATCTGGCCCCTGTAAAAACCTATATTACTTATAATTTGTGTTATTTTTTCCCATGTATGCATATATCATTCATGTATCCTTTTTTATAATTTCAAAGGGATCTTATTTGGGAACGATGAGAAGATGGAGGTCCATACTATGCATAAATTACAACTTTTCAAAGAATCATAGCAGAGCAAAATACATTTCACATTGAAACACTACCTTGTTTGCTCTTTCTTTGATTCAGACAGCTCTATAGAATTTCCCAGTGACTCAAGGCTATCACAATGATCATCAGTTATCAATGTACTGAAGAAGTGCTAATTAGTGGAGAGCCCTGGTTCAAAGATGACAGAGATGTGTTAGATGATACAAATTAATTATAGCACCTTTCTCCTTATCTTTCAATATTTCTGTAGATCGGTGATCTCATTGTTATAATTTTCCCCTTTAGTGGTACAGATCATAATTCATCCATACCATCTCTTCCTTTGAGACTTTTCTTCATATTCTCTCATAAATATTTTTCAGAGGTTAAACTCAACTTTCAAGGGTTCTTTCTCTGGGTATTTTTAGCTATATATGGGTATCAGTATGCAGGCTGCCCATTTGTTTTTCCTTTTTTAAATTTAATATTATATTTTTCCCAATTAAATTTAAAAAAATTGACATTCCTATCTTAAAATTTTGAGTTCAAAATTCTTTTTCTCCCTCCTTCCCTCCCCCTCATCCCTCACTGAGAGGGCAAGCAATTTGATATATGTTATACATGTGCAGCCAAAAAACATATTTCCATATTAGTTATGTTGTAAAAGAAAACATAGAACAAAAATAAATAAACCAACAAGAAAAAATGAAGTGTTTTTTTTTAAGTATGCTTCAGTCTATATTCAAACTTCATTAGCTTTTTCTCTGGAGATGCATAGCATTTTTCATCATGAGTCCTTTGGTATTGTCGGATCGCTGTATTAATGAGAATGGCTAAGTCATTCACAGTTGATCATTGTGCAATACTGTTGTTACTGTGTTTAATTATCCTGGTTCTGCTCATTTAGTTTTGCATCCGTTCGTGTAAATCTTTCCAGATTATTCAGAAATTTTCCTGTTCATCCTTTCTTATAGTATAATAATATTCCATCACAATCATATACCACAAGTTGTTCAGCCATTCCCCAGTTCATAGGCATCCCCTCAATAACCATTTCTTTGTCACCATTCAAAGAGCTTCCATAAATATTTGTACACATACAGGCCCTTTTTGTTTATTATCTGTTTGGTACACACACCTAGCAGTGGTATTGATAGGTCAAAAGTATTCATGGTTTTATGGCCTTTTGGGCAGAATCCAGAATTGCTGTCCAGAATGGTTGAATCAGTTCACAACTCCACGAACAATACATTAGTGTGTCAATCTTCCCACATCTGTTCCAACATTTGTCATTTTCCTTTTCTGTCATATTAGCCAATATAATGTGGGGTAGTACCTCAGAGTTTTGGTTTTTTTTTAATCACCATCTCTCTGCTGATGATTCTCAAATGTACCCATTCTATCCCAAATTCTCTGCGGACCTCCAATCTCCCATCTCTAACTGCATTTCAGACATCTTAAATTGGATAACCAACCTCAATATATCAAAACTGAACTCACTATCTTTTCCTTTAACCCCTCCCCACACTTTCCCTTCCCTATTACTGTAGAGGGCAACATTCAACAATCGGTCCCAGCCCAAGCCTCACTGGGTCATTGTTTGGGTTCTGATGGTTCAGAGTGAGTATAAATAGCAATTGTTTCTGTTTTGGCCAGAAACCCTGAGGGTCTTCCTAGATTTATCTATCTATCTATCTATCTATCTATCTATCTATCTATCTATCTATCATCTATCTGTCTATCCATTTATTTATTGGCTAGGTAAAAGAAGACATTCTTTGCCTCATTTTTAACTATCCTTGATCACTTCATGGGCATTTCCTCAGAAAAACTGAGACCTGGAAAAGACCTTAGTTTAAAAAGGCCACTCCAGTCTTCCTGATACGGACTCAGATGGCTGTGGAGGAGAAAGAGGCTGGTAACTTTGCACAGTCCTGCCTCACTTAAATCCAATTCACTTGCAAGTCATGACATCATCTTCTTGATGTCATGGTCCTCTTTGAGAATGAGGGACAAACAACAACAACAACAAAAAGTAACAGTCAAAAGGTAAAATAGAACAATATCACATACCTATTCTGAATTTCAAGATTTTGGTGCTTTAAAATATTCATGATAACATTAATGTGTTGGGGCAGATAACAGCAATAACAGTCATTTTTACAGTGCTTTAAAGTTGGCAAGTGTCTGTCCTTCCACAACTTTGGGAAACCTTTTCCTCAAGACAGATGAACTTCATTTATGGACCTAAACAGTTGATTTTTTAAATGACCACTTGATTGTGCACAGTGCACTCTCCCCGGGCATTGGGTCCTAGGGGCTGACTAAGCTCTACTTACCACTTGAAGGCACATTTGTCTCTAGTTATACTTATAAAGCATGGAAGGAGACAAGGAATAAGAACAGAAGCAGTGCCATAATAGGCTATCATTATTTAGATATGAGACTGGGTGTACTTGTCCTAAAACAGGACATTATTTTTTTTAAAGTACAGTTTGTAAAAGAAAAAAAGTGAACTATCAAGGTTCATCATCTTCCCCAAACTTCAAATTACTCTTGTCACTTAGGTGCATGAGGAAAATGATTAGAGGAACAACTGAATATTTTGGGGGGGGGGAAGGGTAGTACAGGGATACCCGCACATTTCTCCTCACTTCTGCTCACCACTGGTTCTTGTTCCACGACATAGTTGGCCATTCATGATACCTGGAATCGGAGTAGAAAGTGACACGCCCTGTAATCTTTGTATAGAAGCTTTCATCTCCATGTCAGATCCTAGACTTCTGTTCTGTCTGGTTCTGGCTCCAGTAGACAGCATCTCAGATACCAAAGCAGTAGCAGCGATGGTGGTAAGGAGAGGAGTAGATGCTTAGTACCACAGAAGTTCAGTATCTCTTCCATTCTCTTACCTCTCCAGTGTCAGGACTGCTACACAAGTAGGGGGACAGGATGGGCCAAAGATCATTCATTCATTCATTCATTCATTCATTCATTCATTCATTCATTTATTTGTTTGTTTGTTTATTATTTATTTATTTTAGGCAATTGGGGTTGATTTACTTGCCCAGGGTCACACAGCTAGTTAAGTGTCAAGTGTTTGGTCTGAGGTCCAATTTGAACTCAGGTCCTCCTGACTTCAGGGCTGGTGCTCTATCCACTGCGCCACCTAGCTGCACCCCAAGGATTATTTAAATGGTAAACCTTATGTTTCCAGGTTGACACAACGGTCAAGAAAAGTTTGACCTTACAGAAAATCTCATTCTATCTCCTAACCTCTGGTATAGCTTCACGCTGGTCTAGAGCTAACACTCAGGTGGTTCCACTTTTCAGATGTCAAGCAGATTCTGGTTCCCCTGTGACAGCCCACAGGACTTCTCGAACTCCAGCAGGCATGAAATGAACTTCAAACTTTCCTAATATTATCATATCAGCATTGAATCTTAGCTCATATTCATACATTCCTCTCTCAAAGGCACCCTTATTATTCCATCACCTGAGTTCATTATATCCATCTCCTTTACCCACATATTCAGTTACCAAAGACAAATTTGCTCCTGTCTTCTCACATAACCACCATCAAAGTTCCCTCATCACCTTGTTGAAATTGACTCAAGTAATTTCCCAGACTTGCCTCTTCCAATTCTATTCTGTCTTCTGCATAGCTGTTGAAACAACTTTCCTAAATTGTAAGTCTGACCAGTAAACTCTAGTAGCTCCCTATTTCCTTTGGGATCAAATAGTAGCTCTTTTGTTTGGTTTTAAATTCATTCACAATCTGCTCCCTAGCTATCATTCAGCCTAGTTATAAGTTGCTTCCTTTCATACACTGTGGTCCAGACAGATTGGCCTTTCATTTCCTCACTAAGGACACTCTTGTCTTTACACCTTTGCAGTGCCTAGAATGAACTGTCTCCTGGAATGTATCCTTCCACTAGACTTCTCTCTCATCTCAACCTCTTGTTACTTTCAAAACTCACCTCAAGCACCACCTTCTTCCTCAGTCGGGAAACATGAAAAATTTCCTGCTCTACCTAGTTTCAAGTGGCCTTCTTCAAAAAGTTATCATATATATATTTTGTAAAAATGTATATGACACATATTATGTATACTATATATGTATAGTATATGTATATATATACATATATATATATATATACGATATGCACACATGCATGCATGAATGTATGTATATGAAAATATGTGTTAGTGAATCTTGTTTTTCCAAATAAAACATAAGTCTTCTTAAGGCAAGAACTATTTCATTTTTGTTTTTGTATTTCCAGTGCTTAGCACAGTCCCTGGCACACAGTAAGTGCCTAACAAATGCTTTTTGATTAATTAATTGACTGGTTTATTTGGGGAAAAAGCTGCTCTACACACTAACACATTAGTGATTTTTCCCCCCACATAAGGAGTAATTTGTAGCAGCTGTAGCTGTTGTAAATAGCTATCACTAATTAATGATTTATGGATGCAAAACACAAGGCATTAGCATGTTCACTGGTGTAGGTAAGAACCTTGTTAAATTCCATACTGTTGATGCTAGCATTTCAGGACAACGGTGTGGAATGCATCCTAAGTCTGCAGCATACCTTTTTAACAGAGCAGAATTTTAATCTGCTAAGGTAGATAGTAGCAATAGAAAGGTCTTCTGTTAACCTCTTCAGACTGCTCTCCCTATGCAGTAGTCAGCAGCTTAGGTCACAGCTGCAATAACAGTGCACTTTGCTAGCATGGAAGCATGCAAAGTCTTATCACTTATGGAACATTCTATACCAACAAGCGTAATGTGATCTCTCTTCAAACTAGATTGAAGGGCTTTAAAGATTCTAATGGCCTCAGTTGGACTCTGCTATTACCTTCTCAATTACCACCCCTATAAAATGCTATGATAATAATTGCTGGAGACACTATTTTTTTTAAAAAAATTCCATATGGGTTAGGAGATTTAAAGGTCAAAGAAAAAACAAAATAATGCAAATGTGTGTGCACATGTGCACACACACACACACACACACACACACACACACACACACAATTTTCCCCCTGAATTTATTTTCCTTGTAACTCATTTCATTCTTGATGAATATTTAATCTCCCCTCCTAGTGGCTGCGTGGGTAGTCAGTGGCTCTTTTAGAATGTGATAATATTATTTTGTGGCTCTTGAACTGGAGGATGTGGGTTACACTCAGGGTCCTTATGTTCATTTTTTTTTCTGTATTAAAGTAATGGAGACAGTCATATTGCTAATCCTTTCATAGAATTTATCTTAAACAGTATAATCACAAAGTATGTGTACATTATTCAAAATATTTGAATGAAAATTGACTGGCCTAGACAGAAGTTAGGCATTAAAACATCTAGAAACATAGGCAAGCATTCACATTTTTTGCCAATTTTTTGTTCACCTGGACATTGCTGTTTTGTAAACACAAAGTGAAGACCAATAAAAAGCCATCAGAATATCTTATATAGGGTATCCCCAAAATCTTAGTTTATTTCTAAGTTTTAACAGCTTAATATTGCACTATGACTTTTGAGACAGCACATCCTCACATACACATGTTGTTCATTTCAAGTCCTCTTCATGACCCAACTTGAGGTTTTCTCAGAAAGATACTGGAGTGGTTTGCCATTCCCTTCTCCAGCTCATTTTACAGATGAGGAACTAAGGCAAGCAGGGTTGAGTGACTTGCCCACGATCATACATTTAGCAAGTGTCTGAAGTGTCTTGAGTTCTATTGAATTAAAGAAGATGCATCCTCCTGATCCCAAGCCCTGTACTCTGTCCACTGAGCCACATAGCTGTTCCCATATACACATATATACATGTGTACATATACATAGATTTATATATGACACATCTATGCAAGACATTCCTGCTGTATGAAACTTCCTCCATGATAGATTGGCAAAAACCTTTGTAACACAGTTTTAGAGACCTGCCAGGGGCACTGAAATATTAAATGAATTACCCATCATCACTGAGGAGCTATGTGTCAAGGCAGCACTTAAACTCATGTCTTTCTGATTCTAATCTTGGCCCATTTTTTCCATTATGCCACACTGCCTTTCATATTTAATGTAGTCAAGTACTCAAATGGATAAGGGATTTCAGGTAAGTTAACTAAGGTAAGTTCTAGGTACTTTCCTCACTTTCTCTTGACATTAGAATACCATTGGAGCTACTATCAATGGTCTCTCACTCTTCTCACATGGCCATCCCATCGTTTTTAGCTCATATAGTTATTTGACAACATCTGTCACTTTGGATCCTTATAATTTTTCATTTCTAATAAATTGAAGCCTGCTCAGACACACTCAATGGACTTTCATTGCTCTCTGGCAATGATACCCATATTTAATTCTTTAGAAACTGCACTGTTCCATGACCTAAACATAGCATATTTAAATAGATTAATACAACCTTATTTTCCAATATTTTTGGAAACTCCTAAAAACTATATATTTGCATACTACTATAGAGTTTACAAAGTGTTTCCTTTATGTAATATGAGGCCAGCTAATGAGATCCCAGTCTTCACAAAAATAGGTAGTATGTTCTGCCTGAAGCAATCCTCCATCTGGATTTTGGAGCATTTGTAGGTGTCCTGTGATTTTTTTTTCCTTTCCTGTTTAGTGAAAATGAGCTTTTTGTTTGGCTATTGACCTGAACTGAGGGTACACACAGAAGGCACTAGCAGACTAAATAGATCTTGGTTTCCCTGGTGACATTGAAGTAAAGAAGTGCTAGGAATGATTAGTTCTAAAGTATGGTAATTGTATAATTATCATGCAGAATTTTAATTTGTATAATTAAATTATATACTTATCACACAGCATTTTAATTTGAGGGGATAGAGTACCAGGACTCAAGTCAGGAAGACCTGAATTCAAATCTGGCTTTAGACTCTTACTTGCTGTGTGATCCCCAGGTCTTGTTTGCCTCAGTTCCTCATCTCTAAAATAAACTAACGAAAGAAATGACAAACTACTCCAGTATCTCTGCAAAAACGAAAGCAAAAACAAAAACTTAAATGAGGTCACAAAGAGTCAGACACATCTGAACGACAACAATTTTCATTTGATCTGGAGGAAATGTGGAACAATGGATACAATCCCAGACTTGGAGTCTGGAGGCCTAGATTCAAACCCTGCCTAAGGCATTTCTTACTAGCTGTGTGATCATGGGTAATTCAATAGCAGGTAACAGACTAACCCTCCTCAAAGAGTTCACATTCATTTTGTGAATGCAGCCCTATAAAAACTCTGATGCTTCTAATGTAGAAAATGAGGTTCCCAGAGGAAAAAAGATCCTTATACCAACTCTCACTTAAACTGATTAGTAAGGTTCCCAGAGGAATTCTACCTCTTTTCCTCAGGATCCTAAGACTCCTCTCTGAAAGGTTGAGGTGTTCTTCTAAGGGTCTCAGTTTAAAGCTGCATTCCAATGTGTTCTCTCCAATATCAATTTCCATTTACAGGTAGTTTTTCTCACTTTAGGTGGCACAGTGGATAGAGTGCCAGGTCTGAAATCAGGAAGACTCATCTTCATAACTTCATTTTCAAGAACTTCCTAAGTTCGAATCTGGTCTCAGACACTTACTAGCTATGTGACAAATCACTTAACCCTATTTGCCTTAGTTCTTCATCTATAAAATGAGCTGGAGAAGGAAATGCCAAATCACTCTAGTATCTTTGCCAAGAAAACCAAATAGAGTCATGAAGAGTGCAATGAGACAGAAACAACTGAAAAACAATAAATCCCTCCTGTATCATTGTTTAGTGCTTCCCTCCTTTCTGTTTTTCAGTTCCCTTTTGTGATTTATTCTTCACCATTACATTGTAAGTTCCCTAAGGGAGAGATTATTTGTTTTGTTTTGGTTTTGTATTTATATCCCTAGCACTTAGCACAGTGCCTGGCACACAGTAGGCACTTAATAAATGTTTATTAACTGACTGATTGACCCAACAATTACTGCCTCAGCAGAATTTCCCAATTAGTATTGATTAGTTTTCACAAAGGGATATTTACTGAGAAGATATAGCAAGAAAAAATATATAAAAACACATTACCCTCTGTCTCTTCCCCTCTACCACTTTGGCCCTTGGGGAAACAAGCTCAAATTTAAATTGGTTGCTACAAAGTCTTTACCCTGAGTAAGTTTACTTCTGCAAACTGCACAGACACTATAAAGCCAACTCCCCTACGTAAGCAAACAGTATTTCTGCTATTGATCCATAGCTACACTGATTCAAGCAGATCTCTCTTCACTGAGCTTGATTGCATTCCTGCATCACTGTGAAGTGTCACAAAGCCTTGTAACAAAGGAAAGAAGACACCAAGAGGAGCTGTGTTAATCTCAAATGTGGGCTTATCAGGAGGCCAGGTGTGCAGGAGCTTCATGGAACTTCTGTGTGAAGGAGGCGAAATACCCCTTTCCACCCACAGTAATTGATTCTCTTACCTCTGAAACAGCCACCAGAATGATACAGATCCATTTGGCGGGATAACACCTACTGTATACATTCTCAGTTCAGCTCACCAACCAATCAAAAGTCTACTTTTCACTACACAATAAAACGAGAAGAAACAGTCATGGAATACTTTCACATGCTCCAAAATCCACATGGAGAATTGCATCAGGCAGAGCATGCTGTGAATGATTATAAAGACTAGAAACTCATTGGCCAGTCCCATTACATGAAGAAACAACTTTGTAAACCCTAGACTCCTATGTTAATATGCATTTTTTTTTTATATTGGTTCACTGGAACTCCTGATTAGATTATCATCTACTCTGCAACTTTCAGTGTCTGAGTTCCCTGGGTCACTGAGCAATTAGATGACTCACCCAGGGTTGTAGAACCAACATGTGTCAGTGAAAGAACTTGGGTCCACATCATCTCCCTGACTCTAAGGCTAGCTCTCTATCAACTATTCCACATTCCATATTATAAAAATATGGATTATCAGTCCTCTGAAATGTTCAATATTCAGAACACCTAGAGAAATTAAAAACTAGTACACAAAAATTATCTTTCTTTATATTTCTCATATGTTCCTATACTCCATTTTAGAGAATATTGATTTTGAGTCCAGCTGCTGTTTGTCTAATCTTATTTTTCAATATTAAATGTTATCAGTAAATACTCAAAGGCATTTGGCAGCACACACACTTTAGGAGTGAAAATAATAAGCATGAGATCTCATGCAAAGATGGATATGACTTCATTACTGTCATTCTGAGATCATAACTTTGGATTTGATGCCTTATGTGTTCAAAAATAGCAACCATATTGCAGCATTTAATTAGTCGTTTAAATTTTGTTATAATTAAAATAAAGCCTTGCTCAAAACATATAGACCATAAAGTTATTTTGACTGTATATGCATGACTACAAACATATGTTTTAGCAGTAAACCAATTCATATGCTATGATCACCAATGTTTTAACATCAAAATTGCTTCATCTTTTATTTCAAAATAACGGAGGTAAGTCTTCCATCTCACTGCCGCCTCTTGATTGGTCTTCAATGGTTCAGGCTCCTTCAAAGGCTGGACCTGTGGAAAATGCCTAAGGCTGGCATCTAGGACACCTGGAGTTTAATCCCAGCAGCAGATGTTATTCGATTTCTTAACTTCCAAGTAGGGATCTTCATACTGACCCTCTGGAATTTTGTGAAGATTCATTGAGATGATATGAAGATTCTTCCTGGGTTAAAAGTCCTATTCAAAGGCAGTGTGTGTTTTTCCCTGACTTCTCTAAGAAAAACTAACAAATAAACAACAACAATCTAACAATATAAAAAGGAAGAACAAAACTTTGTGTCAATATTAAATTTACTTTAGAAATATTTTCAGTATATATATATATATATATATATATATATATATATATTATAATATATATATATATATATTATATGTTATAGGTTTCCTATGGGCCACATTCACAAGAATGCTGGATCTTAAAACTGTTTTCTAGGGATTAGAATAATTTCAAAAGTTTTAGATTTGGAAGTCATTGAAATTCTATTCATAAACAATGCAGATAGGTTAGAGTGACTTGCTTGAGAACACATAGGTAATAACGAAAAGAATGAGGTTCTGAACCCGGGTGTTCTAACTCCAGATCCAGTGCTTTTTCCAGCATACTGACCCCTTAGCCTTTTGGTATTCAAACAAAAAAGGAAGAATTTATTAAATGCCTTCTATGTCCAGGAACTGTACTAAAGGCTTTGCTTGTATTATCTTGTCTGATACAACAACTCTGCAAAGTAGGTGCTGTTATTATTCTCATTTAACAATTGAGGAAACTGAGGCAGGCAGACATTAGGTGATTTGCCCAGGATTAAACAGCCAAGATAAGTATCTGAGGTCAAATTTGAATTCAGGTTTTCCTGACTTCAGGCTCAGTCCTCTATCCATTGTGCCATCTGGCTGTCTAAATGAATTGCTAGTAGAGATTATATTATGTAATTATTATATTATATTTTGAGTTTTCTGTTATCTTAAAAATGTCCTTAGAAAGTCATGAAGTTGGCTCTGTCATTTGCCCCACAATTATGAAAATCTCCTCCTTCCCCTAATACCTCGCTCTGTTAGTATTGCCTTAGGGACAAGTTTTTGCATTTAAGAAAGGAAGGTCAATTTTCCTTTTGACTTTTATTTATTACTTGAGGGTTGAAGTTGGCTTTTCCAAGCACCAAGACAGGTGGAAATTTATGAAAATTTTGTAAAATATTTTGTTAAATTAAATAATCATATATTAATTCATGAGTATAATCTTTATGGCCTGGCACCTCATTAAAGACTATTAATTTTCAGTTTATCAAAGAAATATTCAATATGGTATCTGATAAGAATCTGTACTAGGTGCCAGATAAAGAATCTCAAAATGACAATTTCATGAGCCTCCATAAATTACTAGAATACTATTCAGAATTGGGTAAACAAATGTGCCCAAGGTACCCCCAGTGATTTGCTGGGGACAATAAAATTTTAACTGAGCAGGAGGTATAGTATGACAGCAAGGTTCATCAGGGAACTCTTGATCAATTGATTTATTCCCAACCTACTTGAAGAAATTACAGAATAAAATGATCAAGTGGCCATGAGGCAGTGCAATTGATAAATTACCGGCTCTAGAGTCAAGAGGACCTGAATTCAAATTTGCTGTCAAATGCTAATTAGCTGTGTGACCCTGGGGCAAGTCACTTAATCCCAAATACTTCCAAAAAAAAGACTATAATAAGCTGAAAAGAAAGTCACTGACATGTTGATCAAACTTAAGAATAATAGTTTTATTAACTAAAATTTATGTAGCACTTTGAAGTTTGCAAAGATAGATGGATAGATAGATAGATATTGTAATTTTATCCTCAACCTATAAAGTAGATGCTATTATCATCTCCATTTTATAGTTGAAGAAAACAGACTCAGAGAGGTTATCATAGCTAATAAGTGTGACATGATTTGAACTCAGATTTTCTGACTCAATGTTCATTGCCCTATCTACTATACCACCAAGGGAAGCTCACAAAGAGCCACTAAAGATTTTTTTAAAAAAGTATTCATACTTTGTTTTAAGAAGGAAGATGGAATTATAGGGTATATATTCATTAGGTAGCCAAAATATCAATCATCCTTCTGGTGGCCTTAAAACGCAAGACAAAGAATCAGTCAAGGCAGCTCTTAGGAGTTCTTAGCAGAATTTAGCAAGGGAGAGGTGGATGGGGGTGGGAGTTGCAGGAAAGAGGAGGGCAGAGCCAAGATAGGAAGAAAGATAGGACCTCGCCTGAGCAATGCCAAATTTCCCTCCAAAAAACTTTAAATAGCACCACAAAATGAATTCTGGAACAGTAGAACCCGTGAAAAGACAGGGTAAAATAGTTTTCCAGCCCAAAACAACTTAGAAGGTGACAGAAAGGTCTCCAGCACCTGGATGAGAGCAGAGCACAGTCCAGAGAAGATATCAGCATAGGTGCTTGTAGAGGCCATGCCCCAGTAAAATAGCCAAAAGCCTTGGGGATGATGAATCAGCTCTGGTGGCAGCTTAGGCACAGATGATGGTAAGTGAGTCCGACTATTGGTCAGGAGAAGATTACAGGGGTCCCTTTGCTGGCACTGGGTGCAGGACTCCACTGCATTGCCCATGTACAGATCTGGGTCACAATTCTGGGTCACAGCATTGGGTTGCTGTAGTGAGGAGGAACCTAACACACTAGAGCTTAGGTCTGCAAGGGAGTGGGGATCTAGTCACAAGTCCAGGCCAGCGAAGTGTGCTTGTGGTCACTCACAGGCCAGAGTACAGGCAAGGAAAGTAATGATTACACCTCTCCTTAGATTATACCGCCTTGGAAGAACTGAAAACTTACTGCCCTCAGAACTGCTCTGAGACTAGCACTGTTAAAAGTCAAGAAATAGGATGAAAAAGGAGCAAACAATAACAAAAAGAACCTGACAATAGACAATTACTATGGCGATAGAGAAGATCAAAAGATCAAAATACAAACTTAGAATAAGACAACAACATCAAAACTGCTACATACATAGAATTGAGTCAAATTTATAAAAATAAGAACCATTCCCCAACTGATAAATTGTTGAAGGATATAAACAGGCAATTTTCAGACAAAGTAATCAAAGCCATCTATAGTCATATGAAAAATTTCTCTAAATCATTATTGATTAGAGAAATTCACATTTTAAAAAAAACTCTGAGGTAGCACCCTACACCTATCATATTTGCTAATATGATAGAAGAGGAAAATGACAAATATTAGAGGGGATATGGGAAAACTGAGACACTAATGCATTGTCAGTGAAGTTGTGAACTGATTTAACCATTCTGGAGAACAATTTGGAACTATGTCCAAAGGGCTATAAAACCATGCATACCATTTAATCCAGCAATACTGCTAGTAGGTCTGTATCTCAAACAGATAAAAAAGGAAAAAGAAAAAAAAAGACCTATGCATACACCAATATTTATTGTGGCTCTGTTAGTGGTAGCAAAGAATTGGAAATTGAGAGGATGCCCATCAACTGGAGAATGGCCGAACAACTTCGCGTGTATGATTGTGAAGGAATACTATTGTACTATAAGAAATAAAGAGCATGATACTCTCAGGAAAAACCTGGAATGAGTTGAATTAACTGATACAGAGTGAAATGAGCAGAACCAGGAAAGCATTGTACATGATAAGAGCAATATTGCATGATGATCAACTGTGAATGAATTAGCTATTCTGAGCCATACAATGATCCAAAACAATGCTTAAAGATTTATGATGAAAAATGCTATCCATCTCCAGAGGAAGAACTGATAGAGCCTGAATGCAGATCAAATCATACTTTCTTTATTTTTCTTTTTTTTTCTGTTTTACTACATGACTAATATAGAAACATGTTTTGCATACTTACACATGTAAAACCTACAGCAAATTGCTTGTCTTCTCAATGATGGGGGAAGGGAAGAGAGAAAGAATTTGGAACTCAACATTTTTAAAAATGAATGTTAAAACTTTTTTATATGTCAATGGAGAAAAATAATGTGTTAAATAAACATGTTAAAAAATTTTAAAGGGCATGATGATTTCTTTCTCTTCTCTTGCCTTCCCTACACCACTATGGCAGTATCTTGTATAGGTGAAAATCAAGGCAGAAGATACCTCTGAAGAGCATGAGCTCTGGTAGCTTAAAAAATCCAGCTATTCAGAATAACAGAACTCTTAAGGGAGAATCACTATTCCCTGCTTTGGCGAGGGGAGGTGGATTTTTCTATTTTCTCTCTCCCCTACCCTGGTATTTGCATCTTGCACCAGAACTGCTCACCTGGTAGATGACACCATGCTCATTAAGCAACAGGTCCAGGGAGACCAGTGGAGTGGCATGCTTAGCAGAAATTTTCCCCGAGAGACACAGTAAAAAAAGAAATGACATCAGAATTCTGCAGGCATAAAGGATTTAGTGGCCTTGCTGAAATCAATTTCCTAAGTTGACTCTCTTCTAGTGTACTCTTCAGTGATGTATAAATTACTTGAGACAAGTAATAGATTTTTAAAAATTTATTTATTTATTTTATTCTCAATTTATGGAATAAAACAAGAATTTCCATAACAATATAATAAAAAAGGTCATACATGAAACTGCAAATCTACTATGTACAAGTTGTCATTCCTTTTAAAAACATAATAAAGTTATTGTGTAATTTTCTTGTTTTTCTTCCCTCCCCCCTGCCTAGAGATGGCTGTCATTATACATGTGGCTACATATACAAATATGTGTGTATACAAGTGTGTGTGTTGTCTGTGTGTGTATGTGTGTGTGTGTGTGTGTGTGCACGTGCATTAAATAGAACTAATAGTGGTATTGCTGGGTCAAAGGATATAGGCAGTTTAAAAACTCTTTGGGCATAATTCTGTATTGCTCTCTAAAATGGTTGGATCAGTTCACAGTTCTACCAACAGTGAATTAATTTCCCAATTTTTCCACATTCCCTCCAATATTTGTTATTTTCCCCTTCAATAATTTTTTCCAATTTGATGGGTGTAAAAAATGATATCTCATTCTCATTTTAATCTCTATTTCTCTAATCAATAATGATTTATAGTATTTTTTCATATGACTACAAATTTTTTTGATTGCTTCATTAGAAAACTTCCTGTTTATATCCTTTGACAATTTATCAGTTAGGGAATGATTTGTATTCTTATATATTTGGCAAAGTTCTCTACCCATTTGAGATACAAGACCTTTATCTGAGAAATTGTCTATATTTTCTACCCCAAATTTACTGCTTTGCAGTTTCTGGAAGCCAAGATGGCAAAATAACTAGTAAGTTGCTCTCACCCTCCCTTATTGACCTTGAAAAACCCAGAAAACATTGCCACAGGAAAGATCCTTGAATAGCGGATCCATCAGAAAGATGGAGTGCAGCAGTCTTTTAGCTCAGGAGGCTAGGGGGATTAAAGGGAAAGGTCCTTTTTGCTATGGCTGATGGGGACTAATACAAGACAGAAGGCATCCTGGCAAGCCAGTGGCAAGCCCCACCTCAACAACCCAGTGGCAGATTCTGAGCCCCACGGTGGTGGAGTAAGCCAGTGTCAACAACAAGACCCCTTGCATGCCTTGGCACAGCCAGGGGAACTGGCAAATCCCAGCATAGAAAACCACCAAGTATGCCAGTGGACAGGTGTCCACCAGCAGCTGAACCCACCTATGCTCTAGTGCAGTGCCAGGTGAGGAGGCAACCTCCAGTGGCCATACCCCAATCCTCACCCCTAATCCCTATCCCAAGAGCTTCAGTGTAATCCCAGGGAAACATGGAAAACCTCACCTGGCCTAGGCACACACCAGCCACCACTACCACTAGCTTCAGCTCAGCACCAAGTGAGCTACCAGACCCCTACAGCCTCTAACCAGGCTCCTAGCTCCCAGCAGAAAAAGAGTGGGAAAGTGCCTCTTGTGCCCCAGAAGCAGAGATCAACTTTTAAAGAGAGGAAAAAGGCAAACACGATGAGCAAAAAGCAACAAAGGAAAACATTGACCACAGAGAAGTATTAGGTGACAGGGAAGATCAAAATACAAATTCAGGAGGGGACAGCATTGTCAATATGTTCACATTCAAAACCTCAAAGGGAAATGTGAACTGGTTTCAAGTCCATAAAACGTTCTTGGAGCAGCTCATGAAGGATTTTAGAAGCCAAATAGGAGAGTTAGAAGAAAAATTGAACAATTCCTTTTAAAAAATTGACAAAATGAGGGGAAAAAGTACACTGAAGAAAACAACTCCTTAAAAAGTAGAATTGGACAAATGGAAAAGGTACAAAAGCTAACAGAAGAAAATAATTTGTTAAAAATTAGAATTGGGCAAGTAGAAGCTAATGAGTCTATGAAACACCAAGAATCAAACAAAATCAAAAGAACAAAAACAGAAGAAAATGTAAAATACATTATTGGAAAAACAACTGACCTGGAAAATAGATCTAGGAAAGATAATATAAGAATTATTGGTCTACCTGAAAGCCATGATCAAAAAAAGAGCCTGGATAGCATCTTTCAAGAAATAATCAAGGAATACTGTGCTGAGGTCCTAGAACCAGAGGAAAAAACAGTCATTGGAACAGTCCACCAATCACCTCCTAAACAAGATCCAAAATTGAGAATGCCTAAGAATTTTGTTGCCAAATTCCACAATTATCAGGTCAAGGACAAAATACTTCAAGCAGCCAGAAAGAAGCAATTCAAATATTGTGGAACCATAGTCAGGATTACCCAGGACCTTGCAGCTTCTACATTAAAAGATCAGAGGGCTTGGAATATGTTATTCCATAAGGCAAAGAAGCTTGGATTAAAACCAAGGAAAATTGAGCATAATCATTAAGAGGAGGAGATGGACATTGAATGAAATAGGTAGGGGACTTCCATACCTTCCTATTGAAAAGACCAGAGCTCAATGGAAAATTTGATCTTGAAATACAAGACTCAAGAGAGTCATAAAAAGGTAAACAGGAATAAAAAAAAACCCAAACATGTTATTCAATAAGGGCAAACTATTTACATCCCTACATGGGAAGATAATACTTGTCACTCTTGAGAACTGTATCTTTATTATAACATTCTGTTTAAAAATTATTTATTATGTTCTAAACTTAAGAAATAAAACAAGCATTTCTATAACATAGTAGAATAGGAAAAAAAATGATTGTTATGACATTTAGAAGGGATATACATAGACAGAGGGTGGGGGTGTAAATTGACTTAGATGTGATGATACAAAAACCTAATTAAGTGGTGAAAAGAGATTGTGATGGGAGAAGAGGAAAGGAGGAGTCAGAAAAGGGTAAATTACATCACTGTACATCAGTAAATTTGACAATTTTAGTGAAATAGTTGAATATTTACAAAAATACAAATTGTCCAGATTAATAGAAGAATAAATAAAATACTTAAATAACCCTATTTCAGAAAAAATAAATTGAAGAAGTCATCATTCAATTTCCTAGGGAAAAAAATCTTCAGGCCCAGATGGATTTACAAGTGAATTCTAGCAAACATTTAAGGAACAACTAATTCCAATACTACATATAGACTTTGGGAAAATAGGCAAAGAAGGAGTTCTACCAAATTATTTTTATGATACAAATATGGTGCTGATACCTAAATGGGATAGAACCAAAACAGAAAAATAAAATTGTAAACCAATTTCCCTAATGAATATAGATGCAAAATTTTAAATAAAATATTAGCAAAGTGATTATAACAACTTATCATGAGAATAATACACTATGACCAGGTAGAATTTATACCAGGAATGTAGGGCTTGTTCAGTGTCAGGGAAACTATCAGCATAATTGAACATACCAATTTACTGTTTTCCTTCTGATCTTGGCTATATTTATTTGTACAAAACTTTTTAAATTTAATGTAATAAAAATTGTTTATTTTATACCTCACTCTGCTTTCTATCTCTTGTTTATCCATGAATTGGTGGCCTGTCTATCAGTCTGATAAGTAATATGTTCCATGTTCTTCAAATTTTCCTATATTATCTCTCTTTATATCTAAGTCATGTATTGATTTTGACCTTTCTTGGCAAATTTTGTAAGATATTGATCTATGCTCATTTTCCACCATATTGTTTTCCAGTTTTCCCAACAATTTTTTACCAAATAATGAATTCGTATCCCAAAATCTTAAATCTTTACATCTGTCAAATACATGGTTACTATGTTTATTTGATGCTATAAATTGTGTATCTACTCTGTTTGATTGATCTACCTTTCTATTTCTTAACCAGTACTAAATAGTTTTGATAATTACTGTCTTAAAATATAGTTTAATATATGGTACTGCTAAACCTCCTTCCTTTACTTTTTTACTTTTTTTTTATATTCTTGACTTTCTGTTCTGACAAATGAATTTTATTTTTTTTTCTAATTTAGTAAAAAAAATTTTTTGGTAATTTAATTTGGAAAGCAGTGACTACATAAATAATTTTAGGTTAAATTGACATTTTCATTACGTTGGCCCTGTCTATCCATGAACAATTAATATTTCTCCAATTATTTAAGTCTGATTTTATTTGTATGCAAAGTTTTTTTTTTATAATTTTGTTTACATATTTCCTGGGTTTGTTTTGGCTGGTGTATACCCAAGAACTTTATACTGTGTAGAGTTATTTTAAACGGGGTATCTTTTACTATCTCTTCTAGCAGTGTTTTATTTATAATATATAGGAATGCTGATGATTTATATAAATTTACTTTATATCCTGCTACTTTGATAAAATTATTGATTGTTTCAACTAAGTTTTTAATTGAGTGTTTGGGATTTTTGAAGTATATCATCTGCAAAAAGAAATAGTTTTATTACCTCATTCTCTATTCTGATTCCTTTTATTTATTTTTCTTCTCTTATTGCTATTGCTAAGATTTCCAATACACTATTGAATAATATTCATGATGGTAGACATCCTTGTTTCATAACTGATCTTATTGGGAAAGCTTCTAGTTTTTCACCATTACAAATAATGGTTGCTGGTGATTTTAGATAATTTTTTTTTATAAATTTAAGGAAAAACCCATTTATACTTATACTTTCAAGTGTTTTTATTAGAGCATCTATTGATATAATCATGATTTTTTAAAAAACTTTTATTATTGCTGTAATCAATTATGTTAATAGTTTTCCTTGTATTAAAGCATCCCTGCATTCCTGGTATAAATTGCACTTGATCATGATGTTGTAATATTAGGATTTTTGCTTCCATAGTTTTTATCTGGTTTCATTTAGTGACAGACATGCTTTTATTGACATTAGACTGGCCCAAAATATGTCATTTTACTTGGCCAGACCAAATGGCTTGAGCTTTTGCTACATCTTTAGTTGGTTCTCTCTCAATTGAATCCTGCATTTCATTCCTTATGCATTTCCTTGCTCTCTTTTGTTGCTTTTTTTTTTTCAAGAGTGGCTATAACACCAAGGAAATGTGCAGAAGTTGTATCTTTTGAAGAGCACACTTCAATGATGGTTAGGGATATTACAGAAAAGGTTGCTTTAGGAAAAATCAAGTTGGGGTATATTAATTAATCAAAGATCCTTTGACCAATCCCCAAGTCCCCAAATCTTTCCACAAAAACACATACATACTACACCTAAACACACACACACACACATATGTATATATGCGTGGAGAAAAATAACTTATATATATAGGATTTATACTATCTCCTGAGCTATATCTGAATATGCTGAAATTGTAAAAGTTTAGTGTATTTAATAGATGGTTGTGTAGAATTATTAATATTTTCAATAGGACTGGTCTATGACTCAGCTTCCAATGACAGTAAATATAATCACATATATGCTTATGTGTGTATAAACAATGTCTTATAAATGTTCTTATTAATAAAAAACCTATCAGAAGCAATTTTACCCTTTTAGACCTCAGGAACATGTGAATTCATGAGTTAAAAGGATATGAATTTAATAGGCAGATCTCAGGTCTGTGAGAAATCAGATATCAGGGGAATAATTCTGCTTTACAGAATTGCTTTTTGACACCAGGCAATCATGATAAGAGTTTAGAATTGAATGACTAAAAGCAATAATACTAAAACAACTAAAATAAAAACAAAATCTTACTAAAACCAGTCCTAAATATGACAAATTAAGTTAATTCTGATTCTTGTATCTCCATCTCCCAAATGGAGTCTAAAAATGGAGGAGTGTTATATTTTCATAGCAGTATTATAATAATATTTCAATAGCATAAATAATTGAAACAATATGCTATTAAACCACTATTTAACCTTATCTATCATAAAGCTGTGTGGTTAAAAAGAATGATCACCTATGTTATGTTAGTGGTTATAATTTAGTCCTGTTTTAACTTAATGTTTCTTTAATTCAAACTTTCAATATAAATTTCCACATTTGATGGCTGATAAAAAAGGTAAATATTTTTGTCTCTGTTCTAAACATTGATATATCTGCTCTTAAACAATCCTTTAATATTTTGTTAGATTTGTGATCTTATCTCTGTGGCATTCTTTACTTTTGGAAAATCATATTATATGTACTATTATTTACATCTATCTCTTGAGATCCCCTCAATTTAAAATCCACAACATGGACTAATCTATTAGCCATAATTAAGATAAAATTTTACTACCTTCTGGATTTCTTGCTATGTAATAGCATGTATAGAGGCCAGTTATTTTATTCCAATATTCAAGTATATTTATTCTCTCCCGGCACATTTTCCAAACACTTAATATCAATCTTAACATCACTATCATTGGTAATTTCTAGGCTTGTTAAATATGGGAAACTGGAATAGTGTTTTCATTTCAAAGCTTCATACTTTATAAATTCTTCTTTTGCCTTTAATCCCCTTCTTTTCCAGTAAATGTTTATGTAATGGTCATTCAAATTCAAATTGTGTCTATTGCAAAAGAAACTGTTAGTAAGGTTTCAAATGATTTTATTATGCTGTCATATTTACCTTGTTGTCCTTTTCAATTAATGTCTCATTTATTATTTGCCTTAACTCTGTCTCCTTCTCCTTCCTTTCAAAAGTGGGGCAGAGAATCAGTTGTGTCAGCCTGTCCCAGAAACATACAAACCTCTTAAAGTTAACACACTAGATTTTTTTAAAATGCAGAATAAGTTTCACGAATAAAACTAAATTGGCACCTCTATGCTGTATTTAAAATGTGAAATGTGAAAAAAATCACACTCAGCAATATAGGCCATATGGGAGTCAGAATGATAAACCCATTTCCATCCCTATTAAATAGTGTTTTCCCACAATTGTGAAGGCAACTTCTGACTATATCTAAAATGATATTGGTTTGAAACGTGAAATTACTTTTATTATCAAACATATGATAGGATAAAAATTACTTATAAATCGTAAATTGTGCACATAAGTGATGTTAAGTGTAAGAACAGATTTTTAAAGTAATTTAAAACTAGTTTTCTTTCTGTTTTTTTATAATGTCGAATTGCTCTTCAGGGAGCAAGAATAAGATGGTTTTTACTTTGTGACCTTTGGTAAAGCAATACTGACTAAAAGCTTAGCCAATTTTTTATAACATGATGCATTATTCATACAATTCAAATTGAAGTGAGTTTCCATCCTGTTTCTTTCTGCTTCAATTGTCAGTAAGTCAAGGTTTCATCTTTCAGTGAATCTTGTATGATTTTGATATATACGTGGGCAGCATCTTATTTGAGAACAATCTGATTTTTACTATCAAATAAAATTCAAAACAGGGGATGTATGCTCCCCAAAGATCACTAGATCACTGATTTAGAGCTTGAAAGGACCTTATAATCCATCAAGATCAACACCCACTCCTTCATTTTAAAGATGAGGAAACTGAGGCATAAAAGGATATGATGTGTCCAAGGTCACACAAGTAGCAAATGGCAAAGGGTAAGAATTGAACTTGGGTCTCTAATTCCAAATCCCCTGCTCTTCACCCTGTCTCATACTAACAGTTTTAGGTATTCACCACTTTCAAGGAGTAATTCTAGAGAAGAATACAAGACTAGAGATTCCTTATAGATGCTAAAGTTTCTCCCAGATGCTACTGATTATGGATGACATTGTGTTGATTACATTAAAGCCTAAACTACTGCAGGTTCTCCTAAATGAGAACCATAATCAGTCAGAAGAGATTGACCTACGATCCACACAGAAACAATGACTATTGTCTAGGCAATGGGGTACAGTTGGATGACAACCTATGGCACTCCTTCAGTGATATCTACATCATACATTCTAATAGAGGAGATGATATAGAGATTTAAGCCCATATAAAGTAACTTTGTGGGGAGGGGAAGCACTAGAAGCTGGAGAGATGAGAAAAGACCTCATACAGAAGATGGTACTTAAGCTAAGTCTTGAAGAAAACCAAGGAATACATGAGGTATAAGTGAGGAAGGAGAGAATTCTAGGCTTGGAGAACAACCATCAGAAAAGCTATAGTGTTTGGAGATTAAGTGTCATCTGTGAGGAATGGCATGAGGAATGTATGACTAGAATATAGAGTGAGTAACTGGTGTAATAAGGATAGAGTAAAGGGGAGTGTAATAAGCATGCAAAGGGTAGGTTGAGAACAGATTGTTGATGTCTTTAAATGCCAAACAGAGTAATTTATATTTAATCCCAGAGCTGATAGAAAGCCATTGGAGTTTACTAAGTAGAGAGTCAATGATATGGTCAAATGAGTGTTTTGTGAAAATCACTTTGGAGGTAGTGTGGACAGATTCAGAGAGTCTAGAAACAGAAACCAATTAGAAGTCTGATATAGTAGATCAGGAGGATAGTGAGAGTCTGAGCTAAGGTGATTGCTGTATGAGTGAAGAAAGGGGTGTAAATGTTAGAGATATGTTATGGAGATAGAAGTGACTAGACTTGCTGCTTGATTGGGTATGTAGACTGAGGCAGCAAAAAGTCCAGGATGATAATGAAGTTGTGACCTTGAGGCACGAAAAAGATGATGGGATCCTTAATAGAAATAGAGGAGTGGCCACGAGGTTTTTGAGATAGCTAGATGATATCCTTTGAGATAAACAGAGTAAATCCAGCTTAAAATGTCTAGTAGACAGTTAGTGGTTTGTGACTGAACTTAAGTGAGACACTAGGGCTGACTAGAAAGACATGGGAATCACCTGCATTGAGATGCTAATGAACCCACTAACAGTAGCTGTATGTAGCTCTATGGAGAATGCCATGTTTTAGCTACCTAATTGTACAATATACTGTGTAGTTGTAATGATTAACTGTGAATGTGATAGAGTATCCATGTTGTGTGTTCACAGATCTAAAAGTGTGGAGAAGGGACCTGTGATTTCTTCAGTGTAAGAAATCCTTACTGAGGATCTTCAACCATTTCAAGTTGCCTGGATACTGATAGGTTAGGTGACCTGTCTAGGGTTACATATCCAGAATATGTCAGAGGCAGGACTTTTCTGTGCAAGTGAAAGAAAGGAAAAACAAGATGGTATAAAGACTGAGAGAAAATGCTTCTGGTTCTGAAGTTATTTCCGTGATGAAAATGTTAGAAGGAAGCTATGTGTCTTTGTGCCAGAGAAGGTTGATGAAGCAATACTACCAACAGCATGCATTTGTATAGTCTTTGACTGGACAATAAGGTGGTACAGTGGATAGAGCACCAGGCCGGGAGTCAGGAAGACCCAAATTTAAATTTGGCCTTAGACACTTGCTAGCTGTGTTACCCTGGGCAAGTTATATCTAAGGCCAGACTCAGGTTTGAGATGAGATTGCAACTCAGGTTTTCCTGACTCTAAGTCCAGTGTTTTATCCGTTACATTGCCAGTTGCCTCTCAGGCAAGAACTGAGGCAAGAGAGACTGGAGCCATGTCTAAAGCAGTGCACCAAGAGCAAGACAAAGCAGCTAGAGGAGAAATGGGCTTCTGAATCCAAATTGCCAGTGGCTGCACTTGGGAATCAGAGAGTGGTCAAGTCTCTCTGGATCACATGTTTACTCACCTGACTAAGCATCCTCTAAAGGAAGTTTTGAATGGAATAGCTTTGGAGAGCCAACATGATGGAATGAGAAATAATTTCCTCTCTCTCAGTTTTAGTGACTGAGAGCAATGCTGAGTCTAGACACCATGAAATGGGTCCAACAACTCTTGTATGTAAGGCTTGTCTACAGACGAGTTAAAGGCAGTCTCAGTTTTGAAGAAGATGTGCAGCTCACTTGGTAGTTACTTTTAATACATATTTTTAGTATTCCTATTACTTCTTAGGTCATGAGTAGTTCATATATAATTAAGCTATGTAGTTGACTCTATTATGCCATATTCATATAACTAGGGTTCACTAAAATAAAACAAATCAGAGAGGAGGACATAATATTCCCAACAGATGCATCTCCAGTCAAAATATTCATTAGTTATCCACACCCTTGCCCATCCAAGTGAGGAAAGCAGCTGACATCTACAAATGAGAAGAGGTGGGAATAGTGTTACAATTATAGTTACTCTTTGAGACACAGAGAAAGAATGACATTCTGGTGAGCATGGAATTGCCAGCTCCCAGGCACTCATTGATGAAAAGGGATAGGTAACTAGGGGAACTAACCCTGAGTATCCTAAGCAAGTATGTTCCACACTAATTTTACAGATGAGAAAGTTGATGATGTTCTGCAGAGAAAAATTACATTCTTGTGGTTGTATGGCTAGTAAGAGTCTGAGCTGGAACTTGTAAGCGGGTCTCCTGATTCTAAGTTGACCACTTTTTCTGTTTTATCTTGCCTTTCTGATTATAATGTGATAATTCTAATGATCACTAATTTTTAAATTATAATAAAAATGCATACAAAAAAAGTAATTCATATCAAGCAGCTTTTCAAATCCTTATTATGTGCCAGGTACTGTGCTATGCTCTGGAAATACATAGATAAAACAGTCTCTGCCCTCAAGGAGCTTACATTCTAATGGTAAAGACAACATTTATACAAAACATATATGAATCAAATATGTGGTAACTTTGGAAGGGAAGGTAGTAGCAGACTGGGAGACCAGAAAAGGTCTTCTGCTAAAGGTGACATTTGATGCATCCCTAAGAGAATGGGGGTGGGAGGGAGAAGTAAGGGAGTAGGGAAGGTGAGGAAGAGAAAGGTGACCGGGTGATTCAGTGGTAGAGAAAAATCTTAGTGAAAAAACTCCACCTACCAATATAGATTGGCAATTGTTTTTCCATTTACAGTATTGGAGAGCTGCCTGAGGCACTGGGAGAATTAGAAACTTACTAAGAGTAGTACAGCCTGTAATCGTGAGAAATCAAACTGGACTCTGACCCATGCTCTCTATCCACACTGCATCATTCTGCCTCTCTGAAAGATACAGGATATAAAATTGAACTGCTCTAAATGATTACAGCAAGCTGATCTGTATCACAAGCTATATTTGCTTTGTATCAAACTTTTGGTTCTAATATAGGATTTTAAGTATGAATCTTAAGTGTTGCTGTGAATTCACTAAGGCTTTGTAGTATTCTGGTACTCAGTGCAACAAGAGCAATGTAATTTGAGAGTAGTGACATTTGGAGAACTTTGCCATCAGTAGAAAGTACTTCCTTTTTTGGAATTTACGCAAGGTATCTTTTGTGCTACAAAAAAAGACCAATAGTGAACATGAATCTCCATTTTTAGCACCTTAATGATGTCATAGTATAAGTAGGCTACTAAATAAAGTTATCTTAGTCATAGAATCTCATTATTTTGATTAAAATCATATAAAGTCTCCATGAAATACATACCAATGTGAAATATGTTTATATAATTATCCATAGTTAAAAAAAAAGATAAAAAAACCCCACATTGCTCAAACCATGGAATGCAGTAGAATTAACAGCCCAGTGAATTTACACATCAGCATATGTATCTTAGAGAGATGATACAGAAAGACAAAGACCTGAACCCAGAATGAAGTGGAAGAAGTGATTGTGTTAAATTGTATCTGGGAAATTTCATTGTTTTTTCTATGAAACCAAACTTCTTATGGAGTCAAAAATCCTTCTTTTTCATTCCAGCATTTCTTCCGTGATGTTACATGACTACAAATCATGGTAAAATGAAAATTATGGACAAGACAAAGGAAGATAGATAACTACAACATATATCCAAGGATAGCTTATTTGTGAGAAGTAGAATTAAATAATAATTATAATAATAACATCAATAGTATTAGCAGCTAGCATTAACATAGCACTTACCTATGGGCCAGGCACTATGCTAAGCATTTTATAATTATCATTTCATTTAATCCTCACCACTCTAAATTAAGTACTATTATTTAACCCCACTTTGTAGATGAGGAAACTTAGGCAAACAGGTTAAATGACTTGCCCAGGGCCACATGGCTAGTAAGTGTCTCAGGCTGAATTTAAAGTCAGGTGTTCTTAACACCAGGTCCAGAGCTAAAAAAAGCAAGGATATATATGACTAGAATAATAGGTGGGCCTCGTGTGTGTTGTGTGGTTTGTCCTTATTTCTAATCAGGAAGATGATGCCATGACTTGCAAGTGAATTGGATTTAAGTGAGGCAGTGCTATGTAAAGTCACCAGCCTCACTTTCTCCTTCAGAGCCATCTGGGTCCAGTGGCCAGATATAAATCAGAATGACTGGAGATGGTCCAGTAGGTAGGCCTAGACAAGAACTGGTTAGCCTGAGTGGTACTTTGGAATTCTTCAGAAACTAGAAAAACAAGGAAGCCTCCAGTGTGCTGAGTACATTCTCTGCTGTAAGGATTTTTAAAGAAACATGAATTAGAATTACACAAGATGAGAAGGAAAGGATGTCTTCACAGCAGGAGTATTCGTGCCAATGAAATAAATCATGGTTTCACCAAAGTATAGTCATTTTTGCTATAACATATGTGTTCCTAAAAGAGCACTGTTCTATAGGAAACTAAGTAATAAAAGCCACGGGGATTATGGGGAAAATGAGGTTGGAACACAATGCTCACAAACTTCCTCAATGGAACATTAATTAAAAAAAAAAGATAGGAGTCTAATAAAAAAACAATAGCAATTTTACACATGTTTAATGATTTAAAAATTCACAAATGCTACAATAAATAGTGGCTACCTCTTCAGCCTGGGCTGCTGCTTGGCCTGTGCCCAAATTTCCACAGGATCCAGGCTGATAAAGGTGACGGACTCAGGTAAAAGGGCAGAGGAGTCTGGGGAGAGTGAGCAGGGGAAGGACAAAGGTTTGGGGTGGAGTGTGTGGGTGCAGCCTAGGCTCCCTCCACCCACAACACCTACTGTACCACAAGCTACGTAATACATTTTGCACTTTAGCTTGAAAAAGACCTGAAGTTTGATTGCGAAAGTGGGCTCCAGAAAGAGCTGTAGTTTGTGAGTTACTGTGAAGCAGTACAGTTTCCTTCTTTCTCGATGTTTCTCAGAGATGACATCATGTATTAACAAACCCAAAACTTGGTTAAATTCTAATTGTTTCCTAATATATTAATCCGTATTAGAACAATTTCCTGTTTTTAACAGGAGTGATTAAACCAAGTTTTGAATACTTTCTGATGAATGCCAATTTAGAGAAGAAAATGCTATTTTCACTTTCAATTTAGTTGCTTAGATAAGTTATTTCTCAAAAAGGTGTTTACTTCCTCACCCCCAAGTGCAAAAATGTACACATTTTAGTAGTCAACTAATTTTAATTTACTCTGAGAATAGCCATATTGTTTCCTAAATATTTTAAGATGCTCACTAAAATAGATGTGTTGTTAATGGAGTGCTTATATTCTGAGAAAGCATCTGGGTAATATAACCTTTTTCTGCTTTGTAAATTTATGAGGTGCTATTGGGAATATAATTCATGTTCTACCATAGAAAATACTTAAATAATATGGGATGTAATGAAACACATGGATTATATAATGTAGTACATGTATTATCTATTGTATAGTATATATAAAGCCCCCTAAACCACTAATTCTTTGTAGTACATTGAAATTAAAATATAACTAAATTGAAATCATCCTTTGTAGAATGATTAGATTACTAATAAACAACCACAAAATAAAGCTAGTATAGAATTCCACATAATGGTCATTTGGATATTTGCTAATGCAAATGTATTTGGTAATGAAATA
Source organism: Phascolarctos cinereus (assembly GCF_003287225.1). NCBI lineage: Eukaryota > Metazoa > Chordata > Mammalia > Diprotodontia > Phascolarctidae > Phascolarctos > Phascolarctos cinereus. Next base: position 154,207,269 of record NW_027555514.1, on the reverse strand, counting down.
TAGACACTACACTAAAAGCAATATAATCTGTGAATTAAGAGAAAAAGCAACCACTACTTTGAAAATTAACAGATTTACACATTAATTTATCCTTTAATAAATAACTTAATTTCTTTTAAAAACTGAATTGTTAAGGACTGAAATTTCTCTAAAAATAAAGTAGGAGAATTTGGAATTCAAAATTTCAAATAAAAATGTTTAAAAATTGCAAAAAAAAAAACCTGGAACCAGTTGCATTATCAAGTATGTAAAGGAGAGCCCCTTTAAAAAATAAAATTAAAGTATTTAGCAGCTCAATTGATTTTCTGCTATAAAAAAAAACTTAAACATTCTAGTGGACACAATGTCATCTTAATTTCTATGATGCCATAAGATCACTTTAACAACGATCAATCAGATCATTAATCCTGAATGTTTGTAAATACAGAGTGCAGAATAAACATACTATCTTAAGTACTATTCCAAATCATGAAACTATTGCATCCTCTGGTTCTTATAAAGCCAGCACACCTGTATAATTAACTCATTCTCGTACATGTAAAAAAAAAAAACCTTTCTATATGAGCCTTATTTTCCCCTCCACAATCATCCTCCTTCCCATCTCCCAGTCCATTTTTTTTCTAATGTCTGAAAACTCCTAGTTATGTTTTACCTAATTTGAAGAATAATGATCAGGTGATTTCAAATTCCGTAAGTTATTTAGTATATTCCTAAGCTTGGGAATTAATATGTAACGATTGTGTCAAAAGTGTTCTGATACTAAGAGCCTAAGTATACTTTGGGGGATTTTCTTACTTTCTTGGCTTCTATGTCTGAATACCAGGAAACCTGGAAAAATCTAAAAACTCCAGATTTTTTCATGCAAACTGTTATCCATCACTTATTAACACCATGCTTGGCACATTATAAGTGATTAATAAATTCTCTATCTATTTATCTATCTATCACCTATCTATCATCAGCAGAGAGCCTGGGATATAGTCAGCATTTCTTTTGGCGCTTGCTTGATTAATCTAGTCATGCTCTTGGGAAGCTTATTAGGTCTATTTTAAGCTCTGTTTAATATTAACAATTGAATGATTTTTGGAACTTATTAGATTTTCCCTCTTAAAAGTGCTTCTCTTCCAAATCTTACAGTTTCTGTTGAGGGCAACAACCATCCTAACAACCACACAGATTTTAAATTACCCTTTTTTAAAGTCATCTTTAAGTCACTGACTCTTCCCTATCCTCATCTCCCATATCCAAGAAGTTACCAAGTCATGTTGATTCTATCTCTAAAACATCTCTTTCATCTATCTCCTTTTCTCCTCTCACATAGCCACCACCCTTGTTCAAGAACTTATCACTTTTTACCTGGTTTACTGTCATCATCTCCTAATTGGTCTCCCTGCTTCTGATCTCTGTCCTTTCCATTATGTCTTTCATTCAGTTGCCAAAATATTCAACTTTAGGCAGAGATCCTACCATGTATTTCCCCTTTTCAATAGTTCTTACTTTCTTATTTTATGTGCCTCAAATCAGGAAAGCAGGAATGGGGAGGGGTGAAAGATGTATCAAATTTAATGAAAGCCTAATAATCCAATTTGACTGAAAAGTCAAGTTTATGGAAGTGGGCCATGCAAAACAAAGCTAGAAAGGTAGATGGGAGTGAAGGGTCTTAAATGACATCTAAGAAATTCAAACTAAGGAAATAATATTTTATACTAAAGGCAATGAGAGAGAGAGGATTCTGGGAAGATGGAAGAGTAGGTCAGAAAATTTCAAGCTCTTCAGATTTCCTCCACAAACAAGACAAAATAGCCCAGCAGGATCAACCTAGAGTGGCAAAAATAAACAGGAGTTGGAGTAGAACAGTGGTCCTCCTGGGACAACCAGAGAAGATCCAAAGAAATATCCCAGGACTGAGGTTTGTCCAGAGAGAAGTATAAACACCTCCAGGTTAGCACCACTGGAATAAAAAACAGAGAGCTCTTGGAGCAGCTGGATTGGGAGCTAGACTCAGCCTCAGCAACAGGAATTTTCAGCTCCCAGACGGTGAGGGGAATCAGGCATCTGAGCAGGGGAAGACTGAGGGAGCCTCTGCTAACAAGGGATGCCAGGCCCAGCTGTGTTGCCAAGACATGAGCCTGGGTGCGAAGGACCAGCACATACCCAGTGAGTTTAGAAGCACAAGGGCAGGGACACTGTTGTCCATGGGCACTTACTGGATAGTTAAGTTCTTACTCTTGGTTTCAGGCCACAGGGGAGAACTAAAGGTCACAGCCACTGAAGGAATTACTATGGGAATAGAGAAGATTTCAGTTCCTCTTCAGAGGAGGATACTGAAGCAAAAAAAGCCTCTCATATCCCAAAGAGTAATGCCAAATGGTCACTTATTCAAAAAGCATTCGTGGAAGAACTCAAAAAAGACTTCAAAAATCAAAGACGAGAGATTGAGGGTGAAAAAAAAATTGAAGTAATAACAATCCAAGAAAAACAAGACAATTATGAAAAGAAAGTCAACCAACTGGAAAAGAAGATCCAGAATCTTAAGGAAGAAAAGAACTCCTTGAAAATTAGAATTGGGCAAGAGGAAGTAGGTGTAGCTATAAGAGAACAAAAATAGAAGAGAATATAAAATATCTCATGAGAAAACATAAGAATAATCAGACTACTAATAATCAAGCATAAGAATAATCAGAGCAAGAGGGGAAAGTAGAGATAGAAAAAAAATCCAGCGATCACCACCTGAAAGAGCTCCTAGAAGGAAAAACTAGAGGAATATCACAGCCAAATTATGAAACCCTCAGGGTAAGGAGAAAATATTATTGGCAACAAGAAAACAATAATTCCAATGTGGCAGAGCTCCAGTTAGAATCACACAAGATCTAACAGTGGCTACACTAAACAACTACAGGTCTTGGAACACTATATATCAAAGAGCGAAAGAACTGAGGTTGAGGCTAAAAATATCACACCTAACAAAGTTAAGTATAATCCTAAATGAAAAAAAATGGATATTCAATGAATTGAGAGACTTTCAGGATTTCATTGCAAAAAGACCAGAAATACATAGAAAATTGTATATACGTATAAGATCCAAGAGAAATATGAGGTAAATGTTAAGGAGTAATTACGAGGGGACTCAATAAGGACAAATTCTTTACTTTTTATAAGTGGAAATGTAAACCAGATGTCTAACATCATCAAGAAATGAAGTGTGAGAAGAAGACCTGATACAGAGATTAGATGAGGGAGGAAGGTGGGTAGTTCTGGAACCCTACTCTCATCAAGCATGGGTTAAAGAGGGAACAATAGATACATACATATTATGTGTGTATACATGTGTGTATATACAGACATATTATGTGTGTGTGTATAACACATGTACATGTGTGTATGTATGTATAAAAGTCATCTAAATTCAGAAAAAAGAGGGAAAGGAGATAGGGAAGGGGGAGAAGATAAGTGAGGGATAAGGAATAGGATAAGGGGGGGTTTAGAAGGGTGTGTAGATTAATGGGAATGGGATAAATAGGGAACAACATATATATTTTTAAGGGTATAAAAATCTTCTAAATTCAAAAAGAAATAAGAGGGTAAGGGGATAGGGAGCAGGGAAAAGATAAAGGAAAGAATCATGGAAGGGGGTAGGTTAAGGAATAGGACAGCAAGGTAGTAAGTAGAAATAAAGTGAAGAGGAATAGGAATATGGGGAGAAAGATAGTGAAGAAAGTAGGAAGGAAGAAAATATACAAGTAATTATAGTTCAGAATGTGAATGGGATGAATTCACCCATAAAATGGAAACTGATAGCAGATTAAAAATTTGAATTTAACAATATGTTGCTTTTAAGAAATGCTATGAAAATGAGAGATACACACAAATACAAAAGAAAGATCAAGAGTAGAATTTATTATGTAAAAAAAGCAGGGATGGTAGTCATGGTCTCAGACACAGTTAAAGCTTAAATCAGATTTAATCAAAAGAGAAAAATGGGGAAATTGCACTATGTGTAAGCCATATTAATCAATGGTTTTAGACCATATAAAATAACTACTGTATAAAAAAAATTATACCTGCCAAAACAGACACGGAACTGTACAAATTTAAATATAAAACACTTTTTATATAAGCAAAGTTAGATCTAAATAATTGAAGTAATATTTATTGTGCATGGGTAGATAAAGCTAATATAATAAAAAATGACAATTTTACCTAATACATTTGTGTAATACCATCCCAATCAAATTACTAAAAAAAAAATGTCTTGCTGAATCATGTTAAAAAAAAACAATAACAGGATTCATCTGGAAGAGGAGAGGGTCAGGAATTTCAATGAAACCAAGGGGAAAAAATGTGAAGGAACTAGCTTCAGTAGTATCAGACCTTAAACCATTACTATAAAGTAGGAGCAGTGTTAAAGTGTGAAATGGATGATTTTGGTTATTCTGAATTTAAAATTTACTATATAAATAAAACCCATATAGCAAAGAATGGAAGGAATGCAGGAAAATTGGAGGAAAAACTCTCATAGACAAACTCCCAGATAGAATGTGATTGGGTCAGAAAATTGTTGGAGTGTAGGAAATGATGAGCTGGTGGATTTAGAAAAATATGAAGGAAGATGCCATCCATCTACACAAAAACAGATGACAAGTGAAAATAAGCATAATATGGTCTTACATATATGCATGAGTGTATATGTGTATATGTTTATGGATATCTATGTATATATATATACATATATATTACATGTGTATTTATATATATGTACATATATACATATATACATATATATATATACATATATATATATATATATATATATATGTATAATCATAGCCTTTGGTGGGGTTGGAGAAAGGGGAACAAAAAAATAAAGTAAAAAGTACACAGCAGAGGACAAAAGAAAGCATACTAGGAAGCAAAGAAAAGATGGGCAGTTTTGAAAATAACATGTGATATTTATAATATAGGTTTTCTTGAAGTGGAAATTTATTGCTTTATATTGAATACTCTCATGTTTTGCTGTGTACATGGCAAACTTTTTCCCCTTTCTTGTTTTATATTTAAGTTTAAAATAAATTCAAATATAACAACAAAAAAATAAAGGCAATGAGGAACTATTGAACTTCTCAGTTCTCTGGGCAATTCCCTAAGTCTATTCGTTGTGAAGAATAAGTTCCAACTTATTCTTCAGAGGGGAATGTTCTCATCCAGGACTTTCTTTCTATCAATCACACAACTTGTTCTATCTCTACATCTTTTTTAGGGATCTTTTTTTTTTCCCCTCATGAAATAATTCATACAGGTTCCTTTAGGAAAATCAATATACAGGCAAGTCAGGCCTTCTGAAAACACCTTCTCTAATGATGTGGGTATTAATGCAACATATGGATATTTGGAGGCTGAGCTGTATTTTTTCGTATATTACATTGGGTTTTGATGACAGAGATTCTTTTCTTTAAATACAGTTTTTGCTAAACATGTTAAAACTCCTTTTTAAAAAAACAGAATGCAAAATTCCACAAGATAGTCTGAAGACAGACTTGACTTCACTGCAGCCTTGCCTATGTAAATAGTAATAGAAAGTCAAGAATATGTACCTTTTCCTGCTGCTGCTGCTACTGCTGCTTCTGCTGCTGCCATAGGTTGGTGAGGATACATATCGAACTCATCTAATATAAGCTAGAGGTCAGGGACTGTTTTGTCCCCCAGCATCCCTCACAGTGCCTTTTATTTGATAAATGCTTATTGACTAGTGATTCAGAAATTAGTTGCATGAGAAAGGTATATGTGAGGACCACACTTGGTGTAAAGGATTAGGAAGCAAATTTTGCTTTGATACCAGCAGGTCACATTCTGAAACAATGGAAGAACCAAGAGTGATGTAGGCAGGAATGTGTTGATGAATATTTAACAACTCCAACACCTGTTTTCCCCATATCCCCCCCAAAAAAAATACATCACACTTTTAAATAAAATCTGCATTACTAACACTGTTTCTCTCATTTTCTTAAGTCTAGACAAAAAAAACCCAATAAATCAATGTCTGTTTTGTAGCATTTGCTGATTTCTGAGATGTAAATGCAAATTTGACAATCTCTATTCCCAAGACTGTTAGAACTTGTTCCAACAAATCCCTGGATAGATCAGGTACAGTATCCAATATAAAACTATTGTCACCATTTATTTGCAGAGAGATAGTATCAGTCCTGATTTACACATTGTGTTAAGGGGTGTGAAAATATAATTGGAAAGGGGTATGCTAGAAGCCAGACAGGTTAATCTTCTAAAATACTATGTGATAGCTGATTGTGGGAGGACTGTCCTTACCTAACATGTTGACAATAAGAAGGACTTTAACTGGGCTGCCGAGAAAGAGAGAGAGGGAGAGAGAGAGAGAGAGAGAGAGAAAGTAGAGAGATGATAGAGATGGTATCTATGATTTGATTGATATAGGGAATGTCCAGGTGAAAAACAATTGTTATCTATTAATCTGGGTTAGAAACTTCTCTGCAATTTACAATCACAGTGTTGCCTAAAGCATTAAGTTCATTGCCTTGGTGGGGATCATATATAATGAATGTAATGGCTATTTTAGAGTTTTTATGTTTTCTGCATGAATTCATGCACGTCTTTGAGTCTTTTTAATATTAAGTATTTTATTCAGTGAAGAAAAATCAATAGATGATATTCACGGAACATTTTGAATATCTTTTCTAGGTGGGATCCTTGTGATCCTATGTTGGGGAGACATTAGACATGAATAAACCTAAGCTTTGTTTCAGAAATTTCTGTGGAACTGAAGTCTGCCTTGGAGACCAACCAAAAAGAAACCCTGACATCCACATGCCCTTATTTTGAGGTCAGGCCTCTCAAGTTGTAAACAGATCCATGTGAGGCCAGAGACAGAGCCCTTTCAAATGGAGGTGGAGGGAGAAATGGGACATAGGGTTACATCTAATATTATTTCCACATCTTTAGTGAAGTTTAGTATCCATACTATCACATAGAATTTAAGATGATTCCAAATAACTTCATTGTGAAAAAGAGAATAGTACTGGTAACTAGCAATACGGGACTTAAAGGACTTTGGCTTCTTTGTTTATCTGCAGGCTAACATGGTATTACTATATTTGAGACACTCACAGGATTATAATATTTAGTGCTGGACAAGAACCTGGGATCTTTTGGCTCAAAACCCCCTTATTTTACAGATGAGGTTAAATAATTTGCCGAAGAGGACATGACTAGTAAGTATTGCTTCCTATCTAATGTCTGTCTGTCTATCTATCTATCTATCTATCTATCTATCTATCTATCTATCTATCTATCTATCTAGTGAGTTTTGGGGGGAAAGCTACAAACAGCTTAGCTATGAGATACATATCAAGTTTGATTAACAAGTTATGATTATTTTCAGCGAAAGCAATTCATGAAGACTTTCAGCTAAAGGGTCCTAGATGAGCCTAACATAGGCTAATTGCTGTGGTTGAAAAATCAGTTTTTGTGCAAAGAAGCATACGAGTACTTCTTACCTAATAGTTAATCTTCAATACATAGGAGCTGATCATCTTCTAAAGAAGACAAGCCAGAAACCATCAATTCTAGATGGACTAAAGATAGTATTAGGTATATAATAGGCACTTACTGAATATTTGTGCAATTTAAATTTTACATTTTGCATTTTTCCTTAGCAAAAAGAGTACCTATGCTGATGAAATACACAATAGTATATCCTAAAAGCACTGAAGTAATTTCTTTTGACTGTTCAGTGCAATTAATTTTTTTCCATTAAAAATGCATTTTTCTCCCATCTACCACACCCTAAAATGAATGAAAAATATAACCTTTGTAAAAATATACATAATCAAACAAAATTAATCCTCACACTGACTGTGAGACATACTTACACATACATATGCATACATATGTGTCTTTGTGTGAATGTGTTATTTATGTGTGTATATGTATAAACATACATAACCTGAGTCCATCATCTCTCTTTGAGGAGATGATTATATTTTGTTTCATCATGAGTCCTCTGGAACGATACTTGTTAACGCATTGATCAGAGTTCTTAAGCCCTTCAAAATTGTCTTTACAATGCAGCTGTTATTGTATCAGCTGTGCTTTTGTTTCTGCTTACTTCACTCTACATCAATTTAGAACAGTTTTCCTACATCTCCCTGAAACTTCATCATTTCTCATAGCATAATAGTATTCCATTACATTCCTGTACCATAATTAACTGTGCCCCAATTAATGGACATCCCCTTAGTTCCCAGTTCTTTGCCAAAACAAAAGAACTGCTATAAATATTTTTGTTTTGTACGAATAGGTCCTTTGACTCTTTGATTAGAAGACTGAGTTATTAAATATCTTGCCCATGGTCATACAGCCAGTATTGGTCAGAGATAGGACTTAGACATGAAGCTAGCTCTCTTGTAAAATTTTAGAAATGAAAGAGACTTTAAAAAGTATATAAAAAGTGTCAGACCAAATATGCATTGCAAAGTCCTTCAAAATTGTGAAAGTAGATAAATACCCTCATCCTTTACCATAACTACTTCCCTGGACTACTTTAAATCCAAACATCAGGTTCTGAATCATTTATTCATAGTAATTTTAAAATGAAGACACATGCTTTTTTTACGTAAAGTAGTTCAATATAATAAAATAAATACCATAAATGAGTATTAAAATATAATAATTGAAATTAATATATTTTTAATTATAAAGAATTTTTTCTCTCACTTCCCCCTACCCTATGAAAAAAAAAGAAAGAAGGAATCAAAATGGTGGGGTTCTAGGAAACAGTGCAGCTGAGCTCCCTCTACATAACTCCTCCAAACAGATCCAGATAATGCATCAAACCAAATCCTTATGAGGAAATTCTTAAAAAGTCACAATGAGTCATTTGTCCAGCCCAGCTCAGAAAATGGAAACAGGTATAGTAAGACACATCTGCACACAGTAGGGCCAGGTAGGGTCAAAAGCGCTCTGCAAGCAGAACAATCCAGTGCCGCGGGAGAGTTTGTGCACCAGGGGAAAGATTACATTCTAGACCCACACTGGGGCATCACCAGACCCATCCTAGAGTGCCCCACGACAGGCACCAACTTGCTACTTTATTTACCACTACCCAGTTCTGGGTCACAGAGAGAAGGCAGAGAAAGAAGGTGACCTGTGCTTGGGGAACCAGGAAAAACAATTTATACAATGATGACAATATAGTAATGGTGAACAAATGTGAAAGAATTAGGAATTCATTAGCATAATGACAGATTACAGTTCTAGAGGACTAATGATGAAACATGTGGTTTACCATCTAAATGCCAGTGGAAAGTTTTAGAATGTAGGATAAGACAGAATTTTCTTTGAAAGGCCAATGTAAAAATTTATTTTGATGCACTGTATGTGTTTGTAATGGATTTTGTTTTTCTTTTATTCTCAATTGGAGAGTGAAAGTTATGGTAGGGGGGAAATAAGTCAGACTTTTGCTGATTAAAACAAATAAAATATTTTAAAATAAAAAGGAAAGAAAGAAAAACAAAACTCTTGTGTCATATAAGCATAATCAAGCAGTCCACATTTATTAAGCACTTACTTCATGCCAGGCACTGTTAAGCATGATAAGCAAAACAAATTCCGACATTGACCACTTCCAATAAACTGTTTCTCATTCTGCATATTAGTCTACTACACATGAATTTAAAAAAAAAATCCAGCTTTAGCAGTGGTCTTTGAAGGTAATAATGACCACATTTCAATAGAAATAAATTCATTTATTCATCATCTGTCAGTATTTCCTGACGTGCTATTGAATAGCCCTTGTCAAGGTACTTTTTTTCTGGCTGAAAATGATTCACTTTACACAATATAAGACTTCATTTTAAATTAAAGCTATTAGTTGTTAAAGACTCTGAGACTCCTTTCATCACTTTGTGATTGACAGATAATCAGCCTAAAATATGAAGAAAAAGATGTGAATCCGAAGAATCACTAGGGGTTACAAACTCCGAGTAAAATTAAAATCCCAACAGACTTGAAAACCTTTTTCAGGACCTACAGAAATATAGAAGCTGTTTTAAATTTTAAAAATTTAAAAATTAGTTTTGGCTAAACTAATTAATACAGATTGGATTAGTATAAAGGCACTGGGATTGAGCAGAACACTCATTTGGCCACAAATTTTATATTTACAAAATTCAATAAATTTTACACAAAGATAGAAATTTCATGGTTACTGAGCTCCCTAGTGTTACCTAAGTGACTACTGAATTAGCTAAGTGACCAGCATTTGTCACTAGTAGAGCTGAAGCAAAAGGTATGACTACTGGAGGAAAAAACAACAATTTCAAAGATGCATCCTATTGAAGGTTGCCAGACCAATATATTCTTTTCCAATCATAAGTGTGGATTGGGTATGCTGGCACACCCTGGGACAGGTATCATCCCACAGAGTGCATCCTGTACATCAGACCCATTCTCCATGTACCTATCTTCCCCATAGGGAAGTAATCAACCAATCAATTACTTAATCAAAAGAAAAAAAAACTTGCTGAGCATTGCCCTCAGTGATGGGAATGATACAAGAAAAGGAAGTATAAATACTACATGAATGGGGACAAAAAAATCATTGCTTAAAGTTCATAGCTTTAAAGCTATTAGGGTCTTCAGATACCATCTAGCAGCTAGCCCAATGTCCTCATTTTACAGATGAAGAAATTGAGTCCAAGAGAGGTAAAAGGGCTTGCTTAAGGTCATGTATGTTTTTATCAGTATAGATGAGATTCAAATAAACATTGACTCCAAAGTCAATGCTCTTTCTATTATACCACACTTTCGTGAGTTCAGGGGAGATGGATTTCTTGCCCTAAAATGGCGCAGAATCCACCTGCATAAAGAGGTGGATCTTCAAGGAAGGTATATTTTAATAAGTAGAAAACTAGTTGTATACAGGAGACATTGTAAGAACGAAGATGGGAGAGTCGATGTGAACAATGGCACCAAGAAAAAGACAATAAAATGAAATTTTTGAGCAAGTGTTTTATGTAATTGAAATAAAACATTTATTACACATTTGAGAATAATGATAGAAGTTTCAGTCTAGATGGAATGAGGACATTATAAATATTAACTAATAAGTTACAATTATATGAATTCCTCCCCACTTAAAATATGTACCCTACTCAGAAAAAAAATCACCATTTTTCTACATAAAGTATATCCCATTTCTCCCTTAAAGACCCCAGGATTTTTTTATAATTAATTTTAAGCCATCAGAGAGGTGGGAAATGATGCCTTTCTATTTCTTCTGAGAGTTTAAGATGATCTTGCTACCATTTAAGCTATCCATATTACATTTGGGTCTAGAGACAAACAATCCAATCTACTTATTTTTTCCCTGCAACTTTCTTATGTATCGTATCAATGGCCATTTTTTTTTTAGTGAATGATGCAATCTATAGAACTTCTTTACAACCAAAGCTTAATGGCTTTTGTTTTTCTTTTTAAGTGGGTTGATTCTATTAATAAATCCTTTTGTGTAACTACAGGGAAAAAAAGCTTATGATGCTGATTATTCACAAGAAATGTTAATCTGCACTCTGGCACTAGTCAGTTGGTTATAAAATTTTATTTCAAGGCACAAAATTGGCATAGAGATGAATAGTAAGGCTCACTGAAAGCATTATGAGGTAGAAGGAGGTAAAATAGAAAACATGACTGAATATCTTTAATTTGTAAATGTTCCCTGAGGAAGGCTTCATTATAAAAAGGTCAGTTTGTCAGTTTCCATGATTTCCATTTGGTTTCTAATATAGTCAATATGGACACATCCTAGAGCATCATGTTTCCAGTTTTAAGACTAAACTAGAATTTGGCAAAAAGTGCTTACATTCTAAACTGATGAAAAAAGGCATTTACTCTCATATTCTACTGCAAAAGCTGTCTATTCATAAGCCATGTTTCTCATGGCCTGTGGTAATTTCTTTTTCTTTTTTATTTTGGCATATGAAGACTAAAATTAGTATTTCACGGGAGGTACAGTACAACGTTTTATTTGAATCATAATTTATATTGTCTACAATTAACACTTATCCCTTATACCCACCAGATTTTATTTTTAAATAAATTTTCACAATTTGCAATGCATTTCCAGGAATTTCTAATTTCTCTGAAATGTCTGCTGGATGCTTACTAATTTGAAAAAGGTAACAGATTTGACTTGAGCTGCTAAAAAGAAATGGAATGACATCTTTTCTGTATTCTACCATGGTTTCTTCATGAAAACAGACAAAAATTTTCTTAAAAACTATTAACCAGATCTTTCTTTGCAGATCCATAGTTCTCATATGGTAATCCAAACTTTATTCATTACTAATAATATGTTTCAATGGAATTATTTATATAACTAGCAATATCCACAAGGCACGTACAAAAATAAATAAATACATAAATGAACACGATATCTATATCTATATCTATCTATCTATCTATCTATCTATCTATCTATCTATATATATAGAGAGAGAGAGAGAGAGAAAAGAACGAGAGAAGGAATGAAGTAAGGAAAGAAAAGAGAAAGAGAGAGTAAGTGAAACTTAATAAACAAGGGAATGCCTAGCACAGAGTAGGCCTTTAATAAATGTTTATTGAGTGAGTGAGTGAGTGCTATTTCCTGGAGGAAGTAGGTAAGGAAAGGCTTCTTATAGGAGGCAGGTTGAATTCTTTCACAGTGCAACCTAGTAGTTAAAAATACTAATACAATAACTTCAAAGATGGAAGGGATGGAGGTTGGACAGAGGCGGAGGAAGACATTTCCTGGGACTAGAACTCAAAGCCGTACACTATTAAAAAGAGAAATAGAGAAAGTAGCTGCTACTAGGGGGAAAAAAAGACCAAAGCCTAAAACTAGTACTAGAGGTAAACGCACAAGGTCTTTTCCATCAACTCCTTTTATTCTCGTAAAGATATTACTGTCAACCTCTGACCAGCAACAATACCCTTGTGGACAGCTAACAACAATTTGATTCCATTAATAATTAATAATAATAACAATAGTAACAACTACAATCTACATAACACTTTAATGTTTGCAAAGTACTTTACAAATATTATTTCCCTTTGTCTTCACAACAACTCTAGGAAATAGGTGATATTTTACTTTAGAGACAAAGAAACTGAAGCAGACTGTGGTTAAGTGACTTGACCAAGGTCACACAGGTAGCATTTGAGGACAAATCTGAGCTCAAGTCTTCCTAACACCAGGCCCAGTACTCCATCAATAGCACCCATAATCTAACTTCCTCTAAGTTCCTTCTCTCATTCTTTCCTTGGCAGAAATATTTTTGAATTCTATTCCCAATAGACTCCACCTAAGTTCAAGGGTTACAATAATTCCCTGCTCAACAAATCCTAATAGAAATAGAACATAAAAAAGTCTAGCTTTTCCCCAGTGGCTTCAATTTAGCTTTTAAATTAGTGGTTTAAATTAAAGGGGAAGTTTTCTCTTCTCCACAGCTCTATACAGTGTGGAACATTGCATCATAAAGAACAGGAAAGTGATAGAGTATCATTTGTACTGAAGTGGTTCTGTTCATAATTAAATTCAATCTGCCAATGACATCAATTAAAGATTTTTTCTTTCAATAAAATTTCATTAATTACCAATATTTTATAAGGCAAGTAAACAATTATTAAGGCCCTACTATACATCAGGTACCACGCTAAGCACTGATGATACAAACAAAGGATGTGATAGGATCAATATTTTCCTAAGATAGCTTTCTTAACAGCCCTACCTTCTGTAATGCAGCTTCCTGTTCTGGGGCACAAAAGTCCCATCCGCATGTTTTTGAAGCCTCTCAGACTTGCTGGGTACCTGAGATCATGTGAGTCTCCCTATCCTGTTGACTTACTGACCATATGCTTTTCAAGATGGAGATGAGAGGGGCTGTGTCCAGAGAAGGCAGGTGCCACTGTATCTTTGTTATATATTCCTGCTGTGTTAGGGAAAGGTTAGCCTCCTCCTTTGTTAAATGTTCAATGATTTGCAAATTCCTGATTTCATCCCAACATCAAACTTGAAAAGGGTATTGGTGATAGAGATGTGCTTCCAAAAAAAAGTCCAAAAAGTCCCTGCTTTTTCAGGGCTTACAGTCGTATGAAAGTGACAAGATGTAAACAACTATGTAAGAAGATAATATATACATATATATGTATATATGGCATGCCATATTTCACTTCATAATCATAGTCACTGCACAATCTCCATTTTTTTCAGTCCAAAAATTGGTTTATAATCTTTCATAATGTAATTGTCGTATGGCATAATCCTGTTTATCACACAGCTTAAAAGGTAAAAGGCATGGCATATGAATACACACATTTATTTCTAGTGCATTGGACATTGTCCATATTCAATTTTAATGTATATTTACAAGTATTCTGTGCATCCTAATCTTGCACCAAAGACAGTTTAGTAATAAGTGATTTTTAAATAATACTGCCACAATTAAAAAACTTCATATAATGCTTATACCTTTTTCAAAAATTTTTGGTATAAAATTTATAATGATTTTGCAGTGGAATACATTAAATTGGAGATAACTAACAAGGAAAGGCACTAATTTAAGGGAGATAAGAAAAAGGCATCTTGCAGACATTTACCTGAGGTCTGAAAGGCACCAGGAAAGCCAGGAGGCAGAAGTAAGGATGGAAAGAAATCCAGTAATTGGGGGCAGGCAATGAAAGTTTAAGAAGTCAATAAATGGAGCAATTTGAGGAACTGTAAGGAAGCAAATATCACTGCATTTTAGAGTATATGATATATCAGAATAAGATTGGAAGGGGCTAGGCTACAATGGGCTTTAAAAATCAAATGAGGAATTGTTTATTTCATCCTAGAGGTAATAGGGAGCCACTGGAATTTATTGAATAGAAGAGCAATGTAGTGATATTTGAGCTTTGAGATCACTTTGATATATGAGTGGAAGATGAACAGGAGAGGGGTGAAATTTGAAGCAAGGACACCAACAAGAAAGATTTGCAATAGTTCAGGCATGTTTTACAAATATGAAAGATTAAGTAGCAACTCATTATAATTTTAATATCTCATTAAGTATGCATAGTTTCCTGATCAAGGAACCAAACATTCAAAGGATTTTATCCTCTAATGAAGATAAAAGAAAGACCAATATGCTAATGGTACTTCAAAAGATCGATAGTTTCATCATTGTGTTAACTCCACTGACTCAGATCATCACCCTTTACAGAATTTAGTGAGTGATATTTCATGAGTTATTGAAGCCAAAAAATAAAAATTCCTTAATTGGAAAAAAAAAAACCTTCTCACAATAAACATCCCCAAGCTTATCAAGACTGGTCCACAAAAAACAGATTCATGTTTTCATATGAACCATGGCTAAGGCTACACTCAAAGACGTATTTTGATAAGATTTGCCATAACTTTAATGAAGCTGGCCCAGCCTTTGCGAACTCAGCTACGGTCAATTCTCTACCAAAAAGGTCTGTACTGGAAACATTATCATTATCATTATTATTATGTATTTTAAGGAATTATAATTAAAAGTTATCTTCACACCACTTGGGCTTAATAAATCAGCGCATCATCTTTCCTTAAAGTTGCTATCATTCAAGTTTATTCTCTGGCCTTCATTTCCTCATCTGCAAAATGAGGGGGTTGTACAAGATAATATCTAAGGTGCCTTTCAGCACTAAATCCTAAGATAATACTAATGCAATTGGCTAGATTTCTGAGAAGTTCTTACACTAAATTGCAAATTAGTGTAATGGAATGATAGCATGTTGAAATGGATTACAGTTATCACAACTGTTGTGTAGCCTAGGGCTAGAGAAGGAATTTCCAAATACTCAGGGTGGCATTTGTAATTTGTATCTTTAGGGAAATGGATTGCATTTATTTTCAGAGAGAGGGAATCTTTTTATTTTTTAATGTTCTGATAATTCACCCAAAAACAAACAACAGCAAACCTTTCGAAGGGATGCATTTGATCACATAGCTGAGAAATAATTGACAAATTGTAGTAGTTATCTAAATTACTGTAATATTCTTCAATATCAATACTAAAAAAAAAAAGAAAGAAAAAGAAAAAAAAACCCACATTGGATCGTTAGAGCAAGCAGATAATAGGCTGTGACCATGAAATTATGTGATTATAGATTTAGAAATGGAAGGACCTTGGAGATCAACCATCCAATCCCCTCATTTTACAGGTGGGCAAACCAAAGCCTAGGTGCTAAGTAGTTTGTCCAAATCATACTGAAAATAAGTGGTAGAGCCAGGATTTGAAATCAGACTTTTGACAAAAATCCAACCCCCTTTTTATTGTACTGCATGTATCAATGATTTTTAAATCTAATTAAAGTATGAACCCTGAAAAATTAAGCATTTGAAAAAAGACACATTTTTCACAATTTCCATAAAATTCAAGCTTTTCTAGTACAGGGACTGTTCTGCCTTTTTTGAAATATCCTTAATATCTAGCACATAAAATGTTAGAGGTAGAAATCACCTTAGAAAACAAGAGTTGAACTCCTTGTTTTCATATATGAATAACATGAAGCCAAAAAAGATAATTTGCCCAATACTAGGATATCTGGCATTAAGGACCCAAGTCTCCTGATTTCCTACCCAAACTGCTTCTACAATACCATTCTATAGCATTCTATACATATATATGTGTATATATTTATACATATATCTGCATATCAACATATATATATATATATAAATCTACAATACACATATGTAGATATGTATATCTATATATATATACATATATATAATTGTCTCAAAATAGAAGCCACACACACTGTAAGA
The DNA here is from genome assembly GCF_003287225.1 of Phascolarctos cinereus. Lineage (NCBI taxonomy): Eukaryota > Metazoa > Chordata > Mammalia > Diprotodontia > Phascolarctidae > Phascolarctos > Phascolarctos cinereus. Next base: position 154,190,411 of record NW_027555514.1, on the reverse strand, counting down.
TAAGATTACTTTTTATTATGTATTTCTTTAACTAAACTGATATGATTCATTATAACAGACATTTTCAATTAATAAGCAGATAGAGTAGAAATCATGGGTCATTTATGTGTGTAGTCACACACACATATATATACACATATACACATACACATACACATACACATACACATACACATGCACATACACATGCACAGACACATACGTATTACCCAGTGGGGCCTATTAAATCTCCTGAGGAATAAGTTTTATGTTGTCTTGGCAGATTCTAGTGAGAAATAATGAGTAGGCTTTGTGAAAGAACTATTGTACTCTATCTGTCAAGGGAGAAACTATAATTCCAAAACACTAATTAGAATGAAATCATAATATACAAAGATTGTGAATCCAAACTGATGTAGTCTGTAGGGACTGGAGTCTGTTCCTAATCTAGGTTTGACATAATTTTTTGCTGCAGTTGCTATACAACTAAGAACATCCTTTTTGAACAAAAAGTTCACGTATTCAGCTCTAAATACAGTAGCAATCTCTAACAGAAGTGGAATTTTGCCTGTGGCAGCAATAATTAATTAGCTTTTCCAAGAATCCTGAATTAATATGATACAAAGGGCATTTTCAAGAATTTTAGAAAATGTTCATTCAACTAACTTTAACATAAATATGTACTTACACAGCTCAAAATCTACCTTTTGAAATATTTCCTCTAGCAAATGAAGAAAATGGACCTAGTATTTAACTTTCAAGGAGAAAAAAACATGCTTTAAATGAAATTGAACCACCTTCAAGGCTAAGAGCTCTGAAGGTTTAAAGCCTTTTGGATGTGGTTTTCTCCTATAAAGTCAAAAGCAGGAGATAACCTAAAACTGCCGAATGCTGTTTGGTAGCCACAATTTTTTTATTCATTTTCCTCAAACATTCACTAAAATCCCAACAATATACAAAATCTGGCAATTCCTAACAATCTGCAAAGGCTTCTATAAGTATGGTCTGTGAAAGGATAATATGTCTGTCATCTGAGGAACAGCTACCTAAGTTATTTTTGCTACAAGGTAGTAGTTGTTTTTGTTTTGTTTTGTTTTTTAGTTGGAGGGGGGTGGCCCAGGATCTTTCAAAGGCCATCAAAGTCCTGTGATTCATAGACTGCTCACACTGACATCACCACAAGATCTTGAAGTTTCTTCCTCAAAGAAACATTTAAATATTATGTTGGTGTTCAGTCCTTTTTCAGTTCTGTTTGACTCTGTGATCCCATTTTTGTTTTGTTTTGTTTTGTTTTGTTTTGTTTTTGGAAAAGATACTGGAGTGGTTTGTCACTTCCTTCTTCAGCTCATTTTACAGATGAGAAAACTGAGGCAAAAAGGGATAAGTGACTCACCCAAGGTTACATAGTAAGTGTCTAAGGCTGGATTTGAACTTTGAAAGATTGGTCTTTCTGACTCCAGGCCAGGCACTCTATCTACAACACCACCTAGCTGCCCCTGTATGAGTGTGTGTGCAGTCACACATTAAATACATGCACACACACATACATCCATACATATGCATACATATATATACCCCATATCATATGTAACCTGTGGCCTATTACCCTAAGCTTTTGGTTAACATGGATTACAGTTAAAATTATAATGATCACTTTAAAATCACACCTCTTTGGTTGATTTTGTCTCCTTGGAGGTATACCTGGGAACTTTATAATTTAGCTTATGTCTAGGTCTCCACAGATGTGGGCAAAAGGATACCAGCTCCCTTGCAAAAACCCAATGATATTGGATATATATTTTACTTCACCACACAGAAAATGTAAAACGTCACAAAAACTACAGTAGGACCTTTAAATTCATAGCACTGCTGTTTGGACTTCCTAAAAAGATGAATGAATTTGAGATCATCATACAGCCAACCTCTTGTCTTCCACTGAGTTCTACTTCTTACCCCAGGAATCTCCAGCCTTATAGTACTACCCTAAATATTTGAACTCCCCTTGGATGTCTGTTAATGTTCTCGCTAATTTGATTACTTTCCATGCTTAATTTTACACCTATTTTTGTTTATATCTACAGAGGCTCATTCCAATTGTGGAAGATTGACTTTAGTAATGCTTGGTTCAGTTCTCCTTTGACAGAGTCCAAATCTTTAGGGTAGTACTATAAATTAAAAGGCCTCTTTAGGTCCATGGGATGGAGATGGAACTCCTGACTTCAGGCTGCCTCTCATGACTAGAATTCTCTACTTCATCATTTCAGGCTCCTGGCTTCCCTGGCCTTCGTGAAGTCTCTGCCAAAATACTATATTCTATAGGAAGTCTTTCTCAATTCCCTTTAATTCTAATGTCTTCCCTCTGTTGATTATTTCCAATTTATCCTCTATACAGTTTATTTGTATGTTGTTATTTGCATGATTTCTTTCACATTAGTCTATGGGCTCATTGAAATCAGGGACTATCTTTTGCCTTACATTATACCCACTGTGCTTAGTACTGTGTCTGACACATAGTAGGAGTTTAATAAATGTTTATTGACAAGCTGATTTGGAGTGTTAAATTTCTGTCATGCCCAAGTTTGTTTCCCTTCATTGGTGTATCCAAACTAGGCATTTGTTTAAGAACTAATTTAGGAAATTCAGTAAATTATCATAGTATTTTAAAACACATAGGCTATTTACAAAATTCAGGTGAAATATTAAGGTAATTAATTCAATTTTATACTTCTCACCTAGATTTTCTTTATTGTATTATAAAAAGTCATCCTTGGACAGTTATTAAGCCGGCAATGGTGGAACAAGGGCTCAGCAATATTTTGTCTTTTTAATGAAGTGCTTTTTGGGGAGATGTTGGCCTGGATGCTTAAGGCAACCATTACTGAATTTACAAATGTATTGCTGTGGTAAAACTCAAAAAGTAGCAAAGGCCAAACTCATCATGTAGCCATCGAGGCTAGACTAATCCCAAAATGTAGCCGAGTTGACAAATGAATTATACTCTCGCTAGGACATAATTTAACTAGTATTTATTCTAATACTTAGGTCTTCTAAGTCCAGCACAAGATATCATGCTGCTGCCTCACACAGGCAAGAACATACTTTTGTGAGAACACACAGACTTTACATATTTGCAAGGTAACTTAACCAGAGATCAAATTTTGGTATAGGGATTCTATTTGTCAACAAATATTTAAGTTTTGTGCCCAGTATTATGTATTTTGACAGACTGTTAGAGGCAGTGTGGTAGAATAAAAAGGTTAAGATAAACGTATGCTACTGGGTATTTGCACAATAACTTGCTAAATAAAGCAGAGAGCATGGTTTTCTGTGAAAAGTGAGCTGAGCTGCCTTTTTACTTTGAAATGAAGATAACATCAGTGTATTAAATAACATAGATATGATTTGTAATCACACAATTTTTCAAGAATATACATATATACATACACACACACACACACACACACATATATATATATGACAAAGGCATAGGGATATAAATTAAAATAATGCATTAACTGTACCTATAAACATCAGTGATGTAGATAGGTAATCACCGGTCACCTGTTGAATAAACTTCTAAATATAAGAAAAGAAGACAAAAACTAGCTGCTACTCTGCCAGAATCATCTTTTTTCTTTTTTTCAAACTTAATTTATCAAAACACATTCCTCAGCTGAGGGGGCAATCACTGGAAGAAAATTGTCAAAAGAATTGTATGAATATTTAGATAGTTTATTGTCTTTCTAGAGAACAAGTCTGTGCCTCATGGGCCTTATTAATGCCAACCGGGACTTCACAATTCAAGAGGAGAATCTTGGGTTGCTTTTATCCTCACAAAATTTCAATGCTATGGGAGCTTCAGGAAAGGAATTCCCAGAATCCTCCTCAGTTCTGGGAAACGATAGGCATACCTCAAATTCTCCTTGGATTTCCCCTCAGACTCATTTAGAAAGGTCTCTAATTATTGTATTATAGGTGAGGTTTACTAAGCTATTTGAGGGTCACAGTTAATTGAACTCGCTTTAATTCCTATTATCATCAACCTACTCTAGTTTCCACCCTACAGAAAAGAAAAAAGAAAATGACACCTTTTCAACTCCATTGCATCTTTTACTTCCCAACTATTATACCTTTGCAAATTTACAGTTCAATTAATCAAATCCACATATGCAGTTGTATTTTTACAAAATTTGTCAAATTTCCTTTGAAGGCAACAATAGTTGTATATCCCTTGTTAGTTTCTTGTGTTCAAAAAAGTTACTGATTTTTTCTACTCCTTTTCCAGCTTAAACATATTTTGACAGTATTTTTCCTCTCTTCCACTTGCACAAAAAAGATAGAGCTGTCAAAAGGTACCACATCTGAGACATTGTAAGATCACACTGAGTTATTCTCCTTTTTCAAGAATTCAGAAAACTGTACTTTTGGATATTTAAAACTTTCTGCGTGTGTATGCATGTGTGTGTGTGTGTGTGTGTGTGTGTGTGTGTGTGTGTGTGTGTGTGTGTTTGGAAGTGGGAGGATGCCCTGATCAGTCTTTGTTTATTTCCACTGTTTAAGTGATCCACTTACTTAGAATGACAACTTTAATTGCTATCACATCTTTATTATTTAATTGTTTTTTTCCTAGTTCACAACTCAAGTTTCAAATCTGCTTTGCCATACAACACATTTGACTTCCTAGATTTCTGTAATAACAATATAAAAATTAAGGTTAGCATTGAATCTATGAAGCTAAAATAGTAAAAAGCTTAATGCAAATATACTTTTGATAAATATATGTGTTATGTGACCAGAGTGTGATGGTAAATCTTTAAAGTAATTGTACTTAATGACACACTTTTAAGTTTAATCTGCACTATTAACATTTTCTCTATCGTTCTCTTATGGTTAAAAAATTAACAAAACAATAAATCAAATCCTGATTTCTGGCTTACTGCTTCCTAGGTGTAAAGGCTCATATTAAAATTTTAACAGTTATTTCTAAGGAGCCAGTTCTCACTGACTTTAACACACCTCTATGTGTGTTCCTAGCGTAGCACCCAGAAACAACTACGGGCTAAAATCCCAGGGCTGAGAACTCGTACCAGTTTTATCTGGCCATTTTTATTTGCTGGGGATCTGATCTAGGATCACCTGACTTCTAAATATATAAAGTTGGCTCTCCATTCCTGCATTTATTGGCTAGTCATTCTTACCCCATCATCCTGGAGGCAGTTGTAAATGGGCCTTGAAATCTAAGAGGTTTCTTAGAAAGGGGGTGGGGAGAATAAAAATTGGTATCCAATGTACAAATACAAATCAGTTATAGAAAAGGTAGCTTATTCTCTCACAGAAAATATAATGATAAGAATAAAAGAATCATAGCATGGATTACACACAATTAGAACCAAATTTAGTACCTTACTTATACCTATTGTTGCAACCTGATAAATGTTAGATAAGCTTCTTCAGTGTAAAACATGATTAGGCAGTTCTGCTAATTAGTCTCCTTTCTAGATGCCTCTCTCCTGGTAGTGATTAAGACTTCCAGCGTCAATGCTTCCCTCTGCCATCAGCCACTCCTGCCCTGGAGGATACTACTGCTACCATCCTGTTTTTCAGTCTTCACAATGCTGATGCTAAAAGAAGGAAATACACAAGAGAAGTAAAGTCAGTCATTTAGGTACTCTGGCACCAGCTGGGCTGACTGAGTTGACACTGCAAAGGAAGTGTAACACTTCTCCCCACTTCAGCAGCCCATTATGTCAGAGTATCGAAGAGCTGTCCTTTTTCACCCCTTAAAAAAAATCATATCCTGTCATTTCAAGGGCTAAATCTATCCCGAAGCTTTCTTGTATACTAGATGTAGCACCAAGGGTCATCAGCAATTCTTGCTCAACAGAATCTGAAGAGATGAGTCATAAATAGCTGGAAGATAACCCCTAAAGTTCACTCATGGTCAACTGGAATAGTGGCTTTATAATACAAGATAATACAGTTCGATATATGTCAGTTTTGTGGCCACCACCTCCCGTAGTAATCCCTACTTATACCCCTAGCTCCAACCCAGGGGATATTTAACATTCAGAGTGTTTAAGATACAGATTGGTCTATGGCTTCTCAAGACAGAGTTCCAGGGACTTCCAAGCTGCTGACCTTGACAGTTCAGGTCTGTGTGCTGCTGCTCCATTCTAGTCACTATGGAACCTTGGGCTTCTAAGGTCTCCATCCTTGGATTTTCTCACCACTGTGGGGCTTTCTGATCTCCCTGGGGTTTTCTCATGGTAGCCCCAAACTCTTTTTTCTCCAGGAATACAACCTTGCAAGCTACATTTGACTCTAGCCAGTCTCTTGTTGTATTAGCTTGCTTCCATATGATTTGCTGGCAGCCTTGTTTCCTCTTCCTTCAGACTTTTGGCTGACTCTGTAGGCAGATCTGGAGTACAATAAGTCAGTTACTGTAGTTTCTCATTGGCATTATCGATTAATATTTGGTCTGATTCAAATGTCATGTTTTTGTTGGAGTCTCGGATCCAGGTGGTCAGCATTCCATTTGGTATGAAGGCTTTAGTCATTCCTTCAGAAACACATCATTCTCCAAAAAAACTCCTGCCATTTAAAACTAACGCATTTTAAATTTAATATATTTTGACATTTGTAATTTTTAACCGTAGAATAATCTTCAGATTTTGACCTATATTAATGATAAACTGGTTTTTCTTACTTAAATATTCAAATCATACTTTGAATTTATTTTTAAGGAAATGATATCATTGAAGTAAAGTAAAAATGGAAAAAAGTGAGAGAGGAAGTAGATTATGAATCCTAATGCTAGTTTCTACCATCACATAAGGAGGTGGAAAGAAGAAGACAGATAAATCAAGACAAACATATAAATTGAGATAAGCTTATAAATGAAATAAAGTACTTCTCTTGGCTTTACCCAAAGTAGATCCTTGCTCATTTAGCTCAGTTTTACAACATGTGCTAAAATTAATATTTTATTTTTAAAAATTCAATGGTAGTCTATACTTTTGGGTTCCTGGGAAGAGTGAATGTAGTTTAAATATTTGTCTATTATTCAGGAATCACCTTAAATATTTGAGTTTATAGTTAAGAACTCCCAGTACTAATTCTGTTTGCATTATAGGATGATTTTTGTTCTGTATGAAGCTTAGATAATCAATGGCTAAAAGATTATGAGGTTTTATATATATATATATATATATATATATATATATATATATATATATGTAATATGTGTATGTGTGTATGCATATACACACTTTATATATATATATTATATATATATATGTATGTAATGTGTGTATGTGTGTACGCATATACACAAAGGCATGTGTAAATATATAGAGATATATTCATAGATAAATTTCTCCTTAAAGAAAATATATACTCAGTTCTGATTATAGCATATTCCACCCAGGGAAACATTTTAAGACTCATCTCTTTTTTCTCAGTTACTTTTTCCCTTAAACTGTTTTTTTAAGTATTTTTTCTTTAAATGTCAAGACAAAAAAAATTCACTGAATAAAAGTTTCTCTTGTTCATTTCATGACTAAGGCTTACCACTTATGACCCCACTATGAATTGGGCATTCCCTGTAAATCACAATGAAGAACCCATGTCAGTTCTCTGTGATCTTCCCCTTTGGCAGAGGAAACCAGAATAGATGTCTGGATTATAAATTGTATGGGTTTCCTCCCAGGCAGGATGATATGTGTCATTCTCCAAAAACAGCAAGGCTCACTTTACTTAAATCTGTATTACTCATATTCCAGTCTAAAAGTAGTCAAAATATTTGATTCTTCTGTGTTGATACTGCCCTTTGGAATACTCATTCAGGACGGCCGACTAACCAAACAAAAGTTTGCTTTAGAGGTTTGGCTACAGAGCACAATATAAATAGTCCAAACATAATAAGAGTAAAGAAACTAAAAATGGCATGTTTTATGTGTCATAGGATATATCTTTCCTTTGTGAGGGAAGACCTTATTGCTAATTTTCTTGAAACAAGATGGAATGTCCCAGCATCTCTCCCATATTCATGAGTTTGCCTTAAAAATTTGATTCAAAGACATATTCTGGGCTTTTTGCCACAGATGCCCAAATTGCTAAATATGGTACAAATGCTACTCAATCCTTGTCATGCAACTCAGAAAATTAGATAAACCAAATTTTTTTCATCTGTTTTGGGGTATACATGATCACTGACATGACTTTAAACTTAAATATTTCTAAACGTATCTTAGAAATTTTTCACAACTCAATTGTTTTTTGTTTTGTTTTTAGTTTCTTAAATGAAAAAGTATGGTGTATTGGAAAGAGCTTTGGACTGGGAACCAGAAGACTTGAGTTCAGATAGGTGGTGTGATCTTAAATATATGTTTTTTTCTGGGTGTCAGTTTTTTCATCAATAAAATTAGGGGGAACTCTGAGAAAATATCCAAGGTGTCTTCCAGCTTCTATACAACATGGAAAACACATTTTTGCTTCAATTTAAACTGTTTAGGAGGATATATATGTGTATATATGTGTATATATATATATATATATATACATGTGTGTGTGTGTGTGTGCGCGCATGTGTGTGTGTGTGTGTGTGTATGTGTGTATCTATATATTTCTCTATCTATCTATCAAACCAAGGAACCTTCTATCCCTAATTAGAGCACAGATTTAGTAATATATATTCATCCCTTCACTTAAGGCAAAGTTTTTTGTTGTTGAGTTGTTTCAGTCACATCTAACTCTTCATAACCACATTTTGAGGTTTGCTTGGCATATATTAGAGTGGTTAGCCATTTTCTTTTCCAGACTATTTTATAGATAAGGAAACTGAGGAAAACAGGATTAAGTGACTTTCCCTCCAGATCACACAACTTGTAAGTATCTAAGGCTGGATTTGAATTCATGAAGATTAGTCTTCTTGATTCCAAGCCCAGTGTTCTATCCACTGTACTACCTAGGTGCCCTCATGGCAAAGTTACTGTTTTATTTTTCTTCTCTGAGGGAAAAATCCCCTTGTATCAAAGGATGTTTCCTTTTGCAAATAGTCAATTTGCCTGATGGGTGTTAGTGGTGGTAATCGCTTTTCTCTGACTGATCTGCCCCAACCCTATGAAAATTGGGAAAATTAATTTCTAATACTGTCCATAGTGTGGCTGCTCTGACTTACTCTGTCTCCATCCAGCTGAAAGCTGAGATCGTTCTTCAAAATGTGGCCATTATCTCCCCAAATATAAACACTCAAGATCCCAAAGCATCAAACATTGAACAGGTTTTATAATAGATAATAAAAGACACAGAAAGAACACATACCTAAGCATAAGACATTCCTCTAGTGGGCTTCTTACATGGTACAGTGTAAAAACCACTCACTCTAGAGTCAAAATATCTGTGTTTCAAATTTCACCCTGATACTGATCATTCGAGTGACTGACCAAGATGCTCCAACTTTTGGATCCTCAGTATTCTCAACTATAAAATGTGAGGGTTGAACCACATGGTCATTGAGATACCATCCAATCTACATCTTTGATCCTATGAGCCCTTTCCCAACTCTCACAATATATGTAATGCTATTTTGGGTGTTCCCCGCAAATGGAGAAAGATCATGGGAATTTCTAGTGAAGAGATCCCCTTCCTCTTATCAGGCCAGCCCTATTCAATTCATGTGATTTGCAATCCTACCAAATCTAGAGCCCTGAAGATGAGCGAAGTCCAGACTTGTTCTTCCGTATTAGTGTCCTGAGCCACAAATGATCCTTGACTAGCCCTTCTTTTGACAACTACTTGAATGTTTCACTATTTTGGCTTCAATTGTACAAGGCTCCCTTGAAATATAACAAAATGTTCATGTTACAGCTTCTTCAAAATGAAATGTTTAGGACCAAAGATGTCTGTGGGCTAGTTGAAACTTCAAGCTTTTTCAAACAGTCCCAAGGATTCCATATGAGGAAAATTTAAGATTTGCTATTCTTTGTCTAACAATCTAGCTACGTGGTACAGGGAACAGAGTTCTGGGGCTGTAGCCAGGCAGACTTGAATTCAAATCCAGCTTCCCACACTTACCAGCTGTGTGACTCTGGGTAAATAATTCAGTCTCTGCTTCAGTTTCCTCAATTGTGGAATGGGGATGAGAATTGTACCTGCCTCCCATGATTGTTGTAAGAATCAAATGAGATGTTTCTAAAGTGCTTAGCACAATGCTTGGTACTTAATAAATTCTTCCTCCTTTCCTTCCTTCCTCTTCTCGTAAAGCACTCAAGTGGTTTTGTTATCCTACTCTATTCACACACACAACCAATATTCTCCCCTTTCCACTAGTAATCAAATTAGGGCAAACTGTCCCCATTATTATTTTACTTTCCTCCAAGTATCAGGAGATATGCCTTTCTCTATGTCAGTATCTCCCATTAAGTTTCTTGGGGATTTGGAATAATGTTTGTATCCCTTTACCTTTTCTTCTTCCTACCTTCCACTGGAGCAGCTGAGGCTAGAGTTTACAAATTATATAGGCTTTCCCAAACCTCAAGACAGTGCTGGAAATAACAGTGGGAGGGGCAAAACAGGCTTCTTCTCATCCAGAATCTTGGGGCACACAAACAAGGGAGAGGTAGGGAGAAGAAAAACATTGGCATAATTGAGAAGAATTGAGTGCCTGCTGAAACAATATCGTCTTTAGAGCATTTCTTAAATTAGTGGGTTCATGTGTGAAAATTCATTACTAAATTACTAAAATTGCTAGAACTGAAAATATAAAAATAATCCAAGTTTTGCATAAATAAAACAACTCAGAACTTCTTTCCTTGCTTGTTTCTTCTCTTCATTCTTACCTTCCTTCTTTCTTTCCCCAAATCAATTATGCTCCTCAGTAACTAAGGAGAAAAAAGTTTTCTAAAACATCACTCTTTAATTATAAAGGCAGAGATTGAACTGTGCTTAAGAATATGCAAAAATAGAATACTCTGTAGACAAGAGATCATTATCTCAAGTTAACAACTCATTTGTTTTAAACAAGAATTACCAGGAAGAAGAAACTATTAATTGTATAGCAGTAGACATTTTCTTCAAGCAAGATCAGACAGAATAGGATTTCTAAAACTCATCTTTTCAAACTATGCTCAGACAACCAGGCACCATTTTTTTTATTTGGCAAATTTGTCAAGCATTTTTTCCCCTCTTTTCTTTTTCCCCTGGGGGGAAAAAAAAACAAGTCAAAAATTATTAGTAAACTTAAAGACTTTTTTTTAATGTCATGAGAAAATGATAGTAGTATCTTTACCTTGGAGGGTAAATTTTGACACCACAATTGAATATATATATATATATATATATATATATATATATATATATATATATTATATATATATATATATATTATATATATATATAAACATAATTACCTATATTGTTTACCAAAGTAGTTTCCTTTTTGGAATGGCAAGAGAAGATCTTAGATCTCATCTTCCCAAAATCAGATTTCTTAAACCAAATAGTTTTATAAAAATATCATCTATTCCAGCAGTTTCTAAAGTGGAATACAAAGTGTTCCCTTGGGATATAAGAAAAAAAAATCTCCTATATTTTTTTCTTATCAAAAGAAGAAATGAATTGACCAATATTAGCAGCACCATCAGATGATCGCATTTTTATATACAAGAGATATCCTGAGGGAAGAGTGGAAGTTCCACAAGGAAGAAGGGTGGGCAATGGCTCTACCAAAGATTTAGAAATTAACGTGGTGCCCATCAACTGGGGAACAGCTGAACAACTGTGGCACATACATTTAATGGAATACTGTTGAGCCATAGGAAATAATGAAGGGGATAATTAAAGACAAATTTGAGAAGACTTGTTTGAATTGATGCAGAGTGAAGTGAGCAAAGCCAGAACAATTTATGTACTAATAATATTGTAAAGACAAATAAGTTTGAAGACTTAAGAATGCTAATTAATTTGATAATCCATCATGATTCCAGGAGACCAGTGATGAAGCAGACAATTCACTTCCTGGTAGAGAGATGCTGAGCTCAGGAAGCATACTGAAACATACATTAATGGGCACAGCCAACATGTGCATTTGCTTTGCTTACTTATGCATAGTTAGTGCTATGGTTTTGATTTTCTTACTTTTTTTCTTTCTTTCTTAAATGGATGAGTAGTAGAGAAATAGAGCCTAGGCATATGTTTCCTCCCCTCAAAAATGATGAGGAAAGAACTGAAGGGAGTCACAGATAAGGAAGACAAATTTGAAAGCTATACATTGAATTTATGTGTACTTTAAAAGAAAGCAAGTCTTACATTTCAGAGCATTGTAGTTTCATATACAATCCTCTCCTTTTTCATAATGTATATGGGGATGGTGATCTTATTTGATGTTTGACAACTTTAGAGCAAAAAAAAGTGGAAAAAAAAGAATAGCCCTCTTTTTGAACCTCATTTTCCTCATCTACAAAATGAAATTGTTATAATAATCAAATGAGGTAAGGCAATTTGAAAAATGCATTGAAATCTATAGAATTTTATATGTGTAAATTATTAATATACCTCTTTAATTCTGAAGCTTCCAATTAAATTCAATCACCTAGAATCAGAATTTTAAAAATTTGAGCTCCCTATAGGGATCATGTATAGATTATATGATTCTAGTAAGGCCACAAAACAAGTATATGACAAAGCCAGATTTTAAAACCCGGTCATTCCCTCACTATTAAGCATTTATTGAATATTTATTATATGCAAAGCACTGTGCTAGGTGGTATGTGGGACACATAGAAAAATATATAGAGGAGTAAGACTTGCTCTCTGCCCTTATGGAACTTACAATCTAGTAGAGTAAGTAAGACATATGCACAAATATACAATATGGTGAAAGGTTAAATAGTAGCAAGATTCAAAATAGTTTGTTGATTCATAGGAAAGAGGAGATCTTTCCATTTGAAGGGATCAAGGGAGACTTTCATACAGGAACTGCTATCTGAACTGGGCCTTTAAGAGTCTGAAGAATTGAACATATAGTTAGTAATAGAGGGAAGACTCTTCTGGGCAAAGAGAACTAGGCGCCAGAAGTAAGTTCACTGAACAAGGGAGTCTAGGGAATCTTTATCTGACATTCTTTCCACGATACCATACTTGAGAAAGCAACCAAGGAAGCTAATGCCATGTTGGGCTGCATTAATAAAGATCTAGAAGTGAGACCTGATCAGAACACAGCTGGATCCTTTTGTTTAGTTCTGGGTGTCACATATTAGGAAGGATATTGATAAGCTGGAGAGCTTCCAGGGAAGAGCAATCTGGATGGTAATTGGCCTTGAATTCATACTATATGAGGAATGACTGAAGGACATGGGTGAACAGCCAAGGTAAAAGAAAGCTTACTAGGTAAATGATAATACCCTTAAAGTTCAAGGAAGGCTGTCATATGAAAAGAGGGTAAGACTTGGTTCCCTTTGTCTCAGAACTAAAAAAAATAGAAGTTTCAAAGAGTTGAATTTAGGTTTTTTTCAAGGAAAAAAGGTATCCCAAAATGGAATAGTCTACCTTAAGACATAATGAGTAGCAAATCTCCTTGGAAGTCTTCAAGCTATAGCTAGAGGACAATGTTAGTTATGTTGCAAAAGGTATTCTTCAGATATGTACTGGACTAAAAAGCCACTGAAATCCCTCCTGTCCAGTGATTCTGAGCAACTTAGAATATAATAGGTATAATAATTTGTATTTTTTGTAGGAACTTGCACTCTGTTAACCTAAGGGGCAGTAGAAAGAATCATTGGTCATGACAAGAAAAACTGATATTGTGTGCAGAAATGATTGCTGAAAATGTAATGGGACCTAAGGAGTTTTTCCTAAGTAAACAGTTAAAAAAAATTCTCTTAAAACTTGATTTCATATTTCTCTATTGTTGATTTTGGAGGCATTGCTGTTCGAGAATATTTCTAACATTTTTATTGTAATTTTATATTTTAAAAAGACATTTCTGAAAGCTTTAGAGAATTTGTGTGTGTGTGTGTTAAGCTTTGATGAATAAAAACACTTCAAGAATAAAACAACTTGCAGTTCCCTAAGGAGATGGGCTTTCAGTGTGTTAATTGGGGAAACATTTTATTTATTTATTTATTTGTTTTAAATAAGTCTTTTCACAAAAGCCTTTGGGACTCACTAATAAGTTTTCAAAGTACACAGATAGTTAAAATGACTAAAACTTACTTGAAAATATTAGTACAAATCAGGAAAAAAAACAATAGCAATCTAATTGAGTTGAAAAGATACCCTGCAGTAGAAAGTATCTGGCTTTTTTCACATCTGTAAAGGAAGGAAAATATGCATACAAATGAATCTAAAATATAGCAAATCATTCTTCTTCACGAGCCACATTTGTAAAAGGCAGCTTCCTTCATTGACATTTTGCCTTTCACTCATGTGTTTACCCAAGCACAGTTATATAGCAGAAGGTACAAGCTCTGCCAGTAAACTTTCTCTGCACAGCAGGATGTTAGCTAGAACCAAGTCAGGCCATTCCACTTTTGAAAAGTAACCAGAATAATTTCCAAGTGAGAGAAAAGAGTAGCCATAGGCTTTTAGGTTACAGCCAGATTCCTCAAGGAGTCTCATTCCAAAGAACTGCTCTGGTTTTCATTGATCTGTCGGAAATACTTGTGCCTTGCCCAGGGCTCAAACATTTTTCGTCAGAGGCCGGTGGCCAGGCCAATTTTTGCCTTGGCAACTCTGGCATTATGACTTTGTCAAACATCCCTAGAGGAAAGATCCTGTCCCACCTTCAATTGCTCATTAGAAGGGAAACACTTTGCTGGCTAAGAAAAATCCTTTATTGGCAGTAACAGTGAGCAGATATGGAGAGAAGACCCTGAGATTTTCTTGATCTCTCCTTTCCTCTACCCTCTTATCCCCTTTTTCACCTCCCTTTCCCTCTCTTTGTCTCTCTATCTCCCTCTCACTCTCTCCCATTACCTGTCTCAATCCCTCTCCCTCTGTCTACATGTCTGTCCCTCTCCATTACACTACATAATTATTTTCCCAAAAGCCATTTCCCCACTCCTCTACATGGAGAGGTTCTATCTGAGCAAGCTGATGGGATCTACACGTGCTAGAGTCTAGCAGCTAGACTCTAGCAGAAGTATTTGGAGGGGGAAGATGAGGAGATTAGAACAAAAAATTGGGTGATCAAAGTGAATACAAGTGTCTTGCCTTGGGCAGAGAGGAAGCTCAAGCTTATTCTTAAGTGAAAGATACACCTGAAACTATGGTAACAGGTCTCTTTCTGACTATGCTTTGAAGGCAGGTCAGGTTATTGCTAATGTCTACTCTAAAGCCTTATCTGCTACCCTCTCTGCCACAGGTCTACGCCTGGGGTTCTTACCTGAGGTTTCCTGAAAAGGAGCCAGGAATAATTTAGAGTGGTAACAGTCTTCTTTCCCTTCCCTTAGGGAAGGACCTCAGGTCTAATACTAGTAGTGAGAAAATCTGTAATCAAAATAGAAACTTCATTCATCCATGCATCCACAGCTACCAAGTTCATTTCAGAAATTGGTTGTACCCTATCCTATTGCCATGTAGATAGTAAACCTCAGGCCTGCCAAAAGTGTGAAAGGGAAAGAATAAATATTTACTACAGACCTACTATGTTCCAAGCAATGTGCTAAGTGCTTTACGTGTGTTATTTCATTTGATCCCCACAACTCTGGGGTAAGGATCTATTATGATCCCCATTTTACATTTTAAGAAACTAAGGCAGATAAAAGTTCAGTGGCTTCCCAGGAAAGCAAAGTTGGTAAGTGTTTGAGGCTGCATTTGGACTCAGGTGTTCCTGACTTTGGGGCAGCTAGGTGGTAAAATAAAGCACTGGGCTTGGAAACAGGAAAACTCATCTTCCTGTGTTCAAATCCAGCCTCAGACAATTACTAGCTCTGTCACTCTCGGTAAATCATTAAACCTGTTTGCCTCAGTTTCTTTATCCGTAAAATGAGCTGGGGAAGGAAATGGCAAACCACTTCAGTAACTTTGCCAAAAAAGACCAAAAATGGGATTATGATATGACTGAATAACAACAACTTTCTGGCTCTAGGCCCAGTGTTCTATCTACTTTGTTACCTAGATTTCTCTGACTAAAGCATGACTAAATTCTAACATAAAATTAGGTGAGAGATCTACCATTTTTAGAAACAAAAACAAGAGTAAAGAAATTTAATGTCAAAGTGGTATCTGTGTGATTTTGTCATCCTTGCTATAACTGCCACAGGTTTCCACTGATTCAATAGCTGATTAGACACCCTTCAACATAGAAACTTTGTGGGAAGATTTTTACAGAGTGAAAATATCTTAGATGAAAGAAAATCCATGTAAGTAACCTTTTTAATGACAAATTAATACTTAATTGCACCATATCCATTTGATAGCTGATAATAATACTCGAAAGCAATAAAGAGTCAGATAAAAGAGACTCTCTTTGGGCCGAGTTTCTTTTAATGGATTTTGATAAAAGGCCCCATGGTAACTTTGATTCATATTTAATTCCCAATGGAGACAGATATCCCAGAGAGCTATTTAGTTCAGAGAATATAATCCTCAAATTCTTTTTGGTATTTGAAACCAATGTGCCTTGGAAAACTCATCTATTGAGACTGTTTAAATGGTGCATTTAAATTTGGCTACCATGTAACCATTCATTTATTTAACATCACATATCATGGATTTTATTTTTCAGTTTTACCATTCAACATTTGAGGCTATTTTGTACAATGACCTTCACACCGATACAGAATGCCATATTTTAAATCGGCAGTTCAATTCTGCAAGCCAACACTTTAAAAAAAAGTGATTTCTACAATGTGGATGTTTTTTTCCAATAACAGTAACAATAATCCTTTTCCCCAACATCTGCATCCTATATGGTACTTGTCCAGGTTTTGCATCTGTCCTCCACAGACGTTCTAGCCAACAAATTGGAGACCTTCCTCTAATTCTTTTTTTATATCTAAAGTACTAGTAGGGCATTTGCATTATCCATCTGTTGTCTCTCATTCTTGCTTCCTTAATTTCTAGTAGTACGTGTCTTTGATGATGTATTTTATACCGCTTTTCCCCACCATACATCTCTCCATTGCCTCTTGGTTCCTAATAGTTGTTTAGGATGATGGTGTTTTGTGGTTTCCAGACAAATGACAGCACTTGGAGAATCCTAAGGTTAAAGAAATGGATTTCTGTAGTTAGTGGACAGTTTGAGATTAAGCAATGCATAATTTCCTAAAAAGGCAAGATACCAGAGTAGATACAGGGCTGGTCTTGGAGTCAGGAAGATCTAGGTTTGTTGTCCACCTCTGAAGTACACTGGCTATATAGCCGTTGGTAAGTCACTTAACTTCTCAGTAACTGGGACAACTCTGTAAAGAATATGAAATTACAGATGGTGAAGTAAAGGCAGAGATTTACTTGAGCTCTCAAAAATTCCCCTCCAAACAGAAGTGGTATTGAGGGGTCAAAGGGTATGCACAGTTTTATAGTACTCTGGGCATAGTTTCAAATTGCTCTGCAGAATGGTTAGATTAATCCACAACTCCACCAACAGTGCTTTAGTGTCCCCATTTTTCCCACATCCCCTCCAATATTTATCATCTTCCTTTTCTGTCATATTAGACAATTTGATAGATATGAGATGGTACCTTATAGTTGTTTTAATTTACATTTTTTTCTTATCAATAGCAATTTAGAGCATTTCTTAATATGTATAGCTTTAATTTCTTCATCTGAAAACTGTCTTTTCATATCCTTTGACCACTTATCAGTTAAGGAATGAATCACATATTCTTATAAATCTGACTTAGCTTTCTATAAATCTGAAAAATGAGGCCTTTAAGAGAGAAACTAGCTGTAAATTTTTTTTCAGTTATTATTCACTTTGTATTTCCCTCCATCTTATTTTTCACTGTTTATTCTGTCTATGACTTAGCTATTCTCAGCAGTATGATGATCAAAGACAATTCCAAAATACTATCTACCTCCAGAGAAAGAGCTGATAGAATCTGAATGAAGATAGAAGTATAATTGTTTGGGTTTTTTTAGATTTAGTTTTCTCGTGCTATTTTCATTTTTTTGTCTGTATTTTCTTTTATAATATGACTATTATGGAAATACGTTTTGCATGACTGCATATGTATAACCTATATCAAATTGCTTTCCTTCTCAATGAGGGGGGAGGGAATAGAAGGAGGGAGAGAATTTAGAACTCAAAATTTTTGAAAAAAAATGTTAAAAATTTTGGATCAACTAAAAAAAACATGACTTTTGAAAACTCTGAATGCTTTGGTTCTCAGTATCATCATTCTTTATTGAATTTATTCCTTATTAAAATATGTAGTTTTAAGATTTTTTTCTGACACTATTGTGTAATTTTTAAAGATATGCAGAAAAGAGCATTGCTTGTATGCTACCATACACCTGACATGTATTTTGCATATACTTTATTATCTTAGTAGTTTCATGCTGTGTATATGCCATAAACAACCTATTGTTTATGAGAAACATATAAGATAATGTATTTATAGACCTTATTACAAGTTTATAATGTATTTTTTTATCTTGTTTTATGTGTGTGTTACATAACATCCAAAAAGAATTTATTTCCTGGTCAAGAAAAGGATACAAAATGGAAAACCACAACTTTGATGACTGAATACTACCAATTGTTTTGCAGTACTTCATCATGTTGAAAGTGTTGTCTTTCTTGGTCTTGTAGTTAGCTACTGAATGAATACATTAGACATATTCAGGTTTTAATTGGGATTTTGCATAGCTTGCACTTTAATTCTTTGGTTCTTTGTGATTTCTGTTAACCCATAGCATTGTTTTAATAAATATCATAATACCAACCAGGAAAAAAAGGAATACTAAAAATTGTTTTTGCATACAATTGGAAAAATAAAATATTTTTAAATGAATTTCCAAAAGATGTGTAGATCTGATTTGGTAGATGGTGTCTCCTTTTTTGGGGAGCTCCTTAACATCAATGGAATCACAGGTTGGGCTAAAAAAATCCCTAATACTATATAGCCTGATCTCCTGTTAAATTCTTTTTTAAATACAATTTTATTGGCATTTTTTTCTTACATCTCTAAAATTTTCACCTGAATCTCTCCCTTGCTCCTGAGACACCCCGTTTGACAAAGAATATTTTTTTAACAAAAGGAAGATGGAAAAGTAATCAACAAAGCTAATAAATACATCAAAAAATCTGAAAATATATGAAATGTTCCAAACTCATGGACCTCCTCCCTACCTAGGTAAAGGTAAAGAAGAGTGTGTGTGTGTGTGTGTGTGTGTGTGTGTGTGTGTGTGTGTGTGTGCGTGTGTGCGTGTGTGTGTGTGTGTGTGTGTGTGTGTGTGTGTGTGTGTGTGTGTGGTGGTGTGTGGAGAGGGAAATGGCTTCTTAAATATTTTCTTTGTTTCTTTGTAATTCTGAATTTCACTTTCAATTGTTTTGTGGTTGTTACTCTTGTACAACAAATATCCAAGATACACATTTTTTCAGAGAACATGACCAGAAGTTACCCAATATACCTTAAAAAAGTTCAAAATGAGACTTTTGGAGTGGAATTTAAAGATATTCTCCTAAACAAGGTATAAAAATCCCCATTTCTAAGCTTAAGGTCATCTCCTTGATGGAGTATGAATGAGCAGGCTAGAAAAATTCACAAGACTAAAAGGTAAAATTCTTTCTTCTGGTCTTGAATATATTCTCCTATGCAAGGTGTGAATATATCCACAGATACCACATTGAGATGAAAAACGACAATTCTTTGACTGCTTTGAACAGTTACCTCACCCTGGTAGCTTCTTGACTATTCTCTCTATATCTACTTGTTCATATAAACTCTAAGTCTGGGGCTGAAATCTGCTCTCTGGTTTTTGCCTAATGCTCACCTATCTCTGGCACAGCTATTTACTTCCTTTTAAAGGCCCAAATCCAAAGGTGTGGCTCAATATATTCAATGGCCATGATTCAATCAAATAGGCTGACTCATTCCTTTATTCTCAAAGGGACAATGAATCAATCAACAAGTTTATGAAGTGATTACTATGGGCCAGCAACTGTGACAGGGAGGATTCTCTACTTACCCAAAATTTCCAGACAGTTGCCAAACTTTGTTGTTTCTACTTCCATGACATCTCTTGAATCTACCCCCTTCTTTCTGTTCACACAGCTCTCCATCCCTGATGTCATGCTACCTCCTTACGAAGACATGTAGTTTTTTTGTGGTTGTTCAGTTATTTTCAGTTGTGTCCAACTCTTCATGACCTCATTTGGTGTTTTCTTGACAAAGATATTGGTGTGGCTTGCCATTTTCTTCTCTAGCTCATTTTACAGATGAGAAAATGGAAGAAACAAGTTTAAGTGACTTGCACAAGGTCATACAGCCTGTAAGTTTCTAAGGCTAGATTTGAACTCAGGAAGATGAGTCTTACTGACTCCAAGACTGGCTTTCTATCCATTGCACCACTCCATAGTTCTTTTAAAGATCCTCAAACTTCTCAGTGCCACCAAAAATAAATCATCTTTTAAATATTAATATTTTTCCAAATGATTTTATATGACTTATAAACTATGGAATACCATGATGTCAAGTAATCCAATTACAAAAATTCAAAAGGCAATAGAAAGATACATGGTAGGGATTAATTTCTTCAAGAAATGTCATAAATTAAATAATCCATGACAATGACATTTATCATTGGAAAACAAGGTAATAAGAATTAGGAAAAACAAAAACATATGCCACTTCCTCCAGTAGAATGTAAGCACCTTCAGGTCAGGGGCCTTTTCTTTGTCTTTCCAGTACTTAACATAGACTGTGGTACATAGTAAGAATTAAAAAAAAAAGTGTACTGATTGAGTGGGGCCTTTTGAGGATGACTGACTGAGTCATAGTTTTGTGGTATGTTTGAGTCATGGATATTTTAGCTCTAACCCACACCCTTCCACTCAGGTCTACAAAGTAGCTGCCAAAGAACTGAGCATAGAAAGAGACAGGAGAGTATTAGAGGAAGACTTCAGTCCTAACTTCAAGAGTTTTTTTTTTAATTTTATTTTTTATTCTGAAGTAGCCTACAACACCCTTGAGTGCTGAATAAAAATGATAGCTAACATTTACGTAGCACTCGCTATGTACCAGGCACTATGCTAAGCACTTTATAATCATAATCTCATTTGATCATTACAACAACCCTGGGAGGTAGGTGCTATTATAATCCTCATTTTATAGGTGGAGAAATTGAGGCAAACAGAGGTTTTGACATTCCCTGGGTCACCCAGCTAATAAGTATCTGAGGCCAGAATCAAATTCAGATGTTCCTGACTCTAGGTCTGACACTTTATCCACTGAACCATCTAGAATGAAACAAGATTAAAATGTAAATGGGAAATATTTGATACAATAAATAAAAATACAACAAAACATAAATAACATTTGGGGTAGCTACATGCAACAGTGGAGAGAGTCCTGGCCTGAAGTCAGGAAGACTTATCTTTGTGAGTTCAGATCTGGCTTCAGACATTTAGGAGTTGTGTGACCCTGGGAAGGCACTTACTCCTGTTTACCTCAGTTTCCTCATCTGTAAAATGAGCTGGGGAAGGAAATGTCAAACCACACTAGTATCTTTGCCAAGAAACCCTAAATTGGGTCAAGAAGAATTAGACGCAACTGTAACAAGTCAACAACAATAGATTACATTACCTTTTAAAACTAAATTAATATTCAGTCTACAGGGATCTTTATGCACAGATGAAATGCCCCCATTTTAAGTTTGATATAATTGGTTTAGTGGGAAGCATAGCCTCCATGGAGACTGAGTAATCCCAAATGCAAAATGTACTCCATCGGTGCAAATCAAAACTAATTCTGGGTGATTCTTGCCCATGTTCTTCCATAAGTTTTATAAAAAGGATCTACAAAAAGTGCTCAGAGTATTCCTTTAGAATTCCCATATTTTGTAAGAATCAGTGGAGCATTTGTCCTACATTCTTGCCACAGATTAGACCTTTGAGCAGTTTTGAGTTGTTTTCTGTACATTTAAAAATACACAGAAGAGAACAAATTAGTTTTTGAAGGAGATACAAAGAAGCATGGCATTTTTGTTACTATAGTGTTAAAGTTGGTATACATATTTTAAAAACTACCACTACCACTATTACTACTACTACTACTACGTTTATATAGTGCTTTAAGGTTGGCTGAGCGCTGTACACGTAACATCTCTTTTGAAGCTCATAATGACTCTGCAAAGTAAGCACCATTACCATCCTCATTTTACAGTTTAAGAAAGAGGTTTAGTGATTTACCTGGGTTTACACAGCCAGCAAGTATCTCAGATAGTATTTGAATTCAAGTCTTCCTAATTCTAAGTCTATGAACTGTGTCACCTAGTACACAGTTTTAGATATAATCTAATTTTCCATGTTATTACTGTTATTCAGTCATTTTCAGTTGTGTTTGCCTCTTCATAACCCCTTTTGGGGTTTTCTTGGCAAAGATACTGGAGTGGTTTGCCATTTCCTTGTCCCGCTCATTTTACAGATAATGAAACCAAGGCAAATAAGGTTAAGTGATTTGCCCAGAGTCATACTGCCAGTAAGTGTTTGAGGCTGGATTTGAACTCACGAAGATGAGTCTTATCAATTCCAAGGCCAGCTAGCTATCTACTCCACCACCTAGCTGCCCATTTTCTGTCACACACACACACACACACACATTCATATTTGTTCATATTTGTCAATTTCATAGAAAAAATTAAAGAAAAATGGGTAATGGACTTGTCACAGAGCAATATCAAGAAATAAAAGATAGTGCATGTGCTTTACTTGTATCCTTGTGATATTAGGAGCACATAATAAGCACTATATAAATTTTAGCTATTAGTACTACTACTACTACTACTACTACTACTGCTGCTGCTGCTGCTGCTGCTGCTACTACTACTACTACTACTACTACTAGCTATGTGACCCTGGGCAAGTTACTTAACATCTGTTTACCTTGGTTTCCTTAACTCAAAAACAGATATAATAATAATAATAGCATCCACCTTGCAGGGTCACTGTGAAAACCAAATGAGATAATAATTGTGAAAAAGCACTTAGCACAGTGCCTGGCACACAGTGGGTGTTATATAACTGCCTATTCATTTCATTTCTTTTCTTTTTTTTTTTACCACATAAATATTGTAAATAAGGACATAGGGGTGAAGATTCTAAGTTGATCCCAAGCTACTAGACCTGATTGTGATCAGCTGTTCAACTGACATTGAAAAGATGTGCTGAGAAATAATCTTTTTAAATTTCTCCAAAGATTTTTTTTCTTTCTTTAAACTTTCTGGTAGGTAGGATAGAAGACCAGAGATTAAATGTGTCAAGAGGAGAATGCAGCATGAACAAATAACCAAGAACTGACTTTGTTTCCTAGATCACATACATTTATTTCACTTGTTTATCCTTTTATTGTATTTCATGTTAAATTAGAAATATTATGGCAGCTAAGGTCTTAAAACTTGCAAGGGAAAAGAAAAGATTTTAAGGTTTCTTGCTATTCCTCACACATGAATTTCTGTCTCTGATATCTTTGTATCAGCTGTCTCCCAGGCCTCTTAGAATTCTTAAATTCCTTCCTCTAGCTCTCTCAAGCTCTGTCTTCTACATGAAGTGATAATTCATTCCTCTCAAATTATTTTTAATATACTTTGTAGCTACTTATACATGTACATGTTGTCTTGTTCAATTGAATTCAAGTTCCCCAAAGACAGTAACCATATCATTTTTGTCTTTGTCTTCCCATGCCTAGCATGGTGCTTGGAACTTAGGAGATGATTAACAGATGCTTCTTCTTTGTTTGATTGATTGATGGGGAGGGATGGTGAGCAGCAGATACGGCTCTTCAGATTTTGAAATAACCTTTCAGGTTTCAATTTCTCATTCAGGAAGAGATAGTCTCAACAGTTTTCCCCAAGCATTTTATATCTAGAAATATAGGGAGAGACTAGACAAAAAGAACATTGCAACAAGAGTTACCAGATGTTAACAGGAGATGCCAGAAAGCCACAGGAACACAAAGCTATGAGGTCTCAGGTCAGTCATACCCCAAGGTGAACTGAGACCTTCAAATCACAAACACAATAAAACTGTTACTAGGACACCCAAGAAATCTGTTTCCCAGTTTTGGACTGGACATTTGCAGGCCTTTCCTAACAAAGTCCTGTGATCTTATTATGAAAATAAATAACAATGGAAGCAAGATATCAGGATAGCATTGGGATAAGAGCAATGAGTGATTCTGCTTTGTGAAATGAAGTCCTGTATTTTGGTGGATAAGGGTAGAGGGAAAAATTTTAATTTTGTCTTTGGGGAAAAGAAAATATATATTGCACCAAAAATCTGCTCCCCACAGCTTCTGGCCAACGTTATGTGGGCCATTAAGGCACTTACAGAGCCACTTACAGAAGATTAGAATTTAGCTATGCTACTCTCCCCCCCTCCCGATTTAATAGTATTTTATTTTTTCTAATTACATGTAAAGATAGTTTTCAGCATTTACTTTTATAAGATTTTGAGTTCCAATTTTTTCTCCCTCTGGAAGCAATCAGATATAGATTATACATGTACAATCATATTAAACATATTTCCACATTAGTCATGCTGTGAAAGTAGAATCAGAACAAAAGGGAAAAAGCACAAAAAAGAAAAAAACAACAAAAAAAGTGAAAATAGTATGTTATGATCTGCATTCAAACTCCATAGTTCTTTCTTGGGATGTGGATAACATTTTCCATCATGACTCTTCTGAAATTGTCTTAGATCATTGTGTTGCTGAGAAGAGCTAAGTCTGTCGGAGCTGATCATCACACAGTGTTGCAAATACCGTGTATAATATTCTCCTGGTTCTGCTCACTTCATTCGACATCAGTTCATGTAAATTTTCCAGGGTTTTCTGAAATCTGCCTGCTCATCATTCTTACAACACAATAGTATTCCATTACATACACATACCATAACTTGGTAAGCAATTTCCCAAATGATGGGTATCCCCTCAATTTCCAATTCTTTGCCACCACAAAAAGAGGTTTATAAATATTTTTGTACATGTGGGTCCTTTTCCCATGACATATTTGGGATACAAACCTGGTAGTGGTATTACTGCATCAAAGATTATGCACAGTTTGATTGCCCTTTGGCCACAGTTCCAAATTGCTCTTCAGAATTATTGGATAGGTTCACAGCTCCACCAACAATGCAGTAGTGTTCCAATTTTCCCACATTTTCACCAACATTCATCATTTTCCTTTTCTGTCATATTAGCCAAACTGATAGGTCTGAGGTGGTACCTCATAGTTGTTTTAATTTGCATTTCTCTAATCAATTGTAATTTAGAGCATTTTTTGTATGACTATAGATAGCTTTAATTTTTTCATCTGAAAATTGCCTGTTCATATACTTTGACCACTTATCAACTGGGAATTAACTATGCCACTCTTCACACTGAAGCCATCAGAAGAGAGAACAGGCTGTCCGTGATAGCTGAGATGTACTTCCATCTCCCACCCTCTTACAATTCCTAATGTCCTTCAAAGCTCAGTTTAATTTGCTGGCTCCTACAGGAAACTTATTCTGATACCTTACCCCTTTTCCCCTGCGATTGCTGGTGCCCTTCCCTAAACCACTGGAAATTACTTTGTATATACTACATAAAGAGATTATTTACTTATCGATATACAAGTTTTCTGCTCATGGAAGGTAAATTCCTTGAGAGCAGAGAGTGTTTTATTTTTATTTGTATCTTAGTGACTTACATTAGTGCTTGGAACATAGGAAACACTTAATAAATGTTTGTTGAATTGCATTGCATTGTGTTGCATTTTTGCTACTGCTGCCAATCCTCTAACTCTCCACGTTTATAACTTTGGTAATGCCTTTTGACTTCTCCTCCCCTCTCCTCTCATGTCTAATCAATTATCATTTCCTGTTCAGGCTCCACTTTGGGCTTCCTCTGCCATGGCCTGTCTCTTTAACCTGAAGCCTTGTTCCAGGATCAGAATTCAGACACTGGAAGTACTCTCTGCTTCTGCAGCCTCTCCTCCTGATTAGGTGATGGGTTCCTCCCGGAACCTCCATTTAAGGAGGGAGCCCAGGCCAGCCAAGGCTCATTCTCTACAGATTGCACTTTGGATATCCTCTACCATACCCTTATGGTAGGTACAGCATTTGAACAGTAGGTGAAATTGAACAGGTTCTAGGAACCTAAATGTGGTAATAGGGAACTACATATTATTATAAACTTACATTGCTATTATGTCAGTTACTAGACAGTTAATACATGCTGTGAGATTGCCTTTCCTTATTATGGTCACACTGCATATATACTAAACACAATACAACATAGTACTTTGCAATAATAGCAATCTACAGAGTAATATTTACATAACCTAATTTACTTTCCAGTAAGCGAATAGTACTTTTCATTTTTCTCATATGTTGACTATGATTTCAGGAATTTCTCTATTCATTGTAACGTGAAAGTAGAGAGGACAGAAAGACACCAGTTGGTTGATTCTATAGTTGTACCATGGAAGTGTTACTCTGCTTTTTATTCTCTTAATGGCTCAGTGAAATACTTTTGAGTGTGTTCCTTCCATGATTTCTGTTAGCTTATTCCTAAATTAAAAAAAAAAATCTGAAGGATACTCAGTTCATTATTATTTTAGATCATACTCCAGTCTTCCACTATGAGTATTATTGATCTGTGCTATTTTAAGATTTTTATTATCGATTTGATAAGGAAATAGAGAGCATGCTCATCAAATTTGCAAATGGCACAGAACTGGAAAGATCAGCTAACACACTGGCTTATGACTCTAGTAAGGGTTCTAAAATACCTTGACAGAAAATTGACTTGAATCTTACAATATGAAATTTAATGGGAATAAATGTAAAAGTGCATGTTGTGATTAAACTTCATCTGTAAAATTTGGGAACTGCTAGATAGCATTTTATCTCGGGGGAAAATTGATCTAATGGTTTCAGTGGGCTTCAAGCTCAAGACAAATCAACACATTTATGGCATCCAAAAGCCAAGATAATTTGCTTTAAGAACACTCCTTCATTAGAATTTTTCAGGTGAAAGCTAAATGATCACTTGTCAAGTACATCACAGAAGAATTCTTGTATAGACACAGGATGTAGGAATGAAAAAGCATTTATTAAGCAGTTAAAACATATTAGGAACAGTATTAAGTGCTTTGGTTATAAATGCAGGAAGGAAGACAGTCTCTGTCCTCAAGGAGCTTATATTCAGCAGAGGAAGACAATACAAATAGGGTTGTGCTGGTGATCAGGTGTCTTGGTTAGGAAGGGTGTTTTCATCAGAGATGTCTGTTGGAATCATCAGGGAATTGATCAGCATGCCCTTCTCAAGATGGTAATATTGATAGGAAGGTTAAGTGCACATCGCAGAGCTCCTATAATCCTGTATTAATTTCCTTAATCATTGCTAATTTTCCATAAATTTAATTCAAATTTTCAATAATTTGGAAGTCAACTCCCTCTTATTTCTTCTTCAATTCTGTAAGATCTTTACTTGCTTCTATACATATACATAAGATGTCAAATCCAGATTTTGTCTCATTAATCTTTTGGTTCAGCACACCTCCCTCCTAATTTATTTGCTCTTCCTGTTTACCCATTTTACTGTATCACACAGTTCTTACCTGATTTGAAACATTAAGCTTATAATTTTTTATTTTTTTAATTTTATTTTCAATTCAGGGAATAAAACAAACATTTCCATAACAGTACAATAAAAAAGATGATTTCACATGCAACTACAAATCTACCATGTACAATTTTGTTATTCCCTCCAAATATACAACAGTTATCATGTAGACTTTTTTCCCTTTTTTTCTTCGTTCTCCCTCCCCTACCCTAGAGATGACTAACATTGGACACAAGTAGTTATACATACAAAAAATGTACATAGATATATAAAATTATCTTATACATACTTCTATTTATCACTTTTTTCTCTAGATACAGATAGCATCTTTCTTCTTATAGCCTTTATTTTTAATTTTGGTACTTATAATAGTTGAAATGCTTTAGTGTCTCAAAGTTGTTCTCAAAACAATATTGCTGTTACTGTATATAATGTTCTCTTGGTTCTGCTCACTTCACTCTTCATTATTTTGTGCAAGGCTTTCCATGACTAAGATCATTGAGCTCATAATTTCTCATAGCACAGCAGTATACCATCACAACCATACACCACAACTTTTTAAAGGTACTTGATATTTATTTTATTGTGTATGGGAAGTTCCAGAATCTTAAGGATTAAGTTTAGGTCTATTCTTCTCCATCTTAATTCACTTTAAAGCACTTGTGATTATTACAGAACTTGGCCTTTTTAAACAAGGTTAATTTTTTTTCCCTTTATCTTACTTTTTCCTATTATTGACTGTTTGTTGTTTATGGTTCTTTCTTCTAAGATGCTTTTTACCCACAACTTGCAGGCCTGTTTGCCTTGCTTCCACCTAATTGGACTGAAAACAGGGATACTCTTCTCTGACCTTTATTTCCTGACAGATGTTTATGTCTAATAGTATCTCATCTTACCATTTCATATTTCATAAATATCAGGTTATTAGGATATAGAGTAGGAAAATATGTCAGAACCCTGAAGAGCTCCCTTAAAAGCTAACTTGCTATTTGACTAGAAAATTCTCTCATCTGTAAAAGTCATTAGCTTTCAGAAATGTTAATTAGATTTTTTTCAAATTGCTTTAAAATATTGCTTCTATTAAAGGATTGGTAAATTAGCAAATCCTGACTTTTATTTTTCCTCCTTTCTGCTGTTGCTTTTTTTTAAGCAATTCCATTATTTTCTTAATGAGCTGATTTTTAAAAGTTCATTGCTTACTATAAACATAATGTCAGAATATCACTTTAGAGCGGTAGGCTTTGCCATTTGCTTTAATAGCTCCATGGGCTACTAATCACATTTCCCTTATTGTTTATCCAAAGGATTCTTTACCTCACATTATGCACATATGTGCCTTTCAGTAGAATTAAGCATACATTCATATAAAATTATCCTGAATTTATATCCTAAAGTCCTTTGCTTCCTTGGGAAATGAAGAGAAATCTGTACAAAGTGAAGTGAAGGATAGATCTCTATAAAATTGAAATAATCTGTCAAAGGACTTTGATGACTCTTGGCATACTTAAGGTTTAATATTTACCCATGGACTCCTCTATAGCTTAATACTCTGTGTGGTTTTATGTCTCCTCCCTCCCTCCCTCCCAGCTTCGATAAGAAGCAGCCTTTAAAGGGAAGCATTAGAAAATAGACCATCACTGAAGAGAGCTCAGAGGAATGAATTCCACAGAGGATAAGTTCATTTAGAGA
Organism: Phascolarctos cinereus; assembly: GCF_003287225.1. Lineage (NCBI taxonomy): Eukaryota > Metazoa > Chordata > Mammalia > Diprotodontia > Phascolarctidae > Phascolarctos > Phascolarctos cinereus. The sequence continues at coordinate 154,160,973 of NW_027555514.1, read as the reverse complement.
TTGTTCTACCTGGCCCTCTTGACATTTTTCATGGAATGCCTTCCTTTCTGGGACTTCCTGACAATTCAAGTCACACAGAGGTGGATTCTCCTGAGATTAGGAGTGAGAATACTTCATTAGCCCAGCTTAGTCCTGTGTTAAAAATGTTTGCTTTAACACGGTGCTGGGAATTTATTTATTCTTTGGAGAAGCTTCCTTTCAGTGCCACCTAGTTGTTGAACACCCTCACCAAAAGTAGGTGTGAATTTCTCTAAACTTCCAATGGAGCTAGAATGAAGTATTTTCACAATAGCAGCTTTAAGTGAAAAAACAATAATAACTAGTCCATCTACTGGTCCCACATAGCCCGCAGTGAAAAGTGGATAGGAGCATTTCCTTCAGGGAACTGCAGTGGTGATGAAACAAAGTCTGGGGACATCATTTTCTATTAAAATCGAATTGACCCAACTAGGTCAACTTATTTATAACCGGATACCTCCTTCTCTACCTCCACCTACCCTATGAAAAACAGTCTGTCATCCACTTGTCTATTTATCTATCTACCCATCCATCCACCCATTCATCTTTCTTTTTCTTTCTTTTTTCCTTCTTTCTTTGTTTCTTCTTTTTTTCCTTTCTATTTTTCTATCCATCTATCTATCTATTCATTTGTTTGTTTATTTAAATAGACAGGAAAAAACACTGAATTGGGAGTTGAGACCTGGATTCTACTCACACTGTCACAACTAACAATCTTTCACTTTAGGTGAGTCTAGTTAGCTAGCATAGGCCCTAGCACATAGTTGTAACTCAATTAAATTCATTAAATATGTATTAATCACCTGCTCTGGGCTAGTCCTTGTGCTAGGCCATGGGCAAACACAAACAAAACAAAATAAAAATAGACCCTGCACTGAAGGAGTTTACCTTCTTCTGCTGGGTTTATGCAAAGTGCAAACTCAGAACATCTGGTCCACATTAGCTGCCGGCTGCTGCTGGCACTTGTGCAAGACACTGTGGCTAGGCTTGCCCAAGGTAACAAGCCTAGTTAGTTGTGGAGTCTGAAAAAGAACCCAAGTCTCCACTGCCAATCCAGCACTCTTTCTATTCTATAGTAAAACCCAATGTAGTAGTTTGCTATTGTACATGGTAGATGCTTAATAAATATCTCCTCGTGCATTGGTTTCCTCATTGTAGTGAAGATACTTGCACAAGTTCATTGTGAGAGTTAATTGTTTCTTCATTTGTAAGATGAGGGTGATGATAACAAATAATACATATATAATGTAAAGCCTTGTGCAGACTGCCAGGTGCTATATAAATGTTAGCTATGATATTTTTCAGTCAATCCTCCACATAGTAGGGGGTAATGTTCCTAGAAAAATACATGAAAGTTAAAAATGTGAACACTGATACATTGAAACCTATGGGATATAGGGGGTTATGTTCCTGCAAACACCAAAAATTGTAATCTTTCTCTTTTTTTGTGATTTTCATCCTTTATTCTTTCCCACTTAATAGTATTTTATTTTTCAAATTACATGTAAAAATAATTTTCAACTTTTACTTTTATAAGATTGTGAGTTCCAATTTTTTCTCCATCCTCTAACCCTTCCAAGATGGCAAGCAATTTGATATAGGCTATATATGTACAATCATATTAAGCATTTTTTCACATTAGTCAGGTTATAAAAGAAGAATCAGAACAAAAGGGAAAAACCATGAGAGAGAAAAAAGAAGAGAGAAAATAGTATGCTTCGATCTGTATTCAGAGTCCATAGTTCTTTCTCTGGATGTGGATAGCATTTTCCATCACGAGACTTTTGGAATTGTCTTAGACCATCTCATTGCTGAGGGGAGCTAAGTCTATCAAAGTTAATCCTCCCACAATGTTGTTGTTACTGTGTACGATATTCTCCTGGTCTCTTCGCTTCACTCAGCATCAGTTTATGTAAGTCTTTCCAGGTTTTTTTTCTGAAATCTGCCTGCTCATCATTTCTTATAGCACAATAAAATTCCATTACATTCATAGACCATAACTTGTGCAGCCATTCTCCAATTGATAGACATTCCCTTAATTTCCAGTTCTTGGCCACCACAAAAAGAGCTGCTACACATAGTTTTATACATGTAGGCCCTTTTCCATTTTTTAGGATCTCTTTGGGATACAGACTTAGTAGTGGTATTGCTGGATCAAAGGATATGCACAGTTTTATACCCTTTTGGGCCTGGTTTCAAATTGCTCTCCAGAATGGTTGGATCAGTTCACAACTCCACCAACAATGCATTATTGAAAAACTGTACTATTTCACTAGCAACTGCTGAAAATACACCTTTCTGTATGTAACTTTTTATAACAAAATTTAAATTCTGATAATTTATACTTGTCTAACACAATAATCATGAAATAACCTAGGATATGCAGTACACAAAATAAAAAGATAACATATAAAACATTTTTTCTCGATAGTAATTCCCTAAAATTCTCTGACCTTTTGTGATAACATCACAATTAAAACAAAACAGCAGCAATGACAACAACAAAAACCCATTGATTTCAGATAATACATTACTGCTGTAAACCTCTCTACCTTGTTTACCCTCTAAAAACTAAGGGAAAAGTTGCTGGTACTTTAATTGCTGCTGTTGGAAGATGCTGAGACAGATGAGCTCTTCACATCACCTCCCACATTCTGTATGCATGGGGAGCTCTTTACAACAGTAGGGTGCACAAGACCAGTGAAGCACTTACTTCAAGTCACTTCAAACTTGTGCACTTCCTGCCTGTCAATTTTTTTCTCTACTGCACATAGCCACTAATGTGCTCAGTTACAATGTGAAATTAAAAAAAATATATAGGTTACTAATAAAATCACTCAGATCTTTGAAGTTGAAAAAGTGAATATTGATGATTGATTGTATTTATGAATGTATTAAAAGCATAAAGTATACAAATACATGACATTAATGCAAAGCTCTATATGTTTATTGAATGAATGAAAATATGGCCTCAATTGCAAGATATTTGCAGAAGATGATGAAAAAGACATAACTTTTAAAAATCAATAGATTAAGATCTAACAATTTCCTCCATGTTTACCTATTAAGGACAATTAAATGAAAAAAAAGAGGTAGAAAAAAGACTTATGAGTTTTGTATTCAGTGTGAGACTATGAAATTCTTATGAATATAATTTTAGCATCAAACAAGATTTTAAGTTCTGCTAAAGACAGGGGTTTAAGCATCACAAAATTTATACAGAATTAAATCTTTCACTCCCATAATTGGATTTAAGAATACCTCTTAGCTTCATTCTGAATTTAAATAGGTGAAAAAAGCATCTCACATCAACATATATTCTATGCATAGTGCAGATATATTTATTTTAGAACTGCAATTATTGCTGACAAGACAAGTGGTAATCACTTCAAGGTCTGTACATTCCATTCCATTTTTTATGAGAAAATGTTAAATGTGTCACTTGTCAACTGACATTTATGCAAATGATGAAATTGTAGCCAGGTTCATGAATGTGTACCTTAAGCTGTGGATAATCTGATAATGATACCTCTTGAGGATTCCTTCCGAGTAAGATTAAAGAAGTAGGCCAGGCACACATAGGAGCTTCTAGAATTCACTCTTTGAGAATTTGCTCTCTCCTCTCATAACAGGAAAGAATGATCCTCAAGGGCACAAGTCCTTTGTATGAAAGTCTTATATCCTGAATGTTCTTAACAGTTCTGCCATCAAGTAAGCAGCATGAAACACGTTGAATTTATTCTACTTTTTTTTAAAAAATAATGCAAGTTGTAGGTAGTAAAAATTCACAATTTCATGTACCCTCCCCCTTTTCCATTCTGTACATGGAAATAATTAATGTTTGTTGTTTTTAAGTTGAGAATATAAAAAAGTGAAAATAAAACAAGAGGTAATATCAGATATTGTGTATACGCTAAGATATGTATCATCAAAACTACTCTTACATGGCAATATTTTTTTTCAGATTTTTTTGCAATTTTTTTTTTGTCTCAGGGGAGTTCTTGTATTAGAGCTTTTCCAAATATCCTTACATGGTCAACAAAATAAGTTTTAAATATTCAATGTCATCTACATGCATCACTCAAAAATGATCCTATTTTGTTTCATTGCTCAATTATGAGCCATTTTCTTTAAGGCTATGGTAGACGAAGCAAATTTAATTTCAACTTATAGTGGCAACTTTGCACATCCTTGTTATTCAGCTTTAAAAATTGCTTGATTTCCTATTCAAATACTGCTCATGCCCTTGTTTTCATTGTGGCATGATATACCCTCTTTGTTACTGCTGAGGCCAATCCCACAATTCTAGTCCCACAAAGGGTCGTACTGAGGTCATAATGTTATGTATGATGTAACCAAGGATAAGAAGGTAATATAATTTTGGCCTCTCATTTTCCCAAATTGCATGGAACTATGTGGGTAGAGTTGGTCAGGGAAAAAAGAAAACAAAACAAACTGTACATGCTTATGCACAAAGTATGTTTGCATATAGAACTTAAAGCTTATGATATGTGGAAGTCTGAAAACTAGAAGAAATTATTTTACTAAGTGACTTAATATCCTATGAATTAGAAGACCACAGACAATTCATTCACGTTTTGAACACTGAGATTTGAAATGACACATGCCCTTCACTAAGAAATATACTCATAAGCTAAACTGCTTTCCACAAAAGACATCTCAGAGCAAACATAACAGTGTTCTGAGATATACAAACATATTGTGATTAGTTAACCAATAACTCTGAAAAGTTCAGTAAAGAGTACTCTGCAGTTTGGAATGAACTTCATGTAACATTGTATATCCAGGGTATAATGGTATAATTTGATATTCTAATTGGGATTTAATGTCTTTTAAAAGGGTCCACTTAAAGGTCACAATTGTTGAAAAACCTGTGAATTATTCTGAAAGCTTGTAGACTGTGATTTTAAGTCTTGGTTTTGTTTTTGTTTTTTGTTTTCAAGCACTACCTTAAGTGGTAGCATGGTACAGTAGGGTAAGCATTGCTTGAGAGATGAGAAATATTTCGCTAGACTCCATCAACTAGTGGCATTGTGCAATTAGAGCTTCTGGGACTGCTTTGTGGAGGTTTGAGGGGGAAAGATACTGAAAGGAAAGAAGCCAGATCAAAAGTGCAGAGCTAACAGTTTGTTCTCCATCTTGGGACCATGTTCAGGCACATAGGATCCTGACTATTTGTCTTCCAACTTCCCCTTCAGGAGAGAGATTGAGATTAGTGGGTTTTGTGCTGTTGTCAGTGGGACCATGTTGGTGACAAGAACCAGGTGCTGCTCCTCAGACACAGTTTCCTAAGAGTCAAGGAAAGGAAGTAGCTTCTCTTAATTGTCTCTGGGCTCAGGAGTTTTGCCTTTACTCTTCCCCATGAAAGGAAGGAGTTTAAATCTGCCGGCACCCTAATGAAGCTAAAATCTATCATCATTGACTGAGTATAACCACAGATTGTCCCCACTCCCCTTTGCTCTCTGCTCTTTCCTCATTACTGTTTATCCCCTGTGATATAAAGAAAATAGTAGCAGTTAATCCTTGTAGCACGTTTAATGTTAGATTTGCAAGTTTATAAGCAGGAGATGTGGTAAGCAGAGCAGGATTAATAACCTGAAGTGAATGAAAGTACTCTAAACAAAAAACAAAACAAACAAAAAAAAACTTTGCAAGCCAACCTGGGACTAAAGAAAAAAGAGGAAGAAGAAGAGCTTCACTATGTGCCACCACATGAGAACCTATTTGAAATACTTTAGCTGTACACATTCCTCCTATATTCCTATTTCCCTGCTTCAGGATTTAAAGTATAAGGGACTTCCCTTTGCCTACTCTCATCACTGATATCTGCATGGGTGGTAATATCCCTAATTCATCTATCTATCTAACTATCCAGATGTCTATCTGTCATCTATAAATCTATCATCTTTATGTCTATCCTTCTATGTATATGTATCATCTATTATCTATCATCTATCAATCTAACATCTATATGTCTATCTATCAATCTGTACGCTTGTCCATCTCCATTGCTCTCTATCTGTCTCTGTCTCTCTTTCTGTCTCTCTCTATCTGTCTCTTTCTTTCTCTCTCCCCAAAGGTAAGTTCCCACCAACGTTGCTAGGTACATTGTAAATATACTTGAGTCTCTGGTAAGAAGACCTAGTTTCAATTCCTGCTTTGATAGTAACCTCAGATAAATCATTTAGCCTGCCTTAGCCTGCCTCAGTTTCCTCAAGTATAAAATGAGTCTGATTAGTTGTCCTCTAGGTCCCTTCTGGTTTTATGATCCTATCTTGTCAGCCTAAATTCAAAGACATGTACTTAAAGCTGAAAAGAGACCACAGAGGCCATCTGAGCCAACACCTTCATTTTACAAACCTAGGAGATTATGTGATTTAATTAAGGTCAAAGGTGATAAATCATCAGAAATAGTAGTTAAATTGAGTTCCTCTGGAACCAGCATTTTTGGACTGTTCCATACATGCAGATAAATCTCAGCATTGCAGAGCCACTGTGTAGTCAGACTTATGTATCCTTCGCAACAATTTCTGAATTGAAAAACACAAAAAATAAAAGATTTTGTATATATATACAGAAATGTCTTTTCAAAAGTGATTTCATAATTACCCCTATAATTGATTATGGTATGAATCCACATGAGTATGGATCAGAACTTTCAGGCAAAGAAATTCAATTTCTCCTCTAAAGGTTTTATAAAGAGAAACTAAACAACAACCATATACAACATTAACTAAATAGTCATCCTTTCTATAGACTATGCCACTAGGCCTTCCAGTTACATGGATCTAACTGGATGTTTACAAGGCATCCTGGTTACACAACAGGGTGCTAAAGAGGCCCAAAGTCTACACCCCAATATAGCTATCTACATTGTTGGGGATGTCCCTCACTATTACCTATAGGAAGGTAGATAGACAAACAGAGAGACAGGCAAACAGAAAGCCAGTCAGATAAATTGGGGGGGGGAGCTTTTGTATCTTTGTGGCACTAAGTCACTACCTTGCCCTTATTACTCCTCCCATGAACTAAAGCTGTGTCCTCTGTGTCTGGAATCCCATCCAGTTCCATACATCCTCTAATGGCAGCTAATTTGTTACTGTCTATAACCAGCTATCTTTCTTCAGACATTGTGCCTCTACCTACTTTTGAGACATCTACCTGCTGTTAGACATCCTTGAAGTTGATTCTGTTCTTTCTTGGACACCTGGGCTGGCCTGCCACTAGTTCCTCCTTGAGACCTACCATAATATTCACCAATATATGCTAATTGCCTTTCTCAGGAACTTCTACTTGTTCCTGAAGGCCATACTACTCTAATACTTATTCTACCTGTATGTTTCCTCCTTCATTTGCAATTAAGACCTTCCTAGTTTAGCTGCACCATCCTGGTGGTTTCGTCTACTTTCATACTTTCACTAATCTAGCCTATTTTATCATCATCTAAGACTAATATTAAAAAGGGTCCTGGCCAAAATTATAAAGATGTCAGTGGGTTTTTTTTTTATGGCCTCTACATTTTTTTTTGTGAGATTCACTATCTTCTCCAATATTCCCCTTTATTTCATAGCCTTAACTATCTCCCCCATGTGGTACCCCTCGCAGTTTATGGGTAAAATTTTCTTTTAGCTGATTTTATTATGACATTTCATTTTGGAATATCTTTTCTAATTGAATAAGTTTGTAGAATTTTATCACAACTCATTTTCTATAGACTTGATGGTTCTAGCTTTATGGTTTCCCGCTAACTTGGAGTATGACTATATCACATGTTCAACCAAGGAAGTTGCTCATCAACATTTGACAGTTTTTTTCAGATAGGTCATAATCTTTACCAAAATGACCATATTCAGATATATTTCCATACTTAAGTGGAAGTTTGATGGTATTAACAATACACAACACAATCTATCCATGACTTAATATCTTGTATTGTTCTTCAATAATTCCTCCATTAAGAATCACCTAATGGAGCAGCTAGGTGGTGTAGTGGATAGAGCACTGGCCCGGAAGTCAGGAGGACCTGAGTTCAACTCCGGCCTCAGACACATAATACTCACTAGCTGTGTGACTCTGGGTGAGTCACTTAACCCCAATTGCCTCGCACAAATAAAAATTAAAAAAAAAAAAGAATCACCTAATGTGCTAGAGGCTTTTTGACAACTCTTGTGTAGCAGTGTAAACCCTGGATTATCTATCTATTAACACTTGCTTCCCCATGACTGGATAACCCCTTTTTCCAATCATACATTTTTTCTGGATGGTATTTTATACTACTTATTATATTCAAATCTTAACCCATTTATTTTTCCTGTATGAATTTTTAGGACAATTTTCCCAGAACATAGAATGTTTAAAAGGGAGTAATATGAAATGAGGCTGGAAAGGGGACTTAGAGCTGGTTTGTGGGAGACCTTAAATGCCATGCTGAGGGCAATAAGGAATCACTAAAGGTTTTTGAGCAGGGGAGTGATATGAATTGTACCCTAAAAATGTTTATGATAGCTATGTGGATGTATTAGTGAGGAGACTAAAAGGAGGGGGACCAGCAAAGGAGCTTTTAAATACAAAATCCAGATAAGATATATAAAGAATTTAACCAGGATTGTACATAGATCTGTTCCTTAGAGAAAAACAAACAGAAGTGAGACATTTGTAGAGGTAGAGTCTACGGGCATGGCAACTCATTGGGGGGAGAAAGAAGGAAGAGGCAGGGATGACTTAGATCATAAACCTAGATGATTGTAAAGAGGGTGGCGCTCTCAACAAAAGCAGAGAAGATTGAAGAATCTGTAGGGTTGGGGAGAAATATGGTCAGTTCTGCTTTGGACTTGTTGAATTTAAAATGCCAGTGGGCCATCCAGGTCAAGTTGTCCAGGAGGTAATTTGCAATGTGAGACTGGAAGTTCACCAAAGAAGTTTTTTCTACGCTGTTCAGTCAGTTGTATAACTGCTTAGATGTGGCCTACAGTAGAAAATTGTGAATGCCTGCTTATTCTTGTCTCATAATTTTATGAAGAATGCTTTAGATGAATATTTAAATTAGTTCCCATCAAGATTTTATGAAAATGAGAAAATTGGTATATGAATCAGGAGTTATTGATGTCCTCTGGAATGGTTTTTTTTTTGGGTAGTAATACCATCCATGACTTTTTGCAGTTTTTCATCACTTTCCCCTTTCAAATATCTTTAAAATTGGTCCTTAAATGAATTCAAAATTCTGTAGACTCTAACATGGATTTCTCTTCTATGTATATTTGGTCTAATCTAGCTATTTTTCCCCACTTCATTTTTTTAAAGTGCCTATTCAACATTCTTTATTTACATGAGGAATGAATGTATTATTTGAATAGAAATGTGGTTGTTCTGTTATCAAAGATGACAAAAATGGTTTTTTTTTAAAAAAAACTGTCAGATTTTATCTTTTTTTTTTCTACTTGCTTTCTTTCCTCTTTTATCTGGGACATCCTCTTAGAATCAGCTTTGCCCTGTGCCTGTGCCACAATATGTGTTCAGTTGCCAAATTTTGTTAATTTTTCCTTCCCAATATCTCTGGCATTCACCTCCTTCTCTATTCACACTAGCCACAGCATAAATTAAGCCTTTATCATCTCTCACCTGGACCACTACAATAGTCTTCTAATTCATCTTCCTAACTCTAGTCTCTCCTCCCTCCAATGCATCCTTCATACAGCTGCCAGATTGATTTTCATAAAGTATATATGACACCATCACTCTGCTGGTCAAGAAGTTTTCGTGGCTCTCTGTTGCCTCTAGCATGAGATATCAATTACTCAACTTGACAGGTGAAGCTCTTCATGATCTGGCTTCAGTGTATATTTCCAGAATGATTGCATATTACTATCTTTTGCTTCTTCTCTACATTCCAGTGAGACTAGGCTTCTTACTGTTTCTTGTATGTAATACTGCTTCTTCTGCCTCCATGCTTTGCAGTGCCAGCCTTGCTGCATAGGATGCTTTCCTTTCTTACCTCTGTTCTTGTAATCCCTAGCTCCTTTTAGGGGAAGGTCAGGTATCACCTTCTACAAGAGTCTTTTCCTGATTCCTCCAGTTATTAACACTTGCCTCCACCAAATTTATATATATATATATATATATATATATATATATATATATATATATATATGTATATATATGTATTATATATATATATGTGTGTGTGTGTGTGTGTATATACTTTGTATGTACTCATTTTTTATACTTCCTTCTATACTCCAAGTGATATACAAACTCCTTAAGAACAAGGATTATTTTTGTTTCAGACCCTAGCACATTGTCGTTAAAGTATCAGGTTCTTAATACATGCTTGTTGTATTGAATTGAATAAAATATGTAAATTCTCTTGGGATGTTCTGATTTAGTTAGTTCTCATGTCAAACCTGCTACAAACTCATTGCCCTGCACACCTGAAAATAGCCATTAAGTGATGCTTGGGCAGTGACCTACTATTATCCAATGAATGAGATCCAGAGTGAATTGGGTTTAAAGCATGGCCTCAGAGTGACTGTACATAGTAATTGTTTCTCTTTTCCAATTCACTTCCATGTCATGGCATCACCTCCCTGATGTCGTGGTCCTCTTACAGAACAAAGGCCAAATAACAAGTAGTAGCATTAAGCAACAGCAACCCTGAGGGTCTTCTCCTCCCAGTTTGATTTTTTTTTAATTATTATTATTATAAGGGCCATCCCTTGACTCACTTCTTAAAGAGGCCTATTCACTGAATGGGCATTGCCTCATTCAAAGTGAGAACTTGGTTTAAAAAGGCCAAAGTCTCCACTGCATTCTGGGCCATCTGCAGTTGTCCTGATCTGTATCTGGCTGCTGGACCCAGATGGCTCTGGAGAAGAAAGTGAGGCTAGTGACTTTGCATAGCCCTTCTTCACTCAAATCCAATTTAATCGCAAGTCATGTCATCATCACCCTGACTTCATGGTCCTCTTTGAGAACAAAGGACAAACCATAGCTCTGCTCATCTACTCTTTGCTCTCCTACAGAGTGTTTTGCAAATGAGATTATATTCTAAACTTGTATTGTACTTAGCCTATGTGCCTCTTGAATTAAGTATTTGCTAGGGGTACTGGCTTCAAGACTTTTTTTTGGCCTTATTATATTGATTACTTTTCATGTTTTAAATCTGCAGAAAATGATCAGGATTATTTTTCCCCTTTCTCCATTTGCTATTTATCAACATGAACAACTGATTGAATTAGGAACTCTTATAGTTATCTCTTGTATCTTCTTATCTTTCATTTTAGTTTAGGACTGATTTTATTTTTATCTTTACCTCATCTTTATATCTTTTATCTTACATCCCACGAGATGTTATTTGTTGCCTTTGAGTCCCCAGTGGAACCAACCTTGTCAACTCTTTTATTTGCCTCTCCAATGAAAACCTGTAAGCCATCCCATCACTTAACAGCAACTTCCTTAGATAAGCACAAGCTATTATTAATATATTAATATAGTTTAATTTATTGTAGGAATATTAATACTAATATGATTCAGTGCCTCCATAAGTATATCTTCTTGGTCATTGTACAAGGCTCTCACAATACCAATATTTAATTTAATACTTATAAATTATCTAAAAGCTACATGAGTTTTAGGAGACTCTGTCCCCTTCTATTCCATCTACTATCATCACTGCCAAAACAAAAAGGGGCAGCACAAGGCTGAAGGCTTTGTTTTAGGGATCACATTGCCAAAGAATCCATCATCTAATGGCCAAGTTATTGATGATAAACCCCTTGGTATTTAGAATGATCCTTGGATTACAGATACTGTCTTTCATCAGGATCATACTGATACCTGCCTGTACCTGTACTTAGAATATGTAGAGTTGCCTCCAGGATTTGGCGAGTAACCAGAGTTGTGAACCTTATGGTACACCATAGTCATTATACTTAGAAAAAATTAGTAGAGAAGGCAAAAAGCTAATCCTGTCTTAAGGAAATACTAAGTGGAATTTTCTATATTTACAGAATGTACTAACAGTAAAAGCTGTCTAAATTTTTGAATATTTAATAAGCTGTTAAGAATGATTTGTACTATTTTAATGTGTATCATTCCAATATATAAGGGTAATGTAGAAAACTTGTAAGTTCCATAGAAAGCATACATAGTTAATTTTGAAAGGGAAAGATTTTTTATCACGACCTCTTTGGGCTACCACAAGCACAGAACTTCCAAAAATTGCTTTCGCCATCTGGCAGATTTATAGACCTCATACAAAATTTGCAATGCACAGATTTCACCTAAATGCCACTCTCAATGCTGAACTTCAGCCAGAAATGGAGAAATGGAAACTTCTAACCAGCACACAGTGGTAGTAATATAATAGAGCCCTGTTACAGAATGACTTCTTATTCTAGGTTCTCTTATACCATGGGTCAAATATAAGTAAAATATACCTATAGGTGATAAACTTGATTTAACAGTCAAACTATAAGATGGGATATTGGTACTGTTCTCCAATATGAGAATTACAAAAGACATTCCATTATTTGACCTTATTATCATGATGGAGAATTTAAGGCTATAATAATGTCTTAACAAGACTCAAATGTGAATTTGTGTAGTAAAAAGTAAGAACCATGTCTATTTCATTTAAGATGTTACAATATCCAAATTTAAAAAAAATAAAAAGCAATAACTATGATAGCTGAGCTCTGTCACCTCTATTCCTTGGCTAGAGAATACTGAAAAAAAAGATGCATCCTTTTTTACTGACATAAGAATAGGTAAGAAAACCACATGTTATGTGGGGAAAACAATCTTTTGAGTATTAAACTTTCATAAGGTACTTGTCTGGACTACAAGTTAACAGTCGTGTAAAAAAAAATCCATTGAGAAAAATATAACATTTTAACAGGTTCCAAAATAATTATTATTATTGAAATGAAATAATTGCCCCATTAAATCATTCTCAGTAAAAATACAATACAACGTTTGTACAACCTTTTTTTTTTTTCAATTTTCTCAGTGTAAATAAATTCTCAGCAAAAAAAAAAATCTTTCATTGGCAGGAGCCATCTGTCTCTGTGTTCACTGGCAGGTGCTAATTGGTATAAGAGAAGGGAGTCTGCAATAAACACTTAGCTCAGTATAGCCAGCAGCGTTCAGTTTGCAAAAACAAAGTTCTTTGAACTTTATTAGCTGTTCAACAAATGGGCTTTTCAGGGTAACAAATGCTTAGCTTTGTACTGGCATTAAACATAATTATTTGTAACTGTATGTAGCAAAGTGCACCAACTTAGCTTCATGGCTAAGTTTTATTACTTTCAAAAAATTTAAACAGCTCAATATTTTAAGCAGTTAAAGCTTTTTGTCTGTACATTTACTGGCCCAAAGAATTGTTATATGATACAAGTACAACATTATTTATTAATTGTAGAGTGAATAAAATGAACACTGTGTAGAATTACAAGGCTCTAATTTCATTGAGATTTCTATGATGTCATAAATGAAGAGAATGGAAAGTAAATTCTCTGAAAACTGAAAACTCTGAAAAATAAAAGCTTTGAATTACCACCAATGTGACATGAAAACTGCCTATTATTTGTCAATAATAGGTCTAATTTTTTTCTTCTCTGTATTAGATAGTCAATGATCAGATGTTCACAATATTTTAGAACCACATTTTTTTCCACTAAGCCATACCTATTTTAACATAACAAATAAAATTGATGATTTACCAGCCCTGGATATAAGACAGAGACTCATCAATGCTGAGTTTACCAGTGTGAACACCCATGTAAAATAAACACACCTATGCAAAATATGAATGCATTATTAATTACTATTTCTGTTTTATAAAACATTTGGAAAATCATTGTGACCTACAGTCCTACAAGGTAATAAGAATTATAATATGGAGTTTATGTTTGGAGCCTAGAAAAATAAAGTGATCACCTTAGATTTTTAAAGGAATGAAATGGCAAAACTAAAGTCATATGTTCTAATTCTAATATACCAGATCAGTGGTGTCAAGCTCAAATAGAAACAAGGGCCCCTGATCCATACCTATTGATTCCAGTGGGCTGTATATTGACTTAATTTTAAAATAAAATATTATCCATGTTTCATTGTATTTTTATTTATTTTGCTAAATATTTGGAAATTACATTTCAACCTAGTTCAAGATGCATATGGGAAAGCCACATGTTTGTCACTTATGTCCTGAAGCAATACCATTAAGCCACGAACCTTTATAAAGACTGCCTTATAGATGAAACTGTCTTGGAATGAAATCTTTCAGAAGTGAAGGCCTTGATGGAAGAAAATATGGATCTGGCTTATTGAATTTCCTTGTGCATTTGATTCACATTAAAAAAAATGTATTGTAAGTTCCTTGTGAACATGGATTGTTTCATTCATTCTAGTTGTAGCTCCAGTGACTAGCACAGTATCTGGCACATAGCAGGTGCTTAACAAATACTTTTTGATTGATTGAGGGCTTAAGACATTGCCTTAGGCACTGGAGCTACAGAATCCCAACCTTCAAAGAACTTACATTCTGCTCAAGTAGTGAGGCCCACTGGGTGTGTTGTTTCCTCTCCATAGCCAGAGATTGTTTGTGCGCTATGTAAACAAAATAATTAGCAGTGATCATTCAGACCCAAACAAACCTCTGTCAAAACATTTCAGACAAAGAAAGGTGGCCACCTCTTGTTCTTGAGATCAAATGAGATAATATATGTAAAAATACTTTGTAAACTATAAAGACGACCTTCCATTTACATTGCATGCATCTTGTATATACATAGTTGTTTGCATATTGTCTCTGTGCATTAGAGCTTCTTAATAGAAAGGACCAAGTTTTGCCCTTTGTATCCTCAGAACTTAGCACAGAACCTGGTACTTAAAAAGTGCTTAATATACAATGCCCTACTATCTCTCAAGCCCCATGATCCTGTTAGTGAGTTCCTCTCGAAACTTCTATTCTGAGGGGCAGTTAGGTGGTGCAGTAGGTAGAACACTGGCCCTGAAGTCAGGAGGACCTGAGTTCAAATGTGACCTCAGACCAAACACTTGACACTACTAGCTCTGAGTGACCCTGGGGCAAGTCACTTAACCCCAATTGCCTTAAAAAAAACCCAGCTTTTATTTTGAGAAAAGGCCCACAATTTACACATTATTGAATTATGTTGCTATGTTTAAGCTACTTTCTCCCGCCAATTCTGAGCCACTGCCCAAATGGGAGCCATTTCTCCCATTAACGAATCCCTCCAAGAAACCTATTTGAGGAAGGGCCCAAATTAGTCATTCTTCATTCTCTAGACTTTGCTATCATGCCTCCATTCTCTCCCCCTCCTCCTCTTTTCAGCTTTATTTTATATGTTGTCATGGCAGAGAGTATTTTTTTAATATACATTTGTATCCACAGGACTTAGCATATTACCTAGCAAACAGTGAGTGCTTAATAAATGCTTATTGACTTAACTTGGTGATCATAGCTATTATTCTTATTTATAAATTGTTGTTACTGTGTATGTAAAGCATTTTGTATATTGTAAAACAATAGCAAAAGGATTTTGGTTAGTCGTTACTCTGGAGGGAGGGTAGCTACACCTGAGTGTCATCAAAGGAATTTTAAAAAGTGGTTAAAACTGATAATCTGAACTGGGAAGGTGTGATTTGGCTCAGGATAAATCAATCATCTCTGCCCTGTATAGGAGATGAGAAGTGGGAATTTCCCTAAAGTAAGGATAAGGACCTCAACTGGAAATTCTAGTTGAGGGAAGGGAAGAATGAGAAGAGAGCTTGAAAATAGGAAAGGAAAGCAGTCTGATGCTACTTCAAAGGAGATGATCCATATTACAATGCCATATGGCCATTGATTGAGACTAAGAAGCATAGGCCAAAGAAGTCAACCTTCAACAAAGATAAAATTCAGCCTCAACATTTTATAATTGAATAGGCTTCATGTAAATTGACAGACAGAGAAAAACAAGATATCCGGGGACTGGTGCCATAGAGGCCTGTGGGAGAGGCAAAAGTTGGAATAAGACAATCTGAAACCCAGAGAAAGAATCTTTGGGTGTCGGAAAAGTAAAGGTCTTCATTCAGGGTCAAAGATGAGGGCTTAGGACTTTAGGGAGTGAGGGCTATAGAAAAGTTCTATAGTTTTCAAGATCAGTTCAAGATGACCTGAGACACAATGCAAGAATCCAGAAAGCTGAAATAGGAAAATGACTCTCTTAGCCTCAGACTAATATCCAAAGAGAAGAGTGGGAAGAAAAATCTGGAAAGATCAGAGAATCTCACCAAATTAAGAAGTGATGACAACCAAAACTAGGTTAGGAAGGTGAGAGGCCGGTTTAGCATATAATTCAAATAAGATTGGGTGGTAAGGCAGATTACTAACATAAGGATCAAAAGATAGATTACTTGAAACATAAGAAGAATTCTGAAAGATCAGACCTAGATCTAATGGAGAATAAGAATATTTCTCATGGACCTTAATATTTCTCATCACTATGTGATTTCCCCTTTCTGTTATTTTAAGTTCTTTCCCGTTAGGGCAAGATTAGTGAAAAGAGTACTGGACCTGGAGTTGTGTGCTGTGCTCTGCCAACAATCACCATTGTGACCTTCAGCAAACCGCTTAACCTCTCATAATGTCAGTTTCCTCATATGTAAAATGAGGAATTAAACTAGATGACCTCAAAGATCCCTTCTGCCTTAAAACCTAGGAGCCTACTTAAACTATCTACAAAGTACAATCTTGATGGTTGAAACTCATAGTAGAAGCCCTCTTTCACAGCTATATTTTTAGTTCTTTGAGGATTATATCATTTTTGCCTTTATATGCCTAGCTCCTACCACACTAAAAGCATTTGATAAATATTATTTGAATTGTTGATTTAACAGAACCTTCCTGTCCTATTATTCAAGGATACAGAAGTATACCAAAGAAGACAACAAAACTGGGGTGCTTCTACTCTGTGCGAACACCTACTAGCTGATGGTCTGCTTGGATGCCTTGAAATACCCCGGTCAAGCAACCATAGTATTTAAAGGTAATAATTAAATTAATTCATGCTGCTTGCTACATGAATTTTCCCAAGGTCACAGGTAGAATTTCCAGAGCAAGCCATCTGACTGTTGCTTCAGTAATCTTGACATACCTGAAAGCATATCACTAGCATGGGGGAGGGGAGGAGAAGGGCGGCTCCAGGGTTTGGGCATAGACAAATGTGCCTGGAGATGAGTTTTGGAAAACTTGACTTCCACTCCCAGGCCTTACACAATAGCAGCGTAGAAACTCCTTTGGGGTCTCCCACTGTGATTATCTCTTTGTCAGAGGAGCATAGATCTAGACCTGAAAGAAAACTGACGGAAAAAATCAAGTCCAACCACTTTGTTTTGCAGATTAGAGAGTAGAGTTCCCAAAGGGTTAATTGATCTTCCCTCACTAAGGACTTGGTTATTATCTGGGTGCTAATCATTCTTTGTCATCTTGATAAATATTGAGCATATGAAACCTGATTTCAAATAGGTCTCCTACCCTCTCTCTCCTCTGCCAGGAATGTTGTAAAGACCAGATCAAAGATACAGTAAAGACCAATAAGACATCTGGATTATCCAGAGCACTACCTGTATGGTGCTCCTTACAGAACCCTCTCACCTCTTCTCATTCAGTCTTCAGGTACATCTTCAAAAAGGTATCATAGCTTTTCCAGTTTCCCACATACTGGTAAATTTCAAAACTCTAGGCCATGTCAAACCTCCTCTACAGCTGTCCCTCAGGCTTCTGAAAAGCTTTGGGAAAGAGGTGAGATTAACAGCAGGACCTTAAAAGATGGGTACCTAGAGAAGGCAGGGTTGAGATAGTCAGAATAGTTTGAACAAAGAAGAGAAGAAGAAAAACAATGTGTGTGGCTGAGACAGTGAAGAAATTAGCCTGACTGGAATGAAGAGGGTATTTGAGCCAGAAGTGCTAAACATGACTTGATTTTTCTGTCTATGAATATGTTATTCCTCCTTTCCCCACTACCACATCAAATCACAGGAGCCAAATAGAATGTGGCCTTTGCTTACCCTGATCTCTTCCCTTCTATGTACAGTCTTTGGATCTGGGAAATTTTTACTTCTTATAACTAGGTGAAAGATAGAAAATAGAAAGAGAAAGGACATAGACAATGACTACAATAATTTCACGCAGAAGTATAACCAATGTAATCCAAATGCCATAGCAAGCATACCAAAATAGCCTAGAAAAGCACCACAGTCAGCAAACATGACTTACTTGCCAAGCAAAAAAAAGACACTTCAGCCAAAGGCAACACGGTTTTGGAATATAAACTTATTTGTTAAATCTTATAAAGAAGACCAGTGGAAAATTATAAGCAGTATTGCCTCATAAAACAGAGAAGCGGCAGAGGATAAAACAAGTATAAGAAAAGCTTCGTAAGAAACTCTACTTAGAAAAGGATTATACCAAGGGCATATGAAGGCTAAAAATTGTGGAATGAGAGAGAGAGAGAGAGAGAGAGAGAGAGACAGACAGACAGACAGACAGACAGACAGACAGAGACAGAGAAGAAAAAATGGGTACTATCTTGCAAATATTTTTGAACAAACTTTTTTTTTTAATTATCATGGGAAGTAAATCCACCACACTTAATATTGCAGCCCCAAGTGTACTTATTGGGAAAGAAAATATGTTTTTAAAGAGAAAAAAGAAAAGAAAGGCATTAGATTTACATTGTTCTAGAAGCAACACATTTTTTTTTTTTGGCGAGGCAATTGGGGTTAAGAAACTTGCCCAGAGTCACACAGCTGATGAGTGTTATATGTCTGAGGCCGGATTTGAACTCAAGTCCTCCTGACTCCAGGGGTGGTGCTCTATCCACTGCTCCACCTAGCTGCTGCAAGGGAACACTATTGTGAGGGCATTGAGGGATAATTTCACAAAGATGTGGAAGATACCAAAGGCATGGGGAAAATTTCAAACCTTATTAGTACCAAATATCAAAACAATCAATCAATATGTCTACTTGGCCCTCTGTATAATTTTTTTGAGAATCATTTGCACATGCATCAAGGTCATTTATGATGAGGTTACTGGTAAGGAATAGATAGGCTTTTTGTAAGTTATATTCTATAGCAGGCTGCACCATCACCATCTTATAACTAGCTGAAAGACGTTAAAAAATAAACCATCCCACTTACTCTTTTTTTACTCCAAAAAAGATTTTTGGTTTTGTAAACATTATATTCTAACAAGGTATTTCTCATCAATACATCAAAATGAATCAAGATTTCTTAAAAGATAAAACAAGAGCATCATAACATACAACAAAATTGTATACTTGCCAAAAAACATTCACCATGATCATGAAGGAAATCCAATAGTGAGTCCTAGTTGAAGAGGAATTCTATATGAATGATGAGGTCATCAAATGATATTGATGTTGGCTACATTGAGCCCTGGATTATAGATGAGCCTACTGGCAGAAATCAGCATTATCTCAAAATATTTTGGACCTGATTTTCTGCAGAAGAAAAACTAAGGGGACATAAAAGGTCTATTGTCCACATTATGTACTTAAGATGAATAACTTAAAGAATTTGTCAGATGGATTATACATCTTAGACATGCAGTCCAAATAAACCACAGATTGGATCCAAATTTAAGTAGGAGGAAGAGAGAGAATTATATAACCTCTGAAAAATTTACCAAGTTTCTTTAATAATCCCAAATTTCTCCCAGAAACAAAGGCTTATTTCTTTAATATCAATATTCGATTAGTGTTGTTGTATGGCTGTGAGTCAAAGAAAAAATACCAGAAAATTGAAAATTAGCATCACTCAGAAAGCAATCAAAAGGTTCATAGTGGGTATGAAATGTCTGCAACACATAACAACTAAACACATTGGCTGAATAAAATTGAAATTTAAAAAAAAAGAGAAAACTTAGAAACAAACAGAAGGAAAGGATGTTACATGGGAATCATATAAGTAAAAAGGATGATGGCCTAGTCATGGTAAGAGGAATGAATAACCACTAAACGGCCTGTGTGCTCTGCTGTTTTCCTCACAATTTCAAGAGAAATAGTGGCCCAGAATTTTCAATATACCCTTCTATGGCAAAGAGGGCATATGAAAACATAGACAGGAGTCATACAAAATGATTGTGTTACAGTCTGCTTTGTTGCAGGGAAATATTACTGCTGATATTGCAGATCTCTATGAGAACATTTGAGCAACGTATTAAATATATATATGTATATGTATATATGTGTGTGTGTGTATATATATATATATATATATATATATATACATATATATATATATATACAAGGAGCTCTTTGGAAAACTAGAGGGTATTAGTAAATTTTGAGTTCCATGAGATTAAGGTTGCTAAAAGTCAATGAAATATAAATACTTTAAAATGCCATATGCCTAGCTAATACTGGCTGCCTAGCATCTTGCATCTGAGATTGCCTTCATGCTTCCTCTGCACATGTAATATGCTTACTGTAATACACAATGCTGTTCCTATCAACACCTAAGAAATCCATTTAGTCTATCAGATGAGAGTTAATCTTTCGTTTAACAGATGCCACAAGAGAAATAATTTAATGGTGATTATTGGTTTTGTTAGAATTATTTTTGAGCCAAAATCAGATATCTAAGAGGGAAGGAACATAATACTTTCCTGTAACTATACACATATACTACCAAAGTGCAAACATCTTTGAGGGAATTTTGATAGTCTTATTAGTTAATGGACTAAGCAACAACTGCTGGCCTAAAGGGACTTGGGCCCTGCAGAGGCCCTGACTCTAGTTGCCACATGTCCCATCTTCATAATGTCCCTTTGAATAGAGAGTCTTGAATAATCTTGGCCTGATCTGCTGCCAGAAAGAGAAGCAAAAGACTGAGTGGGTCACTGCCTTTTCAAAATCTATTGTATCAGCAGCTTTTCTTCCTGCTTGGCAGCTAATAAGCAGATTGCTTCGTCACTCCCCAAGCACCTGAATCTCTTAGCACTGAATCATACATGTCCAGCTAGAGATAGCCAGGGACCTCATCACCCCTGAAGTGCCCAAGGGCTGAGCTAGCACAGCCAGAGGTATACAAGATAGCTCCTGCATATTTTTTATGTTTAGTAGAAAACTGAAGGTGGCTTAAATAATTACATGAAATTTGTGTTTAATGTGATTAAGTAATCAGGGAGGCCATGCAGCTTGCTGATCCTTTTCATCATGAGGAGTGAGTGGCCTTGTAATTGGAAAGACATAAGTTCAGTTCTTGTCTATCGCACATAGCAACAAGCACGATTATAAACAAATTGCTTGCCTTCACAGTGCTTGTAGACAGCTATATAAGGTGGTATTCTTAAACTGGGTCCCATAAAGTTAGTTTTTTTTTAAATTGATAACTACATTTCAATAAGATTTCTTCCTTTCATAATCATGTATATTTTATGCTATATATAAAATATTATTTGAGAAGAGATTCATAGATTTTGCCAGACTCTCAAAGGGGCCTATGACCCCCCAAAAAGGTTAAGAATTTCCTAACCAAGGATTACAAATTACAGAGTTGCTGCAGAGTTGCAAGAACTCTACACAAGCAAAGTTCCTTACTGTTTCCCATATTACATATATATATATATATATATATATATATATATATATATATGTGTGTGTGTGTGTATATATATATATATATATATATATATATATATATATATATGTGTGTGTGTGTGTGTGTATATATATATATATATATATATATATGTGTGTGTGTGTGTGTGTATATATATATATATATATATATGTGTGTGTGTGTGTGTATATATATATATATATATATATATGTGTGTGTGTGTGTGTGTATATATATATATATATATATATGTGTGTGTGTGTGTGTATATATATATATACACACACACACACACACATGTGCACAGGTATGTATGTATATATACATATAGAGGCTTGCTTTATTCATAGATATAGATATACATGTAAATGCATATGTGGAGAGAGAGAGAAAAAAAAGAAAGAGAGAGAGAGAATAAACTGCTCCAGAATATCAAATATAATTCCTGCTAAAGGATAATGAGAGCTTCATAATCGATTATCTTCAGAACTCCTTTTTAGAAACTCACAATGGCTGGAATTAATTTTCTTTTAAATTGCTTACATCTATTTATCTAGAAGATATATTACAATGTGAAAAAATAGAAAGAAGTACCACAAAGATCCAGATTTTGTTTTGGATATCTGCTCATCATTTTAAGTCTTATATACAGTAAATGCCTGTGAGGAAGCCCCATGGTTCTCATTCATATGAATGCCTTTGTGTCCAGTGGCAAGACTCATTGACTTTGGAACTGTGTGAGGTTCTTGAAAACAGATCAAATTTTATACTTTGCCAATGTCTCCATGTGGAAATATAAAGCCAGTGACTTTTCTGAAAGAGAAGCTATTGGAAACGACAATGGCTGGA
The DNA here is from genome assembly GCF_003287225.1 of Phascolarctos cinereus. Classification (NCBI taxonomy): domain Eukaryota; kingdom Metazoa; phylum Chordata; class Mammalia; order Diprotodontia; family Phascolarctidae; genus Phascolarctos; species Phascolarctos cinereus. The sequence goes on along the minus strand of NW_027555514.1, from coordinate 154,138,440 downwards.
CTCTTCCCAACATGTTGAAACTTCCCTTATGTTTTAATTTTTTAAATATCTATGTGCTTTTTGAGCAAAAAACCCTTCAAAGCACTCCAGCATAAGAAAGAACTCAGTACCAAAAAGTGTGCTGGGAGTTTGGCAAACGAATCAACTTGCCTCTTCCAAGATGAAATGAAAACACTTGCTGAAAAATTGCCAACCATGCCCACGTATCAGTGACCACAGTAGGAACATGGTTAAACTCACTAAGAAGATTAACCTTTTTTTAAGGTTCCAATCATATTTTAGACTTTGCTATGAATAAGAACTGAACATGATCCCTTTCCATGTGGAAGTAGGTTAAAACTATGGAAATTTACTCATCCAGAAGGGACAACAATGCAGTGAGTTATATAAAGAAAAACTCCTTTTCTTGTGATTTTCTACCATTACTCATTGCTTTTTTTATTCAAAGAGGTCATACTTCAGCTTTATTTATCAAATTTTCTGACAATTATCTACATCCTTATAATATTCTATATATGTATTCCAGTGAACTTGAGAAGCATTCAATTAATTTTGAAAGCTGATTATTAAAACCCTATACTATAGGGTATAATTTGATATAAACTAGAACCCTCTTTGATTCATTCTTTGGTTAATTGAAGTATCCTCAAGTTCATGTCTAAGTTTTACCATTTTACTTAGAACACAGTTCTGTTTCTACTTGTCAGGTACACTAGCATAGAAAGCATATTCCAAGACAAACTAGTGATGTTATCTTTAAAACATTGGGCCAAAGTTGTTCTTAAAACAATATCCCTGTTACTGTATACAATATTCTTTTGGTTCTGCTCATTTCGTTCTTCATTATTTTGTGCAAGTCTTTCCATATTTTTCTAAAACCATTGAGCTCATCATTTATTATAGAACAGTAGTATTTCATCACAATCATATACCACAACTTGTTCAGCCATTCCCCAATTGATGGGCATCCCCTCAATTTCTAGTTCTTTGCCACCATAAAAAGAGATGCCATAAATATTTTAGAACATACAGGTTCTTTTGCTTTTTCCCTAATAATCTTTGGAAATAGACCAAGTAGTAGTATTACTGGATCAAAGGGTATGGTTAGCTTAATAACCCTTTGGGCATAATTCCAGATTGTTCTCCAAAATGGTTGGATCACTTTACAATTCTACCTTGTCTATTATAAACATTTAAATTAAATATAAAGGGCATATGAAGAAAGACACTATCTATATCCAGAGAAAGAACTGTTAAATAGAACCATGTATAGAATACTTTTACATATATATACACACATACATACATACATACAAACCTTTTTTTGTCTAATGGTAGCCATCTCTAAGTTGGGGGGGGTGGAGGAGGAAGAGGAAAGAAAAAAATTACATGATAATTTTGCTATTATTTGAAAGGAATAGCAAGTTGTGCATGGAAGATTTGCAGTTTCATGTACAATCATCTTTTTTAAAAAATTTTTGCTATGTTATAAAAATGCTTGTTTTATTCCATAAATTTAAAAAATGAAAAATAAAAACACATTAGGGCACATCCTTTAGGTGGCATAATGCATAGGGCATCACGTCTGGAGTCAGGAAGAACTGAGTTCAAATATGACCTCAGATACTCACTACCTGTGTAACCCTGGACAAGTCACTTAACCCCTATCTGTCTCCATTTCTTCAACTGTAAAGTGGGGATGATAATAGGACCTACCTCCCAAGGTGGTTGTGAGGATCAAGTGAGATAATAATTGTAAAGTGCTTAGCACAGTACCTGACACACAATAAGCAGTATATGGATTATTATTATTATTATTATATTATTATTATTATTATGATGATGATGTTATTTTCTGTGCTTCAGAGCCTTCCATGCAGCCATTTGAGTTGCCCTGCATTTCAGGATTTGACTCTATCAGCGAGAATCTTATCAAATCTGAGAGTTTCATGGCTTTGATGTTATTTCTACATCAAGTAGCTGCTTGATTTCACTGGAACAATTTGAACTCATCCTGATGATGGTAGTTCAAATTTCTGAGGGTCTGTTCTAGAAGTAGATTTATGGATATGACCCACTTAGTCTGTGTTTCTGCATCAGATGCTGATTAGAAGGGCTCTTGTAAGTGAGTATAGTCACTAGCTCTTATCAAAAGTACCAAGATTAATGGGATATCATTTCTAAAAATTTCATTTTTTTCATTCTGAGCTTGACAAACACCAGATAAATGAACATTTTGCTCTACAAAGTATGACAGAAAAGGGGATTGTGCATGAAACTGAATCTCTAGCACACAGATATCTTTTATTTTTAAGTATATAATAAATTCAACTTGTAACTTTCACAGCTGTCCTCATTGTCTATGTTTCCTTCTGATCTTTTTTGTTTTCTTCTATGCATTTTAAATGACTCAATGATCCATTTTTCTTTTCTCTTCTTTTCTTTTCTTTCAACTGTGTTCCTAAAAACTGTTGCTCTTCAATTTGAAAAAAAAAAAGATTCAAACTCTCTTTACCTCTCACCTAGACTATAACACTAGCTTCCCAGCTGGGTTCCCCACATTCAAATAGCTCACCATCTCCAATCTGTTTTATGTCTCTGGCTAGATCAATCTTCTTAAACATAGCTTTGATGAAAGTACTGCTCCCCAAGCCTTTCAGTGACTCCTTACTGCTTACCAAACAAAGGACAAACACTTTAGCTTCATTCTTAAATATCTTAATGGTATGATTTTTGCCAATCTCATGCTAGAGCCTAAAATGTAGCGATTACCCAGGCAAACTATAATAGACTATTACTTGTATCCCAAACAGCCCTGGGCTTTCCTAGCTCCACACCTTTATTCATGATGTCCCCTTCACAAGGATGACCTCTCCTCATCTCTGTCTATACAAATACTCTTCTATTAAGTTCCAACACAAATACTAACTCTCCATGCAATCTTCCCTAATTCCTCCCAACCCCTTGCCCCCCCAACATTTATACTTCTTAGATAGAAGTGATCTTTTCTTTCTTCCTTCTGGGAACCTTTTACACCATTTTGTTTGTTCTTCTCTTATGGGGGTCACCTATTCTGCTTTGGGGTCTTTGACTTGTTTTCCCATATGTTCATTGGGGCAAAGGTTGTGTTTTATTCATTTTTGTATTTCCTAGAGGTCTAGTCAAGTGTTTGACATAAATGCATGCTAAATGGCAAATTTCATAATCAGATTTGATGTCAATTTTCCAAATACAATGTTTCAAAGATAAACAATATAGAATTATAGCCTTCAAACTATATGGTCCAACTCACTCGTTTTATAGATTGGAAACTGAGACCAAAATAAATTAAATATCTTAACTATGCTATTGAGTGATATGTGGCAAGTAGGAGAGGCAGAATTTGAATCCAGACCCCCTGACTCCAGAACCAACATGTTTTTTCCCACTGTACAATATTGCCTACCATTTTAATAAGTTTGAGATAGACAGTAATACTACAAAAGAAAAGCTTGACTTTCACATTTATGTCAGTAAGCAAAACATCTGTGGTCTATGAATGAACCCTTACATTTAACCATTCTGAGATCAGAATTGTGGTTAGAAAAATTCAACTTATAATATTCAGTGGGGGAAAATAGGAAAAATTCATAACACATGATGGTGTGGAAATTTACAGCCACATGGAAACTAGTATTTTTATGCCGTTGCTGGAAAATTATGCAAAGTTATTGCTGGCTACGTGATTTTTTTTTTGGCCATATGCAACTTAGTTTATAGTCAAGAACTTGGAAATTTTAGTAAAGTAGGAACACAGACCTGTATTCTTCTGATAGCTTAATATTTCCAGAATACTTCAATATTTCTATTCATCTCTTTTTGAAGAAGAATATTATTTACACTATATTTCTGAAGTATGAATAATGAACAAAGCATAATTTTAATTGTAATGTTTATAGTTTATTTTGCAGCAGTGTGGCACAATGACCATAACTTCTAAAGACTTAGATTTACATCCTGGATTCAATATTTTTAGCCACGTAAATGCGGGCAAGTGTCTTCATCTTTCAGACCAGCCTCTCACTCGTTTGCAAAGGGTGATGCTCTATTGGGCCCCCTCTCCCCCTTTGGGGATGAGTCAATAGTTCCATGATATTGTCAGTGTAGATATTTCCTCCAGAGGGTACAGATCATAATGCATCCATGCTGTCCCATCCTGAATAAGTCTTGTCTGTGTCCATGCGGAGATCCTCCTAAGGAAGTCCTTTCAGCATATAAGAAAACTTCCAGGTTTCTTTACATTATAAGATACCAATGATCACCTGATAAAAAAATTTCCATTTCATTTATTCTTCTTGAGAGGCAACACTGTATAGTAGATAAGGAGTAGGAGAAAGATCTTATCAAGAGTTTCTTATATTGATGAAATAAATCACTTATTTGGTCCATATTCCTCTCTCTGTAACTACTACCCTTCTCCTACAAAACAAACAAAAAACCCCCACCAAAACAAAGCAAAACAAAAACCCTACAGTTATCATTTAATGGGAATCCTCAGTGAAAATGGTCTCTGTTTTAGGGAGGCAATGAAAAGAATACCAGATTGGGAGTCAAAGGACTTGACTGATTGATTCATTAATTAGTATATTGAACATTTGATCCTTAGAGCAACCCTTTGAGGCAGGTTATATAAGTATTATTATCCCCACTATACAGATTGAAGAAACTGAGGCTCAAAGAGATTGTTTGCCCAAAGTGGCAAACCCAGGTATTCTGATATGGTTTCCATTGTATTTTCTACCATATCAGTGCTCCTTCCTAGTACATTTAGATGAACTCTTTTCCTTGTTTTTAGAACAGCTTAATGAAGTTCTGCTTGATCATTAAAGCTCAGTAGTCATATTCTTGTTTTATTAAAATACAGGAATTGGATTCCTTGTGAAACAAAAACAAACAGTGCAGTAGGAGTTGCAGAAACAAAGCATCTCAGAGATTCTTAGAAGACATATATGTATATATGCATATACACATGTATATGTGTGTGTGTGTGTGTGTGCACATGTGTGAACTCAGGTTCACAGACAGTAAAGTGTCTAAGGCCAGATTTGAATTTAGGTCTTCTTGACTCGAGATTCAGCACTCTATCCACTGCTCCACTTATACACGTACATACACATACATATGAACACCTACATACACACACATGTATACATACATACATATCTATACTTATATGTTTATATGTTTTATACATATATATATATATATATATATATATATATATATATATATATATATATATATATATATATAAAACACTATTTTATCTGAGATTCATGGTGTCATACCTAATCTTCTTTTCCATTTTATTTGTATAAGTGTAACAGTAAGCAACTGTTTCTGGGCACAAGATTCTAGAGCTCTGTGTCCTCTCCTTGTACACTAAAGGGAACCCTCTGCTCTGGACCCATTCTCACATTGCACTACTGGGGAAACCTGATCTTCCTAAAAAGGAGTCTGACTCTTTTATCCCATATTTTCTTAGGTTCTTTATACCTTTCACCCTAGGGTAAATTACTTTTTCTGGCCTAGGGTCTGCTCAATAGGAGAAAGTAAAAAGATACTAAATATACATTATGAATCAGATATGGGATCGCAAATTATTTTCTCCAGGCAGCTAGGTGGCACAGTGGATAGAGCACTGGGCTTGGAGTTTGGAAAACTTGTTTTCCTGAGTTCAAATCTGACCTCAGAAACTTACTAGCTGTGTGACCCTGAGCAAGTCACTTAACCCTGTTTGCCTCAGTTTCCTCATCTGTAAAATGAGATGGAGAAGGAAATGGCAAACCACTCCAGTATCTTTGCCAAGAACACTCCAATGGGGTTGGAGAGAGAGGAGAGATGGGGAGAAAATTTGGAACTCAAAATCTTAGGGAAGTGAATGTTGAAAACTAAAAATAAATAAATTAGAAAAAAAACAAACAAAAAAACCTTTATAAAAAAAGAAAAACCCAAATGTGATCACCAAGAGTCACATGACTGAAAATAACTGAATATGCATGACAATAATTCCCTCCACACAAATGAAATGCTAAACACCAAGATTCACAAACATACATTGGCATATATTCAAAACAGGATAGAGTGACTTAAAGTATTGTTAAACTCTCCCAGTACCTTAAGATCTAAAACAATCAGTGCATAAAACAGTTAGAGGAAATGCTGAATAGGCATTTTATATTTCACTTCAATTCTGTACTCTCCAAAAATCCCTCCTAGGTCCTTCTTTTCTGACAAGCTGCAGCAGATGCTGAGCTTCTTCCAATCAATCAGTGGTCATCCTCTGAAATGCAAAATCTTCCCATGATTCCATCAACTTTGACCAAATGACCTGCTTGCAATATTTCCTCTAAGGCCAGATGCAGCCATCTGGATATTGTGGTTCAGTCACTGGACCACAGCCACTATAGTGCCAAAGTGAGAGAGAGGAAAGGGTGCTAACCCTCCTACACCCCCTAATGGGAAGCCCATTAAGGGAAAACTGCTTGCCACATGAGAAGAGTGAACCAGAACTGTTTCTCCATTTTAATTGATGCAGCACAAGACTCCACTAATGCTATCATGGGGAAAAGGAAGGACCAAGTGACCACCCAGGGTTTGCTGTGTCTTACCAAACCTCTACATCCTTCAGCACTGAGATACACATGTCCCTGGAAGTTGCTTGAGGAACTCAGATATACACATGATCCATAAGGTCTAACCTCTATAACATAAGGAAACATTCATGTTTGTTGAAGTTTGTCAAATTCATAAAATATTTTCAAAAGAAAAGAATGGTTATAATTTGTGGTTAAGACGTACTAATACTTAGCGGATGTTTCATCACAATTATAAAACATTTAACACACTGGTAACTTCCCATTGTTCAGTACTCATCAACATCATTTTCATGATAATATCTAACAGCTGCGTTGAATTTTATGCTTTGCAAAATGCCTTTCAAAAAAAAAGGAAAAAAAACACTGTAAAATAGGTAGCATGACTTAGAATTCCTAATTTTCAGGTTAGCAAATTGAATCTCCAAAAGTAGAGTGATTTGCCTGAAGAAGCTGTAGTTTAGTGGAAAAAGTTCTCTCCTTGGTGCTATGGGACATGAGTCTGAATACAGATTCTGCAACTTACTACCTGCATGACCTCAGGCAAGTCACTCTCTCTAGAGTGGAGTTTCCCCATTTATAAAGCTACTGGGTGGGTGGAGGGATGGTGATCTCCAAAGTCCCTTTTACATCTAGATCTATGATTCTATGATCCTAGAGCTAGGATTTGAACCCAGTTCTTCTGATTCCAAATCCAGTGTTCCTTCTACCATTAGCTTCTAAATTGTATAAAATACTTCCAATATTTTAGCTTTATTAATTAATTAATTTCCTAAATAGCTTTTCTAATCAAGAAATTGAAACTTTTTCTTGTACAATCCTTGCCACTAGCATACAAATGATGATAAATACATTAAATACTAAACAACTGCAATAGAAAACAAAGAAACTTCACTATCTTTAAAATCTACAAACACAGATATATTACTATTGATTCAAAATGACCACATTTAGAAAAAAAGGAATTTATGTACTCTACTTTTATCTCATTTTGTAAATTAGATGTTGAAGCATTAATGAAGTAGATATGGATTGAGGCTACATAAGTCCAAATCTCAGTTTCAATATTTCTGAGTTACTTTAGGAAAATCACTTAACCTTTCTGAGTCTCCATGTCTAGTTCTGTCAGAAAGAAGAAGCATGTATTGCCAAAGGTGACACAAAGAAAGACTGAAACAATTCTTACCCTCAAGGAGTTCACAATCTAACGAGAGAGAAAACATGCAAATAACTCATACAAACAAGATAGTCACAAGACTCATCACAGATAATCTCAGTGGGGAGACACTAAGGGGAGATTGGATTGAGAAAGACTCCTTACAATAAGGTAGGATATTAACTGAAAAGGAAATAAAAACAGACAAGGGGCAAAAACAGTGAGTCTCTTCTTTTCAGGTTCATTCAATCCATGTGTATTACCCAATCAAGTTTCTGGTGGTTGTTGTTTACCAGCTTTCAAGAGACTCACCTTCCTTCTTCCATGAGTTCAATGCCTGGTTCACTGTCTTTCTCTCCTATTCAACTTCTGCCCTCATACTAGGAGACTTCAACATACATACTGATACTTTTTGAAAATCCTAACCTCCCAGTTCCTCAACTTACTCATTTCTCATGACCTTCTCTTCCACTTCACCTCAGCTACACATAGAGATAGTCATACCTTTGATCTTGCCATCACACACAAATGTACCACTCCTATGTTCGTGAAGTCTGATTACCACTTTATATCATTCCGCCTCTCCCTCTGCCTTGAAACCCCAAACATTATTTTTTATCCTAACTATGACCTTCAATCTTCCCATGCCTTCCTTCACCCCTTCGCTGGCTACACTCTCCTTTCTTCTTCATCTTGACCCTTCTGGCAAACTGATTCAGCTCTTCACTGTCTCCTTCTATTAAGTCCCTGACTTCTTTATCTTTTTGAAGATCTTGCCCTCCCAACTCCATTATTGCTCCAATCCACTGCCTTTGTTCCTACAAATGTGATGCTGAATACAGCTGGAGAAAACCACAAAGCCATACGAAGTGAATTACAAATCAACTCTACATAATATCAAGTGCACTCTTCCAGTAACAAAATAATTCTTTTATACTTACCTATCCCTCTTACCACTGTGGCTTTTCTAAGCTTTTTCATACCTCCTCAAACCTCCCCATGACTCCCCTGCCACCTCAACTGAGAACCTTTCCTCACACTTCACTGAAAAGATAGAAGTTATTCATTCATCTCATTCTCTGCCATATTCTCCTCCTTTACCCCTGTCTCACATGAAGAAGTGTCCTCTCAACCTCTCTATGTACAGGATCCCATTCCATTCCATATTCTCCAGCAGATTGCATACTCTTTCCATCCTCACTGTCTACACTGACTGTTTCCCTACTACCTACAAACATGCCCATCTTCAGAAAACCTTCACTTGATCTATTCCTCCTTGTTAGCTATTATCCTTTATCTCTTCTCCCTTTTCTGGTTAAATTCCTTGAGAAGGATGTCTACAATTGATTCCTTCACTTTCTTTCTGTTAACTTCCTTTGTAATTCTTTAGCCTGGCTTCTAATTTCATCATTCAACTGAAATTGCTTTTTCTGAAGTTACTAATGATCTCTTGATTGCCGAATTTAATAGTCTTCTGTCAGTTTTCATCCTTCTTAACCTCTCTGCAGCCTTTGACATTTTTGCCTTGTTCTCCTTAATACTCTCTTTCCTCTAGGTTTTCAGGATGCCACTCTTACCTAACTGCTTTTTCTCAGTCTCCTTTGCTGGATCTTTATCGAGGTCATACTTACTGGCCATGGGTACACCCCAAAGGTTTGTTCTGGGTCCAATTCTTTTCTCCCTCTATATTATTTCACTTGGTGTTCTCATCAGGTCCTATGGTTTCAATTATCACTTCTTTGCAGCTAATTCTCAGATCTACTTATCCAAACCGAACTTCTCTGCTGACTTCCAGTCTCATATTCACAACTTCTTATTGGACATCTCAAACTGGATATCTTTTAGATGTCTTAAACTCAACATGTCCAATAGTGAACTCATTATCTTTCACTCCATACCCTCCCCTCTTCCTAATTTCCCTATTACTGTGGAGGGTCCCAGTTACTCAGGCTCACAACTTAGATGTTGTCCTCAATTTCTCACTCTCTCTTATCCCACATATCTAATCAATTGCCAATCATATTTTTGTAATATCCCTTGTATATGACCCCTTTTCTCCACAACCCTGATGCAAATACATCACTTTATACTTTGACTATTTCAATAGCCTGTTAGTAGTTCATCCTTGACTCAAGTCTCTCCCCATTATAGTTAATCCTATTCTCTGATGTCAAACTTATCTGAACATGTCATGCTCTTATTGTATCAACTCCAGTGGCTCTCTATTGCCCTTAGGATCAGATATAAAATCCTTTGTTTGGCTTTTAAAGCCCTCTATAAGCTTGAGGCCTTCTTACCTTTCCAGTCTTGTTACTCCCTATGCTCTCCATCCTCTCTCCCAAGTACTCTGTAATCCAATAAGATTGGGTTCCTTCACTTCCTTGCACTTGTCTCTCATGCCTGAAACACTCTCTCCCTCCTCATCTTCATCTCCTAGCTTCCCTGATTTCCTTCAAGTCTTAGGTAAAACTCTACCTTTTGTAAAAAGTCTTTCCAAATCTCCCTTAGTGCTAGTGTATCCTATCTATTGAATGTCTTCAATTTAAGCTCTATGTATCTTGTTTGTACATGGCTCTTTGAATGTTCTCTCCCTTATTAGACTGTGAGCTCTTTGAAAGCAGGGACTGTCTTCACCCTTCCTTTCTACTTCCAGCACTTAGCATAATGCCTAGAACAGAGTAGGCACTTAAATAATATTTATTAATTGGTGTTGATTGATGAGGAAGAGAGTTACAGGTATGGGGGGAACAGTCAGTGAAACTGCACAGGAGGAGGAGATGAAATGCTTTGTCCAAGGCAATACTACTGGTTTTTGAAGGGGAATAAAGTATAAGAAGACTGGAAAGATGGGAGGAGGATTTTTTTTTGTTTATTTATTTGTTGGCAATTGGGGTTAAGTGACTTGCCTAGGGTCACACAGCTTCTAAGTATCAAGTGTTTGGTCTGAGGCCAGATTTGAACTCAGGTCATCCTGACTTTAGGTGCTGTATCCATTGCACCACCTAGCTGCCCCCAAGGATAGTTTTTAAGACTTTAAATGGCAATAATAATGTTTACACCTCCCCTTTGTTAGGAATATATTTTGCAAACCTGAACTAAAGGTTATGATTTTTAATTTCTGTGAGTGAATGGTACATGCTACAAAATTGGCAGCTGATAAAGCAGCTCAAGCCAGGAAGTGGAGGAGGCAGTAGGTAGTTAAAACCCCATGCACATCCTGGTGAAGCATGATCAGCAAAAATAATGGTGACCAGAGGGACTTTGGATATTCAGAGACCTCCATTTCACCCCTAAGTTTGGCCAGAAGTATGGTGAGCATCAGCTATTAGATGTAAATCAGGTGGTAAAGCAGGAACTGGGAGGTAGTGGTCAGGAAAAAAATGATGAAAAATAAGATGAATTTCCAGTGGTGAGGAAAGAGGGAGGCAAAAGAAAACAGATAAGGTAATTTGAGTTTAACCAGAGGTAGAGAGAGAAAACAAATTGAAGATAACTCCTGTTTAGGAAAAGAGACATGCTAGACTTAACTTAGAAGGGAAAATGTAGTCTGAGATCCATAAGGATAAGGATCCATTATGTGATTTCATTCCTATAGAGATTTCCCAGTTGAGAAAGCTTTCTCTACCAATGCCCTCACAATTTTTTTTTTGCATATTGACTTACTTGTTTTTCTTTAACATTTTCTTTATTGTTTATTTTTAAGATTTATTTCTTTTTAAAGTTTGAGTTTCAAATTCTCTCCCTCCCAGTCCCATTAAGAAGGCAAGCAATATAATGCTAATTACATGAAGGGGGAGGGGGGAAGCTAGATGATACAGTGGATAGAGCAGCATCCCTGGAGACAGGAGGACCTGAGTTCAAACCTTCCCTTAGACACCAGTTGTGTGACTTTGAGTAAGTCACTTAATCTCAATTGCCTCCCCACAAAAATAATACATATGAAATATAAAACATATTTCCTTATTAGCTTTATTTAAAAAAAAAAGCAAGAAAAAGAAAGTGAGAAAATTGTACTTCAATTCACACTCAAAGTTCAACAGTTCTCTCTCTGAAGATGGATAGCATTTTTTCATCATGAATTCTCAGGAATTGTCTTGGATCACTGTATTGATCAGAGTAGCCAATTCCTTCACAGCTGCCCATCATTACAACAGTGCTATTACTATGCACAATGATATCCAAGTTTTTCTCACTTTACTTTTTACCAGGTTATATAGTTCTTGCCATGTCTGTTTGTTTGTTTTTCCAAAACACCCCCTCATCATTTCTTAGAAGGGTGCCTTATCGCAATCACGTGCCCCAATTTGCTCAGCCATTCCCTGATTGATGGGCATCCCCTCAATTTCCAATTTTTTGCCACCACAAAAAAGCTGCTATAAATATTATTGCAGCTTTGTTTAAAAAAAAAAGGAAAAAGAAAAAAAAAAGAACAGCAGCAGCAAGAGGGAAAAAAAAGAGGATTTTACACTTTGGACTTTGTATCAGGCACTTAAATTGCTGGAGAGACATGCCATTCTGAACCAAAGGTGTGAAAAATGGATTAAAAACATTATGAAATTAAGTCTAATAAATGGAATTTCAGCAGCAAAGTAGAGGCATAGATTCAGCCTCTACCCATCCAAATACACTGAGACACATTTTCTAAAATGCCCAAGACAACAGCAGCAGCAGCAACGGCAGGAACTGTTCCTTTCCTTTTCCTTCCATCTCTTTGTGGTATAGATCTAGCAATAGTATTCCTGGGTCAAAGGGTATATACAGTTCTATAGCCCTTTAGACATAATTCCAAAATGCTCTCCAGAATGGTTGGATTAGTTCACTACTCCACCAGAAGTTCATAAGTGTGCCTATTTTTCCCTCAACTCCTCCAGCATTAGTCATTTCTGGTACGTGTTAAGTGGTACATCAAAGTTGTTTTCATTTGTATTTCATCAATAGTGATTTAGAGCATTTTTTATATGACTATAGATAGCTTTGATTTCTGGAAACTGCCTGCTTATATCCTTTGACCACATTCTACAACTTTTACTCATAGAAAATTGCCCAGAGAATTTGTTCAGCAGTCAAAGACAAAATTGGTCACGGATAGAATTTGAACCCAGAAATATCCTGATTCTGAGGCCAGCTTTCTATTCAATTCACCACAGCTCCCTCTACAAAGGGCTCTAGAGAAAGAAAAAAAAGTGTGCTTGTGTGTGTGTTTCAGAGGGGAGGAAGGAGAAGTTTCTAGAAAAATACTAGAATAGTGTGGTTTAAATACACAAACTATTCATATATCTACATTTATAGGTCACTTATGATTACTTTGGGACCTCTTTTTTATCCAAGATGTTTTTAGAATCTTTACCCTTTCCAATTACCCTTTTGTCACTTTTATTACTACATACATGAAATGTCATAATTTTGTCACTTTTCTCTTTTACATTTCTTTGCATATTCAAGAACCTGGTACTTTCCCCTCCATAATTCTTATCTATGCTCATTTTCCCATCACTTTTCATATACTCTTTGTTATCTTTTGAGCATACAAATTGAGTGCTAAACAAAACCTATAACTTTATAACTATCATCCTTTATTAATTAGGAGGAAAAATCCTAAATCAGTTTCCTACTTTAAGTTCTGCCTCACCCATATTTATGTAAATTAACCTGATCCTTCAGAGCTTGTTTTAAACATTCTCTGCCTAGTTTTTACATTGATGCCTTTTTTTTTAAACATTCTTTCTTGCCCTCCTGTATTTCTACTTTTTCTTGGCCTTGAACTACATTACCAATGTCCTTATTATCCTCATTTTATTTGTTCTTTTCCAACATTAATTTCTCAAGGTGATCAATCCCTTCTCCTTCTTGTCTTCTAAACCAGAAATGACAAACATATCACCTGAGGCCAACAACACTCCCCAAGGGCGACATGAACCAGATTAAAATGTAGTTACTATATGATATCAATATGTTCATGTATTAATAAAAAACAAATATATGAAGATATGTAGTTTTCTAGTCAATTTGTGGTGCACAGGGATATTTATGTGTAGTTTAGTGGCTCCTGTTTCTTTTTGAATTTGACACCATGTCTCTAAAGTGCGTCACCATATATTTAAATGTTTTCAGGATGATCTGAGTTGATTGGGTCTCACATCAAGCTTTCATTAAATTCCTTTTCTTACACTTACTTTTTTCTTGATGTTTTCAGACAATACTACCCTAACAGGATTAATCTTCTACTATGGTCTAGGATGAATTTTTATTCTAAAACAGAATTTCCTTTAGCTCCCATACCTCTCTCCTTGGCAAATAAAGTATTTGCTGTCTGATATGATTTCTAGGCTCTTTTGGGCTCATCTTTTAACACTTGCTTCAATTGGTTAAATTTTTCGTTTCATAGGGATTAGTGATAGAAGTTGTCAATGTCTATTCCTTTATCCATTTTTTAAATTATTTTATGTCAATTAAAAGAATAAGTGAAATTGGAGATGACTTATATAGTTGGCATATCAATAGTTCTATCTTGGACACATATTGTAGATGAGCAATGACTAGGGCCCAGAATTGAATAGGAAATATACAAGAAGTTGAATTACATTTAAGATGTTGTAAAGTACTTAAAATGACCCCTAAGATTCTCAGAAATGAAAACACTTCTTTATTTTCTTTCAATAGTGCTATATGACTACAAAACTTGGAATACCTCAATTGCTAAAGAATCAAAATATAAATGACACAAAAGAAAGTTTCATGATGAGCTAAATAAAATGTATCATCTTATCAATATCAAATGAGTCAAAAAGAAAGCTATACAAATGTATCATAACTGTTAAAGCATACATAGTCACATAGCAAGAATGGGGAACAACTACATGCTGAAATGATACCCTAAGTAATGTCAAAGAGATATTGAGAAAGGACCTAGGACACTGGTTGGGCCTTCAGTATAGGATTTATGGGAGGACAGAGGTAGAAGTCAGCAAGGAATGAGAATATATAAATGTATTGCTATCTGTGCCAACAAAGGGAATAGCCACATCACTAGAGCCAAAGAGCCATTGAAAATTTGAAGTGTAGAACAATAGGAAAACTAGTAGGAAGATAAGTTAGGTGTCTCTCACTGGAGAAAGGAAAATTATAATTGTTTTTATAGTTTAATGCTTTTGTGTGGCATATTAAGAATACAAAACCCAACAAGGATTATGTGGCAAAATTTAAATTATACCTGCACTAACCTACAGAAAGAGAAAGTGAGGAAATGGTTAATGACCAAAAAAGAAAAATCAAAAATTCACATAGAAAATAAATCTCAAGGGATATGGTCCCATAAAATAGGAAATGATAGATTAAAGGAGAGGACCAGTAAAAGATCTTTAAGTAGTTATAGGAAATATAAGTCTTAGAACAAAGTAAAATTGTCATTTCTGGAATACTTCACACAACAAACTATTGGTTAAAATGAATATACCATTCTGAAAAGATAGCATCTATAAAGGTAATTCATGATTCATGTGAGAGTTGAACTAGAAGATATTTAATATCCTTTCCAATTTCTAGAGTAAATGACTGTGAATCTTATTGCAGACATAGAAGTGTAAAAGAGGCAAGAAAAGAACCAACCAGAAGGGTACAAAACATTAAGAGAAATAAAAGAAGTGACATCACTGAAAATTTAGTGATATATGTTTGTAGAAAGCGATATGCAAACAATTTAGTGTTTGTGCAAATTCTGCTAAGCAAAATCTGTTGATATATTTGATGAGAAAAGAATAGTAAAGGACTATACTATATAAATAAACTTAGTAATGAAATCTATGATCTTAGTAATCTTTGGTAATAAAGATAAAAAAGATAAATGAAAATTTTAAAATAAGATAATGCTGATAGAAGCTCTTTTTAAAACACAGGGTGCTATACAAATGCATGTGCAAAGGTAACCCTCTTTATGGCAAAGCACTTGTGCGTGTGACCTAGCAGTGAAGGGGCCTGAAACTTTGGGGATGTCAAGGCAGTCCTTTTATTAGCTATTGATCAGAGAGAACCGATGGCTTAGTGGATAGTTAAAATAAAATTACTTTACCATTTGTGTTCTCTTCCCTCTTCATTTCAGATCATATTAGTACTACTTCAAGCCAATTCCTATGATGGCTAGGAGGGGGTTGTCTTGCCCTAACCCCAAGCCTCCCACCATTCAGCCATGAGCACATAGCGGGGAAAAAAACATGGGTTTTGTCTAGGATATCCCAAGCTTAGGTTTTGGACTTCCTCTTTTTTGTTTCTCTTTTTCTGATTTTAGGTTAACAATTATCTCTCCCAAGATGGATATGCCATGCCTAGAGGCAACCTTGTGAAAGCCCATTGTGTTCTACTCAAACTTCTGTGGAGACAATTTCTTTTCTTTACGTGATCCAAGGCTGAGAGTGGTCTAGTATACCTGGGAGTGGTCTGGTATAGAGATATTTTCTCAGTCCACGGGTGAAATAATGATGGAGTGACATCAGCCCTGTTTAAATAGTATATAAACTGTGTAACTTAACCCCACAGGGATCTCATTTCCACATGAACTCCCTTGCATGGATGATCTCTTTTAAATGGCACTGGATATTGCTGAGGAGGTCCTGTGGAATTCAGAGTTAGATGAAATCAGCACACTGTCATCTGAAGAGAGGAGCATCTGGAGAACTTAACAATACATGAAGAATCATTCTTTCATTTGGCCCTAAAAGAGGATAGTTTCCATAAGAGAGGTAAGAACATTTCATGAGCACATGATTGCCTTTTTTATATACTTATCTGGATACTAATAATCAGAGAATCATTAAACAAAGTTATCTCTGTGGTAACATCTAGGATGGAATCTTATCTTTCACAGAGGCACTTTTTTGAAAGCGCCCTGGTGCTTTATTTTGGTTTCCAGAAAAATATTTTTTATTACTGTCATTTTCTCATTAACAACAACAAAAAATCCCAGTAGAATCTTCTCTTCTCTACATGTAACTAGAGAGATGTTGTCTGGTGTAAAATTCTATGCAAAAGTCTACCAGTTGCCTTCTGATGTTTTCATCAAGGACATGCTAGTTGTATACATAGCCCATTCTCATAAAAATTTTATAGAGATGAGAAAGTAAGCATATAGGATCATTTTCTACCAGAGTCCCCCTCCTCCAACCATATGCGCTAGGCTAGGTTTTCTTTCTTTTTTTTTTTTTTCAATGAAAGGCAACAAAGCTGTCCTTATGACTTGATTGGACCAGGGAATAGAGGTCAAGATCAACGTGAATTTTTTTTTTTTTGCTAGATTTCTGATGGCCTCTGGTTATATTGAATTGATATCTCTTAAGGGTATAAAAAGCTTCACCCATGTGGACAAAGGGCTCTTCAGATTTGGTGGATGTCCCAACACCATGATGTAGAGGGCCGGCTTTTGGGAGTTGGAGGGCTTAGGCCAACCCGGGTCTTACCTGTAGATTGTACTAAGCCTGACAGCTGTGAAACTCAGGATGTCGGCTCACCACCTCTCTGTTCTGTCTCTTGAGAACAGGATGCAGGAAGGGAGGAAACGGATGGGGTACAGGACAGGACGCAGGAAAGAATGTAACAGACAAGGTACAAGGAAGTAAGGAAATCACTTAATTAGATTGGTACTTTTCATGAATAATAATGTTACAGTACTATATAAGCCTGAGCCCTCAGATCCATAAACAGAGTTTGTTCTTCACTGCTCTCACCTGGCCCGTGATTCTTTCTCTCTTCACATTCTGCCGGCATCAGACCACAGCCAGGGACACAGGCACTCCCGGCACCATGAAATATACTTCCCAAGTGATCAGAAGCAATAATCCTTCCCTGGTGCTCAGACACAATAATGAGAGTCAATATCTTTATTTTTATCCATTTATCATTTTTAACTTTTAGAAAGTTGAATTCGAACTCTTATAGCTCCATGTGATATCATCTCATCTTTTTTTTTCCTCCTCACCTCTTAATTTCATGCTAATCTTGACCTTAGTTCTATGTAGTCAATAATATGATTATACACAGACACATGGTTTTTAACTCAATCTTATGTCAACAATTAGCCATTTCCTTTCTCTTAAGATGGGTTAAGTTGAATTTTTTTGTGTGATCTTTTTTTAGTGATTCCATGCTCACAGCCTCTTGAATAATGCTTTTGAGTACTCTTTCTATTTCTTAATGTTGAACCATATTTCCCAAAGTATTTTTGTCATTTCCCTGTGTGCCTACACTATGCATTTATGTTACTCTGGATAAAGGGATATATTTATTTCCTTTGGAGGATATGGTTAAGTCCTTCGCAGAATTTCATTAGGCTTTCATTCCTCTGCAATATAGAGAGGTGCATAAATTCTACCATTGTTCGTTCTGGTTATCTATCTATGTTTATCCTAACTACTACAAGGCAAAATGACCAAATGTCAAAGGGAATGATATTTAGCTTTAAATAATTTTGCTTTGATTTACTTTTTTTAACTTTTTAAAGGATTTTTATTGTCAGTACATTTGAAAAATGACAAAGCATAAAAGTACAAGAGGCTAGTATTCTGGATTTTTCATTTTCTCCCACTTGGAATGCCGGAGAGAAAACAAGTTTAAGAAAACCTACAATCACAAGTAGTCACCCACTCTAAGGACAAGAGACTTAGTCTAAAAGAACCCAACATAATTAATCCAGTTACTGTGAATGGCTTCACTGAGTAAGATTAGGATATTGCCATCATAATGTTTTCATTGTGTTTTTCTTCAGAGAACCTGGGGGCCTGCTTGAGAGAGATTAGGACTGAATACATGGAGGAGATATCTTTGGGTTAAAGACACACAGCTGAGCCACTCAATGCCAGTAGACGTCTCTTCAACATCATTTATAGATGCTTTTTCAACTGCCCTGTTATTAATTTTTGTTTGTTGTAGCCATTCATCTCACTCTGAGTACCATTTTTCTAACTTCCATTACTTTTTCTTTCTATTTTGCTTCTTACTTCATAGTAAAGCAGTTTACATAATAACTGCTTAGTCACAAAATGGAGGCTTAAAAAAATGGAATTGCTTAAACTGAGTTAACATACTCATTCCCATAGCATGAATACATATCATTGTCTTCCTTGCTATTGATGCTGATTTTCAGTTTCTGTTTGATGCATATGATAAGAATTCCAAAGTTGTTTGTTCAGTAAATGAGTGAATGAATCAATAAATGATCTCCACTATAGCATTAGCATTTTTCTTTCCTCCACTCTCCTAGTTTGGGCACACATCACTTCTCAAATGGACTCTTGTAAAAAATTCCTTGTTAACCTCCCTTTTCCAGGCTTCCATTTTTAATCCACTCTCCACATTGATGCCAAATTAATATTTTTAAGCATCAGAGTTTGTCTAGTATTTTACTGCTTCTAGGACAAAATATAAAAATCTAAGTCCAGAATTTAAAGCTCTTTATAATCTGGCTTCATCTATATTTATAGACTTATTTCATATTATTCTCCATTCAAAGATTCTACATTCCAGTCATACCAGCCTATTAGCTGTTACCAGAAATCAGCTTTCCACCTCTACCATCTTTGCCCTTGTTCAGGCTGCCTTCCCTGCTAATCTCCACCTTTTAAAATTCCTATTTTTCCTCAAGGATCAACTAAGGGGCCATCTCTTACTCAGACTTTCCAGGTTCCTCCAGTTGTTAATGCTCCCTCCTACTTCAAATTACCTTGTATATGTTGATCTTTGTCTCTGCTGTGTCTTTCTTAGTAGAATGTAAACTCCTTCATGGAAAGGACTAAGTCACTGGTGTCATTTCCTCAGTCCCTATTATAGTTTCTAGCGGCGGAGAGATAGTGGGGCTATTGGACAAAGAACTTTACTAGGCCTAAGTAAGGCCTAGGCTCAGATTTCTCCACATATATTGCTAGTACCTTCTCTCTGAGATCACCTCTCATTGGTGCTTGGTAGATACATGTCTTGTATCTATATAGTTATTAGCATATTATAATGTGTGCTCCTTGAAGGGAATATTTTTGCCTTTCTTTTTATCTCCATCACTCAGTATGGTACCTGATGGATATTAAGCACTTAATAATTACTTACTGACTAACTGCTGTGGAACCCTAAGCTAATCACTTCAACTTTCTAAGCCTCAGTATCCTCACCTGTAAATAATAGTGATAATAATAGCACCTACCTCCTTAAGGGTTGTTATGAAAATCAAATGAGATATGCCTAGCACATTGAAAATCAAAGCCCTAAATAAAAGGCAGCTCTTCTTATTATTTACAAATAATAGACACATGTAGTAGGCTAACCCTCAAGTCACAGATTAGAATGAAATGTGATACTTGTAGCCAATCTAATAGTTAACAAAAGAGAGTTTACTTTTTCATTCAGGAGAAGTACATTCAGAGCAGGGAAAGTCTCATCAGCTAAGATTACAGTGTTGACTCAGTTGAATGTAGCCTTCCTGTATTTCAATAGCTTTTGAACTAGTTTTACCTACAGCTAGGGGATGCTAGTGGACCCCACCACAATACTTATTAAATCTTCTTTGAATTTAGTGAATGAATAATGTATAACTATGGCTAAAATTGATTTTGAGGTTAATGTCCATTCAGGAGAGGCTTTGGAGCTCATTCCTTATTTTAGCACTAATCAATCATACTATGGAGTAGAACCAAAAGTAAAATATATCCACCCTCAGAGGCTACTTGTGTGATGTTGGGCAGTCACATGATACCTGTCTACCTTAGTTTACTCATCTGTAAAATGGAGATAATAATAGCACCTACGTTGCAAGGTAGTGGCAAGGATCAAATGAAATAATAATTGGAAGTTATTATTTAATTGTAGCACAGTGCCTGGCACATAGTAAGCACTATACAAATGTTAGTTGTTATTGTTGTTGTTATTGCTATTCTAATAACATTGCTAATATAATAACATTAAAGGGAGCAATGTCAAGATAATTTGGCTCAGGAGCCAAGGCCAGGGTTCAAATCTAATTCCTAGTGCTTAGCATGAGTATGATGTTGGGCAAGTCAATTAAAGGATCATAGGAGCATAGATTTAAAGCTAGGAGGGATCTCCCTCTTCAGGAGGAAACTGAAGATGACAGGTCAAAAGACTTGGTCAAGTTTATGCAGGTGGCAAGCGGCAGGGCGGGGATTTGAATACAAATCCTCAACTCCAAATCCAGCACTCTTTCCACTGTACTATGATGTATAACCTCCTTATGTTTCAGTTTCCTCACTTGTTAAATGATAAACTTGGACAAGGTGTCCCTGAGTTCCCTTCTAACAGACTTACTATCTCATGGCCTTATAACTGTCATCAAAAGTTTATGAAAACTTTTTTTTCTATTCTGAAATAAAAATCTCAGGGATGGTGTGTGTGTGTGTGTGTGTGTGTGTGTGTGTGTGTGTGTGTGTGTTTGCAGTGTTAGTAACAGATAGTAAATACCTCAATTCAAGAATTGTGCTTTTGTTTTTCTCTCAGATTTCAGGTATGTTGAGTTTCCCTATTTACCTGCCAGTATTACCAGCTTGAGCACATCATTCTTAGGAAGTGGTAGGAATATACACACCATAGGTATTTTGGCACCTGAAACTCTCTTTGAGGAATGTAAGCAACTCAGACTTTCAGGCAACAAAATTATTTGTTTTAATAAAGAGGGAGGGAGACTATTTTTAAAATGTAGCAGAGACTTTTCACCCTTTGAGGCATAGTTATGCTTAACACAAAACATACCACTCATCATCTCTCCCACTCCTTCACTAGTCCTCATCATGTTTATTTTAGGTAGAGAAAGAGCTCCTTAAATATTTCTGGAATGACCCTCATCAAATAAACGGCATGCAAAATACATTTGGAAATGAATGCATTACACATACTGAATTGCCCTTATAAAAAACAAAATGTGTAAGTTAGATTTTGTTGTTTTTCTTTTTTTTTTTTAACACATTGCCACGATTATAAGCAAAGTGCTGGGAGGTAGAGAACAAGGGAAAACATGCTAAAAAGAAAAAAGAGTCCCCTAAAATTAACTGCTAACACGTAGCATAAAGGTTTGGAGATCAAGACAGTTCAGGCTTTCCCTATTACACTTGCTATATGATCTCAAGCTAGGGTTAAAAGGACTTGAATCCCCTATCTGGCTTTCATTTGATTTACCTGGTGACACTCTACAATTGAAGACAGTAAACTCTTTCGAGGTCAGTTACTTACTTTCTGGGATATCTTTTCTTGGTGAAAATAAAATGACTCTTGTCCCACCAAAAGCATTCATAGGTTGCTTAACTGAAAACAGTGCTGATTATTTAAAAGCAGAAGTAGCCTCAAAGGAGGAGGTGCTCTTTTAACTTTAATTTCCAAAACTGCTTCTGACTCACTAAATAACCTAGGAGAAGTCATTCAATCCTTCTGTGACTCCATTTCTCTCACCTATTAAATAGAAAATAATCCACATACCTCACAGGGGATATAGAGGCTTTATGAAATTATTAACATTCACATTTAATAAATACAAAAGTGTTATGAGCACAAAGTTGTTTCTTAGTAATGAATAGTATTATTCAATGACTAAAAAAAGGAAAATGTGCCCTTAAAAATGTCTCCTATTTATCAATGATAATATATAGACTTGACTGTAAATAGGTATGTCTTAAAGAGTAATACTATTAGTGAGAAAAGGCCCACAAAACAACTGTACTATATGAGTCATAGGATCATAGGTAAGAGCCGGAAGAACCCCAGAGGCCACTTGTTCCATTGAAGATGGGGAAACTGAAACCCAAACAGGATTAAGTTTGGGTTCCAGCTTGCATAGGTAGGAGGTATCAGAGTTGGCATCTGAACCAAGATTGCCTTTTCATCATATCTTATTGCTTCGAATGTCCTCAAATATTTACTCAAAAGTTAGGCCAGATCTATATTTTGAATTACAATCATAAAATTTTAGATGTGGGATAGAAGGGACCTTAAAGATCATCTAGTCTTGCCCTCTATTTTTTCTTTTTTGTGGGGCGGGGGAGGGAGGGACAAAGTTTGGTCCTGTGATTTCACCAATGAATGGAAGATACAGCGTGGAATTTCCCTTCACCAATACACATCAGGATTCATCAGTAAGGTAGAGTTTCAGGAATTTGCCTGGAGCACTGAAAAGATCAGTGGCTGCTCTGTCAGCACACAGCTGGTTTGTCTGATTCCAAGACTAACATTCTATCAACTTTGTGCTGTCTCTCATCTTTTAGAAATATAGAAACTGGGGACTAGAGGGAATTAATGACTTGTCCAGGTGTAGCTAGTAGCCTCTACTTGAGAAAACAGAGATTTTTTTTTAATGTTGTAGTGCTTTTAATACTACATTCTTCCTGCCAATAAGTATTTTAATGAAGAACTGACAGGCTGCACAAGATGACAAATATTTAGGGTAATGCAGATTACACTGTGATCTTGCTAGGTATCGTTCACCTGAGCCAAGGGTTCAAGCAAACTAATTTGTAGATGTTTAGATAAAGTACTTTAAAAATCCCATTCCTTACCTCTTCTGAAAACTTTTTGTTATTGTTGTTTAAAGGTGTTTAGTAACTATGGGTCTAGACTATTGAAATGGAAATTGGAAATTCCCCTTTAAATTAATAAGATCACTCAAATAAATAGGTTCAGTTCAAATCTCGGTCATGACCGTTCCATATCTCCTGAGTGTTCTTGGCCTAGCATTTCAGGAACTAGCCATTCCTAGGTCACGTTGACATGGAGGGTTGGCTCCTCTCCTTGTGAGACGTGATGTTATTAAAAAACAAAATACCAAGCCTCAGGCGGATGGGAGCATGGCTAAGGTCAGATGTGTATTGGACAAACCATGAATAGCGCAAGCATCAAAAAGGGGTTCTTGGCCCCAAGCCTTCTTTGTTTAGAACAATATAAAAACACTGCGTCCTGTAAGCCCGCTGAGCCTCACCCGCGGGAAGGACGCTTCGCCCGGGAAAATCTTTACACAATTCAAGTTTGTACTGGCTGCAACGGGGCTCCCAGCCGTTGATTGACTTTGGAGGTTCCCTTGAATTGGTGATGTATTCTCTTCCATTACCGACTCTCTTGATCGGTGCTATATTATTGATTGTTCTTATTATTTATGCTTTCTATGCAAATTCAAACTATCTGTGCTTTGCTTCTTCTAAATAAATTATCTATTTCCTATTATTTTCTGGTGCATTGGAGAGTGTCATTTATAGGAGCGAATCCGAACCTCACTAAATCCTACTAATACAAAATTGGCGTCACGAACAGGATTCGCTGTATAAATGCCTTTCTTTAAGAGCCCCGGGCTCCGGTAGAGGTCCCCGGTTGGGAGGATCCTCCGTTTTCCTCGCTCGCAAAAACCTGGTCACAGTGTACAGGACCTAGTGAGGATTGGGGGTGTTGGGGGTTCTCGTTTGGGGTGCGACGGATGGGCCGGTTGCCAGCAGGGATAATGGGGGGATACGACCAGTACATCATTTCCCTCCCTTTTGGGTTGTTTGCAGCCAGACAGCCAAAGGCTGCAGCAGGACTCTGAAAAGTTGCCTTCATTCTCCCCCTCTCCCTCCCCAGGTAACAGCAGCTTCAAAGCAGTGCGTGGATGGGAGAGGGAAAGAGAGAAGAATACTTTATTACTTAGGTTATATGGTTGGTAGAGGGCAAGTTGGGAAGGATTGTTGAAGTGTTAGGTCAGAATTAGAAAGGAATGAGATATGTACAGGTTTTAAGGGGATTTTAAATCATTAGAAAGAAAGGCAAGGAAGTTTAAGCATGTAGGAGAGAGGAGTGTGTGTAGAAAATTTGAAGGGTGAGTAAAAGGAAAGTGCATGCTGTAATCGCCGCAGCAAATATGAATTGGGACCCTGATACTTGGGAAGGTGATATTTGGGATGAAGATGATGATAGGTGGGGGGGAAGTAATAGAGGAAGATGTTCCGGATGTTGTAGACGGGGAAGCTCGGCCGATAGTTCTGCATATTGGGCCCTGGTAGAGACAGAACATTTAACTTTAAACCATGAAGTTGTATTGAGGCCAGCCATACCCATTATGAGTTGGATTATGGGGACCCCCGCCTCACATAAAATAGGACATGCCCAAGAATCATCAATTATTAAATGGAAATGGTATTTGCAAAATAGAGTCAAGACAGGCAGATCGGGTGTTTCCACCTTGCATGAAAAGGTATTAGAATTATCAAAACATTCCAATGATGTTGATATACCAAAAACTTATGAACAATCGCCCGTCTCTTGGAATAGCGGGTATGATTTGTTATCCCCTGAACAAAAGAATCATGCCTGGTTTACGGATGGGTCGGCTAAATATATAGGATCTAAAAGGTGCTGGAAAGCTGTAGCCTATAACCCTTCATGCAATACTATTTTGGAAAGCTCTGGTGAAGGCCAGAGTAGCCAATGGGCCGAATTAGTGGCTGTCTATCAAGTAATTCAAAAGGAACAAGGTGGCCAATGTCATATATATACTGATTCCTGGGCCGTAGCCTATGGCCTAGCAGTTTGGATGCCAATTTGGAAGAAACACGAATGGAAAATTAGAGACAAAGATGTGTGGGGAAAAGAATTATGGGAACAAATATGGGAATGGTGTCAATGTACTAATGTATCTGTATTTCATGTAGATGCCCATATGAATCAAGATTCTGTGGAACGTGAGTATAATGCCCGTGCTGATGAATTATCCAAACTTCAAGGAAAAGCTTTAAAGGTCACCCCCAGAGAGGAAAACGAAACACAATTAGGAAAATGGGTCCATATCACCGCATCTTGGCGCTCTTGCATCTTACAGTGTTTTACAGTGTTTGCCTGCTATACGCTAACTATGGCATGAACCCAGGTATTCCAGTGGGGAATCCTCAGCAAGGACCACGTACTGATTCCATCTACGCTGGTGAAAACAACACCCACATCATGAATTGGTCATACCCATTCAACGTAGAAGTTTGGGACGCCCCTTTATTTCCCCTAATGAGAATCAATTTAACTAGTTTTAACCTAACTGTAACCGCAGCAAATGGCACTAATATTTCTTGTACTCTTACAGACTGGCCACCTAGTACTTATTTTCCTCGCAGAGCACATTCATATAATTGGACTCTTGTAAACTTAACACGGACTTTTCCTATTACTGCATCGAATGAAAGTAACACTAGACATAACAATTATTTTTATGTCGTAACACCTCCAATGGGCGTATGAAGAATATCTAAACCAATTAGTATGGGTTGTACCTGTGACTCCAAAACCCCTGGAATAATTCGTGTCCCCGCTCATGTACTAACACCTCTATCTTGCAACACAAAATAGTGTTTCATTATAATGTAACTTTTCCCTCTTTAGAAAGTTGTGTCAGGAAAAAAAGAGCTTGGTATGATACATTACTTGGTGGTGCAGGAACTGGTTTGGGTATAGTTAATTCTATAGACCTTGAGACCTTGGCTAGCAGACTGCGCAGTGCTGGACAAGATGTTTCTCAAGCTTTGACTGTGAATGCCCAATGGTTACCCACAACGATCCTGCCACACCAAAATACATTACAATATCAAGGCCAATTTTTACAAGTCTTTAATAATAGCATCCTCGTTAATTTACACCTTATGAAAAACATAGTGTTTTATTTAATTGGACTAAATGTTCCTTGCAAAACTTATATACCCTCATACAGAAGGAAAATGCCCAAAGATTACTACAGGAAGGTAACTCTCACATATGGAACGATATACTTGACTTGTCAGATGTATGGAAAAAGCAAAAACCTGAGAATGCTAGATGCACTCCACTTTGGTGCGCTGGAACTATTATACTCTACCAAGTTAAAACTTGGACTGTTATGTGCAATTTCATGTAATACCTTTTGTCTTACATAAATACTTTGCTTTACCTTCATATCTATGGAAACTATATAGATTGGTACAATGTAACTCATACTCTGTCTGATTGTGTTGTAACTAATGGAGGGATTGTTTGTGGGATGATGACTCGGCAGATGGAACCCTGCCTTCTCTCACATTCATCCAATTTGTGTGATCTAACTTTATACCCAGTGAGTAACTTTTCTATGATATATGAAGTATCTACTCAATACATCTGTATAGCTTCTAATAATCACTCTGACCTTCTATCTGTAGATGTTACTACTGTTCCATTTTCTGGTTGCTTACATAATGTATCTTTCCTACGCTGGCAAGGAAATGATTTTTACTTTCCACCAGACACTAACCTAGTTAAAAATTTTGCTTGGGTACCCCAATCTTTGCCTCTACCTCATGTGTCTCTATCTCTATATCCCCTTATGAACATCTTGAATCAGTCGACTGAAATCAAAAAGTTATTAGAGTCCAACCAACGCGCGTTAAATGAACATCGAATACAGACTCTTATAGCCAGGAAGACTAGTCGAAGCTTCTCATTTAGTGATCTCAGATACTAATCATCATTGGTATGATTTTCTTTTTAAATCTCCTACTGCTACTATGTATTTTAATTCCTTAGCTACCCCCATACTACTACTTGCTTTGTTCTTTTTATGTCTTTGTATATGCAATTGTTGTATGTATACCAAAATACGCACTATATACACTCATGTCACACCTTTGCCCCTCACCTATTATTCTCATGATCTTAAGGCCAAGTGAAATGGAAATTGGAAATTCCCCTTTAAATTAATAAGATCACTCAAATAAATAGGTTCAGTTCAAATCTCGGTCATGACCGTTCCATATCTCCTGAGTGTTCTTGGCCTAGCATTCCAGGAACTAGCCATTCCTAGGTCACGTTGACATGGAGGGTTGGCTCCTCTCCTTGTGAGACGTGATGTTATTAAAAAACAAAATACCAAGCCTCAGGCGGATGGGAGCGTGGCTAAGGTCAGATGTGTATTGGACAAACCATGAATAGCGCAAGCATCAAAAAGGGGTTCTTGGCCCCAAGCCTTCTTTGTTTAGAACAATATAAAAACACTGCGTCCTGTAAGCCCGCTGAGCCTCACCCGCGGGAAGGACGCTTCGCCCGGGAAAATCTTTACACAATTCAAGTTTGTACTGGCTGCAACGGGGCTCCCAGCCGTTGATTGACTTTGGAGGTTCCCTTGAATTGGTGATGTATTCTCTTCCATTACCGACTCTCTTGATCGGTGCTATATTATTGATTGTTCTTATTATTTATGCTTTCTATGCAAATTCAAACTATCTGTGCTTTGCTTCTTCTAAATAAATTATCTATTTCCTATTATTTTCTGGTGCATTGGAGAGTGTCATTTATAGGAGCGAATCCGAACCTCACTAAATCATATTAATACAACTATGTAATCACTGAAGGGAATATTTTAGTGCCTGGTGATGTAATGCTCACCTTTTGATTTGAAGGAATCTTGACTTCACCCTACTAGGTCTCTCCTTGCCTATGAAGCCTTCCTATGTTCTCCTACAGAAGTACAGGGATGGAACAGGCTTCCTGCTACTTCAAAGCCCAATGAGAAAAGTGGAAAATCCACATTCCTTTCATTCCCAGAAACCTGTCAGGGCTCTATAATCTAGCAACCAGCAATCTCCAGTGAAGCTCAGGGATGTGGAAGTCATATGGAGGGTGAGTACAGTCTGAGATACTTGTAGGATAAGGTTCAAGTTCCCAGTTTCCTAGGGTTAATCAGATAGCAGAGACCACCAATCAACAAGTATTTGTTAAGCACCTACTATGTGCTGGGTACTGGGATAGAAATAAAAAAAAAGAATGAAATAAATACTATTTACACAGCTTACATTCTAATGGAGGAAAAAATATAGAAAATATATGAGCCATAAATATAAAATGAATAAACAAATCTATACAGAGTAGTTAAATGTAATATATTTTAGGAGGGAATACTCTAGCATATGGAGGGCAGGGCATTAGCAAATACTTCATGTAGAAGATAGTGTTAGAACATTGGAGTTAGTGGGACATGCCTATAATGTGAACTACCGGGGATACTGAGGCTGCCAATTTGGGAGCTAAATCTTTCAGGGTCTGCATTAAATTCAGCAAACAATATGGTAAACCCAGGACAGGTAAAGGGGATCCAGGTGGCTTAAGAAAGGGTGTCCTAGTTTAGTTCAGAAACAGCTCTCATGTTGATCAGTAGTGGCATGGAGATATAAGTAGCCCATGAACTTCCAGCCTGGGTGAGATAGGGAGATCCAGTCTTAGATATAATAATGATAATAATAATAATAATAATAATAATAATAATGACGACAACAACAACAATAATAATAATAATAATAAAAAGAAAATCTTTCTTGAGCTGTAGTTTTAAAGGAGGAAGAGGACTTCATGAAATAGAACTAAGGAAGGGGCTTATTCCCATCATGGCAGAGAGGAAGGAGATGAAGTATTATGTGTGCAGAACAGAGAGGATAGTGTAACTAGATCACAGAGTCTGGGAAGGGGAATGACATCTAGTAAGGTTGGAAGGCTAATGAGCCTGATTATGTAGGGCTAGAAAAGTGAAAAAGAAGAAATCATATTTTATCCTAGAGTAATAAGAAGCCACTGGAGTTAGTTAAGTAGAGGAGTCACAGGGTTATACCTATGTTTAAGGAAAATTAGTTTGGCAGCCGTGTGTTAGGACTGAAGTGGGAAAAGACTTGAATCTGGGATACTAATTAGAAGACTATGGCAATTGTCTAGGTTAGAGGTGTTGGCAGCCAGACCTAAGATGGTAACTGTGTGATTGGCAGATTGGTCTCTTCATGCAGCTAGGGCACTCTGGTCACTGTCCAAGGTGTACGTTAGTTGATTTTGGTTATAAAAGAGTAGCTTTGACCAATGATGACCAACACTAATTTGAGCGATTTAACTTTTGTTTTTGTTTGCGTTATCTAGATCTGTAGTTGTATCAAAATCCTCTACCCAGATATATTTAGAAACACAGATAGAAACATATCATTCCCTTACTCAAGAAGCTTCAATTATTTTCTAGTGACTCTTTGATAAGATACAAACTCTTTTGGTTTTTAAAACCCTCCCAAGCCTGGCTCCTTGACACACTCTATAGTCCAGCCAGCTAGACCTTCTTGACATTCTTCACACAAGACAGTCTATTGAATTTGTTATTTGCCCCTACAGAATGTAAACTCCTTGAGGGCAGGAAATATTTCATTTTTATTTTGTATACTGAGCATCTAAGAGTGGTTAGTACATAGCAGGTGCTTAATAAATGCTTAATGAGGGAGCAGAGCCAAGATAGGAGAGTAAAGGCAGGGACTCACCTGAGCTCGCCCCCAAATATCTCCAAATACCTTTAAAATCACTCTAAACAAATTCTAGAGCAGCAGAACCAACAAATGCCAGAGTGAAACAAATTTCCAGCCCAAGATAGGCTGGAAGGTCAACAGGAAATGTCTGTTGCATCAGGGTGAGAGATCAGTGCAGTCCAGCACAGATTGGGCCCCAGCAAACCCAGAGCAGGCCTTGGAGCAACTGAATCACTGGCAGTAATGGTAGTTTCCAGACTGCTTAGTCCACAAACACCAAAGACAACTTTGTTCTGCAAGAAACGTCTGTTGGACCTGGGTGAGAGTGGAGCACAGTATGGCATAGGTCAGAAGGAGATTACAGGGGCCTCTTTGCTAACACTGAGTCAGGATTCTGTTGCTTTGCCCACACTCAGATCTGGGTTTCAGTCCTGGGTAGCAGTCCAAGGGTGAGGAGGAGCACTGGCATAGCAGAGGTCTCAGCAGCAGTGCAGGAGGCACCCTCCTCACAGTTCCAGGGCAGAAAAAAAGTGCTTGTGATCACTCACTGACCAGAACACAGACCGGGAGAGGAGTAAACTCATCTTAGATCATACCATCTTGGAAAAACAAAAAACTTACAGGTCCCTAGAAGTCCCCCCCGTCCCCCTGAAGTTTAGGACAGTTCACCCTCCATCCTGGAAGCAGAGCCCTATCTAAATAGAGTTTAAAAGCCAAGTAATAGGCTGGGGAAATGAGCAAACAATGGGAAAAAGCCTCTGACTATAGAAACATATTTTGATGACAAGGAAGATCAAAAATACTCACTTGGAAGAAGACAACAAAGTAAAAGCTCAAATATCCAAAGCCTCCAAGAAAAATATGAATCAGTCTCAGGCCATGGAAGAGCTCCAAATGGATTTTGAAAATCAAATAAGAGTAGAGGAAAAAATGGGAAGAAAAATGAGACAAGAAAATCATGAAAAATGAGCCAATAGCTTGGTAAAGGAGATGCAAAAAAAAATACTGAAGAAAATAACACCTTAAAAAAACAGACTAGGGGGCAGCTAGATGGCACAGCAGAAAGAGGTCCAGTCTTGGAGTCAGGAGGACCTGAGCCCAAATCGGCCTCAGACACATGACACTTACTAGCTTTGTGATCCTGGCCAAGTCACTTAACCCCAATTGAGGAAAATAATTCCTTAAAAATTAGAATGGGACAAATGGAAGCTAATGACTTTATGAGAAATCAAGAAATCATAAAACAAAACCAAAAGAATGGAAAAATAGAAGACAATGTAAAATATCTCATTGGAAAAAACAACTGACCTGGAAAACAGATCCAGGAGAGATCATTTTAAAATTATTGGACTACCTGAAAGCAATGATCAAAAAAAGATCCTAGACATCATCTTTCAGGAAATTATCAAGGAAAACTGCCCTGATATTTTAGAACCACAGGGTAAAATGGAAATAGAAAGAATCCACTGATCACCTCCTGAGAGAGATCCCCAAATGAAAGCTGCCAAGAATATTACAGCCAAATTCTAGAGTTCCCAGGTCAAGGAGAAAATATTGCAAGCAGCCAGAAAGAAACAATTCATGTACTGTGGAGACACAATCAGGATAACACAAGATTTAGCAGCTTCTACATTAAAGGATTGGAGGGCTTGGAATATGATATTACAGAAGTCAAATGAGTTAGGATTACCACCAAGAATCACCTACCCAGAAAAACTGAATATAATCTGTGAGGGGAAAAATTAGATATTAAATGAGATAGAGGAATTTCAAGCATTTTTGAGAAAAGATCAGAACTAAATAGAAAATTTAACTTTCAAATACAAGACTCAAGAGAAGCATGAAAAGATAAAAAGGAAAGATGAATCATAAAGGACTTATTAAAGTTAAACTGTTTATCTTCCTACATGGAAAGATGATATCTGTAACTCATGAGAATGTTCTCATTATTAAGGTAGTTAGAAGGAGTATACATAGATACATAGATAGAAGAGATATAAGTTGAATATGAAGTGATGATATCTAAAAAAAATTAAATTAAGGGATGGGTGAGGAATGTATTGGGAGAAAGAGAAAGGGAGAGATAGAATGGCTAAATTACCTCACATAAAAGAGGCCAAAAAAAGCTCTCACAGTGGAGGGGAAGAGTGGGAAGGTGAGTGGGAATGAGTGAACCTTACTTTCATCAGAATTGGTTCAAAGAGGGAATAACATACACACTCAATTGGGTATAGAAATCTATCTTGTCCTACAGGAAAGTGGGGTGGGGTATAGGAGAAGAAAGGAGGGTGACAGAAAGGAGGGAAGATTGGGGGAGGGGGTAGTCAGAAGCAAAACTCTTTTGAGGAGGGACAGGGTGAAAGGAGAAAGAAAGAATAGAATAAACAGGAGTGGGAATAGGATGGTGGGAAATAGTGTTTCACAATATGACTATTATTGAAGTGTTTTGCATGAGGAAATATGTATAACCTATATCAAATTGCTTGCTTTCTCAATGGGGAGGGGAATAAGGGAGAGAATTTGGAACTCAAAGTTTTAAAAAATGAATGGTAAAATTGCTTTTACATGTAACTAAATGAAAAAAAATGCTTATTGATTAACATGGCTTAACACAGTTAAGTACCTAACCAATGTTTTTAGTCATTGTTTAAAAAAAAAGTTACAGATAGAGTCAGTGTGGTATGGTGGGAAAGGATTAACCTGGAGAGAGATGATCTGGATTCTTGTCCTGGTTTCTCTCATTCTGTGTCTTCTTAGACAAATCAATTACCTTCTCCTGGAGAACAGGGGAGAAAAGAAAAGAGCTAGAGTCTAACAAGAGTGCCTCAGATTGCACCTCATACCATTTATGAATAAATGAATGAAATCTGGTGTATGAATGTAATAAAATTTTTGTGCTGTAAGAAAATGATGAAAGAGAAAATTTCAAAAAATCCTTGATAGTGAACTAACACTGAATAAAATGAGAACATCCAGGTTTTTTACCTGTACAGGTAAAGAATGAGGTTAAAAAAACAAGGAGAGGTGGCGCTGTGAGGTTCCTACACCCACTTCTCCTGGGCCTGAGAGAAGTGTCTATGGGGCTGCCACTGAGTCTTTACTGACTCTATGGCAAGTACAAGGTGGAGGAGCACAATGACCATATCGGCACTTGTATGGGTACAAAAACAAAGGATAAGAAAACTTATTTTATAAAATGACTCTTCATTCAAGTACAATATTTTGATTCTTGTGGGCACCTAACCCTTTGTGTTCCCACTATGCCAGCAGCGACCACAGGTCATAGCCAAAGCATTTGTGAAGTTTGGACTTGCAAACTGGATGAGGAGATGAAGAAAATTTGTCATTACATGAAAGTATAATTATGTTTCCATGGACACCGAATTTCCAGGTATGGTTGCAAGACCCATTGGAGAATTCAGAAGTAATGCCAACTGTCAGTACTGGTTATTGAGGTGTAATGTAGACTTGCTATGGATAATTCAGCTTGGATTAACATTTATGAATGAGCAAGGAGAATACCCTCCAGGAACTTCAACATGGCAGTTTAAATTTAGTTTAATGGAGAACATGTATGCCCAGGAGTCCGTTGAGCTCCTAATGGCTTTGGGAATCCAGTTTAAAAAGCATGAAGAAGAAGGGATCGAGACAGTATTTTGCAGAACTTCTCATGACATCAGGCATAGTGCTGTGTGAGGGCATCAAGTGGCTTTCATTTCACAGTGGTTATGACTTTGGCTATTTAATCAAAATCTTGACCAACTCATACTTGCCTGAAGAAGAAACGGACTTTTTTGAGATCCTCTGATTTGTTCTGCCCAGTCACCTATCACGCCAAGTACCTCATGAAGAGCTGCAAGAACCTCAAGGGTGGCCTGCAGGAAGTAGCTGAGCATCTGCAGTCAGAGCGGTAGGACAACAGCACTAGGCAGGATCCTATTTGTTACTGACAGAAATGGCTTTTTTCAAAAT
This sequence comes from Phascolarctos cinereus, assembly GCF_003287225.1. Lineage (NCBI taxonomy): Eukaryota > Metazoa > Chordata > Mammalia > Diprotodontia > Phascolarctidae > Phascolarctos > Phascolarctos cinereus. The sequence continues at coordinate 154,104,421 of NW_027555514.1, read as the reverse complement.
GAGAGAATTGTCCTTTGATGCCAAGTATTGTGGACATTAGTAAGGCCTTGGTTCGAGCTTCTCCTATGTGCAGAATGGTACAGGGAACGCATATCAAGAGGAGGCCAGAAAGCATCATGACTTGAAATGGATGGACAACAGGCTTTGGTGTTTGGAGCTATACACGTGCTTGTATATGTTTTATCTCCAGTTAAATCCCTTGGACAGTGTTTTTCATTTTTCGCCCTGCCTTCTCAGTTTTCTCTTTTGTCTTTCAGTACTAATTATGACAATTCCTTCCACAGATCCTGGTAAGTAGAAGAGTCTTCAGGTTAAACTTGGCTCTATCATTAATACATCTGTTAGGAAGCATTTATGGCCAAGGAGAACATATGTATCATACTCAATCTTTTGGTAAACATATCTAGCTGGTCTTACTTTGTACCCCATACCTCTTCCTCTGCCCCCATTCCCAGATTAACAAGCACTGACTGTAACTTATTCCCTGTTTCATGTTTGTCCCTTCTAGCATGCAAGAGTTTTAGCTATTTGAGATTGTGGACCATCAATTTTGCACTTTAAAGAATGACTCAGATCCACCGTTTTAATAGAAGTTTGGGTTTTCCTTGCTGTTAGCCTGAAAGTTGATCATATGCCAGTTTTACACAGAACTCTTTTGTTTTGGACCTATGGAACAGAATCTATTTATTGTGCTGCAAATTGTTGACTTGGCAAAGCTCTTCTGAAAGGGAAAGAGGGACTCCTGAAGAGTTGAGCCCTCCTTTGCTGTCCCTGGGGCTCTGAAGCCCCGCTCGCATGGTATGGAATTGTACTCTGAATGGGCTTTGGGACTGAAGAAGTGCTTCGCAGGAGCTTTCCACCTATGTGCCACAGCTGGCTGCACCCCCATGGCACTTCCATGTCTTTGCCTTGGTCCTCTTCCTCTCTCGCTTTTATGCACCCCGCCCCCCCAGCCTTGGCTGTCTGTCGCCCTCCATTGTGATAGTCATATTTACCAAGCTCTTGTTTTGGCGACTCTACAAGTCAGTAAGTCCAAAGAGAGCAAGTCATTTACCATATACATACACGCATGCATGCATGCATGCGTGTATGTATATATGTGTATATGTATATATGTATATATACACATACTCACATATACGTATATACACCCACACATACACACACATATATACATATATATGTCTCAGTATGTGTATGTATATGTGTGTATGTGTATAGGTATGTATGTATATATGTATATATTCTATATGTGAATAAAGTCATCTGAGGAGTGTAATGCTTGTTTATTTTGTGTATATATCTTTGCAATATATTTTCTCTATATTGACAGAATAACTGTGAAATACTTTCTTAGCCATGTAGACAGGAGCATGTGAGCAGGCCAGGCAGAGCATGTGAAGGAAGACTTTGGTAATGGGTAACTTAAATGCTACTCAGAAATGATGATGGATGGCAAGTCTTGGTGTGTGTATTACCTGCACTCAATTCAAGTCCTATAGCTGTTTGCCACATTGGCTTCTTCCCTTGTACTTAACATTCTTTTCTCCTTAAGTTACAGTGCTGTTACTGGGTGGTCCTTCTTCAGAAAAGTTATTTGCAAAACAGAAGATATTATTTGTTTTTAAAGCTTTTGTAAACAAATGCTTCTAAAATGTTGTCTTACATCTTAAAAAAAAAGAAAGAAATGCTTCAGAACTCTGATCAATGCAATGATCAATGATATCTCCAAAAGACCTATGATAAAGCAAGCTACCCACCTCCTAATAGAGAAGTGACAGACATGGAGCAAAAACATTTTTGAATGTGGCCTGAATCTGCTTATTATATGAGGACAGTTGAGTGGTTCAGTGGATAGAGAACTCTGCCTAGAGTCAGGAAGACCTGAGTTCAAATCCATACTCAGCCACTTACCAGCTAGCTGGGTGACTCTGGTCATTTCACATAACTTTGTTTGCCTCAGTTTCCTCATCTTTAAAATGAGCTAGAGAAAGAAATAGCAAACCACTCCAGTATCTTTGCCAAGAAAACCTCAAATAGGGTCACAAAGAGTCAGACATGACTGAAAATCACTGAACAACAACTTATTACATGACATCTCCACAACTCTTTTCCCCCTTAGTTACAAGGGGAAGAGAAATGACAATAGTATTGTCAAAAAATAGGGCCCTTAATTTTTTTAAAATAAATTCATAGGAGAGAATTGAAAGAAGTTTGGAAGGAAGTACAGACAAGAAGGCTGCTTTTGAAAGTAACATGTAGAATTCATTATAAACTTTTAAGAAAGGAAGTGGTAAGAAATGGAGATTCTTGATTTCCAATAAAAAGAATCCTTTTTTTATGTTCTGCTATGTATATAGAAATCCTCCCTTTTTTTTGTTTTTAAATTCAAAAGTTTTAAAATGAATAAAAAATTATTTCACCTCTGTGGGCCTCTAATATCTTCATCAATTAAATAGGATCATAGGTTGTCTCAAATTTCTCAATTCTAGCCTAGCTTTTAATTAGTGAATGGGCATTGCCTCAGACAAACTGAGACCTGGGAAAGACCTAAATTAAAAAGGCCAAGGTCTTCCATTGCATCCCAGGGCATTGCCACTCATCCTGACTTATGTCTTGCCAGTGGACTCCAGTAACTCTGGAGGAGAGAGTGAGGCTGATGGCTTTGCACTGCCCTCCCTCACTTAAATCCAGTTCATTTGCAAGTCAATTATTTGTAATTTAAGGGACAGTAACATTAAATGAAAGATATTAGTTTTATTAGGAAGCAAAGAACACGAATATTTTGTTACTCAAAATGTGTTCTTTTTTGCATTTTGTAGCAATTTGGGGGGTTAAGTACAGCTACTCATACTATTAAAATGTAGAATAAGAGCTGGGAATGGACTTTAATTTGGAGGCCATTGAAAATATTTTCCCTTAAAAATGATAGATCTAGAAAGACAAATAGCTCAGGCGATGTGACCCTTTTTCAGGCTCCCTTGCTTGCTACTGAATTTGCTAGTGGTTGGGAATAATTGACAAGTGTGGCACACACCACAGGGGCAACACTTTATAAAGCCTGGGGATTGATGGCTGTGTAAATAAGGAGTTCATACTGAGTACCAAGTTCTAAGGCTTAAACAGCCCCAGGCTCTGTACTTAAGTCTGCATAGTGTTTTCAGGAGTCCAGTGAGACTGAACTGGAATTTTCAGTGTTCAGCATATACAACCTTCTTGGTCACAAAACACTCATTTGTTCATGCTTATGATGAGATTTTTATTGCTACCACCTAGGTGTACACACCCAGAAATGGTTTTATTCAAAAAATTTTGCCTGTAACTCTAAATAGACGCTACCTCTATTAAAAATTAGCACTTCTAAATATATTTATGTATGGACATTTTTCTTTTTATATCACTTTCAGAGAGCCATCTCTTGTAACACTTTTTTATTAAGGAGAAAAAAAGCAGTTAAGCAAAACTAACCAACATATCATTTATTTCTGACAATATATATACTATGTTCCACACCCATATTCCCCCTACTTTGTAAAAAAAGTGTAGGGAGGGATTTCTGCCTCCCTTTTTAAGTTCATGGAGCCATATTTTTCAGCGAAGCAATTGTGGCAACAAGGAATAATACTGAGGACACTATTCTAAATTTTAAAGCCATATTTTCATTTCTTTTTCATTGAGAATAAGTACAAATAATATAATTAGATATCCTCTCCCCACCAAAAAAAGAGTGATCATATGCATGCCATTATATGATAATTAGTAGAAAATGTTTACTCTTCTGAAGATGCCATACACTAGTAATCCTTAATAAACCACCAAAGAATTCATTTACACAGTGTGACAGTTACCCTGATGTTTGTTCTACAAATGTATATTTGGAACTGAAGGGACCTCAGAAATCATCTAGGCCAATGCCTCCATCTTAGAGATGAGGAAACTGAAGACAAGGGTTGACCTGATTTACCCAAGTACACACCAGGTAAGGGGACTAAGAGGGGATTGACCTTCTACCTCTAAATCCCACATTCTTTATCCCTGATAGAGTGAATCTTTTCACAGGTGATTCCCATTAAATGCTAACGAGAGTTAGGGATGTAGAAATTCTTGACCAATTGATAGGAAATAGACCACATTGCTCCTGCCATATAGGCTTCTTTTCTACGTTATATTTGAAGTCATTGATTGTGAAAACACCAATTTATTTTTTGTTTTATCATTTTATTTGAATATGAGTTATTTGTCACATTCACCTTCAGCTATAGCCTTGAATCATGAAAATAGTTTGCACATGAATGCTACAATAATATATATATATATATGTATATATATTATACATGTATATAATGCATGTATGAATGAAAAAAACATAAAGGGAAAATTAAAATTCATGGTGATATGATTCCTGAGGGAGAAAAAAAAGGATAATAGGTTTTGGTCATAGGCGCAAGGTCTCTGTTTTTCAAAGTATGCATCCTCTACCACATCAAAAATAATTCTATTAGCCAGTTTGAAGCAATTTGATTTTTTAGTGACATAATTTCCCAACCACCATAAAGCACTGTTATTTTGCTTCAATACTTCAACTGCCAAAGTAATATTCCTAAAGTGCAAGTCTGAGTCTCACTCCCCTATTCAATAAACTCAGTGGCTTCCCACAACTCCCAGAATCAACTATTAACTTCTTTGTGTGAATGAGTGCATGAATGAAAAAAACATTTTATGAAGCCGTAATGAAGTGCTAACTCCTGTTCTAAATGGTGAAGATTCAAGTGTAGAAGAAAATAAAATCCTTTTCTTTAAAGAGCTTACATTTTTGGTACCCTCTCTGGCCTTATTCTTCTAACTCCCATTGGTTAGTACCTAGAGGGCAGTGACCATTTTTCTCTTTACAATTCTAAAAAAGACCCTGGAGGGTTGAGGTTTTCAAGTACTGTTTCTCATAAGCCCCCATCTGGCATATTCCCACAATGATTTATCAGTTAGTCAGCCAGAGTAATTAGCTTTTAGTAAGTTATTTACCAAGCAAGTATGGCAAGGACAATTGTTACAGAAACATTTCCACAAACTTGGGACATACTACCCCCTTCTACACACAATGCTCCTGGGGATATAGTCTGTCCTTATCACATCTCTCAGTTCCATCTACAGAAACTGCTACCAACCACTGCTGATGGGGGGACTGACACCTATGGGAAGTCCAAATCTTCATATCTCTCAGGGTTGACAGGATGGTTCTCTAGTCAATGAGAGTGTAAGGAAGAAAGTGGCTCTATCTGTCCCTCCTACCCTGCAGCTTCAGCGCACCTTAGAGCTTGGCTGAGTTTCTGCTTAAATCTGTCTTCTGATCTCCACAGGCCCAGAGATATGTATAATTCTGTCAACCATTACTGATATATTCCTGTGTCTTCATCTGATTTCATCTAAATGGCCACAATCACTTCACTCCTTCCAAGGGCCAAGAGCTTTCCTAAGCTCCCTAACTGCTAATCCTTTACCATCCCCTTTTGATTTGAATGTATTTATTTAGACCTATATATGTTTATATTTCCCCCCATTAGAATGTAAGTTCCTTGAGGGCAAGGCTTGCCTGATTTTTATCTTTGTGTGCCCAGCACCTTTCACAGTGCCTAGCAAATACTTGTTTAAATGTTTATAAATTGATTGTGGTCTCAAGCTTTCATGTCTTCTCTATAAGGACATAGATTTTAACTCCTTGTGAATGTCTCCTAGGAGTGCTATGTCTGAAAAAAAAAAATTACCCTGCAACCAATCTGGTGATAATTTATCTTGTCTGTGAAAATTTCCTAGGTTTCCCACTGGTAAATCTGTGATCTTTTCTCATCTAGAAACAGATATGAATACTCCTACAATTATGAGCTGCCAACCACACACTAGGGGGAGAGGGGAAACATGCATACATAGATATACACACAGATACGCACATGCATGCATGCACAAATGTGTGCAACCACACACACATTCCCACACCTGTGTCAACTACCTTATCAATAAGAAACCAAATCCACAGAAGACTTTTTTTTTAAACTGTATGGTCAACCACCACCACCACCAACAAAAAAAGAATGCCTATTAAAATAAGTAGAGGGTGTGTGGCTTAGTAGATACAGAGGGACCTAGAAGCCAAGAAGACCTGTGTTCAAATCTTTTTGTGTGTGTGTGTGTGTGTGTGTGTGTGTGTGTGTGCGCGCGAGGCAATTGGGGGTAAGTGACTTGCCCAGGGTCACACAGCTAGTAAGTGTCAAGTGTCTGAGACTGCATTTGAACTCAGGTCCTCCTGACTTCAGGGCCAGTGCTCTATCCACTGTACCACCTAGCTGCCCCTGAGTTCAAATCTTGACTGATAACTGGTTAAGTGATTCTAGGCAAGTCACTTAACTTCTCTAGGTAACTCTCTAAGAATGAAAGTTATAGGGAACCTTTCATGGGATTCATGGATAGATTTCAGTGAGACCATAAACTTGGATGAGGAAAAAAGGCACCTTTGTTTTCACTAATGTCTGATTGAAATTTAGCATTTCCTACCATATGCTTTTTTAATAAAAAAAAAAAAATCTGGGCCAGCTAGGTGGTGCAGTGGATAGAGCACGGGCCCTGGAATCAGGAGAACTCAATTCAAATGCGGCCTCAGACACATAACACCTACTAGCTGTGTGACCTTGGGTAAGTCACTTAACCCCATTGCCTAGCAACAAAAACAAAAACAAAAACAAATCTGAGAAGCATTCCATAGGTTTTATACTGCCAGAAGAGCCCGTCACACAGAGAGAAGTTGAGAACCCCTGGACTAGAAGAAGCTCCTTGTAATAGTGAAATCATAAATTAAGCCCCTATCCTTCTACCATTAAAAAACAACAAGAAGAAGGAAGAAATAAACAAGCATTGTGTAGCCCTGAATATAAGGCAACTTCCCTGAAAATTTTATTACAACGTATGTGTATGTGTGTATTCATGTATGTATGTATATATGTATGTATGTATATGCATACATGTATATGTGCATACATACACATACATGTTTATAACAATGCAGAAAACAATACTGATTGTACATATACATATATGCCATAAAATAACACCAATTATATATATATACACATATAACTTATACATATATAATTTTATATATACATACACATACAAATGCATATACATATATAAACACACACATTTGTCTATATATACACACATTTATATGTGTGTGTATAACAAGACACACAGAGAAAATAATACCAATCGTAGTCTGAGTTCAGGTTTTACACAAAGAGGCCTAGGGGAAAATATAGTCTATTTTAGGGCTAATAAAGTAAAAGCATTTTATATTTGTGCTGCCTTTATAGTTTTCACAGAGCTTTTTTCTAAATTTATTAATGAAAAGGACATTCCCATCAATGTACTCCATGCTTTTGGGAATACATAAGCATAAGACTTGGTCCTTGCCTTTCAGGAGCTTGTAATCTATTTGTGAAGACAGGACACAACGAGGCCATTAGTGAACAATACAGGGCAGACTATAATTAGGTGCTAAATTGTGTGGTACAGACTCTGAATGCTGAGGTGGTTGAGAAAAAGGAAAGATCAATGTGAGCTGAGGTGGTGACATAATGTGAAAAGCCAGGCTAAAGGAGTTATATGTGGTTTTAATAGTGTGGGGGGAGTCAAGACAATTGACAGTGAGCTGACATTACTTCACACACAGCAGAGAAAGAGCCAATCTAAATTGTGGCTTTACTCAATTTAGGAAAGAGGGGCAAGAATAGAGGAAAAGGCCTGGTAAGACCCCGTGATACTTGGAAAAAATAGGGCCATAATAGTTTTAGGAATAGTTAAAGCAATTATGTCACATTTATATAATGCTTTCATACTTACAAAATCTTTTCCATACAACAAATCTGTAAGATTGTATGAAATAATATTAGAAGCAATTTAAAAATAAGAAAACTCAGGCTGAGAGAGGTTAAATGATTTGTTCAGGCTCACACATCTAATAATCACTGAGGCAGGATTGGATCCTAAGTCTTCTTAGAGCTGAAAGAAATTGTGGAGCTCATCTGTTCCAACCCTCTTATTTCAGATGAACAATCACTCCTCTCAGGGGCAGTAGACATAGTGAAAAGTACATTGACATTAGAATGAATAAGATGGCTCAAGTGACTTGGGTTTGCATTTTAGCTCCACCACTTATTAATGTCGTGAACTATAATAGCTAACATTTGCATTACATTTTAAGGATTTAATGAAATGACTTTGGAAAGTCACTTTTCACCTATGTCTCAGTTTCTCTATAAGAGGAGTGAAAAAAAAAGATCTTAAAGGGCTCTTGAAGTTCTATTAGTTTCTGTGATCTGAATGAATGAATTTTTTTTGTTTTTGCACAATTGCAGGGTCCCAAAGTAGGAATAACCCAATAAATAGCAAAACCAATTTGCAAAAAAGACCTTGGTAAGTTACAAAAATGGACTGAGTCTAATGCATGTATGTATGTGTATATATGTATGTACATATATATATGTATATGCATATATATACACATACATACATGCACGCATGCATGCATGCATATATGTATGTGTGTATATAATTTTTATTGATACCTTTTATATGTTCTTTTCATTCATTTCAGGACATATTCCTTTTCCTTCCCTTATGCAGTGATATTGTCCCTTGTTAGATAGATAGATAGATAGATAGATAGATAGATAGATAGATAGATAGATAGATAAAATATTAAAAGAGAGAGAGTGATTAAAAAAAAGTTGGGTAAAAGGCCAAGGTTTCACACTGCATCCAGGGCCATCTCCAGTCATCCCGATCTATATCTTGCCACTGGACCCAGATGGCCTTGGAGGAGAAAGTAAAGCTGTTGACTTCGCACAGCCCTCCCCCACTTAAATCCAATTCACTTGCATGTCATGTCATCACCTCCCTGAAGTCATGGTCTTCTCTGAAAACAAAGGACAAACAGCAAGGTAAATATATGCATATGTACGTGTGTTTGTATATATACATATGTATGTAAAAATCGTGTCTATTATGTGTCAGACACCGTGCTAAGTGCTTTTTTACATATATTATCTCATTTAGACAAAAATAACCAACACATTTACTGTGTCAGATTGTGTGTGTATATATATATATATATATATATATATATATATATATATATATATATATATATATATATATATATAAAATTTTACAACCATCATCCTCCATCTCTGTAGTTAAGGGAGGAGGGCACATTTTTCTCAACTCTTCTTGGGCAGCATCTTCCAGTCCTTTTCTCTTTACATTGTTGTAGCTATTATGTATTTTTGTTTTCCTTATCTCTACTTACTTCACTCTGCATTAACTTCTCTTTCCATTCTTCCCACTCTATCTATTCATTATTCATTATAATATTCCAATACATTTATATAACACAATTTGTTTAAACATTCCTCAGGCTATGGACACCTGAATTGCTTCCAGTTCTTTGTTATCACAAAAAAGTGTTGCTATGAATATTTTCTTTTATGGAAGAAACAAGACTTCACTCTGGAATTTGGTTAGGTTTTAACAGTCACTCTATTATTTAAGTACAATCCATTTCAAGCTCAACTGATTTAGCCAGAAAGTGATGTAGTGTCCCCATTTGTAACTAAGCCAAGGAGCTTGCACCATCTTTAAAAAACTGAAAAGAAAATCAAATGAACTTGAATTTTAATTAGACAAGGGGTAAAATATAGCACAGTATGTATTCTCCCAACATATTCCAGTTATATATTTCAACACAATAAACAGCATAGAAAAGAGGAGTCCTCAAGGTCAATATATATTGTAAAATTCTCAAAGATAAATTATTTTTTTCTTTTTTTTCTTTAATTCTGAAATATTACATTGGCTTCTGAGTAGGTTGAGGAAGGATTCAGGGTCTTCTTCAATCTCAAATCCCCAATGTATATATTTTCAGTACAACTCAAGAGCATTTCTTAGCCAGAAAATCAAAAGTCTTAATTACTCATTTTGAGATTTATTTCATCAAAATAACTGATGCTGGGCAGCACTGGGTTTAGTAAATGAATAACCTAATGAAGGTGGCAGTCTTAATAATGGAAATGGCAATATAGCAATGAATTTGGGACAATGAAATGTCCCCAATAGTAGACAAGAGGTTGCTGAGCTTATGCACGGGTTTTGTCACAAGAGTGCTCTGGTTAAGAAGCAGCAGATAATTCACAGATATGCCACTATTTCTGGCACCCAGTAAATGGCATAATTTTCAGAGGCAGTTTCAAATAGGAAGGGCTTTGGCAATAACAAATCTAACCCAGCAAAACATTTCAACAAGAAAAATCTCATATTATGGATAAAGTGTGAGAGTTGAGAGATGTGGGGAAAATCTTCCCAATAGGGACTTTTGGGGGCACCTTTTTTGTTCTATAAGTGTCCCTAGTTCTCCCAGGATACCTTTCTCTCTTTATCAACCACAGTCCAGGATGGCCATTCCCATTGGCTTTAGCTTTTGGTGAAGAGAGCTTGGTAGGGGCCAGAGTTGGAGAGAGAGTCTCACTGTTTGACTCACTCTAAAATATGTAACAGCAAAAGAATATACCCATAACAAGGAGAATATTGGCCATTAATCATCATAAGGCTAAATGAAAATCTTTGTCCTTCTTCCTTAGATCTCAGTCTCTGCATTGTTTCACATTCTTTTTTAGCAGTGGAGAAGTTGGAAACACAAGCATGTTGCTTAATATAATTTTCTAGCAGAGTACAAGTTTTGTTTTGTTTTGTTTTTTATTTATATGTGAAGAATGGATCCAGGAAGGAAGCATTTCACACATGAAAGCAGTGACGGTGTTCAACAGAGTGAGGTGAATTCCCTTCAAGGCTTGGTTTTTTTGTTTTGTTTTGTTTTGTTTTATTTTTATAGAAACCCACCTCCCAGGCTGCAGAAAGCAGCCTTTAAGACCTATGTATAAAATAATTCAGCACTGAGGTCTGCTCAAGAAAAGTGGGGCCTGTCATTCTAAATGCAATGTTCCTTCCACATTACCATTGATATCAAGTTTTTAATGGGATATCCAGGTGGGAATATCCCACAACAAACATAGGATTAGAGTTTAGAAGAGATATTTAGGTTGGATATATGCCTTTAAAAATTATCTTGCCTAGACACAATAATTGCATATACGAGAACAGATGAGATCAGCAAGAGAAAGTGGTATCGTAATGGACTCTGTATAGATGACATGCTGCTGCTCAAATTTTTTTATGAAATGGCCAATCCTTTTGACAATGATGTAATATTTAATAATAGAGCAAGTGGCAAGGTACTTATACCTTTCAGGAAGTAATATGGAGATTAATTAATTACCTATTACTCTCTATACTAACCCTATCACCTACCCAAAAGTTTTAAAAGATATTTCCCTATTAAAGTTATACAGTGATTCATATGTTGTACAATGATTTCAATGATATTGAAATTCTTTTAATCCATGATTCCTCTGACACATGAGTTGTGTGGTAGTAAGTTTGGGAGATACTAACTTTTAGGCCTTCAGACAACCATTTATGTTGAATTATGGTTGGGAAGCTAAGTGGTGAGATAGATAGAGTACTGGACCTGGAGTCACCCAAATTCAAATCCAGCTTCACACGTTTACTGGCTATGTGATAGTAGGCAATTCACTTAACTTCTCTTTGCCTCCTTTTCCTCATTTGTAAAATGGGAAAATGGAGATAATAGTAGCATTTGCCATCACTCCCTCAAGTTGTTGTGAGAATCAAATGAAATATTTGTAAAGGGTTTTGCATACCTTAAAGTATGTATGAATACAAGCTAATAATTATTCCAATGAAGTCTAGGGGTTTAGATTAAATCTCAAATAGACTGCAAGAATCAAAATGCTTAAAATCATTAGTTAGACTTTAAGCCTAGGGACAAAAAGAAATCAAGGCTATCCTTGCAAGCCAGGGACACTTGAAAGTCTTCATTTATGTCAATAAAACTTGGCAAAGTTTGTTCTGTAAATTGTAGATTTTTTTTTTGTTAATTTAACAGTCCCCTGTCTCTTTCATTATAATTCTGTGGTTGGAATTTTGTCTTATACATTTGTAAATGTCTTAGAATTTAAATTATTTACTGAATAACAACAAAATGCAACAGAAACATGGAAAATGAAGAGATTGAGCCAGATATCATCTGAAGTCCCTCCCAGTTCTAGATATTTGTTCCCAGAAACCAGAATTTTTAAGTAAGGGAGGAAAGAAGAGTATGGGGGCATTTTCTGTGGGGCATTTTCATTAGCTAAAGACACCAAGGCATTATGTATAAGGTCTTGCCATCCGTAGGGACTCCCAAAGCCTTAAGGTGCTTGCCATAGATTTGGTTTATAAGATTAGTAGAAAGGTTTGAAAGGTTCTAATCAGGTCAGAAATATATTGGGACCAGTCCTATTGCCCTACATCTCTTGAGACTCCTCAAAGCTAATGGGAATCCTGAAGAAAACATAAATTTAGGGTAAAGGGCTAGAACTGCTCTTCAGAACTCTGAATTCAGACCAGAATTTAAAGATGTCTCAGGGCAACTATGAGCTAAACAGGTCCCCTAAGCCTGATCCTACATATTTTGTATTCTAAGATTCCAAACATCTGTGATTCAAGTTTTGAGGCTAGAAGTTAACTACAGTTTTACTCTGGCTTAAATACAATTAAATACAATTGGATAAATATTTATTTAGCACTTACATATTAGATATTATTTTAGATGTGGTGAGTACAAAGATGAATAAGAATAACATAGTCTCTGTCTCAGTGAATTTAAAATTTAGAAGAGGGGCGTGTGCAAAATAAGTATCCATATCGCTATAGTACAAGACAACATTGCACAATGAAACATATGATCAGAATGCTCCAGGAGTCTAAAAGGGAGAGATGGCTATCAGTGAATAAGAATAAGTGAATCAATTATAAGCCAATCAGGGGACATTTCATGTAGGAAACAGATATGAACTTCCCTTTAAAGGCTTGTTTGGATTTTGATAATGAGAGATAGAGAAGGAGATAGGACATTCTATAATTGGAGCATGATGAACTGAGGTACAGGGTGGGGAATATGTGCAATGTTCTAGGGCAATAGAAGGCACTCCAGTTTGACCAGCACATAGGACAGGTACATATGTAAAGTACTTGTAGATAACACCGGACAGTAATCTGGGGCTGTATTCTAATTGTCTTGGCATACCAGTGTAAGGAGTTTGGATTTTATTCTACAGGTAGTGGAGACCACTGAAATATCTTAAGCAGGAAAATGAGTAATGACAAGAGTAACTGGGTTTGAAGGGTGCATGAGTTGAGTTTGAAGGGCCAGGGTATGATGTGGTATTTGGGGATCTCCTCTAGCATCAAATTGTCCAAGTACTAATTTAAAATGCTCTTAAAATGTAGCAAAGAATTTCTGGCAAATAAAAAAGGTAAAGTGAATGTTTTCCTTTTTTAAAACAACCTGGATTCCCTCATTATAATTTTGGAACCTTTACACGTAAGTGGAAAAAAAATTAAATTACTCTAACTCTTCATTTAGAAACCACCCTCATGCTGTGGCTGTTTTTGTTTAGCAGCTGCATTTTACCACAGACAGAAGAGTAAAGTAATTACATATAAGAGAAACTGTGGTTTCTAACAAGCTTTGGTCACAAGCTAAGACTTGAAATAAAGGAATGGGTGAAAACAATGTGCTTTTATATTTATCTATTTAAATTTCTTTTAAAAGTTGCAGTGTTTCCTCTTAGAATCATGGTCTCATAACTTAACTTTCTATAGCAGGAATTCCCAATATTGTTTTTGTTTTTGCCATGAAAACTTTTAGTAATTTTTTGAAGCCTATTAAATTTCAGTTAGAAATGAGTTAAAATAAACATGTAATTTCTTTCTCATCCCAATTCATGGACCCCTAAGCCCCTCATATGAACAACCCTTGTTATATAGTATAATTTTATAGAAATATTCATATTCCCTAGATGGAAATCTCTTTATTATGAAGTATATAATATCCTGGTTGGACACAGAGAAGAAAATAAATAGGATTACATTTGAATCTGCTAAACTGTTTTATATCCAACTTGCTTTTTTAGTTTTCTGAATTTTGAGAGCTTCCATGCAGCTTGGAGATTGTGATTATTTGGTATGTCAACTTTTATTAAAAATATTGAATTCTCAGGAGTCAACATCACATTTTGGAGATTATGAACAGCAGTTCAATCTGTGATATGGGTCTGGTTCCAATAAAGTTAGTATCTTGAGTTCTCTGGTATACTTGAGATGTTATTCTAAAGAAGGATGATTTTTCATCAGTCAGTCCATAAGAAATAAGCTTCTAATATCATTCTAGCTTCCCGATCATGTCTTATTAGGTATTCAGTGACTATTAAATTTTTGGAGTTTATAATTATGTATTGCATTGTCTCTACCATTCCTTTTCTTAAGCCACACTGATCATAAAATTCAAGGAGAAGGTCTGTGACATAGTGGATAGCATGCTAACGTTTTAGTTAGCGTGGCTTTGGAATTGATGATGTCTGAGGTATCATTTTTTTTTAACATCCACAGCTCTAAATATGTGATCCTGTGGGACCTAAGGATAAGCTGTCTCTAATTGCTTGAGACAATGACCTAGTGTTGAATTGCCATTAGAAAATCCTTCACTTCCTCAAACAAATGTGTATTACTCAGCCATTTGTTTAATGCTCCTCTGTGGGCATATTGCTGGCTGAATTCATGAAGATGATACCAGTAGAGATCCTTTTGATTATGCTCTTGAGTCTGAGTCTTTTCACAGGTTTCATTGGAAGGTAAACCACTTTCAGTTACATCCAGTAATGTATATTTGTTACTAGTCTGTGCTAATGGTTGGTGAAGCGATCACTGTTTTTGTCAGGTGCTCATTATTATCTCTACCTATTAGACTGAGGTTCAGGACTGGTCCCATTCATCTGGATTATAAGCATCTTGAAGCTCAGTATGTAATCTTATCTCATTTTTGTATCTCTGTGCCCAAATATATAATGCCTTGCTTATAAGAGATATGTAGCATGTGATGTGTTCATATACTAGAGCTGTTATTAAATTGGGAAAGGATACCCTAACAACACAGGTTGACATTTTTGTGGAAATCATATTCTTGGAGAGCACTTAAAGATTAAGAGATTCTACCAGGGGTCACAAAGACAGTATATATCAGAAACAGGACTTGAACAGAAGTCTTCCAGAGTCTAAGGGCAGCTCTCAATCCATTTTTACATGTTGCCTCTCCCTTGCATGTAGTAAACTCTTAATAACTGAGTTGGATGGGCCCCCAAATGGGCGGGCAATTTTTTGTCCCTCAAGTTCCTATTATATGTTATTGCTAAATTTTAATGCATTATTTATTTATTTTTAAAATATCATAATCATTTCCCAATCTCCTTCCCTGAAAGAGGAGGAGGGAAAGAGACAGAGCAGAGACAGAGAGACATACACAGAGAGAATAATCTGCCTAAAGCATAGTTTTAATATTCACCCTTTTGTTACAAACAACACCACCAACAAAAACTAATCATTGTCCACATTTTTCACATTCAGATAAATAGGAATAAAACCACACTGAAGTTGAGAACTTTTCATTTATTCCTATTAGATTCATCCTTTTAAATTCAGTCCATCATCCCTGTCTGTGTCCAGTAAATTGAAGCCATCCCAGTTTAGTCTCCGTTCCTTTTCTGACAGAATTTGCTGAATTGTTATATCGAGAGATTGGTGACTTTACAGCACATCTGGATTTCATCATGTCTGACAAACTTCCTCATGATATCCATGTCAATCAAATAGTAAACATTTATTAAATGCCTACTGTGTGCCTGTCATTGTGACAGCAATAGAAAAGAGACAAAAGACAGTCCCTGCCCTGGAGCTTACAGTCTAAAGGGTGAGACAACATGAAAATAAGTATATACAAAGCAAACTACATACACGATAAATAGGCAATAATGAGCATGAGGAAGGTACTGGAATTAAGAAAGGTTGGGGAAAACTTCCAGTACTAGGTGGGATTTTAGTTGGGACTTAAAGGAAGCCTGGGAGGTCAGTAGTTAGAGCAGAGGAGGGAAAGCATTTCTGCTAATGGGGGAATAGCCAGAGCTGAGAAATGGAGTGTCTTGTTCATGAAACGGCCAGGAAACCAATGTCACTGGATCAAAGAATATATGTGTATTCTGGCCATAAGATATAAGAAGACTGGAAAGGCAGGAGGGGCATAGTTTATGAAGCATTTTGTATTTGTTCCTGGAGGCCACAGGAAGCCATTAGAGTTTATTGAGTAGTGGGTGGAGGTTGACTGTGGCCTGGATGATAACATGGTTAGATGTATGTAGAACTGGTAGAATGACTACATTGAAAGAGCCTCAAGCCACAGATCCATGGAAACCTGGAGGGAGACCTTCAGTGTTGTGCAGCAGACTCTCTGTGCTTAGAAATTTTGGATTCAATATTTTTAACAATGGATTGGACGAAGGCATTAATGGTCCTACGATCAAGATTACAGATAGCACAAAGCTGGGAAGAATGATATGAAGACCCTGAAAGATCCTGACAGACCAGAATGAAGTCCAAGTCATGCAAAATGATGTATAAACAGGACAACTGCAAAATTATCATAAGGGGGATTGGATCATAGGTCTATAGTAAGAAGCAGTCTCTGATGTCATTTAGTCTAATCCTTTCATTTTTTAGATGAGGAAACTGTAAGCCAGAGAGACCAAGTGACTTCCCCCATGTCACAAAGATAGTGATAGAGGTAGGACATTAACTTGAGTTCTCTGATTCCAAATCCAGAACATTTTCCCCAATCTACAGTGTGTATGGGAGAAATGTGACTAGGCAGATAGATAGATAGATAGATAGATAGATAGATAGATAGATAGATAGATAGATAGATGATGGGTGATACAGTGACATTTATTAAGTATTTATGTTAGGCACTGTGCTAAGCACTTGGGATACATACACACATACGTGTGTGTATATATACACACATATATTATATATGTGTACATATACATACATATATGTCTGTGTATATATATACATATGTGTATATACAGATACATATATGTGTATATATACACATATGTATATATATACACAGACATATATGTATGTATATATACACACATATATTATATATGTGTACATATACATACATATATGTCTGTGTATATATATATATATACATATGTGTATATATACACATATATGTATCTGTATATAAATAAGACAGTCCTTGCCTTCAAGTATCTTACATTCCAATGGTAGAACACAACATATAAAGAGGTACTGGAAGGGGGTGGGATGATGGCATATATAGAAATGTCCCATAAGGGCAGCGGAGGCTTACAATGAGCAAGATGAGGCCAAAGATGGCCTATCAAAATACAGAGGGATTCAATTACAAATGAAAAAGACTTGGAAGTTTTAGTTGTTTACAAGTCAATAAATCAAGAAAGTGAAATTATAGTTGTCCCAAAAAGTTCAGGCAAATATTAGACATAAGCAGTCAAAGTATGAGGTCCAGAATAGCAGTTCTTTTGGATTCAGAACAGATATAATATATTGGGTTCATCATTTTAAAAAATGAATATTGGCAAGCAGGATTGGGACAAGGATGGGGTGAGCAGGATGCATAGAAAGGTTGGAAAAACATGAAGAATTCCTCCTCCCTGAAAGAAGTGAAGAAGAGAAGTTGTAGGAGTGACATGATTAGCTGTCTTCAACTATCTGAATGCCTATTTTGTGGTAGGCTTCTACAATTTGTGTTACATAGAGTAGAAGTAGTATTAATTGGTACAAATAGCAAGATCTTGTCTTAATATAAGAAAAATCTAACAATTAGAACTATCCATAGACAGAATGAGCTAAATGAATTCCCGGTTAAGGAAGATGTTCTAACAAAAACTGTAAAATCATTAATTTAAAATACAGTACAGAGATAAAAAAAACCTTTATGCTTTACTGGAGGGTAGGACTGGATGACCTAGGAGGTCCATTATAACTCTACAATTTCAAGGCCTTCCATGGTTTGGTCCAATGTCCCTTCCCATCTTCTACTATCCTCCCTCATACAAGGTACGTGCTGTTCTCTGAACATCCTCTATGACAGCTGGTGTTCCTTCTGAGAAATTCAGGAGATGAACTGGATGGAAGTCTGGCTCAACTCCCAGAAAATACTAATGATTTATAAAGGAATGGATTATACTTCAGTCTCCTATGCTGACCATTCAGGTTTCTTATATTTAGAGGAAAATTTAAAACAGATTCTCCAGGAGAAATCTTTTGATAATGAGAATAATAAGATCATATCCAAATGGTTGGTGAAATGACTGCTGGCAATATAATAATTTCGAAGCCAAGAAATTTACAAGAATACATGGAGACAGGTGGGCATAAACTTCAGGATAATATGGATAGGCTCACATCTTCAGGACATATTTTTTGGAAAAGTAAACTAATTAATGATGTTTACAGTTATAGCCTTACTCTGCTGCTTAAGTGGTAGGTAGAGAAAATCAGGTTATGGAAATTGATTTCTGACATTCAAGAAGTTCTACATCTGGGTTTAAACCCTTAACAAAAGGATTTTTTTTTTGTAAAACTTAGAATCAGTCAAAAGGTTGCACCCAAGGACTGAAAAGGCCTCAGGTTCCCTACCCCTGATTTAGGAGAATCAGGTGGAAGAAAATAAAAATGGAATTCCTAAAATTAAGTTGGAGAGATGAAAACTGAACACCATTATATTACTGATTGCAAATAAGCACGATTTAAAACAATACAAAGGAGATAGTTATATCTAAAAAAAAATTATTCCCATACATGCAAAGAAAATTTATTATTGTTTGAAAGTTTATTTTACATACACACACACCTGAATGTGCTATCCTTAAAGGTGAAGTAATTGATTCCTAAATATGTAGATATAGATACATTTATTAATAAATAAATTCCTAATTTAAATGATATTTAATGTTTCATTTTTGTCCCAGTAAATAAATTCTTAAACTTTTGCTTGTGAATTGGCTTAATAAAGTATTTTCATAATGATTTTAATATAATTGATTTTCTTTGCAATTCTTTGTATTTTATTTTACTCATTTAAAATATTACTCTGAGAATGGATCTATAGGCTTCAACAAATTTCCAAAGAGGTTCATGATACAAAAAAAAGGTTAAGAACTCCTACTCTAGAAAGAAAGGTACATGTTATCAAATATTTTACTTTATTGCCTATCTTTGTAATTAAAACTTTATATATGTATATATATACATATATAGATACATAATTCATATATCCATAAGTAAAAATTTTTATGTAAATCTATACTTATACATTCTTCCCTTCCAAGTCATTTTTACCAAAAGTTTTAAAATTTTATCCTAAAAAGAATTGATTGAAAACCTTTTTATATAAATAAAGTCAGATTTAAATAATTAGAAAATATTAATTATTAGTGGGGGAGATGAGCCAAAATAATAAAAATGACAATTCTATCTAAAATCATCTACTTACTCAATGCCATCCCAATTAAATTACCAAAAGAAAATTAATTTATTGAGCTAGAAAAAATAATAATAAATGTCATCTGGAAGACCAAAAGGTAAAGAATATAAAAGGAATTAATGAAAAAAAAATATAAAGGAAGGCTGCTTAGCAATGCCAGATCTTATACTATATTACATAGCAATGATTATCAAAATGATCTGATAGTGGCCAAGAAATAGAAAGCAGATCAATGGAAGAGAGTAGACATATGATACATAGTAACAAAGGATGATAGTAACCTTGAATTGACAAATATAAATATTTAAGCTTTTAGGATAAGAATACACTATCTTGTAAAATTTTTGCAAAAACTGGAAAGCCATTTGGTAGAAGTTGGATATAGATCAATATCTTGCACCATTTACCAAGATAAGGTCAAAATTACAAAGGGAGATATCATAAGAAAACTGTAAGAACATGGAACACATTACCTATCAGATTTATGAAAAGGAAAATAATTTATGAATAAAGAAGAGATAGAGAGCATTGTGAGATATAAAATAGATAATTTTGATTATATCAAATTAAAAGATTTTGTACAAATCCCACTAATGAAGCCAATATTAGAAGGAAAACAGAAAATCGAAGGAAAAAATTATAGACAATCTCTTGGATAAAATCTCATATCTCAAATATTTAAGAACTTTGTCAAATTTATAAGAATATGAGTCATTCCCCAACTGATAAATGATGAAAGGATATGAACAGGCAGTTTTTCAATGAAGAAATAAAAATTATATATAGTCCTATAAAATAATTAATTAGAGAAATGCAAATTGAAACAACTTTAAGATATCTCACATATATCAGATTGGCTAAAATGATAGAAGGAAAAAATGACAAATGTGGAGGGATGTGGAAAACATTCATACATTGTTGGCAGAACTGTGAACTAATCCAACCCTTTTGGAAAGGAATCTGGAATTATGCCCAAAGAGTTGCAAAATTCTGTATCCCCTTTGACCCAGCAATATCACTATTTGTTCTTTTTCCCAAGCTGGTCAGGGAAAAAGGAAAAGAACCGACATGTTCTAAAATATTTGTAGCAGCTCTCTTTGTGGTGGGAAAGAGCTGGAAATCAAGGGAATGCCGTCAATTGGAGAATGTCTAAAGAAGTTGTGGTATATGATTGTGATGGAAATACTAATGTACTTTAAGAAATAATGAGCTGATTAGTTTTAGAAAAACATGGAAAACTTGCATGAAATAATGAAAAATGAAGTGAGCAGAACAAAAAAATTTGTATACAGTAGTAATAATATTGTTCAAAGAATAATTGTGAACAACTAAGTTATTCTGAGTACTATAAATACACAAATCAACTATTAAGGACCTATGAAGGAAGATGCTGTCAACCTCCAGAGAAAGAACTGATAACATAGAGGTATATATAGTATGGTTTTAGCTATATTTATAAATCTTTGTCAAATGGCAGCCTTCTCTGGGCAGGCGTGAGACAGGTCAGAACTTAAAATGTAACAAAAATAAATAAAATGAATTAAATTTTAAAAAATTAAAAGAATTGACTGCATTTATTACCTCAATCACTAAAACTTTTTCCAACCTCTTCTTTTAATTTGTATGACAATTTTCTAACAAAGGGAAAATCTGAATAATTATAAATGCGATTTTAAGATAGAATATACATACATGTGTTTTTATACCTTTACAGCAAGGTTTAGATCTCAATTCTGATGATTATTAGTGATATGAAATTGAACAAACCATGTTAAACCTCTCAACTTCAGTTTTCTTGCTTATAAAATGTGGATAAGTCATTCTTGTATGACTTCACCTCCATGACTGTTGTAAGAAAAATACTTTATAAACCTCATAGTGCTATATAAACTCATTTTTCTGTTTGCCATATGTAAAAAATCATAAAAGATTTAGAGAATTATATGAAATAAAGTATTGTTATTTCATTAATAATTTAATAAAAATTTGATATGGGACAGTATCTTGAATGCTTTTTAACTGACTGCACATTTAGTGCTAGTTCTTGTTTACAAGCTATTATAGCTAAATATTCTAAAGTCACACATTACAAGCAACACACAATCTTCTATTATCTTCTTTAAAAGTCCCTATGTGTTATGCATCTTCCAAAATACTCATGCACTAATGAATATAATGTCCCAGAAATATAGAGTTCATCAAAATAAAGATGAGGATTATAACTTTCTCATAAGAGTTCTTGATCAGAACTTATTTTGGCTAATTTGATAGTGTACAAAAAGAGAACTTTTTAAAAATTTAGTAATTTGTGTAATAGAATGATTCAATTAGAAATGCATAATTTATTTTAATAAAACAATGACGAAATTTGTTTGGAAAGTAAAATATTTATAAGCTTTTTGTTCTTAGGGAAGAAAATTAAATTTTTAAGACTGAAAGAAAATCATTCTCCTCTCAGCAAAACATCTGAACTTGAAAAAGAATGCATGCCCATTATCTGTAATCACATTTTCCATCTGCATCTAAGACTTCAATAGTGCATAATGAAGATTATCTAGAATTACAGAAATATTTTAGTGGATCTCTGTGCTAATCAGCTCTTCCCAGTGATATAGATAAAAACTTATCCAAGTCTTTTAATTCTTCAAGACTTTTGTCTATGTTCTTCCACAAATTCTCCAGAAAGGGTCCAACCAACATGCTGGGGACCTCCCTCTAGATTTCTTGATATTGCACGGATTCTTTGATATACCATTAATTATCACTAGCTACATGATCTGCTCACCTGCTTTTCTAGACATTATGTATTCTATGATTAGATTGGGAAAACCATATTATTGAAAATATGCAGAAATTATTGCTTGTTTATTACTATAGCATTAGATAGTTATGATGATTATTTTTTATCAAATTGAAATGAAGAAAGTTAAAAAAAAATGTTTTAATGTATACAAATCCTTTTGTCCCAGAGATCCCACTAGGAGGGACATATAATGAGGGAGCCAAAGACAAAAGCAACAACAAAAGGACCTGAGTATACCAAAATATTTAGAATATACTAGTCATTGGGAAAAGAACTTTCTTATTTATTTATTTATTTATACATCTTTGATTAGATTTGTTTAGATCTGAAAGGGGTAAATTGAGATCCTCAACTATTATAGTTTTCCTGTCTATTCTCAGTATAACTCACTTTTCTTAAAGTATTTAAATGTTATGCTAGTCAGCATTTATGTCAAAAGTTTATATTAATTCATTATTTATGATGTCTTTAGGCGGTGATATCAAACTCAAATAGAAATAGGAGCCACTAAACTGTACATAAGGATCCCTATGGGCTTTGTATTGATTTAGAAAAATATATTAACCATATCTATGTTCTATTGAATCTTTATTTATTTTGTGAAATATTTCTCAATTACTTTTTAATCTTCTGGCATTAGGGAGTTCTGTGGACTTATAGGCCATGTGGTTGACACTTCTACCTTTAAGCATAATGTGGATTTTCTGTTTATCTCTTTTAATCAAGATTTTGTTGTTATTGTTGTTGTTGTTTTCTTGTCTGAGATCATGATGGCTACCTCCAGCTTTTCTAGAGCTCACTTGAAACTTTGCTCCAGCTCCTTATTTTTAACTCAATGTGAATCTTTGTGTTTTCTGTGTATATACATACACACATATATTATATGTATGTATGCACACACACATACATACATACATACATATTTGAATTCTGCTTACTAATATACTTTCTATGCTCTTAGGGTCTTAGAGTAT
The DNA here is from genome assembly GCF_003287225.1 of Phascolarctos cinereus. Classification (NCBI taxonomy): domain Eukaryota; kingdom Metazoa; phylum Chordata; class Mammalia; order Diprotodontia; family Phascolarctidae; genus Phascolarctos; species Phascolarctos cinereus. The sequence continues at coordinate 154,081,053 of NW_027555514.1, read as the reverse complement.
GATTACCCTGAACACATCATGGTTAGAATTGTTGATCATTTATTTCCCTGCATAATATTCTATTATTCCCTTTCATCTCTTTACCCCCACCTTCCTCTTCTTAAAGAAGAAGGTAATGAAGAACATGCTCAGCAGTAATGATCTATCTTTGATAGACTCTTTTGCCACTCCCCTGTTCTTTTCCTCACCCAGATCCCCTTTACTTTCTAAAATCCCTTGATCCATCCTCCAAGGTTGGAGTCTGTTCTACTTATGACTAATCTCACACTGAATCTACCCTCCCTCTCATTCCCCCCTTTCCCTTCTGCCAGTTCCTTCCTGTTGTTGAATGTATTTCTGCACCAATTTTTGTATATATGTGAGCTCTATCTTCCTTTTACTCTTTAAGACTAAGTGAGGTTCAAATGATGCCTGGTCTCTCCAACCCTTACTAATGTGATTTATATCTGCCTAGCAACATAAAATGGAGATATGAGTAGGTACCTAGTGAAATTTACTAATTTAAGTGGTCTGTCAGGATAATTTGGGCCCCAAAGTCTGAGATTTTCAGTACATTAATGTGTATTTTCTTTCAATCAATACGTATCACCTGCAATATGCATGGCAATGTATTATTTTCAAGAGACTTGCCTCAAATCTTTATTTTATTTTTGCCTATGTAAGCAGATCTTCTATTTTACATCTGAGAGGTATAAGCAGAGGAGTTAAGCCTTTTCCAAATTTTATGTAGCTGATTTAAAATATATATGCACATGAACATATGTGTATATACATATATATGCATGCATGCATGCATGCATGCATACATATACATATATATGTTTTAGTAAGTTCCCAACATTTTACCTCAGGTGGATAGTCATACACCAGTTACTCTAGGATGAAAAAGAAGTTGTTCAAGTATCCTCCCTTCCTGGAGGTTATCCTTCTTTAAGCTATATCCTTTTTCATCTTCTTAACTCTATAATTAGGCACCCCTGAAGCCATTCTTTTTCAAGGTTAAACATGTTAAACTGACTAACATATTACTCATCCTTTTAACTTTCCATCATCCTTAGCATAATTTTCACTGAGCTCTCAAAATACCAATGGCCTATATCATGAACTTAGGCATCTGAGTAAAAATATGAGGTTCCTAAGGAAAAGATTCAATGAAAATATTTTTCTATAAACATTAAAGTCAGGGTTCAAATCTTGACTCTATTATAAAGAACATTCTCAGACAAGGCACTTACTTTCTTTGGACCTCAGTTTCCTTGCCTGTAAAAATGAGGAAGGTTAGACTAAATCAGGGTGGAAGAACCTGTGGCCTCAAGGCCACATGTGGTCCTCTAAGTCCTTGAGTGTGGCCCTTTGACTGAATCCAAACTTCACAGAACAAATCCCCTTAATAAAAGGATTGATTCTGTAAAACTTGGACTCAGCCAAAAGGCCGCACCTAGGGGGCAGCTAGGTGGCACAGTGGGGGTGCAGGTAGGTGGTGCAGTGGATAGAGCACTGGCCCTAGATTCAGGAGGACCTTAGTTCAAATATGGCCTCATACACAAAACACTTACTAGCTGTGTGACCCTGGGCAAGTCACTTAACTCCCATTGTCCAACCAAAATAAAAAAAAATGGCCTCACCCAAGGACCTAGAAGGCCACATGTGGTCCACAAGTTTCCCACCCTTGTGCTAGATAACCCAAAAAGTATTTGGTAATCTAAAACTTGTGATCCCAAGTTAATAGTTATTAATTTTAACCTTAATCAAATTTGAATCCTATACATATAGAGAAATAAAATTCATTTATTCTAATTTGAAAATTCCTTAGCCCTAGCTCCTCACTATTAGTCATGCTTCATTCAAACACTTACTTACAATCCACTGCATTGAATTGAATAAAATATGGTATAAACTGGAGCCCAATTATAAGATTATTCTTGGAGTCCATGCCATAGAACTGCCATACAGGTAAGTCTGTATTTTAACAAGATCCTTTTGTCCCATAACTAAACAGCTTTGGATGATTTCCAAGATGAACCTACTTTACTTTACAACCAGTTCCATTACATAGCAAATGGTGCTATAGTGAGATTCCAGTGTTTCCTGAAGGACAGAGGAAAAAAAGTATGGGGGCAGAGTTAACCACTTAATAACCAAGTCATTTTTAAATACCAAAGGAAAACCACCTACCCCTTTTTATTCATTTCAAGCATCCTTGACACTAATCCTTAAATCTAAATCAAGCCACAATCTGCAAGTTATTAAGGCAGATAACATTGTGACTGCCATATTTTGAGGGAATACACAACCTAGTTTCCCTCATTCATTACACTGATTTTACAAGGCTTATTAATTACTGGTTGGAAATGCTTTTAAAAGGTAAAGTAGAACTCAAGTGATAAACACATACATGCAGCAATTCAGGGGCTGGAGTAAATATCAAACATTAGGCCATTCACATCTTAATTCATTAATTTTAAGTTTCCTTCATTTAAAGTGACATTTCTTGGGGTGTCATCAAGTTTCATTTCAAGAGGAATCTAATGCAGTTGTATATGTAAGCACTTTTGCTGAAGAGCAGACAAACCCTCAGGACTTGTCACATAAATTCAGGGCTTCCTTTCAGACATTCTTATTTTGCTGGTAAACTTTTCTATTTTGAGGACAGGCCATGTGCTTTATATTAGAGTTGAGCAGTTGCCACAAACCAAACTCTACTCAGTCTGTTGGTGACCAAAATTGCTTTTTTTGTACACTATTCTTCTAGGTGTTAAAAAAAAAAGACAAATCAATTAGCGAAAGTGGAACTAAAATTTGAGAATCCTTTTATTTAAATAATAAGAAGGAATTGCTGTGTATTTCACCACGCTTGAGGAGTATAAAAAGAGTATTATTTGCCATCCTTTACATAAACCTCCTAAGGGTTACCCTCCTGTGAACTAAATTCTTTCAAAATAGATAAATTCAGAAGGTATATTCAGTCAGCCTCATTAAGACTTGTTCTAAAAATGAATAAGGAAACTGGTTGTAACCTAGGCTTCCCCAAATGTGGAGGAATATACTCAGGTCAAAAGCATAGATTGGCAACTATCAAAAGTACAGATTGCAACCCACCAATTAATTAAAAAAAAAAGGCAAAACATATCAAAAACACTTGATGAGACCCGAGTTCACATTACTTAAAGCAATGGCATTTAAATAAACAAAATAACAAGGTAGATAACAAAGAAATCCCCTCCTACCTCATTTCCCACTCCCACACATATATATATGCATATGTTCCCAGAGCCCAGCACTATTCATGGAAGATCAAACAGGCAAAGGAAAGATCTAGAAAGAGCTGAACACAGTCTGGGGATCCTATAGGCCTAGGTGCCTATAGGAGGTGAAGTCTGGCTTCAGCCTAGTCCTATCCAGTTGGCTAACTCAGCTCATCCTGTCCTGTCCCATCCTGTCAGTCTCTCCTCTCTTCTCCTTTCCTCTCTGCTTCCCTGAGGGTGTTCTGCCCCAAGAAAGGTTAATTTTGATGGCCAAAAGCTGCCCAGTTAACTTGGGTTTTACTGGCTAGATTTCTCTGTCAAAGGCCAAGCCTTAAATTCTGGAACTCATAGATTGGACAATAGGTCCCTGCCCAAGCACCTCCTAGCTCAGAGTGAATATAAATAGTAACTCTTTCTCTTTTGGCAAGCTACCCTGAGGGTCTTCCTCTCCCAGTTTCATTTTTTTTACATTCTTTTTTTTATTAAAGGGACCATCCCTTGACTCACTTTTTTTTTTTTTTAATTTAAGGCAATTGGAGTTAAGTGACTTGCCTAGGGTCACACAGCTAGTGTCAAGTGTTTGGTCTGAAGCCAGCTTTGAATTCAGGTCCTCCCACTGTGCCACCTAGCTCCCCTCCCCTTGACTCACTTCTTAAAGAGGCCTATTCAATGAATGGGCATTGCTTCACTCAAAGTGAGAACCTGAAAAGACCTTAGCTTAAAAGGGCCAGGGTCTCCCATTGATCCAGTGATCCTGATGAATATCTGGCAGTTACTAGACCCAGATGGCTCTGGAGGAGAAAGTGAGGCTGGTGACCTTGTGCAGCCCTCCCTCATTCAAAACAATGTCAATTACAAGTCATGTCATCATCTCCCTGATGTCATGGTCCTCTTTGACCACAACAACAATCAAGGAACACCATTCCCATCAGCCCCAGAGATGTAAGACATTATGTAACAGTAACCAAATCTCTTAGCCTGGGAAACAGAAGCTGTGAAGAGGGAATGGAGTATTCCTGCATTAATTGGGAGATCTTGAAACTCATACTTCTGGATTAGTGGTGAGGGTTCTTGAGCTGAGGTTTGAGAATGCTCAAAAAGAGATGTTTTAAGTCATCTCATTGATGTTACTGGATATGTCTATATCCCACAGGACAAAGTCCCAAAGAAAGCTTTATTATTTGTGCAGTCCCCAAAAGAAATGATTTTTTAAAAAAACAAGTTATTTATTCCATATAGGCATATATATGAAATATATAAGCTGATACACACATATTTGTTGTTGTTAAGCAATTTTTCCTGTCATGTTTGACCCTTCATGACCCTATTTGGGGCTTTCTTGGCAAAGATACTAGAATGGTAAGCTATTTCATTCTCCAGCTTATTTTATAGTTGAGGAAACCGAGGCAAACAGGGTTAAGTGATTTGCCCAGGGTCACACACAGCTAGTAAGTGTCTGAGGTCAGATTTCAACTCCAGAAGATGAGTCTTCTTGACATTCTGTGTTGCCTAGCTACTACATACCTATCTATCCATCTATCTAACTGTTGGGGGGGGGGAGGTATGTGTATACACATATGTATGTATGTTTATGTGCATATATAGAAAAGCAAAATGTATTTGTACACGTATACATACATAACACATGCATACATACATACACACACATACCCATCTTGCCTTTAAATTTCTTCTTTTCCTTCTTGTTATTCTAGGTTTACTACCTTAGAATCATGCTTTATTTGCCTCTCTACTTAACCCCTATATTCAGCTTCCAAGTTTGGTCAATTCTGTTTCCACATTTCTCCCAGCTGGAACACACCTTTGCCTTTGAAGCTTCTTGCTTTCCTGCATAATGTTGGTGTTAGCTATTGACTGGCTTTCTCTACTGAGTTGTGTGCTGTTTATACCATTGATTTATTTTTTTTCTTTTCATTCTGATTTTATTTTCTGTACAGCCTTCTTCACAGAGAAGGGTGAATGTTAGAGAGGTGGAGAAAAGTCATTTTTGTTCTTTATAGATGTATCTAGCCATTGCATTTTTCTGTGGTCTAACTATTGTTATCTCAACCACCTAAAATACTTTGTCCCCAAAGTCGACTCAACGATAAACTTCAGTATAGCCTATAATCAGTTTATTTTCATTGTATACCTCTATGTATTTTTCTTTTTAATAAATGTCACTTATATTTGGACCAATCCATCTAAGTAACCTATTAGCCAAGAGATGGAGAATAAAAAAAAATAATTTTAAACATTGGTTACATGTAGTAATTAAGGCACAACTATAGGCATATCCATAATGCCATTCAGTGTTTCCACCAATATCATGTTGAACATAAAAATATTGTTTGGGGGATGGTGGAAGCAAGCACCAAGGAAGTGTGTGTTGCAGATAGCGTGAGCTGTGCACCTGGAGACCAGGAAAACAGAAAGAAAGACGGAAATGAGTTAAGCTAGACTCTAATGAGTGGTAGAGAAAAAGAACATTAGGGATGGGGAGGTGGCAGTTGTACTAAGCTATAACTTTGGAAATAATAACAGTATGGTTAAACTACACTAGATTTTTCCAGGGCACACCTGTAGTAAGAATTTAATTGTGATTAAAATAAGTTGACTATGACTTGTTCTTTTAAAATATGCATGCAACTTATTAATAAAAACCTATTCTTCAGCAACATCATTTTTGTAAACCGAAATGCTTTGACATCCTTAGATGAAAGAACTTTTTCAATCTTGGAAAAATTGTATGCTCAGGAGTGACTCCATAGTTCTGCAAGTCTCTACTATATCTAGATTCCAACTTTAGCAAAGGGGACAATATACCAACATATTTATTCATATATTTATGTATTTAATTTAGCTATGTTGGGGTTTGAAGTGCCATCCTAAATCTCTGCCACACACACATAGAAAATTGCAATAACAATCTCATTTGCACAGTGGTTTAAGGTTCATAAAGTTTTCTTCAGAGCAGCCTTGTGAAGTAGGCATTGTATGTAGATTCTCAAAAATATTCAATTTTTTTAAGAGAACACAATAATTTTGAATCAAGAGCAGTTTAATATTTATACCACTTGCAACATATAGCAGCTTGGTTAAGTGAAAAGAGTATTGGATTTAAGTCAGAAGATCTGGGTTAAAAATCCTACCTCTAAGTACATAAATGAATTTGGTGAAATCATTTCCCATTCTGGGTATTAGTTTTATCATCCGAAAATTGAGGGGTTAGACACTGGATAACACCTAACATTTCCTTCCAAACTAAATCTATACTTTAATCAGTATTACTTATAATTCTGGGATGATTCCAACTATGAATTCTGCTATAGTTATTCCTTACTTTCTGAGGTATTAATCTACATGGGTATCAATTTATTCATTTATCCCCTGTCTCTTTCTCTGTCTCTGTCTTTTTCTGTCTCTTTGTCTCTGCCTGTCTTTGTCTCTCTGTGACTGTACCTTTTAATAATTGTTTTGGACAATGACACTCAAGGAAACCAGATTTAGTGTTTGAGTATCTTAGTACACCTACCATTCTCTTTGTTACATATATTCAGAAACAATGCTACAGAAATGATGAGAAATGCTTCATAAGTAATCATTAAGGAGATTCAGGTACCAGGTAACAAAACACCTGCCCATTACCACTAATGAAATGAATGATCTCTGCAGGGAGGCAATCAATGCTCTCTAGATAAAAGAGATCCAATATCTTGTATTCAGTTTAAGAGTGGCACTTCTAATACATACTTGACAAGGTCATAATTTAAAGAATTATCCTAGTGGTTTTCAGTCTTTTCATGTATCAACTTACTTAAAAATGAAGTAATTTTTTCTTTGTGAAAAATTGTTCCATATTACAGTGTGCCATTTTCTTTTTATAAGCTTACTCATGTCTTCCATAATTACACAGAAATATCTATTGCGTTTTTATTATTCCATTCAGATATAATGACTAATTAATTATAAAGTGTGCCTCAGTACTGATTCTATGAAATATATTTGAATTTTGAAGAGCTCTTTAAGAAAATAGATAAATTCATTACTAGATAAAATTATTTTAAATGCAAATTAAAAAGATGCTTTAAACTTAAATATAATTTAAAATACTTGCTCAAAGTTTTCCAATTTCATGGAAAGTTTTGATCTGGATTCTTTTAATACCTAAATACATTTCAATTAAAAAAATACAGAGTCTCTCTCAATTTCTTTAACTTAATGTTTTTCAATATCCTCTAGGTCTTTCCTTTTTCTTCCCTTCTGCAAATAAACAAAAGCATTATTCTTCTTTCCCACGAAATTTCTCTTTGGGTTCAAATTGCTTATATATATAAAGAAGGCCAGAAAGCCATTTTTCTATTTTTTTCCACATAGAATTTATTCATTAAACACATGTATATTGAGAATTACTATGTGCAAAGGCCCTATACTAGAGTCTGATGGAAATGCAAAGATGAAAATAAAACAGAGCAGAATTGTCAATCTGTGCATGTGTGTGTGTGTGTGTGTGTGTGAGTGAGAGAGACAGAAAGACAGAGAGTGAGAGTGACAAAGGGGGAGAGGGAGAGAGGGAAGGGTGCTAGATAAAAATATAATTGAAAAAATTTAACAAAAAATGAAACTATAATAGAACATAGGCAATGTCAATATGTGATTTTCAAAGTCAATATGCCACTGACAGGGATCCTTATGTTGTTGTGAGTAATAAATCAATAAGCAGTCAGCAGTGTTCCCCATTTCCATTTGAGTTGTCAACCCTATAGCAAAGTCCTTGCTTTCAAGAAGCTCATGCTGTAGTATAGGAAAGTGAAGACAAATTAATGAAACTCAAGGTAGAATGTTTAAATGCAATGAGATTATGTACACTGTAGAATTCAGAGGAGGGAGAAATTATTTCCAGCTCAAGGGGAAAGGGAAGGCTTCATGTAGGAGATGGCCTTTAAGTTGGGCCTTAAATGATAAAATATACATGAATGGGTTTTCAGGAACATTATTTACTAGCATTGGAGAGAGCCATTGGAGGTTCTTGGTGTATAGATGTTGTGTTGTCAGAAACTCGCTTCGGGAAGATTAATATGGCAGCAGGTTAGAACATCGATTGTAGTGGTAGAGAAAATAGAGGCAAGGAGACTAGCTAGGGAGATAAGTATAATAACCCAGGAAACAGGAAATGAGATTCTGAATTAGGATGGTGACAATGAGAATGGAAAGAAGAGGAAGGATGTGAAAGAGATCATAGTGATAGAAATGACCGGGGTAAGAGACAATGAGGTGTCCAAGATGACTTCAAGGTTAAATTGAGAGGCATAGGACATTTAGAGGGCAGCAACCTCTAGCTGAGGAGGAAAAAAAAAAGGAAAACTCAAAGGATGTCATCTGGAAGAGGTGCCATGTAGCCTGAATCTTAAAGATAGGATCTGCAAGAAGGAGAATTTCTAAGGGAGTCTGTTCGGGAGAGCAGGAATACTGTCTGTAAATACATAAAATACATACTTGAAGGCAGTGTGAAATCAGAGAATGGGATTGTATTGTAGTATGGCTGGAATGAGAGAGAGTAGCAAGTAGGCCCAGAAAGAAGATTTATAGAGGGCTTTGAATATCAGAGTAAGTAATTTGTATTTTATCTTTTTTTTTTTTTTGCTTTTTGGTGAAGCAATCAGGGTTAAATGACTTGCCCAAGGTCACACAGCTAGTTAAGTGTCACGTGTCTGAGGACAGATTTGAACTCAGGTCCTCCTGATTCCAAGGCTAGAGCTTAATCTAGTTCACATATAGCATTTTAAGATTCTCAAAGTATTTAATATATTTTTATCTTGATTATTAATCAGAAACAATTCCTAAGGAGTTAAGTTTTATTATCCTCATTGTATAGATGAAGAAGAGAATTATAAGTAATAATAAATTATGGAAAAGGAAATGGCAAACCACTTCAGTATCTTTGCCAAGAAAACGACCATGTGGTCACAAAGAGTCATACACAACTGAATGACTGAAAGACAAGAACAATAAAAATAATATGTTAAGAAATAATAATAGTAATGATAGTAATAATAGCATCCATGTGGAGCTTGAAGGTTTGGATAATACTGTTATCATTTCATTTGATTCTTACAACAACCCTGGGAGATGGGTGCTATTATAATACCCATTTTGTAGATGAGGAAACTGAGGCACAGATGAGTTAAAAAACTTGCTTATGATTACACAGATAGTCAGTATAAGTTGGTATTAGAATCCAGGTCCCTGATGATTCCAACTCCAGTGATCATTCCATTATGCCACACTGGGGAGCTAATGAATGATTTCTAGCAGGAGAGCAATGTGGTCAGAGCTATGCATTAAAAAAGATGAAGTCCCAGCAGTGAGAAGTATTCACTGAAATATTAATTGAAAAACAGTGAGAAGTATTAACTGAAATATTACTTGAAAAGGGGAAGGACTATAAGTAGGGGGAGACTAATTGAGGGAAAACTAACAAATTCAGGCTCTGAATTTGAGTGGTGGCAGTGTAAATGGAAAGAACAGTGATGAGAGAGAGATTTTCAAGGTAGAATTGGATGTAGAGGAAAAAGGAGGAGGTATTGAAAATTACTTACGAGTCTAAGATAATGTAACAAGGATTGCGTATTTTTCCTATTGTGCAACAATGTTCAGAGAGTATTTGACTTCATCTACTAATCCTCCTACCTTAGAAGTCATAAGCAGCAGCTCAGAGTAATTTGAATAGCTGCATCCAGTTATCTACAGAGCAAATAATGGGGCTAGAAGAAAGAAAAATTAGAGTGTCTGATCAAGTTTCTAGGACTATAAGAAGCATAGGAAAAATATCCAAGAACTGAGGAAATAATACATCTGACTGTGGATTTACTTTTAATAAGCCTGGAGACAAGTTCAACGTTGAAAGTAATACGTTAGCATGTAAAGGTTCTCTGTGAAACAGTTGTTCTTTGGTGACCATATTTATCATTATCTCTGATAAAAGCTCTATTTCTTTTCTTTGACCTGTAAATAAATGTTTTCTTCTTTCAGTTTCGTGAACTGTGTGGCTACAGAAGAAGGGGAGTTGATGAAACACAGGTGGTATTGTCATATAGTGAAGTTATTAGCTGTGTTGGATGGAAGCAACAAGTTAGAGATTTGAGAAGTCTTCCACACTATTTCTGGGCTCATCATGTCATATGAGAAACTCTGATACTAGGATTACAGACTGCCTTGTAGTCAGTTAGCATTTAACAAATCCTTGTTGACCGAATTATTATCAAATCAACAGTCAATATGCTTTCAGCAACAAAACCCCACTTTCTGCAATAAGCTTTTCCCAAGCCCCCTTAATACTTTCCCTTTAAGATTAGGCCCAATTTATCCTGTATATATCTTATCTGTAGATAATTGTTTGCATGTTGATTCTCCCATTAGACTTGTTAGTTCCTTTAGAGAAAAGTTTTTTTTTCTTTGTATTCCTAGGGTTTAGCAATAGTGCCTGACACACAGCAGACACGATGTTGTTGTTGTTTGACCTTCATTTTCTAAGGGAAACAGTGACATCATGGGGTGATGTCTTGGCTTGGAGGTGAATTGGATTTAAGTGAGGCAGAATTGCACAAAGTCATCAGCCTCACTCTCTTCCAGAGTCATTGAAATTCAGTAGCAAGAGAAATAACAAGACCACTGGTGATGGCCTGGGATACAGTGGATGGTCTTGATATCTTAGATGTCTGACCAAGCTCTAAATGTTCCATAGTGCTTGCTTCAGCCATCTATTGGAACAGATATTTTTCAACCACCTATTCCACCAGGCAAAGCCTTCCTATGTTTGAGGTAGACATCCCCTTAACTCATGGCTAGGTTTAAGGCCCATCAGATACCCTCAACCTGGTTTAGCCCATCTCCCAAGATAGTTTTACTGGGATGTGGCCACTGCATGCATGCTACAGCTTCTTGGAGCCACAGGTGAGAGGAGGGTGAAGGTGGACACCAAACATGGGTGAACAGCCCTGAAAAACACTGGAGATTCTAGTCCTTCCTAAACACCCTACCTACCCCTTGTCTAAGTGCAAGGTACTATTCTAGGTGCTGGGGATACAAAAAAATAAAATAATGTCTTCTCTCAAGGATCTCAAGGACAACAAATACGTATATAACTACACACAGAATAAACATTATGATAATAAAACCAAATAAATACAATGGTAGGAAATACAAGGTAGTTTGGAGGAAAAGCACAGCTGGGGAGATAAGGAATCAATCAAGGGAAGTGATATTATTATAGGGAAACCAGGTTTCAGTTAAGACAGAGAGGCAGAAGAGATGCTTCAGTCAAGGTGGATGTTGAGATGGATGCTGCCTATAATAGAACTGTGGTTCCAAGAGGCCTAGTGGAAGAGGTTAGTGGAGGAGTGAAATGACCTTGGGAGGGACTGGTGACTAAGAAAGTTGGTATAAGACACAGCCCAGGAAAGACTTGAAATCAAAGCAATAATTAGAGTTTACAGAGACATGAGTCAGGATGGATGGAGTTAGGATGAGTCAGAGAGGTATTCTTGAGGGTCAGATTAGAAATAGGTGTTTAGATGGAATAGGAGAATTAAATGATTTTTTCCAAAGTCTCACTGTTAGCCAATGGGAGAGCCATCACCAGTACTCTGGCCTTCTAGCTCCTCCAGTCTAGTGTCCTTTGCACTACTCTGAACTCCCTTCCATTATTTAGATGCTAAGATGTCATTAACCCTTGCACCTCAGTGCTGAATTTGCCTTCGTTCTCAAAGAGGACCATACATCAGGGAGTTGATGACATGACTTGCAATTGACTTTGATTTGAGTGAGGCAGGGCTATGCAAGGTCATCAGCCTCATTTTCTCTCCAGAGCCATCTGGGTCCAGTGGTGAGATATAGATCAGAACGACTAAAGATGCACCCCCTAAAGTGCTGTATTCCTTTTATGAATGACACTGACACTAAATATAAAGGTACCAGGGAGAAAATGTCATTGACTGCTTCACGCTGAAAAGGTAAACTTTCACAGCTGCTGGAGAATTGACCTTAAAATCGTCTATAAGTTATTGTGAAGTCTTCCCAATTTTTTTCTTAGTGTAGGAAATTCATTAAGGAAAAGATATTTCAACTTTCATTATATTCTCTGTCATTGTCATTCTAGAAGTGATCAAGATATAGTTAGAAATGTTACTGTTTTGTTTCCCATGGAGAGCAAGATATCCATAGTGTTGTACTAATAAAAGCGTGTCCAAAGTCTGAAAAACTGACCTTGAGCCCTAGTTCTAATACAACTACTAGCTGAGTGAACCAAGTCAATTCTGAGCTAAATAGAGTTAATAATATTTATACTGTCTATCTCACAAGGTTACTATGCGGAAAAGATTTTACAAAATTTAAAATGATATACAAATATACATTATTTGTAATAAAGAATCAAGACTTAGAAGATGGATCATAATGAAAGAAATATCTTTCGACTACTTTTTCAAGAGAAAAAATAAATTTTAAATCATTAATTTTATATCTACTTCTCATGATGCTTTCATAGGAACAATAGCACTTAATAATCACACTGCCATATTCTTACTTTATGACCCAAAATGAATCTGTGGCCTGATTTTATTTTTCTTTTTCAAAAATGATTACTGAGGATTTCTGTTTTGATTAAATAAAAAAAAAATCAGTAGCAATGAAATTCTAAAACTAATTCCCTCATATCTCTCTAGGGATTCTCATATTCCTCCTGGGAAATCTGTAATTTGATTTTCATCCTTCACTTAACACACTGATTGTTGTGACTTGCACTTTAGTCATGGTTAAAGCATATCAGGTTGATTGCAGGAATAAGATATTCTGATTAGCTTTTCTTTGTTAACTGTTAAAGTATTTCTCTAAATCAGTGTTTTGATTGATATTCATTTGTGACACTTTTCCTTTAAAAACAAGTATTTGGCCTCTAGAACTTTACCTGATTTGTTGAAATTCACTAGTAGATTTAAATGAATGTGAGAGCAGCAGACACAGTATTCCTTACATTTACAGATGTTTCTTTGGCAACATTCTCATTTCTTATCCCTGGCTGTCAAACTAAATCACCTAACAGAATATCCAGTTGATATATTTTTTTTCTTTCTCTTTAGATCTCAGTAAAGATTGAAATGTATTTGGGGGTTATAAGGATAGTGGTGTCTGTATATGTAGAAAGAGTGTTAGGGGAGGGCCTAAGGCCAAGACACTGTTAGCTCAGGTTTGAGTTTGAGACAAAATGAAGTACTTTTAAGTTATTTGACTAGTTAACAAAAGGAGATTTACTTCCTCCTAACACAGAAAGATAATGCAATAAGCATGTAGTAGCACTTAGTTTCTCTGGACAGGGATTCTCTTGTCTCTTTATGGAAATGTGGTCAGCAGGGAAGAATATGGTAATGATATTCTTTAGTCCACCAAGTTAGCAGGACACAGACACAGGTTAGCATTTTTTATGTCCTCAGGTGACCATAGAGATGTATTAAAGAGTATAGGGGCCAATTAAGTCCCAAGGACAATTTTCTTGTCTTTTAGGGAAAGCTAATCCCTATTGTGGGAAATGTAGGAAACTTGGTTGTATCACAGGGAAGAAGTCATAATGATTTTAGTTTGTGGCCATTTTTTGTTCCATGCCTATTCTTTTTTAAAAAAAATTTTTAAATTGTTATGAGTCTAACCAACTTCAAGAAATTTGAGTATTTCCATAAAGAACAGAAAAAGAGGATTGTACGTGAAATTGTGTTTCTTTATCAGTTCATTGTCTAATGTCTACATATGATCTTAAATATACATAGTATCTAGATCATAATTAAGCAACATTTCAAATATCTTAAATATAAAAGATGGCATTCAAATAACTAGGGCTGAGTAAATTTTTCATTCTTTTTTCTCTAATTTATCTGACATAAAGATTTCAGATTAAGGTAACACATTCTCTATTTTTAAGGGAAATCTGTTCTCCTTTTTGATAACCAAAGTAAAATAAAATATTTCTTGTTACCTAAAGGGCAATATTAAGGAGTTTGTAGTAGATGTATGTAGTCTATTACCATTGATGACTTGTGTGGAAGGAGTAGCATAAAGGACTTTTCTTTCCCTCTTTCTTTGATCTCTTTTTTGTATAGGCCTACCAGTGATATACCTAGATCCAAGGGCACACACTGTTCAATAACTTTTTGTGTATAATTCCAAATTGTTTTCCAGAATGGATGTATACATTCCCAGGTCCACCAACAAGCATCAGTGGGCCTACTTCCCTATAGACCCTCCAATATTTATCATTTTCATCTTTCCCACTGTGATGGGAAACATAAGATGGAATCTCAAAAATTGCTTTGATTTTGCATTATTTTTATAATTATAATATTTTGAAATTTTTTCATATGACTATTGATACTTGGGTTTCTTTCCTTGAGAATTATCTGTTCATATCCTTAGACAAGATATCATTTAAGAAATAGCTCTTCTATATACTTGAATCAGTCCCTTATGTATACTGAAAATAAGGAAGGATGAAATGAGTCGAACAGGAACAATTTATACAATAACAACTACACTATAAAAAAATAACTTTGAAAGCTATAAGAATCATGATTAATACAATGACCTTTTATGATTCCAGAGGGCCAATGATGAAACAGCTATCCATGACAATGAAGTGATAGATTCTGGATACAGAATGAAAGATATTGAGGGAATTTGCTTTTCTTAAATGGGGTATACATATATACATACGCACACATACACACATATGTATATACACAAAATTTTTTGTTACAAGAAACTTGTTTTTATTTTATTTTTTCCAGTGGGGTGAGAGAGAAAGAAAACAGATTTCATTTCAAAAAATGAAGACGTGGGTGAGTACTACAGATGAAGTCATTGGATTTTCTTTATTACTGAATGGATTTTCTTTATTACAAGAGTTTGCTTATGAAGTAAGAGTAATCTATAAATGTTTGTAATGTAAAAAAAACCCCATCAATAAAACTTCAAAAAAGATGAAATAAGAGACAAAAAACGTCATCAGTGAGGTCATTATAGAACTGGGAAATGAGGTCATGGAGCTAGAGTGCTGCATTACTTTGCAAGGAGGTGTCTTTTGCTTTTGGATACGATATCTAGGAAGGATTTATGGAAGGATTAGACAAGAATCATACAGGATAAGAATAATGGGCTGCAATTGGTAAAAAGAATATGCATATTAATTAGTTTACAGCTTTATCAAAGTATTGAGATATGAAGTAATGTCTTTCTGTTTCCTTATAACCAATTCATCAAAATCCTAGGTCAAAACCATTCCTCCTTACCAGGAGGTTTTAAAACTCTTCTAAAAGAAACGTACCTTATCATTTAACTCACAAGGCCCAGTGGATAAGCCACTAATGTAAACTACTCTTAATGCCTGAAGCCGAAGAATTGTTATTCAAGGAGAACTCAATATTTCACAGAAATCCATGATGTCATTAGGATAGATAATCTTTAAACAAATTAAAATCAAAACCTCCCCTTTCCTTAAAACAATGGTTTCATGACTCACTTTGGCCAAAAACATTTATCACTTGGCACCCAACTTTCTGAAACAGCCTTTGTGAACTTAATATTCAGACAAGAATTTCTCACTGGACCCATATTTAAAGGGTAGCTGAGTAACTAGATTTGCCTCCATCCCATGATGAAACATTTGAGAAGTAATGAAGAGGTAAGAGCCATTGTGGTGCTAGAGATAGAGTGCTGGCCTCAGGGCCTGCCAGCCATGCTTTTAAATTCCACCTCTACTACAAATTGGTTCTATAATCCTGGGCAAATAACTTGACACTTACTAGAGTACTAGGTAGCTATCTAAAATTATAAATTACAGAAATCGTATTAGCCAGCATTGATAGGGAGTCTTTAATTTTAATCCAAGGAATTCCCTATGCTAATAAAATTGTAAGTCTGGCGCTATTCTTTAATGAAGAAAGTATCTGAACTGTTTTATTATACAAAAGTGTATTATGTAAGAGGTGGTACAGCGAAATGATAGTGTGCTGGATGCCAAAGGAGTTTAAGACATGGTCTCTGTATTTCTATTCTATTATATTTCTATTCAAGCATTTCTAAATAAAAATGTTCATATTTATGGTAGTATATAAAATGTATGCTAACTAATACTATCTATTAATTATGTAGCATTTCAAAGTCTGCAAAGTCAATTACTAACATTTCATTTTGTCCTGATAACATCCTGGGGTAAGTATTCCCCTTTTTACTGATGAAAAAAATGGTGAAGGCAGAAGTTAAGTGATTTGCCCAGGATCACACAGCTAATTAAGTGTCTCAGGCAGGATTCAAACTCCAGTCTTCCAGACTTTAAGTCCTATGATCTATCCAATTCCATCTAGCTTCCTTCTGGTACACTTAATAAAGTGAAAATAAAGTAGAAGTAGAAGAAGACTAAAGAAAAAGAGCATGGTTCTATAGAAAATTATCAAATGGGATACTAGCATTTTCCTTCACATCAGTAGCCGCTAATGAAAGGAAAAAAAAGTACTAGATTTCTTTCAACTGAACTGGTGCTGCCTGTAAGTGAAAAAAAATCAAATCCAAATCTGTTAAAGGTACTATAGCTGAGACTGTCTTATGTAAGATTTGGCTTCTGCACAGCACACTTTTTTTTTCTTTACTAATTAATAGAAATTATTGTAGAGCTTAAAAAAAATAAGAAAAATCTCTAGATGCTGAAGAAGAATAACCTTACTGTTTTGTGTGTGTGTGTCTACTTTATGCTTCATGAATACTCCTCCAGGGAGGTCTCTCTCTGTTCACTGAGAGTTTTTTCTCCTCACCTATTGTTTCTTCTTTTCCAATTCTTAATGGTATTAGGAACAGGAAGTCCTTGGGGAAAAGAAGCTTTCCAGTACCTTTGCCAGGTTCTTTCTTCACTTATCCTGTTTCTTTTGAACTGTAAAACCTGCAGGCAGAGCCAAAGTACTGTTTTTTAAAATATGTTATATCTTGATTTTTGTGCTATATTTTTTCATGGTTTTAGATTTAGTGTTTGTTTCCATTTACTTTAATGTGAAACAGGTACAAACAGTGACTCTATGGCAGCTTGACATCATGTGCAGACCTTTGATACTCATTGCCAACTAAGTACTATAAATGTGCTACAAGTGAAGATGTTATATAAGACTTTACCAGATATTTGGTCTTGGTAGATTGATCATTTTCTAAGTGGGTAATGGGTAATTGCATTTTCCATATAAAAAAATCCTCCTTTACATTCTTTCATAAATGGCTATGATCATTTTCTTACTCTTTACACTTATCAGTATTTTTTTGCCTCTATGCCTTTAGCAAAACATGAACACATTGATGGTTTACTACCCAGGTAGCAAACAATAGCCAAGACAAATTAGAGGGTTTAAATAATTACCCAAATAATTGAGAGAAACTATTCTTACTTATCACTATACTCTTTAGATGCAACATGACACAAAACTAAATGTTGGGAAGGTTTTATCACTGTTGGGGAAAAGAAAATGATGACAATTTTAAAAAATAGCTTTTGCCACAGGTAAGGTAAAATTATATGAGCCAAAATTTGAAATATATTATATATTAATATATGCATGTACATATGCACATATATATATGTATGTGTGTGTATATATATATATATATATATATATATATATATATATATATATATATGTATGTATGTATGTGTATACACACACACACAACTAGAAACCAGCCAAAAAAAAGGAAAAAGCCACCACCAAAAACCTCAAAATTCCTTCAGGGAGCCAAGACGTGGGTGGTCTTGCATCTGAGATGATATTACAAGAACTGGCGATGAACTCCTTCTACACTACAAATTGTCACATTTTCCTATTGACCTTATAGCAACTTAAATCCTTGGGTAGGCCGAGTATAAAATTTGCTCACAGTACATGTACATTAGTGTATAAAGTTTGTTTGAAAACTTTGGAATCCTTTGGATAAAACACTATAAACACAAGTAATTATTTGTGAGTGATTTATTATCCATAAATCCTTTCTTGGAACCTTATGCTTTCTTCTCCTGTAACCATAAATAGAATATGTTCTATATGTTTGAATAAAGTTTCTTCACTCCCTACCCCAATATTCAGGGAAACATAATCCACACTAAGATCATTACCATCATCACATGCATAAACACCATTAAATTATTTATGTCTTTCTTTCCATTTTCACATTTCCAGTAGGACATTATTCTTGGATATTTTGGTCTATTATATTTTGCAACTATTCCAGTGTTTCTGGTTACCTGGCTAAGACAACTCTGGTTCAACTAAGGGCCTATGAGTTCCCATATTTAATCATCTAATACAGTCACTGAATTGTTAAGCCAGATACTCCATACCCTGAAATGGCCATAAACCCTGAGTGTAGCACCACATTCCAGCCTAGTTGGAATTTAAAACTTGCTATGGTAAACTGAATCACAGAATTCAAGTAGATCACTAAGAAAACATTTTTTATAAAATATTTCATACTTTCTATCATGCCCTGACCTCTCTGCTGACCTCTAATCTTGAAGCCCCCATGGTCTTCCAGATATATTGAGCTAGATGTCCTGTAGACATCTTAAACTTAACAGAACTCATTATCTTTCTCCCAAAACCTTAACCCTAAAACATGTATCCTGCTTTTTTATTATATATCTTTATTAGGTTACTGAATGTGAAATCTTAACATTGGTAATTCGCAAGCACCTTTATAAATTCCTACCTCTTGAAGCTACCACTTGGTGCCCTACTTTCCTTTCTAAATAGCTTTCAAATGTTCATGGGTACTTTTGGACAACATTAAGAAATGTATGTGCACTGAGAGATTTATAAAGATAAAGAAAGGTTCTAAAGCAGAGATTGAATTACCATTTTTCAGGAATATAGAGTACATTTGAAGTCCTTCTTTACTCTAAGATAAAATCATGTAAAATTAGCAACAATAAAAATCAGTTTTTGCATGTAAGATACACACACCACATATCACACACACACACACACACACACACACACACACACACACATCCAAGTAGAATATAAGTTCTTCAAAGGGAGAAACTGTCTTTGTATGTTTGACATTTAGGATAGTACTTTGCACATGATAGGTACTTAGATAATTGACTCAAGAAATAAGGAATAATATAAAATGCTTGAATACATTGTTTTTAGCTTGATTTCCACTGAAGTCATTTCTTAGGGACAAAAGTCCTATGAAATTGACTCTATGATGACGAACTAACTGTTGAAAAAAATGAAATTAAAAAATATAAAAAGCTTTAATTTGTTCAACTGGTCAGGACACCAAAATGACCACATTAAATCGACCCATTCATATGAGTTTCCTGTTGGCCATATTTTTGCATGTGATGTGATTAAATTAGGACTTTGGTGAAAAAATCTGACAGTGATACCAGCTGTATCATCAACATCTTCTTTCACCTTTATTCAATTTAATAGAAGGCAGCAAATATTTAATATACATCTCCGTTCCCATAACCCTCTCAGCTAAGAACCTTGCCTCATGTTTTGTAGAAAAGATTGATACCATTCTCCAGGAGCTCCCTACTCACCCCCATTTCTCTTCATGACTCAGATGCCTTTTGTCCCTATTTTTTTTCACCCTTGACTCATAAGAAGAGGTAGCTTTACTCCTTACTCCAGGCTAAAACACTCTACTTGCACAAGCAATCTCATCCCATTCTGTCTCCTCCAACAAATTCCCTCTTTGTCATCCCTACTCTTATTTGCAGTCCCTTCCTGTCTAATGGCTTCTTCCATACTCCCTATTGGCATGCTCATACCTCCCCCATACTCAAAAAACTTTCACTTAATCCTTCCATCCCTGCTAGCTATAATCATATGGCTATCTTTTCTGTCCTCTATGACTAAACTCCTTGGAAAGGCTATCTATAAGAAATGTCTCCATTTTCCCTCCTCTTTCTCACTTAGTCTGGTTTTGACTTCATCATTCCGCTAAAACTGCTCTCTCCAAAATAACAAATGATCTCTTACTTGCCAGATCCAATAGCTTTTTCTCAGTCTTCATTCCTGACCTCTCTGCAGCCTTTGATACTGTTGATCACCATGACCCTGTTTTCCTTGATACTCGCTTCTCTCTGCTTTTTTGAAATGCTGCTCTCAACTGGTTCTGCTCCTTACCAGTCAGACCACTCCACAGTATCCTTTGCTGGATCCTCATCTAGGTCATGCCCTCTAACTATAGGTGGCCCACTGTATTCTGTCCTAGGCCTTCTCATCTTCTCCCTCTACACTGCTTCACTTGATGAACTCTTCAGCTCCTATGGATGTAATTACCCTCTCTATGTTGATGATTCTTAGATACATCTATCTTGCCCTGACCTCTCTGCTGACCTCTAATCTTGGAGCCCCAACGGTCTTTCAAATATATCTAACTAGATGTCCTGTAGACATCTTAAACTTAACAGAACTCATCATCTTTCTCCCCAAACCCTAACCCTAATGCTCCCAGCTTCCTAGCTTCCCTATTACTCTAGAGGGTACCACTATCCTCCCAGTTCTTCAGGCTCACAACTAAGATGTCACCTTGGCAACATCTCTCTCCCCAGTCTCTCCTCTGATACTACCACAATCTTACTGAAGCCCTTCATCATCCTATGCTCCTACTATTACAATAGCTTGCGAGTGGGTCTGCCTGCCTCACCTCTCTCCCCCACTGGAATTCCTCCTCCATTCAGCCTCTAAAGTGATTTTCCTAAAGCACAGGTGTGACCCTACTCAGTAATCTCTAATAGCTCTCTATTGCCTCCAGAATCAAATATAAAATCCTCTCTTTGGCATTCAAAGCCTTTCATAACCTATCCCCTCTTCTGCCCTCTCCCTTCCCCACACACATCTTTCCAGTCTTTTTATGCCTTATTCCCTGGCACATACTCTTTAGTGACACTGGTCTTCTTGCTGTTTCTTGAGTAAGACACTCCGTCTCTAGGTTGCAGGAATTTTCTCTGTTTCTCATGCTTGGGATGCTGTCTTTCCTCAACTCTGCCAACTGACTTTCCTGACTTCATTCAAATACCAACTATAATCCCAACTTGTACTGAAAGCCTTGCCTAACCTGTTATTTCTAATGCTGTCTCTCTTTTAATTATTTCTTCTTTATACTCTATACAGCAAGTTTGTACATTTTTGTTTATTTGTGGTCTCCTCCATTAGATTATGAGCTTCTTGAGGGCAGGAACTATATCTTTTGCCTCTTTTTTATAGTCTCAGTGCTTGGCACATAATACGCACTTAAATGTTTGCTGACTTGTGAACAGAGCACTTGTTAGACACCAGGTACACAAACAAATAACACAGAAGTCACTTTCAAGTACTTTATGAGAGAAATAAAGGACATGACATACCTTTTTGTAATACAGGGAAGAAAAGGAGAGCAGTAGGCAATGTGATATGAAGAATTTGAAGAAGGAGAGAACATTTTCATTTGAGCAAAAGCTTTTGTTGGGTCTTTATGAATCAAATGTGAGAAGTAGCTACAAGATGCATCATGATCCTAGGGATCATGTAATGGAAGGCACGTGCTTTGAGAACTGCAGTATTAATAGTAGAGCAGGCTTCCAGCCTGGGATAACACCTTAGTGGGACATATGAGAGGATCCAGCCCCAATAGTTACAGAAACAGCAAGGCTACAATAGGAGAAAGAATGGAGAAATGGCAAGCCCATGACCACACTCAGGTTGTTGTTGTTGTTGTTGTTGTTATTGTATTTGTCTTTTGTTCTCAAAGAGGACCATAACATCAGGGAGATGATGACATGACTTGCAATTGACTTTGATTTGAATGAGGGAGGGCTGTGCAAGGTCACCAGCCTCATTTTCTCCTCCAGAGCCATCTGGGTCCAGTGGCCTGATATTCATTAGGATGATGGCCCAGGAAGCAATGGGAAACCCTGGCCTTTTTAGCCTTTTTTCAGGTTTTCACTTGAGTGAGGTAAGGTCCATTCAGTGAAGAGGCCTCTTTAAGAAGTGAGTCAAAAGATGGCCCCTTTAATCAAAAATAATAAAATAAAAATCAAACTGGGAGAGGAAGACCCTCAGGGTTGCTGTCCAAAAGAGAAACAGTTACTATTTACATTCACTCTGAGTCACAAGCAGATATTTTATCTTCAGGTGAGGTAGAATGTTACAAAGACTATCACATTATTTGAAGTTAGAGGACCTGGATTAGAAGACTAATTCTGGGAGCAGCTAGGTGTCAGAGTGGATAGAGCACTGGCCCTGAAGTCAGGAGGACCTGAGTTCAAATCTAGCCTCAGACTAAACACTTGACACTTACTAGTTGTGTGACCCTGGGTAAGTCACTTAACCCCAATTGCCTAAAACAAACAAACAGAAAAGACTAATTCTGTTACTTAAAATATGTATGACTTGAGACAAGTCACTTTGCCTCTGAGGCCCTGTTTCTTCAAGGTAAAAACGAGGAGATCAGACTTCTAAAGTTCTGATGCCCAAAGTGGACCACTGAATAGTATGGTCTGATGTCTAAAGTCAGCAGACGGCTATGATATGGTACGTAGACCAGCTTATACTCAACCAAATGGGCCCCTAGATGAGTGGATCACCTTAAGGGAGACTGGAAGCTAGAGGCCTGAGTCTACCTAGTCCAACCCTTTGATTTTACAAATGAGGAAACTGAGGCCCAGAGAAATGAATGAATTGCCCAAAGTCACACAGAGACATGGGTTTAAATCCAAGTCCTATGTCTTCAAATCCAATATATTTGCAACTCCAGTAATAAAGGCAGTCTGAAGTTTGTCAACTGATTGTGTTACAAATATTCATTTATAAATCAGATATCTAGACCTTAGAAAAATAATCTTTTCTTATAAAAATGGTACTATAAATGATATTTAGGTTCTGTGGTAAGCCCACAAAAGTCAACCTAAACCATGAGGTACCCGAATTATTATATTTTTACTATTACTTAAGAGTTACAAATAGAATGTAAGCTCTCTGAGGGCAGAGTCTATGGTATAGCCAAAAGCATTCCTGTAGCACAGCAGAAAGTGCATTGGACCTAAAGTTAGAAAAAAGAGATTCAGTGACTACTTCTGATGAATACTGTCCATGGGTCCGGAGACAAATCATCTAATTTCTCCAGATCTTAGTTTTCTCATCAGGAAATTGGACTAGATGGCCTCCCAAATCTGTTCTGGCTTTAGATCCTATAGCCATTTTCTACTATAAAAAATGAATTTTGAATTTTCATTTGAAATAATAAAAATAACTGTCATTTGGACAATGTTTTAAGACTTGAAGAGGACTTAATATTTTGTCTTCAAAACCTCATCAGCCAGTCATTCTAAGAATAATAGCATCTATTGTTCCCATCTCATAGATAGAACAACTGAGCCTCAGGAAGATTTATGTGGCTTGCCCATGGTCCCACAAATACTAAGGGTCAGAAGCGTAATTTTGAGCCCATGTCCATTCTAACTACACATTTAGTGTTGTTTCTGTGGTATCATGCTGCTTTGGAACACAACAATCATATTCTCATATTCTCTCCCCACCCTAGCAGAAGCTTCTCATTCCTTCTTGCCAATCAGAAGGAAACAGCTGGCCCTCTCTTACACTTTCATCCAGTGACACCAGTAACTTGATAGTTCTTTATTTGCATAAGAGTAGCCTTCTGAATTGGAGTACGTTATGGAGATGGGGTGGGGAGGTGGGGGGAACACTCTTGTGTGGAAATTTACTCTCCCCAACTTGCCCCAGGATTATGCAGCAATAGGTGAAGAACTACCAGTATTGATTGTGAAGTTGTAACCAGAAGCTTGAATTGTCAGACAGTTACTTCAGGAATGCTGGACTCTCTCTCTCTCTCTCTCTCTCTCTCTCTCTCTCTCTCTCTCTCTCTCTCTCTCTCTCTCTCTCTCTCTCTAGGAACATAGGATATGGAGCTTAGATAGACTTACTGGATCCCTCAATCATTTATAGATGAAGAAACTGGGGCCTAGAGAGGTTAAGTGATTTTCTCAAGAGTACCTGTCACTGCTACTCTGTTACTTAATGCTAAATCCCTTCACTCCAGTGTACCTAAGGCAGCTGCCTTGTTATTGTGAGTCATGCCTTTGATGAATGCAAGAATAAATTTTAAAATATCAAAAGAAGGAAGAAGGAAGAAAGAAGGAAGGAAGGAAGGAAGGAAGGAAGGAAGGAAGGAAGGAAGGAAGGAAGGAAGGAAGGAAGGAAGGAAGGAAGGAAGGAAGGAAGGAAGGAAGGAAGGAAGGAGAGGAGGGAAGGAAGGAAGGAAGGAAGGAAGGAAGGAAGGAAGGAAGGAAGGAAGGAAGGAAGGAAGGAAGGAAGGAAGGAAGGATTATTTATTAAGCACTATATGCCAAACCCCAAAGATACAAAGGAAAAAGCAAATATAATCCATGACTCCAAAGAGTTTGCATTCTAATATGATTGCAAATTCTTACGTTCAAATAAAGGAGAAAGATTCCCAGAGAAGGAATATTTTGGGTTAGGTAGTTAGTGGGATGGGAGGATTTGAGACAGCCTTTCCAGTAGCAATGGTAGTATTTATTTGATTATGGTCCCAGATCTGGAAAGGGAAGGAGAGAAAGAAAATGACAGAGAGAATTTGAAGGTTTCCATATCTGCAGCCCTAACTTCCTTCAAGTTCCAACTAAAAATCCATTTTTATAGCCATTCCTCATCCCCTTTAATACTCTGGCCTTCCCTCTATTGATACTTCCAATTTATCTGGTAATTTATTTGTACATAGTTGTTTGCATGTTGTCTTCCTTATTAGACAGTGAGATTCTTAGGAGTAGTGACTATCCTTTGCCTTTCTTTGCATCCCCAGTGCTTACACAGTACCTGGCACATAGTAGACACTTAATAAATATTTATTGACTGACTAGATGGCTACTTCTTTCCTCAGTTCATGAGAAGAGGCTATATAGGGGTTCCAGCAGTCCTCACCCTAGACATAGGGGAAACAGCCTCATTGTGTGTACCTGAGGTTCGATCTAAATTTTCTGGATGCTGGGCATTTTGTAGGAGATTACATAGTTTTCCCTTTTATCTATGTACCTGTAGGGAGGTTCTATAAAGGATTTCTGTACTGGGTGAGAGATTGGACTAATTTCCTTCCAACTGTATAATTGCTTTGTGTAGTCACAATTCAGGTAGTTTTCCTGTTAACAGATGCTTGTGTTGTCTTAACATAGAGAGGTGGTGAATGGCAGAAGGAAGCAGAAGACAGATGTGAGCAAATAACAGAACTGATAAACACAGAGCTAAAATACAGTTTGAAGAAACTGAAAAAAAGTTTGGTAAATCTCTTTATTTTGGAATATAATTTCATGAAGCTGTCCTAAATTAATTTACAGGGTAGTTTATAAAAATGGAAAAGGGAGCTGAGTAACTACCTAGTCTCTAAATAATGTATCCACATTAGCATTTCAAAGGTTTAATTTTTTTTGTCCGCCTGAAACAGCTTGAATCTACTTTATTGTTTTAATGTAAATGATGAACAAATTTAGTAAGTTAAATGAAACCAGTGGAAAATAAAGGTCTAATTTAACTTGTACAAGGTAGTCATACAATTATGATAAAAGATAAAGAAGCCACATTTGTTTCCAGAATTCTGCCAGATAACACAAATTAAAAAAAAAACCAACCTGCTATATTTGCTTTCAATTTGCTTCACTTTCAAAGGAAAATGAACAAGGATTCTCAAGGTACAGTATATTATACTTATAGCAGCCTTCATGCCTGTAGCGCATCAGACTAGCTTTTAAAATGTGCAAGTTCCTACAAGGACCACCCCAGGTTTAAAAGTCTGCAAACATTTCATGTTGTTTTACTGTTTAATAATGTTTAGAATGTGTTATCTTTTCCTGGACCTTTGAAATCTAATTATTTATACCACTCGGTAGCATTTCCATTTTACTGAAACACACTGCACTCATACCCACCTATATAATTTTTATAAGAGCGAATAGAAAATGGTTTAGTTCTGTGTCTGTTTGAACACAATATTGTGATGTGCAATAATATGTATGGGATAAGTATCACATATATATTATGTCTTGCTGTTGTTAAATTGGACGCATATAGTAAAAATATAATTCTCAAAAAATTCTTTGGTCATTTTTTTCCCACTCCACCCTCCAACTACTGTTTACATACTTATTTTTTTGGATCTTAAATTCTTAAAGACCTTTTCACACTTTATGAGATGTTCCCCCCCCCCCTTCCACAGTAAGATCATTCATTTCCATGCCAACAGCTTCACATTGTTTGGTTTGGTTTTTGAGATTGATTGAAAGTTGACCTACTGTGTTAAGTTTATTTACACAAACACAGTCTCTTGAAAAATAAACTATTGAAGGATAGAGCAGTTAAAATCAAAGGTATTAAATTTAATTTCTTTATGTTTAAATATATGTGTTTAATATGGCCAAGATCTTTACCACAGGGGCAATTAATAGAAAGAAAAGGAAATACTTTACCAGAGTGTGTGTGTGTTCTTGCCGTAATGTAAGTAAAGTGTAATGTATAATGTAGGATTAAAACACAGGATTTGTTTTTGCTGAAGTTAAAAAGATTTCTATCACTCAAACTTTTTTTCTTAGTCATAACAGTATGTGAGGTAATTATTGACCTAATAGTTTTTTTATAACCTTGACTATTTTTCCTCCACAAGTGTTTAGTTTGCCACTGCCAAAATTCATTACTACAAAGTTAACCCTGATATACAGGGACCAGTTATGGAAATATAAAATGTCAGGAATTATATTTGATGAGAAGTGATGATGGATTATTCTGAATCCAGATTTCAGTTTACTTCAAGGGTTATCTTTAGGTTTTGCTTTTAAAAATACTTGCGGGTTTCTTTTCTTTCTTTATTTTTTTTTTTTTTGCATCCTTTCCCCAGAAACAAAACATCTCACAACTTTTTTAAAAAAATTATATTTTTTTTATGAAATTTCCTTTCCTTTTTCTCATCCCCACCCTTCTCATATGCACACCCTCCCCCCAAAAAAAGTGAATGGGGGCGGGACTGGGGGGGAAGAGGAGATACAAATCTTACATCTCGGGATCCTGATGCTTAAAAAAACCTAGGGCCACTTTCCACAAAGCAGGCAGGGATCTGAGCCTCTGCTTGCGCGGCACGTGGACCAGAAACACTTCCTAGAAACAGCCAAGTATGAAAGCTGCCTCAACCCTCCCTGAACTTTGCCTGTAAACACAGCAGCTGACAGTCCTGCATCCCCGCTGGGTGGATCCCACAACTCCGAGGGGAGAATGGCAGTTCTTGTTTTTAATTAGCCAAGGTGAAAAGGTGAATTAAAACTGGCTGCTTGGCAAGCCGGAGCAAGGGGCTGACTTCGGAGGGGCTGGGAAGAGCCCCCAAGGAGGAGGTGGGGAGTTTGGGGAGGGGGTGACCGCGAGTATGCGCGAGAGTGTGCGCGCGTGAGTGTGTGTGTATGTGTATGCGTGTGTGTCTGTGTGTGTATGTATGTCTTTTTTCTGAATGAACAGCCTCGCAGAAAGTGACTGCAAAAGCAGTTCTCGGGAATCTGCAGGCGGTTCCTGGAGTCCGAGAGCCCAAGCCGAACTCCTCCCTTGGAATGTCCCGGTACTCTCAGCTTGAAAACAACTGTCCTAAGTGAGAGGGAGGCTTCCCGTGACATCTCCAAACACAGCTTGACAAATGGCACTTGGGGATCGTGTTTTCTGGTGACAACGGACTAGGGCGCTGTGTGTGACAGAGCTGTTGGAGCTGCCCCTGAAGGAAAAGTCTCCCGTGCAACTCTCGACCCCGGTGGCCAAAGTGAAGACCGGAGGAAAGGGAGGCACTTGTCCAGAGTACAGCATGGCATCCGCTGGGCACATTATCATTTTGGTCCTGGGGGGTTTGCTCTTCGAGTTTGGGATTGGAGGTCATGCAACAGACACCACCCACCCCCGGTTACGTCTGTCGCACAAAGGTAAGTAGCTGGTCCAGGTTATAATTTTTTTTTAAAGAACTTTTGAAATGAAATATTCTAAAGTCATCTGATATGACATGTAAATGTCCCTCAAACCGCTAAAGTGAATGCAAAAACTGTCCTTTTCCTCTGTGCAAAGTCTCTATTTTCATTAATAGTATCACTAATTGATGTCATTCTTATCACACCTGAAACTAGTGTAAAACAGCTCAACAGCATAATGTTGTTTGTGTCTTATAATGGGTCCCTGGTATTTACCAGGTATTTAGATTTTATGAATGAGAAAATTACTAGAAAAGCTAGTATATCTAAGTGCTGGAGCAAGTAGCAAATAGCCTGGTGATGCTAAATCGACCCAGTGGCCACTAAACATGGCAATTTCTGGTAAGGGGGAGAGGAGAAGGGGGATGGGACCCACAGGAGAGGGCTGAAGAGATAGAGGTGCAATTTTGCTTTTGTACATAATTGGAGGTGGGGAGAAGGAAGACAGAAGAATAAGTAGAATTCCAGAGTAGAAGAAGATTTATTTTCCCAGATAGCAAAGCCATCACACTGTAATTAAAATGACTAACTGCCAATAGAAGTCAGTTTCTAATTTAACTGAATTGGCTATTAAAAAACGTGCTTGTGTGTGACAGAAAAATATGTGCAGTATATGTACCTATTTTGATAATTAAATTTATATTGAGTAAAAATATTGGGTATTGTTTATCATTGCCTATTTCTTTTTAATGCATTGCTTTACTGATTCCCCTTCTTCTTAAGAATACCTAAGCAAATCTTCAGCAAAGGAATCCTTTTGGGCAATTGCAGAATCCTAAATATTATATATATTACCAGAAGGTTAGGTCTTATATGAGGATCACTTACAAGCCAACTTAATGCCCAAACATTTTCTCTGTCATTAAATGTATTTGGTGTTACCTGTTTTAAAAACACATTTAGAAAGTGACTTTGCTGACTTAGCAGAAAATTGGAATAAATTATCAGAATGGAAGTATTTGTTCACACCACACCATCCTCTAAGCTAGATAGCGGATGCAGTGATGAAGATTATGTAAGAGGCATTTAAAATTGTGTAAGATTTTCGAGTAAGTATCCTTAGTGTAGAGAGAAAAAAGAAGCATGAGGCAAAACAGTTTTTAACTGCATTTAAAAAAAATACAGCTGGCTTTTTTTTTGCCATAGAGGTGAACAAAAAGGAAAAACTTCATAATATCAGCGAAAATTGTTCTGTGCTTTTAACTGGGTTATTTTTTAGAATAGGAGTTTGACTTTCTAGGATGCTAGCAATTTTTAGGAGATGCCTGAAATTATTGATAGTTAAGGTCCTTTCTAACCATAATTTTACTAATACACTTTAGTAACATAAAAAAATTAATATTAACTTTGTGGAATGGTTAAAATAGAGCACACATAATTGAAAAAAGTATTTAGTATTTGTATAGGAATTATCCAATACATATTCTGAGTTAACTGTGATCAGATATAATTGCAAATAGGGCATAGAAGCACTGGAAAATGAAGAGGAGAATGGCAGAGTGAATGAGATGAATAGAATGATTGTTATTCTTATGTAGACAAGTGGATTAGCTGCCAGTTTTGGCAGTTTACCATGATGGCAGTTCTGCTGTTAAATTTGTGTATTTCACTGTTGGAATAATTGTTTTTCCACAGCTCAGAATCCGTATCCATTCCTCTGAATGGCACATTTATTTTTTCAGTAGGAAGCCTAAAATTTGGTTATAGGACATCATAATTCTTTGATACAACCACATGGGGCTTCAACCTTCATTTTTTAAGTCTTAATTTTGATATCAGGCTCTCTTTACTAGTATGCTTTCTCCATCAAAAGAAGACTTGAGTTTATTGAGAGACATACTGTGGTATGTAACTGTTATATACTTAATTACAAAAGATACGTGATTTCCCTTGATACTGTTTTAATTCAATAGTTTCATCTGGAAAATAACACAGTACACACACATTTACATATATATGCAGTGTCAAAATGAGTGAACATTTGTATAAAAGCCATATATCTGAGGCTATTTAGTTGAGTACCTTAATATTCCATTTTTACATGTAGAATTGTAACACAGGATATGCATTTGTTGTCTGGAACTTGGGTATATTTCTATGTAGCACAGGATGTGGAGCACTGTCATAATGAGAATAGAAAGCCCCACCAAACCAATGTGACATTTACCTATGAAAATTCTGGATCCTCAATGATGTATATATGTATACACACACACACACACATAATGTGTGTATATACATGTATACACACATGTATATACATATGTGTATATATACACGTGTGTGTATTCTGCTGTTTTTCAGTCATGTCCCACCCTTTGTGAACTCAGTTGAGATTTTCTTGTCAAAGATATTGTAGTGATTTACCGTTTCCTTCTCTACCTCATTTTACAGATGAGGAAATTGAGGCAAACAGAATTAAGTGACTTGGCCAGGGTCATACAGCTGTAAGTGTCTGAGGCCAACTTTGAGCTCAGAAGATGGATCTTCCTGACTCCAGGCCCAGCACTCTATCCACAGTGTCACATAGCCACCCAAGGATAGACAGACAGATAGATAGACAGACAGATCAGATAAACAGAGAGACGGACAGACAGACAGATAGATAGATAGATAGATAGATAGATAGATAGATAGATAGATAGATAGATAGATAGATAGATAAAGATATCTATCTATATGGTAATGAATAAATTATAAGATATAGGATATATGATAATTATTAAAAATGTTGTAGTAAGCAATGATATTGACAAGGTGATGATTTCACTAAAGGTAAATTTTTTACCATACTTAAGGTAAGAATGAATGAGAACCTATTGAAGAAATAATTAGGTCACATCCTTTGCATGTGTTCATGAATGGGATTAGAGATTTAAAATTGAGAAGGATCTCAGAACTCATATAGTCCAACCTCCTCGCTTTACAGATGGAGATGTATATTTGTCCTTTTTCTCCAAGTGTTTCTAGGATATTCTTGAATCTTATTTGTACTGCGGTGAAATTTACATGGCCCAGTAGTGATTGGGAAGAAGGGAGATGTTGGAAGATGGAAAGGAGTACAAGTGTTTATCCCTAACCTCAACAAGACTTCTCAGGAAGTTCCAACTATGTGAGCAGCAAATTGTCAACAACCAGATACAGTGAATAGGTGAATGGAATTCAGGAGTCCTAACTTGATATAAGACTAAGAATTGGGATCTATCAATCTTTTGAAAAGGGGTGACTTTCCAAGTGTTACAGTTGCCTCTGCTACTCTTTTGTAAACAAACTAAACAGGAGTATAAGGATGATGAATAGTAGAGTTTAGAATGTAGTGATTGGTTTGAAGGCACATGGGCCCTAGAATTTCACTTTAAAGGAACAATGTCACTTCCTGAAGAAGAAACAGCAGAAGGCAACCACAGAGAGCCGTTTTCGGTAGTGTCAAGTAGTAGTTACAAAGATGGAGAGAAGCTACAGATATAGTGTTATGGAGGCAATAGAGGAGGGAACTTAGGAGTTTCAACAGGCATGGTGGAAAAGTACAGGTGTAGAGCAGCCAGTGTTTCTTCCACTTGACTATTCCCTACTACTCCTTCAGTGACACTGGCCTCCATGCTATTCTTCACACAAGACATTCCATCTCCTAACTCAGGGCATTTTCACTGGCTGTTCCCCAAGGGTGGAATTTTCTCTTTCATTTTCATATCCTAGGTCTTCTGGCTTCCTTCAAGTCCCAGATAAAATCCTTCCTTCTAAAATAAAACTTTCTTGATTCCTCTAAATACTAGTGCCTTCCCCTCTGTATTAACTCCACTTTTATCCTTTATATATTTTTTCCATTTGACTGTGAGTTCTTTGTGAGCAGGAACTTTATTTTTATTTCTTAGTGTTTTTTTTTTAATATGTCCAGAGCTTAAAACAATGTCTGGTACATAGTAGATGCTTAATAAATGCTGGTTACCTAACTATACCACATTGCCCCAAAGATATGGTTTTCTCTCTCTCTCTCTCTCTCTCTCTCTCTCTCTCTCTCTCTCTCTCTCCATTCTAATCTTGATCAACACATCATTTCTGAAGATCCTGTTTTCTAAAGCCAAGCTAGATAAGAGAGGTACAAGAGGGCAGAAGAGAAGTAAAGGAATGAGGGAACAAAGTAGGGAGAAAGGTGAGCATAGATAGCTATGAAGGGTTGTCTACCTACTCAGGAGTTGGTGAATAAAATAAAAACCTTTCAAAATAGAATAGCAACATTCTTTGATCTCTCTTCACCCCATCTGAAGATCTGTATAACTGTGATGACTTAGTATTAACTCACTATATAAAGATATCTCAAAGGCTAGAAATTAATCTTCCTTGTGGGAATTGACACATGTATACA
The DNA here is from genome assembly GCF_003287225.1 of Phascolarctos cinereus. Lineage (NCBI taxonomy): Eukaryota > Metazoa > Chordata > Mammalia > Diprotodontia > Phascolarctidae > Phascolarctos > Phascolarctos cinereus. The sequence continues at coordinate 154,048,355 of NW_027555514.1, read as the reverse complement.
TATGTATGTGATATACATATTATATATGTATATTTGTACACATATATGTATACATTATATACACATAAAAACTTAGCATCTTGTATGTATACAATAACTTGTTCTAACTTAAAGTAAGAGTCATAAAGAAATTATAGTATATGTCCTTGAGTTTCCATTCTATTTCATATAGGACATCAACATATTGCAGATAATATGTTAAAATATATGTAAAGCTATTTCAAATAATTACCAACTTTGTTAAAGTATTAGTATTCTATTAAAGTATTAGTAAAGTATCATTAGGGAGTATTATTGAGGCAAAATAATGAAGAGTGATAGATAATCTGTCAGGGTCAAGTCAAAGTTCCAGTAAAATAGCTGGAAATAAAAGTTAAGTATGGGAGCTGGTAAACTCAGTTACTACTCGTCAACATTTCTGAATGTCTATTCTCCTTTTTTCATGAAGTCTTTGGAAAGAACTTATACCAGACGATCTCTAAGGTTCCATCTACCTATAAAACCCAATGATACCATGAGTGGAGAAAGAAATACCCTTAGGTAATGGCATGGATATATTGTTGAAAATCAGCCATGATGATATCAATGTAGGGGGCAAAGAATGTTAATCTCAAAGAGCATAAAACATTATAGACCACCCTGACTGCTAGGTATAGATTGTTATTTATTTTTGCTCCAATTCTCATTGTTTATATGGTTGATTCTCAGTTACTAATTGTTATAGTTACTAATAATAACTCAGTAGATAATTATGCAATTCATAACATTTTCAAAGTTTATTGGCAAGATTTACTCATGTCATAAAAAACATAGTTTTTGCTTACTTGTTTTATGTAATCTCTGAAGTCAACTAGGTGGTGTGGTGGATGGAGTGCCAAGCTTGGAGTCGGGATGACCTCAGTTCAAATTTGGCCTCCAACACTAACTAACTGTGAGACCCTGGGCAAGTCACTTAACCCAGTTTACTGGGTTCCTCATCTGTAACCCATTTTACTCAGTTCCTCATCTGTAAAATGAATGAGAGAAGAAAATGGCAAACCACTCCAGTATCTTTGCCAACAAAACCCCAAAAAGGGGTCATGAAGAATTTGACACTACTGAGAAATGCCTGAATAACCACAACCACAACCACAACCACCACAACAACAACAATAACAAAACTTGATGTATTCTCGGTAAATCACACATTCTAGAACTTTTTTACATTCATAAGAAAAAATAAACTAAATTAATAGATGTTTTCCTCATAGTTTAGAATAACTTAATGCTGAAGGAAGGAGTTTTCTGTTAGTTTAAAGACTGAGTTACCCTTATTATATCCAGAACAAAAAGTTAAAGTTGATAAAATAACAGGTACTTTTTCCTTACTCCACTTTATAGTTCCTTAACCATAAATAGAGATTACTGATATAGACATACCCTATGTACTTTCTGTAACTGGCTTCCTCCCAAATCCTAGGAGCATAGAATTTTGGGAAGACAGTTTAGAGATTAAGAGATTTATAAACGGAGATACTTGTATTTTAAGAGATTACATGATGTGCCCAACCTCATGAAGTCAGTAGCAGTCCCAGCATTCAGGTAGAGGTTTGTTGTTTTTTTTTTTAAATTTAAATGTTCTATTTCTTTTACCATACTACCTTTAATTGGGTCACTTCTCACACACACACACACACACACACACACACACACACACACACACTCTTACAGGCCACATGATGTTAGTAGTGAAATGAGCTGGATTTGAGTTGTGCCTTTAAGTTACTGGCTAAGACACACACCATAGGCAAATCTTTTAATCTCCCTGATCCTCAGCTCCTTCATCTATAAAATGGGAATAAAGACACTTTCAGTATCTACCTTCTAGAACTGTTATAAGGCTAAAATGAGAAAATCTATGTAAAAGTGTTTTGAAAACGTCAAATCTCTGTTTTCCTTTCTCTACTTACACAGCCACTGCCCTATTTCAGGTGTACCTTAAAGCCCTTCACAGTCTGGCTCCAGACTACCTTTCTAGACTCATCATACACTGTTACTCCCCTTTCATGTGCTGTGTGGACCAGCAGGCGTGTCTGCTATTCCTCAAACATAAAATTCTGCCTTTCTCTTCTGTGTTTTCGCCTAGGTTGTCCTCATGCCTGGAATAATTAGCAACATTTATAAAGTGCTGACTATGTGCCAAGGCCTACTGAGTGCTTTGCAATTGTTATCCATTTGATCCTTTCACATTGGGTGGTAGGTGCTCTTATTATCCCCATTTAATAATTGAGGAAACTGAGGCATACAGAGGCTGATTGACATGCATATACATATACATACACACATGATGTCTCCTCTGTCTCCTTCACCTTTCCAAGATTGCATGATTTTTGTCTCTGCAACCTCAGCTTCTAGACCAGTGCCTGGCACATAAGAGGTGCTTAATTAATGTTTATTGATTAATAACAATGATAATGATGACAATTAGGTGGCATTCCTAATCCCTTTAAAAACATTAAAATATGTTTTAAATATGCACAGAAGTCTGTAACAAAATAAACTTTATGATATAAATTCTGACATACTTTCATCTTCCCTCAAGATCATCCCTACAGATTTCTCCTTTCATCCCAGAGAGCAAACTTAATAGGTAACTAAGACAAGAGGTCACCTGCCTCACATATGTGCTCCTACCTGGCCCTTAGGAGCTTCAGGCAGCTGGGGCTGTGTGTCATTCCCAAACATTCCTATAACTAGCTCTTTTTTGTCCTTACCTAATTAAGCCCTCAAGCTTTATAAGATCTCACTTTCCCAGACACTCCTGGAGCGTTATGGCCTCTTCAGTCTAAAGGATGAGAAAGTCCCAAGTCTGAAACAGTCATTCCATAAGTATTTATTAAGATCTCACTGTGTTAAGTGCTGGGAATAAGAAGCAGTCCTCAAAATAGTCCCTGCCTCAAGGGCTTCACATTCTAATTGAGGAAACAGTTGACCAGTTCCATCCATATGAGGACTCACTGCTGGCCACTTGGTGGCCCAGTGGTCTAAGTAACTGATGGACTTTGTTAGGAAGACTCGAATTAGAATCTAGCCTCAGACCCTTCATAGCTATGTGACCCTGGGCAAGGGACTTAACCTTTGTCAGCCTCTGCCTCCTCATTCTGTAAAACGGATAATAAAAATAGTACGACCTCCCAGAGTTGTTGTGAGATTAAAATGAGATATTTGTACAGTGGCAGCTAGGTGGCACAGTGGGTAGAGCATCAGGCATAAGCTTCAGAAAGACCTAAGTTTAAATCTGGCCTCAGACACTTACTAGCTGTGTGACCTTGGGCAAGTCACTTAACCCTGTTTGCCTCAGTTTCCTCATCTATAAAAAGAGCTGGGGAAGAAAATGGCAAACCACTCCAATATCTTTGCCAAGAAAACCCAAATGGGCTCATGAAGAGTCAGGCATGAAGGAAAGCACTGTAAAACAACAGCAATTTTTCTAAAACATTTAACAAACTTTAAAGCGCCTATATCAATTGTAGCTATTCTTATTATTGCTAAATCACTTTTCAGCTGGGATTGAAGTGTTTCAATTCAAGATTCTGTCATCATGTATTACTTTTATTGGAAGTATCTTTCTCTGAGAGAGCTTCCTAAAGGTAGGTTTTGTGGATAATTCACTGTATAAAACTAGAAAGCCACTGCTAATACGATCGATAGGTAAATAATCATCAAAGTAAACATCAGTTTACTATGCAAAGAACCCAACAAAAATTTAGGCAGAGCTTCTAATGAGACACACGTAACCTAGAAAACTTCACCCAGTGGGATTAAAGGACATCTAATGTTTTGTTCTTTTTCTTATAGTAACTGGCATCTGTGTGGAATTTTCTGCGTATTTGTCACTGACAAATAATGTGTTTGCAGAACACGTAACATCTGGTTAGTGGAAAATTTCAAACAATGGACTAAATTTTTCAGTTTTCATTTGAATAGTTGGCGCTGAAGATAAATGCTTCTTAGCAATAGAGGGATCAGGGCTGCTTTAGTATTAGGAAGAGCAGCAAACAGTATTGGGAGAAAATATTTTGGGACAGTTTTAACAATTTCATTCTAATGGACCTAATTTTTTTTTCCCTTGGCTTAGTTTGTCAAACCTACTTTCAAGAATTCTGCAAAGAGAGGTGGCATGGTACATGGGAAACAACACTGCAGATTCAGAAAAACTGAGTTCAGTTGCTGTCTCTGCTGCCTACCTGGTAACGAGGCAAGGCACGCACCTTCCCTTAGCTTCAGGTTGTATTTCTATGAAAGGAAGAACATGAGACAGCATCTAAAATGTCTTCTAGCTCTAATTCTTAGGTCCTAAATGATAACTATATGATCTATACAGTGACTAAACAGTATGTGCTATAGATGGACAATTTTGTGGGACACCATATTTTAGTAATTAAAATATATTCCAAGAATATTTTGCTAATAGAGTGATCTGAGGTATATAATGATTGATATAATGATAACGTCTGAACTATTCCCCTTCTGCACTAAATGAAATCATTTGGTGGTCTCGGTCTTATGAATGCTGAATAAATGACCAAACCATAAAACCCATCAAGGTTAGTGAAAATTAAGATAGGCAACATCAGTACTGTTTAAATAAAGTATTGAACAATTGTTACCCTTTCATCTCATCTGATGGATCTGTAGAAATAAGAGTTGAAGCTTCTTATTGAGCACAGTTGGGAAGAGATGCTTTTACAGCTGTACATTTGGTTACATAGAAAATTGTAGTCCCAGCATTCTAGCAGCAGTGCTGGATATGCGTGTGCATCCTTCTGTCCAGACTCACATTAATGTGCTGGAATGATGCCATAAAGGCTATCTCAAAGATGAGCAACAAAGCTAAAGGGATAATATCTGGGATGAGTTTATCTCCCAAATGGGTAATAAGCTTGCAGATAAAATATCTTTGCTTCACTAAAGAGGGCCAAATGGATAGTATTATAGGGAAACATCTGATTAAATATGTTCCTTTAGCAAATACCTTGAAAACTTATTGAGATATGAGAAATATGAATCTTCATTGGCGTTTCAGTATAAAGTTTAAGTGCCATTTCAAATATAAGGATAATTAGTAATTCATTGACATTTTAGATGTATTGTTACCTTTAAGCATAATTTTACTGATATCTTTTGTTTTTACATGATCTGTATTTCCCATTAAATCCCTACCCCATCCTTTACTAGAAAGCCATCTCTTATAATAAAGATTTTTTTTAAAAGAGGAAGAAAAACAGATGATCAAAACTAATAGCAGGAAAAGCAGATGCTATATGCAATGGTGTTCTTTGCATTCAGTAATAGTTGTTTGTGGACAAACTAGTATAGTTGTTAATAGTTAATAAATTATTAAATATATAATAATAAACTATAAACTAATAAAATCATTAATAAAAATGTTAAACCTATTAACATTCCTAGAAGTCTAAGAGAAGTTTTACCATTTGTGGGTGAATTAAGTTTTGTCTATTCAACAAATAAAAGTAAAATGCAACAAACTTCTAGGTGCTATTTATTCAGTGTTAAAAAAAAGTCAGAATCCTAGATTTTAAGGAATTTACAAACTCCTAGAGGGGAACACAACATGCTATCAGATAAGCCTAATATACTCTCCCTTTTTCCTCTAAGAGAATATACAAACCCGCCAGCTTGACATTTAAAGCCTTTTGTAGTCTAGCTTTGGCATCCCTTTCCAGGTTTGCTGAACATTAGCTCCTCATGCATACATACTGTTCTGGCAAGGCTCAGATACCTGGTGTTCTCTGAACTTTATAGATCAATTCCTAGTTCAGTACCTTTGTACAGGCTGTGTAGCATTCCTAGAAGGCACTTCCTCCTCCTCTTAGAAATTCTAGCCTCCATTAATTCTCAGTACTGCCTCCTAAAATTTTAGTCTTTCCTGGTCCCCTTAATTAGTAATTCTCTGTCTTCACCACATTATCATGTACATGCTTGTCTATTCACATGTATTAGGGTGGGAGAATTTAAGCTCTTTGGGGTGGGGGGGCAGAGACCATTTTTCAACTTGTTTTTATATCCCTAGCACTTAGCATATTTTCTTCCAAATGGTAGGCAACTGCCTGGCAATATTTGATGCTCAGTAAATGCGTATTGATTGAAATACAAATCAATAGTTGTGCTGAACTGCTTCCTTTCCCCCCTCCCCTTTTTAAATCTTTCTAACATTGTAATGGAATATTGTGCTATAAGAAATGACTAGCAGGATAATTTCAGAAAAATCTGAAAAGACATATATGAACTGAAGAAGAATGAAGTGAGCAGAACCAGAACATTATACACAGTGACAGCAATATTGTACAATGAACAACTTGAATGACTTACTATTCTCAGTAACACAACCATCTGAAACAATTGCAAAGGACTCATGATGAAGAATGCTGTCCATCTCCAGAGAAAGAACTGATGGCATCTGCATAAAGACCAAAGTATACTATTTTTAAGTTTCTTTTTTTTAAGTTCAAGTTTTATTCTGCAAAATGACTAATATGGAAATGTTTTACATGATTGCACATGTTCAACCTATATAAGATTGTTTACTGTCTCAGGCAAGAAAGAAGGGAGGGAGAGATAGAATTTGAAACTCAAAACTTAAAAAAAATGTTTAAACATGTTTTTATATGTCATTGGGAAAAAATAAATTAAAAAAAAACTTTGTTACAAAGAATGTCTCAGTGGTTAGGGGAGGAATGTGTTCAGAAATTAATGTGATGCAAAAGTTATCAGTAAAAATAAGATTATTTTTAAAGTGCTTCTGGAATTCAATTGGATAGGATTAAGAGAGCTAGGCAAAATTTTCTTGCAAAATTTATGGTGGAACTAAACACTTTCAGGTGGATTATCAGAGGTTTCTCATAGGAGGTAGTACTTAAGTTAAATCTGGAAGGAAGAAAAGGATTCTTAAATAGGGAAAGAACACATTCCCAGGAAGGGGAGGAAGAAGTGGGAGACTATATTTAAAGTTCAAGGACCAGCTTTTGATTAGAAGATAGAGTACATGAATGGGGGTAACATGAGAAAGGTAGTTTGTAGCCAGATTTCAGAGGGTCTTAAGGTCTAGCCAAAGAGTTTATATTTCATGCCAAAGACAATAAGGAGCCATTGAAGATTTTGGAGCAAGGTAGTAACATCGACCTACAGAAGAGCATTTTGGCACGTGTGTGACAATGGATTAGGTTATCAGTTCAGTAGTCATCTAGTAAGAGTCGGAAGATGAATAGTAGTTGTAGTTGGTGACTCCTTGCAAGAGTGAGTGATGAGGCAACTAACTCTTGACATTATATTAGCAGCAAAGAGATCTGTTGGTTTCTTGGGACGTGTGTCCAGGATATAATGACAGAGAACTCCCCATGTTAGAGCTGATAACCACCACTTAATTCTGGTGAGTCACATGGGAAGAAATGATACTGCCAGAAGAAATCTATGAGGTGTTGCTAAAGATTATGAAGGCTTGGCCAAGAAAATGAAGACCTCAGGGGCACAGATGCTGTTTTCACCATGAATCTTGGTAAAGGGCGTGAACTTCTGAAGAGAAAAGGAGATTTCAGATGCTAAATAACATAATTTAGACCAGAGGAATTTTGTAGATATAGTTTACATAGATTTTCAGAAAGCATTTTATAGTATTATCTTTGTGAACAAATTAGAGAGCCATGAGTTAGTAGTGCAGTTACATGGTTCAGAGATTCAAAGACTAGTAATCAAGATTCAGTGTCAAATTGGACAAAGGTCTACAGTGGAGTACCCTAGGGATCTGTTCTTGGACCTATACTGTATGACATTCCTATAAGTGGCTCACATAAAGGCACTGATGATATATGTATCAAATTTTGGGATAACATGTAGCTAGGAGAGATAGTGAACATGAAGGCAGTATGGTATTGTGAAAATAGCCATACCTGTAGAATCAGAGGACCTGCATTCAAATTCTATCCCTGTCACTTAATACTTCAGTGAACTTAGATTAACTCATTGCCACTCTGGGTCTCAGTTTCCTCATCTCTCAAATATGGAGGAGCAAATATAATGTTTTCTGAGGTCTCTTATAGCTGTAGTGTTGTAGATCTTATAGATTCAGTGTTGTAAGACATATCTTGCCATGGTAGAATGTTTGGCTGAATTTAGTGATTTTAAATTCAATGAAGATAAGCATAAAGTTTTCAACTTCTGTCAAAAAGTCAACTAAGACAAAGGTTTATCTGAAAAAAAGATCGGGGGTTTTAGTGAATTTCCAGGTCAACATAAGGCAATGGTATAACATGGCCATCAAAAAAGCTAATGTAGTTTTAAGAGGAATTAAGTGAATCTTAGCATTCTGGACTAAAGTGCTGATAGTCCTAAGACAGAACACATCTGTATCATTGAATTCAGTTAAGGGTATTACATCTTAAGAAGAAGATGGGAAAACTGCATAGTTTCCAGAGGAAGGTAATGAGGATAACGAAGGGCCTCCAGCTGTGCCAAATGAGAATTGTTTGAAGGAACTGAAGAATTCTTGTCTGGAAAAGCAAAAAAGCCTCAGTGGGGAAATGATAGCTGTATTCAAATATTTGAAGGATTGTAACATAGATAAAGCATTAGACTTGTTCTTTTGGGCCCTAGAAGGCAGAATCAGGATGAATGAGTAGGAGTTGCAGGGAAGCAGGTTTATGCTTAATAAAGGACAATAAGACAAAAAGACAAAAAAAAATGATAACAGTTATCAAAAAGTATGGTGGGCAGCCTTGGATATTAGTGAGTTCCCTTCACTGAAAATCTTCAAGGAGTGCCTTACTATTTCTCAGGTATGTTGTGATCCAGTTAACATTGGATTAGATGACCCTTTAGGTGTCTTCAAACTTAGAAATTCCATTATTTAATGAGTGGAGAAGCTGGAAATAGCAAATTAATAGTCCATTTGAATAACCCAAGGGAGAGGTGATGGAAGCCTGAAAAAAGGTGCTAGTAATGTGAGTGAAGAGGTGAGAGATGACAGCAATATTATGGAGGTAGAATCAACCAGACTTGTTAATTGATTAGACTTGGAGGGTGAAGGAAAAGGAAGAGTTAAAGGACAGCTATCTGGTAAGGAACCTGAGTGATTGGATGGATAATTGTGCCCTCAATAGAAATAGAGAGGTTTAGATGAGAGGAGGCAAGGTGATATGTCCATTTTGGACATGATAAATTTGAGATTGGGTGAAGCATCCAAGTGGAGCCATATAGCAAGTACTTAGAAATGCTGGATTACAGATTAGGACTAATTACATAGATTTATAAGATATTTGCATAGAGATGACTATTTAATCCACTGTAGTTGATGAGATCACTGAGAGAAAATATATAGAGAAGTAGGCCCAACACAGAGCCTTGGTGAGAGGATAATGATGACTGAGTAAAGGAGATTGAGAAAGTTATCAGGGCATGACTAGCATCCCTCCTTGTTCTTTCTTAAATATTAAATATATTTTCTTTACTTTCACTTCTCATGCAAGTCATTGTTTGCAATGTGCTACAGCTACTTTTATGCCTGCTACAAATTTCTCCATTTCCCTTTGTGTTACCTGTAATTTTGATTCTTTTGAGGTCATAATTTCCCATGACTTGCAGGCATATAGAACCATTGGGAGAATATTGGTGTCAAAGAGATGGGCTTTTGCAGCAGTTAACATTTGTTACTGAGTCACTGAAAGGACTGAGCTATGTCCCAAATGTGTTGAAGCTCGATTCTTTCCTTCCATTCAGTTCTGGGTTCAGCTTTTGTCCATCAAGAGTAGTGTATAAAATATTGGATTAATATATTGATGAACTAGCACAAAAGTCTGCCTTCCCAATTCTGTGGGATTTTATTTTAATCCTTTTTGTTCCTCTTAGTGTGACTAGTTAGATCAATTTTGAATTATCTCGGATTTCCCTGAGGCTTTATGGTGTTCTGGGACTTGGTGCAATTAGTACAATGTAATCTTTGAGTCAGATCATTTGGAGAACCTTACCATCAATAATGAATCCTTCCTTTGTTTGCCCTGTTCATATAATATCATACATAAGAGTGGAGAAAGCCTTAGGGGAGCACATGTCTCCCTGTTTTGTACCTCATTTGATGTCCATACTCAGTGGATTGTTCAACCAAGTTATCTCCATATTTACATCTGTTGTTGAATATCATGTAATTTTAATGTATGTGGGGGAGACACCTTGTATGAGAAGAGCTTTCAAAACTAATTTTTTTCTACCGTTATTTTTTTAATCCAGAAATGAATTTTTTTAAATGAATCCTGTTGATATCGTTTGTTTTCATAATCACCTCGATTTCTCCCTGTATTTCTCCATTTCTCTTCCTGTGCCGTGTCAGAGGGACATCCCATATAACAAAAAATTTTAAAGTAAGAAAAAGTAGAACATGAGAAAAATAAATCAACTTAACTCAATACATTGAGAAAAGTTAGAAGTTATGTGTATGTGTATATTATGTGTATGTGTTATTATATATGTGTATATATTTATATATGTGTGTATATATATATATATATATATATATATATATATACATATGTATGTGTGTGTGTGTGTGTGTATATATATACACATACCCTCCAACTCTACAAAGGGATGGGATGGGAGGGAGGAGGGTGGGAAGTGTTTTCTCTTAACCCTTTTTGGGAGCTACCTTTGTTCCTCATAATTTTGTAATGTTAATTTTCAATTATTCTATGTTATTTTGATTTCATTGTTATAGACATCGTGCATATTGTACTATATTGTTTTGTTTTTCCTGTGGTTACTTGACACAGTAAAATCTTATGTTCTATATATAATTCTTGGTAATTTATAGGACTTTAAAGACATAATCTTCTGCAGAACACTGCCTTTGAAAGGATGGCTATCTTTGCCTGTCTTTTTGAATTTTTACTCGGGGAAGAATCCTAAATGATAACAATATCTATAAGCAAAATTTCTTGATGATTACACACTTCTCTGTGAAAACCCAGAAGATTTAGTGATTTTTGTAGTGATTTGTAGTCAGGTTATGAGAAAATTAATATGACTGTTAATGATTTGTGGAAACATTACCTGCTAGTGCTTTAAACAGATGAATGAAAAAATGAAAGTAGTATTGCTTCTATTTTAATTTCACATATATTCAAATAGTGAACTCCAGGAGGAAGAAACTTTCTCAACTAGTGCTGGTTGTTACCTTCTCTGCAATTTTTGGTCTTAGAGAGCTGCCTGAAGGACTGAGGGATTAAGTGATTTGCCCAAGGTCACCCAGCCAGTAAATGTCAGGGACAGAACATGAGCTGAGGCCTTCTTGGTTCTAAGGCAGGCACTTCTTTATCCCCTCTTCAGGCTTCCTCACAGCTGAATAGATATGCATGCACATAAACCACAGCTATTTATACTCAGGTCACAGTCAGTTTTGTCAAGTGTAGTTCTGTTTTCTGTGTTTCAGAACTCAGTGCAATATTTAAACAATGTTTTGTCTGCAAATTGAAACTTAGGGTTGTTTTATTTTTTTAAATTGAAAGAAAACTTAGTAACAGGCTTTTGACTAGCCCAACCGGTAAAATTATGAATAAAATTCATTCATTTGGAGGAGTGTTTCCCAAAGGGAAGTATATGAGATAGTTCCAGAGAAACTGGAATTGTGAAACTCTGAATAGATATGCTTATCTGCTACCCAAAGACAACAGAGGGTTAAGTATAAAGGGATGCAGAAAGCAAGGATTTTGCTTCCTCCTCTTATCCTCCTTCTTTCTCCAACTTTTAGATGTGATGCCCTGCTAATAAGCAGCTGAGGCCTCCAGGCTTCCTCCCCTCTATCTCATCAACTGGATTCTCTCACACTATAATCATTGTTTTCTCTTCCTGGCTAGCCTTTGAGCCACCTGCCCTTCCTGGGTTATCACCTCACTGCCTTCCCTCCCTTCTTATTATCACATCATTCCTTGCCAGCTCTTCAGTGTTACCACCCCAACTCTACTTTTCCTTTTTCCCTATCTGAGCTGTTCTGTTGTCTTGCCTGAGGCCAGAAGTGAATCACAACTAAAACAGAAAAAAAAAACAATAAAAGGAGCACATTTATTTTAAATCAAATTATAATGATCTATCTTCCCTCTTACATTGTTCTCATCTATAAATTCCAAGTAAAAAGGAGATATAATTGTTAACTTTTAGTTTTTTGTTTAATCATTTTTTTAAAGGCAGAAAGTTATTAGAGTAGAACTCAGCTTTGGTTTAATAACCAAGAGCATCAAGGACTCCACTCTGATTCAGTAAATAATTAAGCTAGCCTTCCAGTACTTTCAGTGCTGATAAGCTCTGTTCAGATTGGACCAACCTTAGCTAGAATTTCAATATGGTGTTAGGAGGGAATAGGGAAGTGAATTGAGGCAGATTATGCTTCCACAAGATTTCAGTGGCTTAGTTGTAGTAATGGTTGTGGTGTCAGTGGTGTAATGTAGTGGTAGTGATGGTGATGGTTTCCTCTCTCTCCTTGGTGGCAATGTTTATGGACTAGGTTGCCATACTTCTGAGAGGTTAGTCATTCAGGAGCTCATATGGCACATTAGTGTTTCCTTTGTGGTCTACCATGGTACCTGATCAAATTCAGGACTATGAGCAAGTTGGAAGAAAGCATGTGTATCTATCTATCTATCTATCTATCTATCTATCTATCTATCTAGATAGATATAGATATATACATATATACATATATGTGTATACGCATATATGTATATGTGCATATATATGCACACATACATGTATGTAAAATCTATTAATCAGAGTAGTAATGATTTGTGGGACAAATTTAGCTACAGAGTCATATCTGATTTTATATGATTGAGGGCATCGAGTAACACTAGAAAGGATTCATGAATAAACAGATTAATGAATGTAAAAGCGATTTATTATATGACAGGTATTGCATTGGATGCTAGGGGTACACAGATAAAAATGAGACAGCCTCAGACTTCTAAGAGGTTAAATTCTAATAGTAGAAGATGATACATTTGAAGAAAGTGGTAGTCCAGAAAGGGAATTATTGTAGGATCACAAAGAAGACAAGTGGAGACATAGATCAGTCCATTGCAGTGCTCTGCAAAGAGGGTGAGGTTTTTTGTTTGTTTGTTTATTTGTTTGTTTTTGTTTTGTTTTAAAAAGATATGTGGTAGGACTTCCTAAAAAGTGCTGGATTGTTGAAAAGACAGAAAAGGTCTAGTGATTTGATTTCCCTGGTGGTTTTCACTCGCCAGTCTAACCTCTAGCTAGCTTTAAGTTTGGAATATTGCAAACTTGTCTTTGTCTATAGTTTTCTGAGTTTTGTTCTCTCAGTTTTAAAGGAAAATTTCAGTTGGAAAAAGTTCAAAACTGTTTCTGTTGAATAAGAGAAAACAGATTTAACACTTCTGTTAGTGTACATTGAAGAAACATTCTATTCCCAAGGACTAGGTCTAGATTCTGGGAGTGTCAGAGAAACCAGAAAGGATGTGGTCAGGCCTAGCTGTTAATTGCCTTCTGGTCTAGGTGATGCCCTCACAATGAATGAATTGAATCGTGAGGTAGGGTAGAACATGTGTCAGGGATAAGATTGAAGAAAAAGTATGGTGAAAATTTTTATTGTCATTGTTACATTAAACTATGCAATTTTCTTGATTTTCTTTTCCTTATTCTGAGTTGAAATGAATTTATCAAACTAAATAATATTTCAGGCTTGTTCCCACAGTGTTTTCATGATTTACTTCATCTGGCCTCCCATCACCCTTCTTATTTATACTAGACATTTAATACTTTATTATTGTTTTTTTAATCAGTTCATATGCTGCATCAGATATCACCAACTAAATGATTATCTTCTTGAGGTCATGAGGTCATGGAGACCCATTATATCATCCAAAAGACATACCAGAGAGCTGGGCATTATCTTATAAGCACTGAATAGGTATTTGTTAATTTTAATTCTTAATTGTGGAAGGTCAGTGTCCCATATTTTAAAGGTTTGTTTCATTTTTGATAAGTTCCACATTCAGTTTTAGATACATACACTTCTAGTTTGTAATTCAGTTTCTGTGCAGAGTAATAATGAATTTTTCTTCAGTGCTTCCTTACTTCCTGGAAGCCCTTTTAGTCATGAAGACATAAGAAATTCAGTGGAGAAAGATGAACCTGAATTTTTATACCTCCAAATGTAGTCTTTTCTTTTATCTTTCTAATATGAATAGAGATGTACTGGTCAGTGATTATATCATAACAAGTTAAAAGTCCATTTTAGCATGAATGCTATTTATGATGTGAATTTCCTCACTTAGGCGTTTGCAATAACAATGAAATCACAGGTTTCATCCCAATCCCTATCTGTATTTTTTGTGATGCTAAGTGGAACCTAGGGCCCATACATCCCCCCTCCCCCCACCTCCGCCATCCCCAGCTTCCGGTTTATGGGGAATGAATTCTGATGCCTGGTTACAAGAGCATATTCTTTTCTCTTTGGCTCACTGTCCTCACCTGGCATCACTTCATGGAAAGCTTTACATATAGCTTACATTTAATTCACATCTAGTTTTCCCCAAATGGGGAAAGAATCTCTTAACTCCTGTATGGTTAAATAATGTAGCCAATTTACCCCACAGAACATGTAGCAGATACAAAGGACTCACAGAAGCCCATAAACGTACAGGAACAGAGAAACCACTCAGTTTGGAAAACTGAACTTGTCATTTGGCAACCGCTTCACATTCTGGTAAATCTCTGGTCCTCTTGGCTAGTCCTGTACGATCCTTCCTGAGCTCATAGTGTCACGGTATGGTCTGGATTCTCGTCACCTTTCCCAAGCAACCACATGTCAGGGCTTCAGAACAAGAAATTCCCTTCCCTTTGGAACTATACCATCTTAATAACACACTGGTTCTGCTCTTCAAGGACAATACTTAGGAACTATGCAGATTATCTTCTTTATATAGGAACCTCCTCTCTCTAGAATTTCTAATCCCAGACTATCTAATTTAGGAACTTCAGTTTAGGTTACCTATGAGACAACTCCCGAGGCTGGTACCATCTAGAAATTTTCATTTCTCTGACAAGAAAAAAGGGGAAAAAAGTATTTGTTAAACGTCTACTATTGGGGCAGCTAGATGGCACAGTGGATAGAGCATTGGATTCATGAGTACCTGAGTTCAAATTCGGCCTCAGACACATAACGCTTACTAGCTGTGTGACCCTGGACAAGTCACTTAACCCCATTCCCCCCCAAAAAAAAGGCTACTATGTTCCAAGCATTGTGCTAAGTGCTTTACAAATATTATCTCATTTGATTCCCACAACCACCCAACCCTAGGAGGTAGATGCTATTGTACTCATTTTACAGAGAAAACTGAGACAAATCAAAGTTAAATGACTTGTCAAAGGTCACACAGCTAGTAAGTGTCAGAAGCTGTATATAAACTCAGGTTTTCATGACTCCAAGTCTAGTGGTCTAACTATCCATTGTACCACTTTGCTTTTTTTTTTTTTATTTTTAGAACAATAAGTGAATTTATTTAAAAAAAAGTTTTACGTATGAGGAATTTTAGCCCAGAGAGGATTTTTTACTTACTAAATGTTGTAAAGTGAAGTAGTGCTAGAACCCAGATGGAATCACATGCTTCCTGACTTTCAGTCCAATAGTCTTTTTCCTATACTGCAAAAATTTTGCCTTTTAAAATGTCAGTATTACAGAATCCCTTCATTGGAACTCTAGAAGAGACTTTAGAAGGCTCTTTGCAAGCTTTGAGGTAGCTACTGTGTGTCACACCCTGTGCTAAGCCTGGAGATAGCCCGAAACAAATACTTTTTCACGCCTTTCCCCCTTCCTCTTTCTTCTCCTACTTCCACTTCCACAGATGTCTTTCTGCTCTTCTTATGACCTTCATAGTCTTTCACTACTGCTAATTTTGCTATTATCTATGCTGTGCTGCAAGGTAGAGAGTTAGCTTTTGAGCCCAGCTCTGTGCCAGACCTTGAAACCTATTCATTTTTGTTCACTTTCCACATGGTCAGATAGTGACTAAGGATCATATTATTTCTGATTCAGTGACAGAATCAGTTAAAAAAAGTCAGCACATTCATGAGTAGGCATAGTGCAATGTCACCTTGGAGATACAGAAGTATGTAATTATCCTCTACAGGAACTTTGAAGATATTGTAACTTAAAAAAAAATGCAGTGTTATGTAATAGAAAGATTACTTTACTAGGAATCAGAAGATTTGGATTTCAGTCTAAGCTCTGACACATGTGTCTTTGGAAAAAGTCATTTAATATTTTCAAGCTTCCATTCTCTTTGTCTATAAAATGAGGAACTCATAATAATACTTATGTTACCAGCCTCACAGGGTTTTGGTTGGAAAGTGCTTAGTAAACCTTAAAATGCCATACATGTTTTATTATTATTATTAAGAATCATCCTTTTATTATTTTGAATAACCAGGCTTTATGTTCCTTATGTCAGCTTCTCCACCCCCTGAAGTCCACCTGGTGATTTCATCTGTATTTCTTTTAAACATAAAACCCACATGAATAATTGCATTCCATGTGAAATGAACTTCTGTCATCTCTGATGAGCTTTATCTCCTTACCACAGTAGGTAGCTCATAGTGTTTGACATTTTTTTGCCCCAATGATTTTGATGAAGCCATAGATTTCATGTAAGTAAAATTTATAACCTCATCTTCTGTTCTAGAATACATTTAGAAAAAATGCTCACTTTAGTTGATGTTTGTTAAATTCAGAATAAAAAAAATGAAAAATATATTTATAGTTCACCACAAATTGCAGTTATAGTTATATAACTATATACAACTAGTTATAGTTAATTAACTGAATAACAGAGAATCAAAGGGATTTTGTCAGACTATAATAATGACAAAAAGAAATTTAATAAATATAATATCCTATGTTTGAGTTTTGAAAGCCAACTTACAATTATAAAATGGGGCAAATGGAGCTGATCAGCAGATTCTGTGAAAATCTCAAGGTTTCAGTGGATTGTAAGCTTCATATACATACATATATATATATATATATACACACATGTAAATATTTATATGTATATATAAGTATATATGTCATAGTGTTATAAGTATCAAAAGGGCTAATAAAATCATGAATGGTAGAGAGGAATATATCTATAACAAGGGTGATAATAGTTCCACTGGATTTTGCTTTGTTTGGCCCATATGTGTAATATTGTATTCAAGGTTGGAGTATACTACATTTAAAGAATAGGATCAGCATAGGGAGAAGACTGAAAAGCATTCTAATGAATTATAAAACCAGTTTCAACAGCATATCTCACACAGACTTGGATACTGCTACTATATCAAGAATTTTTAAATGGATAACTGATTCTAGAAATCCACAAAATATTAGCTGGGTAGTTTCTTCTTGTCTTACCCTGCTAATTATCACTTTACATTTTTCTAATTTTTAGCCTTAAAAGAAATAATTTATTAATAACCTTATTATATTAAAGAGCCAATCTTAGAGAACTCTGTACATTTTAGACCCTTCAACTTAGAATATTTGTTAAAAGTGTCAGCCTCTATTTTTTCCAAGTAGATATAATAGAAAAACTACAACGCAAACCTAATTATTTAATATGCAGTATAGCAAAATTATAATGGTGAAGCTTACATCAAAGGAGAGATAAGAAGAAACTTTCCTCCACTCCTATTTAGAAGTCTGGGATCTGGGATACTACATATATAAAAAAAAAGTAAGCTTCTTAGTTTTGTAAGACCTTTTTTTTTTTTATTGCCAGCAATGGCTGGGGGGATGTTAGAGGAAAGACACAGGGAAATATAAATGAAATAAAACCAAAAGATATCAATAAAATGTATTTTAAAATAAAAAGCAGCATATACAATAATAAGGAAACAATAAAAATGTATAATTTTGCATCAAGTCAAAAAGTTAAACAGGCAAATTTGTGACATTAAGCATCATTATCACCATCAGACATTTATGAATATATAGCATATAGTGAGTGGGTTTTTAATAAAGGAAAATATCTATGGTAAATTTTAAAAATATTTAAAAATTCAGGGCATAGATCCCCATGTGTAACAGTGTTTTGTGGTTATAACCTTTCTGTAGAAGGTTTTAGGGTTCATTATCCTTCTTTACCTGATACTTGATTTATTAACTTACTCTTTCTTTTCCAAGGTCTTAGAATATTCAAGTCAAGTCAACCCACTTTTATTAAGTGGTTACTATGTGCCAGGTACTGGGCTAAAGTTAAAAACAGTCTCTGCCTTCAAGGAACTCACAATCTAATGACTCACAAGGAAGGGGATATGATGTGATATTTCCTTACTAATTACTAAATTGTAGTAGTTCTTTTTAATCATTTGTCCCTGAGCCCCAAATTACACAAACTCCTTCATCTACTAGGCTTAAGTAAACATGATAGTTATTGGATATAGATTTTATTAATAGTGTAATAAACAATAAAAAGATATAAGTAACTATTTACAAAATACCATCTGTGTAAAAAATCACCTGAAACATCAATTCTGGAAATATGAGCCCTCCATTCAGCTCTCTCAGAAGTGCAGTCAAAGTCTCAAGAATTCTGTCCTTACTGTTTCTTTGCAAGAATTAAACTTGCTTCTCTCAAGAAAGAATTCTCTTTGATTCTTTTCCTCCCTCTATGCCTCATCAAATATCTCTCTAGTCATTACAAATAACTGTCTTTGCAAAATCAGTTCAAATGTCACTTCTAAGACTGAATCTTAAAATACCTCTGAAAGATATAGTGAGAGTATCTAAGTCTCTTTAAGGCAGACTATTTAACTTGTTCTTTTAAAATAAAACATGATAATTTCAAAAAGAATATAAACTGAATTTATTAAAATGAATATAATATATCTTTAAAATTATGTATCCTTTTTATATACTTGTATTAATCAAATCCAATGAAACTTGGCAATTATACATGTTATCTGAAAAGCCAGAACAAATTGGACTGAATTGAAGAAAAGGCAGAGCTTTTACTGTCAGTGAACTGCTCTTCAATACAAGGTAAATCAAAGTGGATTTGGGAAATATTTGATTATTGCAGTTTTGAGAAGAGCAAGTCAAAATGGCATAATGTAGTGAAACAGGATTATCTACTAAATAGGTAAATATGGTTTAAAAAATACGCAGAAAGAAAGAATTTGGAATAGAAATAAAAAATAGATTTCTGATTTGATTTAGTCTGGGTGTCACTTAAGAAACCTCTTTTTTCTGATCATTCAAGAAACTAGACATATATGTGTGTGTGTATATATGTATATGTATATGTATGTGTATATGTATATGTATATGTATATCTATACCACAGATCTTAAAGTTAAAGTAAGAAACCTTGAGCTTCTTGATATTTGGAGGCTGGATAAACAATTTAGTTTACTATCAAATGAATTTCCTGAACAGAGATGCCATATTTACAATATAAGTAGAGAATTACCTTTCAGGATAAAAAGAAAACAAAATTAAGGTCATCTGATTTTTTAGATTACCTTCATCTCTATGTTCTTCAATTAATAATCATAACTAGACTTTTATTTTAAAGTCTACACTGGTTCAGTTGAAAAGAGTGTTGAATTGGGATACAGGAGATCTGGGTTCGGGTGTTGGCTGTCCCATGTACAGCATATGTCACCTTGAGCATGTCCTTTGCTCCCTTGGGCCTCAGTTTCCTCAGCTGTAAGATGAAGGAATTATGCTAGATGATCTCATAGCTCTTCTTCATATTTAAACATGTTAAAGTAATAAACCACTGTTATAGCAACCAGAGTGATTTTCGTGTGTGGCTTTGTCATTTTGTAGACACAGCTTTTAAGATAGAAATCGATGAAATCAAATGGAAATTTGGTCTTAATTCTGTATCATTCTTGCTAAATGTTTCTCTAGGTCATCACCTTTAGTATTCCTGGGTGAGATTTTCTTTTTACTCAAACCATCAATTTCACAAGATTATTGTAAGTATCAGAGGAGAGTATGTTTATGAAGCATTTTGTAAAGGAACTATGCATCAGTCATAATTATTTTTATCAATAGTAATCAGTTATTATTGAACTATACATTAGTAATGATAGTAATTGAAGTAGAAAATTTAAGCTAGGCATGCAAACAGGAAGCAAGCAACTTCATCTTTATCTTCTTTTATTCATAAATAAGACAAAAGTCATTTCTTTGGCCAGTTGCTAGCAGAATTTCTTAGAATTTTACCTCAGCTCCCTCCTTGTTTCTGCAAGTGTATGCTCAGAGTGAAGTTTGGCATGTATTTGTTTAGGAGGACTGTCCTAAAACTTTGTGAAAGGGAGAAGCTATCTCAGAATCAGGGGAAAAGAGATTTGAGCATTTGAATTCCTGAGGTTGGAACAAACATAGAATAAAGAGAAAACTGTGCTGTGACAGAGACGGGGGTATCAAGCATAGCCATTAGCTTTACAGGCATCTCAGAGTAGAGAACTCAAGAAGTCCAAAGAAAAGGTCAACTCTTTTCCCAACATCCCCTCCCCCAAATGCCTTTCTGTCCACAAACCCTATAACATAATCTTCTGTTTTTGCCTTAACCACAAAGAAATCAGGGCTTTACTAGAGAAAGAGAGAGATAAATCTAAGTTTAGACAAAGTGATCTCTGCCTTGGTTTTAGGAATCTTCCTGACTGGAGACTCAGAACAATTGTAACTGAGCTCAGAGTGTTTCATCTAAAATAAACTCCGTAAAGCTTAAGAGGATGGAACCAAGGAAACATTAGTGACAATTTTATTGTCCTAAGGCTTTAAACACACTGATTATCATAATAAGGTGTTAGAAAATCTTTAACATGAATAATTTTTGTATTTTATCAAAAGTTTTTCTACATCCATTAATAAAATATATTGGTCCTGAAAAATTGGGAATGGGTTAAGGAAAAGAGATCAACACTGAGTATCATCATTTCCTACAGATATTTACCAAAATAAAGCAATTAATTCAATGAAGAGACAAAAACAACAACAACAACAACAACAACAACAATAACACTTGTCAAGTCACTCAGTCTCCTTAGGCCCTTGAGTTCTCAATTGCAAAATGATAAATTAATTTGTTCATTAATTTCATCATTCATCACTCAGTCTCCAGTGCACTATATGAGGATTCTGAGACAGTGCAAAAGAAGAAATAGTCAGAAAGAGAAGCTGGGCAACTGGACTAGACCAAATAGACTTAAGAAATTCAAATTCATGTGCATTCACAGTTTATGGTTCCTAGAGAGTTACTAACTCTTAACTTTTAGGGTTCTGAAGGCGACACTGTAGGGCTTTGGTGCTAACTGAGTTTTAACAGCTTTAAGGAATCAGTTCTCAAGATGTCTAAAAGAGAGGAAGATGTAAAATAATTTTGAGGGATTTTCACTTGTTAATATTTTCAAGAAAGGTGATTAAGAAGACATCAAAACCCATATGCCTACATTTTAATCTTATTAACATCTGTATGATAAGGATTTTCAAATGTATCCAAGATATCTTTGATAATACTATAAAGGAATTGAAAAGCTTTTTAAAAATTATTCTATAACAAGCCATGTCTTCACATTCACACATTTGGCTGAAAGGGATGCAGGACCCAACTGTGTTTATTATTTTTTGATTTAAAAAAAAGATTTTTGTTTGTTTCATTTAATATATTTTAAAATAATGCTACAGTGATTTTTGGAAACTGTTAACTTTAGCTTTATGTCTTTAGGTATACAGATGTTTAATATTAATACTCTTTCATTATCAATTGAATCTTTAAATGTGCCTTAGTTCCCTTGTTTATCTCCCTTAATGATCTCTTATTTAAATTCAGCTGTCTAGCATCATTACGGACACTTCAGATTTCTTCAGTCAAATTAAGTACCAAAAATTTGATTATATCCTCTCAACTTAAATATCTGTCTTTCTCTAGATATTATAGGTAATTATAATAAATAAT
This sequence comes from Phascolarctos cinereus, assembly GCF_003287225.1. Lineage (NCBI taxonomy): Eukaryota > Metazoa > Chordata > Mammalia > Diprotodontia > Phascolarctidae > Phascolarctos > Phascolarctos cinereus. The sequence goes on along the minus strand of NW_027555514.1, from coordinate 154,026,345 downwards.
TCATGATAAGTACATTAATGCAAAGTGAAACAAAGTGCTAAACCCAGTCCTAGGAGAAGATGGTCATTATCATGGAGGGGGTTTGAGGGGACAGAACAGGTTTCATGGAGCAACTACTGTTTTAATTGGATTTTAAAGGATGGGTAGGGATTCAAAGGGATGGAGGCAGGGAGGGAGTAAATTGAATAGAGGGCAGGGGGAGAGAAAAGTGTGAGCATAGGTAAGGGGAATTGGGAAGCAGATGGATTATTGAAGGAAGTGTTACTAGTCCTTTTTGAATGGATCATAAAGTTAATGGAAGAGAATAATATGAGTCTGGAAAGGTGTGCCTCATCTAGACTGTAGGGTAGCAAAGAAATGGAGCTTGAATTTGAATGGGTAGAAATAGGGAACCCCTGAAAATTTTTGAATAGAGGAATGACATTGCCTTATTGATTCATAAGAGACAAATTTTGGCAGTGGTGTGGAGTATGGCTTGGAGAAGTAAGATGGAGTGGAAGACTCCTTGGGGGCTATTACAGTATAAAAACTGTTGGCAATGGGGGACTATGCTAAGGTAATGGTAGTGGGAATGTAGGGAACTGGATGGGAATAGAAATTGGACCTGTGATTTCATTGGCAAAGGGAATTTCCAGGTGAAAAAGCTCCTATGAATACAAATTGGCACTTTTTCTGCATAGTATAATCTTAGATAGTTGCTGAGGGTACTTAGAGGTTAAATGACTTGCCCAGAACGACACAGTTAATATGTTTTGGAGGTGAATTCAGATCATTCTGGCTTCAAAGCTGGCTCTTTATCCACTATACCACACTACTCTTAGTGAGAATTATAAAGGAGGAAATGTATGTGAAAGATATTTAAATGTGGAATCAACAAGACTTGGAAATTTATTTGGATGTGACAGGTGAGGACAAAGTAAGAATTAGCTACTGGTTGATTAGTTATCCTGTAATTTTAAATAATGAAGCCAGACAGAAGAAGATATTTAAGGGGAAAGATAATATGGTTGGTTGAGTTCAAGATGTTCTTAGAGTATCTGCGTGGTGATGCCCTGTAGGCATTTTGAGAGGCAGTTCTGGAGTTTAGAGGAGGGATTAGAACTGGAAATACAGATTTTGGAGTTATCTGCATAAAGGAGATAGTTGAAACCATGGGGATGGAGGAGATAGAGATGGCCAAGAAAGTCAATGGCAGACCTTTGTGGGTGAGAGGGAACATTTATTTTCATAGGTCAGGTGAACATTGAGGGGATAGGAGGGCAAACAGACAAGTGTGGTTTCTCTGAAAATAATGTAGGAGAGAGAATGCAATTGCAATGAGTGGCAAACTGTATAAAAAACTCTTTGTGAAAGAGGTATGTTCTAACAAGAGACCATTGGCATTACCAGTTGGGAGCTCATTGGTAACCTTTTAGAAAACAGCTTCCATATAATGGAGATTGCTAGAAGTCATATTGCAAGTGGTGATGAGACAATGCAGTAAAGTTATAGACTGATGGGGATCTGAATATATATAGGACTAGAAGATATCTTAAGAGATTATACTCCAACTCCCTTACTTTATGGACCAGGAAACAGTGGCTCAGAAGATAAGTGACTTTCCTATGGGTCAAAAAACATGAGGATTTAAATTCATATCCTCTGATTCCAAGTCCAGTATACCATGGGAAGTTTTTTAGAAGGACTGAGAAAAACTGAACATCTTTGCAGAGAGAAGGTAAGGAGCCATTGGACAGTGATGCATTTGATAGTTGGTGGTTGTTACTAAAGGAAAGTCATGCCATTTGACTGTGGTGATTGTTGCTAGAGCAAAGTCCGGGAGGAGGGAGAAGAGGGTGAGATTAAGGGTGTAGGAAAAGGAATTAGCCTTATTTAACATTAGGTATCATAGGATCATGGATGTGGAAGTAGAAGGGGCCATCTATTCCACCCCCATTTTGCCAATGAGAAAACTGAAGCCAATGGAGATTGACTTGCTCAAGGTCCTACTAATGGAAAGCAACATAGTAAGATCTGAACCCAGGTCCCATGGCTCCAAGCCAATGTGATTTCCAACTATATAATGTCTTTTGTGACTAAAGTGAAGGAAGAGAAAGTGGGTGATGAGGGTGAGAAGTCTTGAAGACTAGATGAGGCGAGTTGAGGTAGTTCCAATTGTTTGGCCTCAATCTCAGTGAAGTTAGGGTTTAACAATAATAGTAAGATAGTTGATATTTACATTATTACTTTGAACAGTCAAAACACTTTTATATGTCATCTCATTTGAGCCTGATAATTACACTATCATTAACCCCGTTTTACAGATGAGGAAGGTTGGGCTCACAGATTTTGTCACCTGTTCATTGTCACACAGCTGATAAATATCTGTGGCATGATTCAGCTTTTCCTGCCTGACTCCAAGTCTAAGACTCACTTTATTATACCCCTTATCGGACCTCTCTGCTGGAGGTGGGTGAGTGAGTGTGAGAGGTTTACAATTGAGTACTTAAAGAAAGAGGGACAAATTTGGAATACCTCTTCTAGGGAATGAGGTAGGTAATCAGAAAAAGTCATATAAAAGGATTGTTGACCAAGAAAAGGGGCCCAGCTGAGGTTATACACCATAAATTTGTAGTATTTGAAATCCAATTTCATAAATTTCTCCTGACATACATAGCAGCCCATGGATAGGAGCAGAGACATTTAGATGATTGAGGTTATCAAAAGTTGAGGATTTGCAGGTTGGAACTGTTGAAAAATCAATAGGACAAGGGATTTTATTATAGTGAATAATGAAAATTTTAAAATAGTAGACAGTGGAATCAAGGCTGAGCATGGAACTAAGGGAGATGTGTGTGGGAGATAGACTCAGAGAATAGGGTTGGGACTAAGATTAGGTTAAAGGACAGGAAGCTCTAATTGCAGAGTGGCTTTTCTAAATTCAGAATCTTGGAGGTGCTGAAGTTCTGAGAAATGGTTAGGTCTAAGGTATAACAATGCTGCTATGTCACTAGAAGAAGAGATTGTGGGATTTAGGGAAGCTGAGGAATTATGGGGGCAGGGTGTTAAGAGTGGTTGTCATAATAAATATTGAAGTCTCAACACAACACTTGAAAATGTGTTTGGATTTCACATGCATATTTGAATTTCACAAGCTGGTCTCAGTAAATATGCTTTCAGTGTGCTAACAGTTCTGATCAAGACAGAAACCTTTATTTAAATATTTAGGAAATTTAAAAGAGAAACAATTCAAAAAATTAATTTTTGGTCAGTCATGATAGGCATTAGCTAATATTTGGTCATAGTTATGAATTGTAAATTTCCTTTAAAAAATATATTACTGGTTGTGATATTCTGGTAAAAGGCAGGCAATATTTTTTTCTTTTTGCAATGATTACTCACATCTAATTTTCAAACAAATGAATTGTTTTACAGACCTCGAGACTGTGTTGAATTATTTGATTTTCATCCTGAACCTAGAAAATGATTGATGATGAATTTGGAAGTATTATAGAATTCCTTGTTCAACAAAATTAAAGCTGCAGAAGACAGTTCTTTTTAACCCCACTCCATACTGTCATCCTCCATAAGAATTTAGTGTAGCACATTTTAATGATGTCATTTTAGAGTAGTATAAAGATGTTAACTCTCATAAAGTCAGTCCTTTTGAGGAGTAAGGAGGGATGTCTGGACCACTTATTTCATCTGTGGAGTGGACTCTAGTCGAGGAAATTCATTTCCTGGTGCAGACTGGCAGCTCTTCTGGTTCTTACAGTCTTAGAGAGTTATCTGGGGGACTGAGAGGTTAAGTCACCTGCCCATAGCTTAAAGGGACAGCCAGTTATGTGTCAGCAGCTTGAACCGAATCCTTGTCATGGCTTTCTGTCCTCACCACGTTGACTTTCACATTATGTTTACAGAATGGCCTAGTTCATAGAGAGCAGACCTGGAAGCCAAGAAGACCTGGGTTGGAGTCCTGTGTCTAACATAGAATGAATATGGGACCCAGCAGACAAGGCATTTAACCTTTAAGTAACTCTCTAAGATTATATACATAGAAGATACTGGCCTATATTGGTAGAGAGAAATTCTTCATCTGGTGTTCCCTAAAGGAATGAAAGCAGAAGCCTAGTCCTTACCCTTATTTCCAAGCAAACTGGTAGCAAAATTAAAGTTATTCATCAAATATGTATTGTACCCTTGTATGTGTGTGTGTGCCAGCTCCAATAGGCTCTTCTTGATGGGCTAGATTGAATAGTTTGAAAAAATGTGATCCCTGCATTCTGGGGATTTGTATTTTAATTGGAGGAAACTAGATATACTTAAGCAATGAGCAAAATATAAGCAGGAATTATAAATATAATATATTAATATAACATAATAGGAATTATAGAAAGAACATTCAATTTGAAGTGAGAGAACCTGGGTTCAAATTCAGATTCTGATATTTACTGTCTCTGGCCTCAGTTTTTTCATCTGTAAAATGAAGCAGTTACACTTAAAGATTTCTTAAGATGCTCTAAATAGTATGATCTTGGACATTAGATCTAATGGAATATAGAATGTACATGTAAGTGCAAAAGGATGTGGAATAATGAAGCAAAAGAGATGGGTGGCATCAAGGAAGAGAGATAGATGACGTTCAAACCAGATATTGAGGAATGTGTTGAATATATGCTGTTAGAGGCCAAAGCACTTCCTCTGCTGTGCTCAAGATACCAGTTTGACTTGTTCTTTTCACTGATTCCTCTCCTCCTCTCCCCACAAAGTTGACGGGTTGTTGTAGTGTTATGTAAATAGAGGTTGAGTGTTAAACTCCTTAAGAAAACAACATATCATTTATAAAGTGTTAGGGTGTGCAACATAAGTGACCTTTCCAGATAGCCGAAATATCCTTTCATCTGACAAAATTACATTTATTTTAACTACTTTTGATGGAAATATTGCTAATATAATAATAATGATAATAACAACAACAATAATATAGTTACAATGCTTTAACTCATTATAGTTCACAAATTGATTACATATGTAGTAGCATTGTAAACACGATAATACTAATATGTTATCATTTTCTCTATTTCATTCATGAGGAAACTCAGGACCAGAGATTCTAAAAAACTTACCCCAGGTTACACAGTTAATTGAGTAAAACTACAACTTTCAATGACACCTATTCCAATGTGCTTTCCTTTATATCATATAACCTTATATATTATAAATGGAATCATAGACTCCTTTGCCTTCTTAAAAATAAGATATATTAATCTACACTAATATAACAACAAACTTTTTTTTTTTTGGTTAAGGACTCTCTTTTTGGCAGCCCTGTGAAGCCTATGGGTCTATTATCGGAATAATAGTTTAAATGCATAAAGTAAATTACATAAAATTACAAAGAAAATCTATTTAAATAAAATTTCTCACTGCCCCTGCATCTCTCTGTCTCTCTCTCTCTCTCATACACACACACACACACACACACACACACAGCCAAGTTCACAGACCCCAAGTTAGGAATACATGTTCGAGCCTTATCTTGATGATTCAAGGCTATCATGAGTATCCATTATTGTACTGTATTGTAATAAACAATTCCCAACACTCTTCTGGGTTGGTACTTTAGTCCTTGTCTTGTCTTAGCTGTTGGTTGTCACTATTCAGTGCCCTCATTGTGCCTGCTTCTGATGGCCCTAGCTAGTGTGTACTCTGCTGTCCTTGGTGGCACTCGCTCTAGTATCCTGAAGCCAGACAAATCAGTCTTCTTAAGAATTGTGAGTTACTGGGGCAACTAGGTGGTGCAGTGGATAGAGCACTGGCCCTGAAGTCAGGAGGACCTGAGTTCAAATCCTGCCTCAGACCAAACACCTGACACTTACTAGCTGTGTGACTCTGCCTTAAAAAAAAAAAGTGTGAGTTGTAAGAGTAAATAGGCCTCAAGTGGGCTCTAAAGAGCCAAGTATCCATCTTTAGTATTTAGACTTTGTGGCAGTTCTTTCAAGTGATTAGAAATTATAGACACTTCTTGGCCCTTAGCTGGGTTCTACGGTTAGAGTTTTCATAGGTTTATAATGTTATGTTAACACTTATGGAAAAAAATATAGAAACAATTATTACTCTCTGTTCTCTAGAGACTCCAGAACTAGGGCAGCAATCTTACCACAAAACACTACATTTCTTTCTCATTTTACTATCTGAATCATTTTCACTTTTTAAAAATTTTTTCTAATATGAACCACATCTTAAAGCCCATTGGTATAGGACCTCTTCATTGCTGGAAGTCAGCACGTTATGCCTGAGTGAGGGGGTGAGATGGAGTTGGCAAAAGTGGACGAGAGGAGAGCTCTGTTGTCTTTGTAGAGCTGCTTTGAATCTCTTCAGGTCTCTTCAGGCTCTGCAGTCACTATGGGTGCTTCTGGCTTCCAGTTTTCAGAGAGAAGATGGAATATGCTAAAGGAAAAGATTATGAGAAGAAGCTGATATAAGAGAAGCTGGCCATTTCTATTATGTCCCTATCCCTAGCTGCTATACTAAACTTAGGGGAACTTTCCCTGGGAGAGCTCTATCATTCTGCTTTGTCTGGTATACATTCTGCTATGTAAACTTTCTCTGATTTCTATTTTGCTATGGATTTGGATAAATGAGTTTCTTTGTTATCTATTATGTATGTGTTCATATTGGAAGTGGCATCTGATAAAAAAAAAGAGGTCAAGTTTTGGATATGACACTTAGGTCCTCCTTTTCCCATCACAGACACAGTGATAAGAATTTTACCTTGAATCTGAAAATTACATCCCCTAGAATGACTAATAATATTTAAGGGAGCAGATAGATATAATTCTAGTCTAGTATCCTCTGTCTCTGAGGAGAGCAGAGCAGCCATATTTCTAGTCCCAGCCTCCTGTTTCCCCACCTGACAGGACTTTTATTTTTTTTAGAATAAATAAGTGATTTTCAGACCAGTAGTTCAATTCTGGAGAAACAAAAATATTTTATTTTTAAGTATTTTCATTTCAATCTTCACAACCAAGTTGTACCAAGGTTATGGTCAACATTCTGGGATGGCATATGTTTTTATAAATCTCTCATTTGCTCTTTTCATTTTGTATTATTTTTACTCAAATAATTTATGGGAATTAAAGCAAACATTAATGCTCATGAAGTAGTTATGATAGAAAACAACAAAAATATCCATTCTCTGCTTGTACAAGTAACTGCATTAAACAGTCAAAGGAAGAGAAAACTTATGCTCTTTGGACATTACTAGACAGAGGTAAGAAGGGACAATATGCCAAGCCAGGAAACAGGACAAAGGCAGGGGGCCAGGGATAGAATTTAATGGTTAGGGAGCAGAAAGTAAGCCAGCTGGGCTAGAATGAAGGAAAAGAATAGGTGATATCCTTGGACTACTATGAGCAACCAGTTCTTCAGGAATATCTTTTGATAGCCTCGTGGAAGGTGTTTTGGAGAGGGGAGAGATTGGAGGCTTTCCTCAAACCTACTCAACTTCCTAGTTTTACTCATTCTGTCCAAAGCACACTCATTCATTCATGTGGCCTTCCATGTCAAAATCCCAGGGACATCTTTCACTCCTTGAGTCCAACCAGCTTCTTCCTGAAGGTCATGAATGGTTTCTCAGGAGCTCAGGTATGGCAAATAGTTTTGTTTTTTTCTCCTAATACATTTTGTTTTTTAACTCTTTAATGTAGTTGGTGTGTAAGTATATTTTACTATACTATGTGCCAGGCACTGTGCTAGGTGCTGAGGAGACAAAGAAAGGCAAGAGATAATCCCTGCTCTCAAGGAGCTCACAGTGTAATGGAAAAGACAACACCCAGCCACACAATCACAGACACAGACACAGACACACACACACACACACACACACACACACACACACACACACACCCCTGGAAAGCTGAAAGGCAGGTGGGGGGAAGGAGTACACCCAGCCTGGGGCTTGATGAAATTGAGAGGCATGAAGCTGGATAGGAAAAGAAGAAATAGCTGCTCTGTGCCCCTGCCTTAAATGGAAGATCTGAGATTCTCTCTAGTCAGAGGCAGGGAGGGTCCTCAGGGCTACTGAGGAAGTAGGAGTTTCTGAGTTGATGTGATTTAATATGTAATAGGAAGTATCGAAAAAATCTGACTGCAAGTTTAAGCTTTAATTGTTCAAAACTGCACTGTATATCTGTGTTTGTATCAGACTTTAATCAGACTGTAATATTTTTGAAAGCAAAGATTGCAGTTCTTTTAAACTAGCAATGCCTAACAAAGTTAGTTCTTGAACATAGTAGGTGCTAAATAATATTTGTGTCACTAATTGGTACATAAATAAATATGAATCTTGATATTCATAATGTCTTAAAAGATGGAGAATTGTGAGCTCCCTTCTAACCTTAAATCAGTGATCCTGTAATCGTGATCATGTAGTACAATAATTTTACCTTTATTTTCTCCCTGTGGGGAGTGATAAAACTGAATCATTTTATTATTGCCACCTCGTTTTGTTTGTTTTTCTTTTTTTGGTGGGGGGGTGAGTTGCTGTTGTTGTTTTTTTAAATAGCTGCCACTGAATGAATGAATGAAACATTAAACACTTAATATGTGTAAAGCACTGTCTGGATAAAAAAAGAAAAGTAAGTCAATTCCTGCTCTTAAGGAATTTACCTTCTAATCAGTGACACAAGATATAGAGAAGGTTTCAGCTTCAAGTCAGATGCAAATGGAGAAGTCCCATGGTCAGTCAATCAGCCAGTCAACAAGCATTTATTAAATGCCTACTATGTGCAGGGACTTAGGGTGCTGTGGCAAGGCATAAGTTAATGACTCTTCTTTAATGTCATTTCCACTGATAAAATCACATCATGTTTTGAGGTTGAATCATTTGGTAGTGCTGAGAACTCTGTTGACATGAACTTTCTTTTCTGGGTCTCCAGTAACTGCTTCTGTTGTGCTTGCAGGAACAATTTCCAGGCTACATCTCCATAGAAGATGGTTGCTCAGGTGGTGGCTGAGGGCACTGGGCTAGAAGCATTGTTAATGCCAAGGCTCTTGGGTTCAGGATTCTGGGCTGTCCGTTTCAGGGTCTTTGAGGGGGAGATAGTGGTTAAGGGGTGGTTTGACTTCCTTGGTGCATGCTATATTGCCTTCTGTCTCTCCTTGAGGATGTTTCACTGCTTTTGCTAGAAGAGACAACTTTTGTCTCACAAAGATTCTTAGAGATATAGTGAAACAGAATGCTGAGATGGCCCTGTCCATTACACTTTATGTAAAAGTATCCTGCAGACCTTAGACCCCCTCCCTGAAACAAATTTCCATTATTGATAACAATTAGAACTAATTCCTTAAATATTATACAGAACTAATTATTAGGGAAAATAAGGCTTCTCTGAGATCTCTTTACACCCTCAAGATTACCATTGCTTTGCACCATGCAAAGAGCTGTAAGAACGATTGTTTACAAGGAAGTTAAATGACTGACTGGTGTGTCACAGAGGTGAAAGACTGAAAATAAATAAACTTGTTCACTTGTGTATTGAAGTGCCTAGACTCAGCAGACTGACAATACCATAATCCAGGGTTTTAACAATCCTGTCTTCTATCTGGCTTAAACTGACAAGTCGTTTTTAAATTCTCATAGGAAAATTCTGCTATGAGGATTTTTAAAAACTGGATTTCTTTAACTATAATTTAGTGATGTTAGAAACCCTTAGGGAGGTGAGGTATGTGATACCTGTTAGATAAAGAGGTACTGGGAAATTCTGGAACAAACTAGAAAAAATTAAGCCTTTTTTTGCCAAAAGATTGACATGTAATAATTATATTTCATATGTAGTTTTGGAATGTATCTCTGAAGTCAGAGTTTCAATATCCATTCAATCACCAAACTATTTAAATGCAAGAGATGTAACTTAAAATATTAAGATTGTTAATTAGCATTATAAAGCCATTCCATCTCATCACTTGATCTGGTTTCCCTAGTTTTGTTTATTCTCCATAAGGACAAAAATAAGTCTCTTTGTGGTACCCATAATTAGGTTATTCACAAGCAACTCACTACACACACAAAAAAATTCATATACTGAATTACACTTAATTTCTATCAACGTGATTTATCTATTAAAGAATTTAACACAATGCTGCATCTTATGTGAATGCCAGATAAAGCCCTTTGACATGATGACATCTAATATATTCACAAATATACCTCCCCACCCCCTACACAACCTCAAACAAACACATGCTTTGCCATTTCTTCCAGTATAAATTGCTTAGCTACCAAGGTGTCCTAATTACAACTTCAGATAAAGGATGTTGAAGTTCTTTGTGTTCTGTGACCTAGTTGAGGAATAACATTTGGTGTCCTTAGTCTCATGCAGAGTTTACAATTAACTTCCTGAAGCACGTATTTGCCCCTATATATTAACTGCCTTTACAGTAATTGTTAGCTCTCAGAAGAACATCTGTGAAGAAATGCATTTCCAAAATGAATGCTTTGAAGGGTAAAATAAAAGCGATTCATCAAGTGAGAAAGAGAGAGATAAAAAAGAAAATGTGTGTGTGTGTGTGTGTGTGTGTGTGTGTGTGTGTGTGTGTGTCTGTCTGTCTGTGGTCAGGAGAATAATAGGAAAGAAAATATGGCCCTGTGCTTTCATATTACAAATCACAATGTATCAGATCTCTAGGAATTTTATCCAAAACATAATTTTCAAATACAAAGAATGAATTCATGAATGAGTCCAGTACTGATTCATTTCATTCATGTTCAAATACTTTATTTCAAATCTCTTTAGCCTTAGCCATTCAAGAAAATGGAACCCAAAGGAAAATAGCATCAAGACTTATCTTAGCTAGTCACCTCCAGATGAACTCTGGATGCAGATTGAAGCATACTGTTTTTAAAATTTTCTGTATTTTTATTGTTTTATTTTGTTTGTGTCTTCTTTTGCAACATGACTAATATGAAAACATGTTTTGCATGAGTTCACATGTATAATCAAAATCAAATTGCTTGTCTTCTCAAGGAAAGGGTAAGTGTGGAAGGGAGGGAGAGAATTTATGACACAAAATTTTCAAAAAATGATTTTTTTACATATAATTATGAAATATCTAACAAAATGAATAAAATATTTTTTAAAAATCTTACCTATTTTCATATCATGTTTGATTGAGAAATAGCTTCTAAATGATGTAGTAGTATATTAAATATGTTTGAAGTTATTTTTCAAAACTATACAACATCATATTTATTTAAAGCTTAGTTTTACATATATGTATTTGCATATATATGTTGTTTCCACATTTCTAGTTGCATGTATGTATGTATGTATTATATATACTATATAAAGTAAACATAGATGTGTATATATATACACATACATATACATTATCTATCTATCTATCTATATATATATATATATGCCTCTTTTTAAAGATATATTACTCTTTTGTGGATATAAAGAGGGATTTTTGAAAAAGTATGTTTGCCTACTGTTCTTTATACTACATACATACCATCATTGAATTATTCAGATTTTTCTTTTTAGAACAGTTTTAAGGTATTTTATTTTGAAACATAGCAACCATAATCAAAGGGGAATGAGACTGTAGCAATATATACAATATAATTTATTTTAACTTATTGTATGTATCTTCAACTTGAGGAAAAATAGTTTATTGTTCAGAGTCCTACATAACCTTCTTCATTTATTTAATAAAATTCAAAAGTTTCTGGTATACAAAAAGAGAAGAACAAACTTTTTCCTTTATAGTTTATATATTATAGAGGCAGAACTATTTTTGATGCCCAGAAGACCTGAATTCAAGCTCTGCTGAGAACACATTGTAACCCTGGGCAAGTCACTTAATTTCTCAGATATCTAAACAACTCTCCGAGACAAGTATCAGAAAATGTTCTGGTCTGAATTGGTAGCAGTTTCCTCACTCAGGAGTACCATATCCTAATGAAATCAGAGGTTCAGTTCCTATCCTTTCTGTAGATCATTTGAAAATGTGTATAATTTGATGAATATTTGTCTCTTTTCAGGGCTGTTTGACTAGCAATACATTATAGAAATATATGCCATACATAAATGTCTTTCTTAAGTACTCATTTACTTTAGGGATAACATACATTACTTCCTTTGCTGTTTCAATTCAGTATTTAGATGTGTTTGAGACAAATGTTTTGTGCATTTTGACACAGTGCAGGAGCTAATACAGTAACACTTTGACCAAACTCTGTTTAGTTTTATTCTTTAATAATTTTTTTTCCTGATGTTGTTTTTGTGGTTATTTTGATAGTTTGATCAGCTAAATTTTCTTTCCTTAAGAAAAAAAAATATTCCCAATCTTATTTTATTTTCAAAATTAAGTAATTTTTTACAAATGAACTCAGTCAAGAATAATCAACCAAGAAACATTTTTAATTCTCCTAGGCTCCTGACCCAGAAAAGTAGGTTAAATTGACACTTTATTTGCATAATTCACAAAGTGTTTCTTCCTTTTAAAATAATTTTATTTAACTTTTGGAATCAATGCAGTATCTTGCTTGATAATTTTATGTATTATACATAAATTATGGATTTCATTTATGTGTGTAAATAGAGAAAGAATAAAGAGAAACTCTTTGGTAAAATCCTATTATGGTGCTGTGTCAAAGCATGGGAGTGGCCTCCAAAAATAGAGTATAAACTTTAATTAGTCTCTCCACCACCCAGGAAATGTGCGGGCCTGGCTAAAGACTATGATTCTATTGTCTGGGCCCATCCATGATAGGTTCAAAGAGCCTTATCAATATGGAGTTGGCCTCCAGGTGATGATTTGTTTTGACAACAGAAACTCAGGAAACAGTCTGCTTAAGGTGTGGAGGAAGTTGCTATTTGTGTCTAGGTTAGCAGTGCCCACAGGAATGAAATCACTGATCCTTGAAGTATATAGAAAAACAGAAAATGGTGCTAAACTGTTAAGTGTAATTCTTGTCTGTCAACAAGCATTTATTGAGTACTTAAAAAATTATTAAGCGCTCATCATATGCAAGTCACTCTACTAGATGCTGTGGATACAAAGGTTAAAAAAAAAAGAGTCTGTACAACAAAGAGCTTATGTTCTACTGGGGAAATGCAACATGTTCATAGATAGGCAGGGTGACCACTTAGGAGACTACTGCAATAGTTTGGGCAAAAGATGATGAAGACTAGTCAGTGTGCGAATGGAGGGGACAGATATGAGAAAGTCTTGGCAACTGATAAGATATAATAATGGCATGACCTTTTTGCTTTTTGTCTTTCTTCTTCTCCCCCAGTACTCCCACCTGTATTTAGTATAGGACCTTTCACACCATAGAAGCTTAATTTTTTTTTTCATGGATTGAAAGGGAAAAGTATTATGGAGACTTACTATATGCCAAGCATTGTTAAGCACTGTCAAGGTTTATCCTTGTGGAGCTAGAATCTACTATTATCCCTGCTTTTAAAATCCTCATGTTATAGTTGGGGTGAAACTAGCATATGATAAAACAGTTAGAAGATATATGTGGCAATAATCAAGTGTTCATTTTGTGCTGCAGAATATGAATACTAAATCACAGTGCCTTGTACAGTGTCCCTGTGTACTATAAATTTACAAAAATGTGTTGAATTGTTTAATGGAAACATAACAAAAATTATATTGAATTTAAAGTCAGAAGAGCTGAATTCAAGGCCTGGTTTTATTTATTTGTTTTGCAAGCTGTTGAGAAGTCACTTACTCTTTCAGCCTTAAAGTCTCCCCATCTGTAAAGAAGAGCTAAGACTTGTTACATACATCACAAAGCTGTTGTAGTAATCAAATAAGATAATATATCTAAAGCACTTTGTGAACTTTAAAGTGCTATGTAAATGTAATCTATCATTATAACTATTATGTTAAGAAATATATATGTATGTATGTATGTACGCATATATGTAAGTATGTATATTTCCTACTCCATTTGTGCTAGGATTTGTCATCTCAAAAGGAGGGATGACAAGCTGACTCTAGATATGTGATTATTTGTATTTAAATATAAGTATTACAGGTAAAATACAGAGCTAAAATGAAAAGGAGTTTCTGATTTTTTTTCCCTTAAAATCAGATAAATAGAGCCAGAGTACGCAGAGAATTTAAGTTTTGAAAGAATAAAAAATATTTCTGCCTGATATATCAGAACAGTCAGCATATATCTAATGTTTGAAAACATTTTACTTCATTTACCAAAACATTAGAATAAGGCTATACTACCCACCCAGAATTATTTTCCTTTTATTGCAGTTAACTGTTATAAATACATACATATTTGAATGTTTTGAGCTTACAATCCAAATGTCTCAAACATAAGGACTATCCTTCTCAGCAAATCAGCCACACAGGTACTTATTGAATGCTTTCTGTTTCATTAATTGAGTTAATCTACCTTCAGAATTTTCACCCCAGAGAAGGAGAATAAATTCTGTTTTTAAAGACTTCTGGAGAATGAGATTGCATAGCAATTCTTAGTAAAAAACAATTCCAGTATTTAATGGAATTTACTGTCAAAAAATTCTTTAATGCTATTAACTTAAATTTTTCATATTTTCATTTAAGACCCATCTCACTGAATAAGGGAGTGTTATTTGCTTAGTACAACTGGAGGATTACTTTAAAATCCTATCATTACTTAGTTAAACTCATGATTGCTCATTCAACATTATCTAATTAAACCTGATATAGTGGTCCTCTTCAAGAGCTAAGGACAAACAACAACAACCACCACTACTTATTAGCCCTGTAACAGTGAAAACTCACTTAACTTTTCTGAGCCTAATTTTATTTATCTCTGAAATAGCTATAGTAATACTTGTAGTAGCTACCTCACAGGGCCTTCCTTGGCCAGAGAAACCAGGGTGCCTGGGACTGGAGTCCAAGAGGTTTTAGACTTGGAACTGGGATTGTGCTTAATAGGAACCCAGCTAAACTATGTACCTAATCCTTTTCCCCTCCACAGAACAGAGGTGATGTAAAATGAGGACAGTGATTATGCCTCCCTTATG
This sequence comes from Phascolarctos cinereus, assembly GCF_003287225.1. Lineage (NCBI taxonomy): Eukaryota > Metazoa > Chordata > Mammalia > Diprotodontia > Phascolarctidae > Phascolarctos > Phascolarctos cinereus. Next base: position 154,011,316 of record NW_027555514.1, on the reverse strand, counting down.
TTGATAGCACATTTGTGATTTTTTTTGTTAATATTTTTCTGTAAAAGTGAGAGAGAGGGAGAGGGAGAGAAGAAAAAAGAGGGAAGGTAGGAAGAGAGGAAGGACAGGAAGGTAGGAAAGGAAGGGAAGATGGAGGAAGGAAGGTAAGAAATGAAAGAAAGAAGGAAAGAGAGGGAGGGAGGAAAGGAATGGAGGGAGAAAAGAAGGAAAGAAAAGGAGGGAGGAAGGAAGAAATGAAGGAAACAAGGAAGGAATGAATAGAAAAGATGGAAATAGGGAGGAAAGAAGGTGTTTTTAAGGTTTTAATTGCTGATTAAATGTGAACTATAACTATTAAATTCTCTATCCAAAGAGAGATTATGACTAGGTCCATGCAAACCTATTCTTTTGAATGAAAAGAATGAGGTCAATCTCTACCTATAAGTAGCACATATAGGAGGTTGCTATTGTTGGCTCTCCATACAAATGACACATATTTATTATGTATCTAAGTAATGTTCTTACATTTAAAAGATAGAGCCATATTTAGAGATGCAGGGTTGAATTTTGGCAAAAAAAAATGTAAAGTAGTCAAAGTTGTTAATTGGACTCTTTTTCAGCATCCCTTTTCCTCTTCTGGGAGTCACCTCTTCCAGTACCTCTCCTCTGGTTCTCAATGTCCTCACCCTGCTCTTTATACTGAAGATACAATTGAGGTTCCACCTGTGCCTGTCTTTCTTGGACAGTACTCCATGCTCTATGAGTTTCCCTCACATTCTCATCAGATTCTTTTTTTCTTTTTTTATTTGTGGTAGTTTTCTCAGGTGAAATAGGGCTTCTATGCTAGGTCACTAATTAATGTGACAAAGAGACATCGAGAAGGTACTAAAAGATGTTAATGCTATGATTTCTCATGCCTCTTCAGAATAAGAATAATGCCCAGGAAATTGCCTTCTCCCCTAAGGAGATATAGACTTGATGAATTACAGAGAGTTGAACTAGCAGAGAAGGCCAATCGCTAGTGCTTCAACAGACTCAACACCGTGTCTCCACCAGCTAGACAGAGTTAACTACAGGTCTCAACTGCATATCTCTCTCCCTTCCTACCACACTATGTGCAGTAAAAACAAAAAGGTAAAGATGCTCACTCTGGCCAAAACTGAAGCATGGTAACATGCTGTTCTACAACAGTACTCAGCCAGAGAACTGAGGGACAGAGAGAAATGGGGCAAGATATACTAGGCTTTAAGCAATCAAGGTTAGTGTCCAGCTAGGGCCAGTTCTGTCCTCCCAGACATCACTTGGCGCATAAATTGAAGCTAGTGAAATGTGAATTGCCCAGCCTGGGAAGAAGCTGACACAGCTTTGAGGTCTAGTCATTAAAGAAACTGCCATCAAAGAGGAAAGAGCCAGAAGTAAACAATAGGTGAATTCATCAAAAAAAAAAAAAGAATGAAATTATCAAAGATCTCAGGAGGAAAAAAACAACTCATTTTAATAGTATTTTTTCCAATTATATGTAAAGACAGTTTTTTAGTATTTATTTTTACAAGATTTTGAATTCCAATTTTTTTCTCCCTCTCTCCCCTCCACTTCCTAAAATGGTAAGCAGTTTGATATAGGTTATATATGTACAATCATATAAAACATGTTTCTATATTAGTCACAGTTGTGAAAGCAAAAAGAATCCAAAAGGTTAAAAAAATGAAAAAAACAAAGTGAAAATAATATGCTTCAATCTGCATTTAGAGTCCATCAATTTTTTGTTTTTGTTTTTGTTTTTTATTGGATGTGGATAGCATTTTCCATTATAACTTCTTTGTACTTGTCTTGGATCATTGTATTGCTGAGAAGAGCTGTCATTCATAGTTGATTATCTTACAATGTTGCTGTTATTGTGTACAATGTACAAATAGCTCATTTAAATACCTTGAGCATAAACACATAAACCAACAAGAAAGACAATATTAATAGGAAAATCAATGTCATCCAGATCAAATAAATCAGTTCAGATATCTATGGATACATATTGAAAGAAAAAAGAAAATGAATACTCACTTAAGGAGAGAAAGGATTCTGTGTATCCTCAAGACAGGATGAAATCACAGAAGGATGTTCCCGAATGGTTTAAGAAAGAAATAAGAATTGTAAAAGCAGAATTTATGGCCTACACAACAGAAATAAATGCCAAAATAGAAAAACTTGAATCCATGGTAGAAAACTTCACCAAAGAAACATGACAGAACAATGAGCTGGGAATACAAATACACAGAAGTAAAGGAGAATCTGGAAGAAGAGAATAAGTAATAATATTGTTCTTTTTATTTTTCTTAGGTTTTATTTATTTAGTTTTTGATTTATGAAATAAAACAAGCACTTCCATAACATAGTAGACTAATAAAAAGATGATTGCACATGAAACCCCGAATCTATTATGTACATACAACTTGCTATTCCTTTTAAATATATAATAAATTTATCACGTGAATTTATTTTTTTCTTCCCTCCCCCTCCCACATTAGATATGGCTACCTTTAGACATTAAAGAAGGATTCCAGTGCATTGGGTACATTTGCAATATGGAGAAGTTATGGGTATTTGTAGAAAAGAATTTACATTGGATGAATTAAAAGGTGTAGATGAGTTATGATCTGTACAACTGGAGAGAATATACATAGTGATGACATAACAGATCTGTTGAAGTATTTAAATAATGAGTTAAAGCTACATGTAAGTAGTTTTATTAGGGGCTTCACAATACTTTATCTTTTTCTTTTTTTCTATCTATTTGTCTTTCTATCTAATAGTTGCAGACTGAGGAGAAATTTGTGATTCTCAAGTTCATGTCCTGTATATACAGTAATTTCCCATTATTTTCCAAGAGGGCTGCATTTGAATAGATGTCACATAGATTTACATTTTATTATAAAAGATAGTTTATTATAGTTATTATTGGCAACCATTGGCAACCAGTTCTTATCTCTACCTCCAGACTAGAAGCTTCATGAAGACAAGGACTGAGTTGTCTACTCCACTCCTATGTGTCTACCTAATCAGCTTTTTAAGTCTTTTGAATCTTCTTCTTCTTCTTCTTCTCTTCTTCTTCTTCTCTTCTTCTTCTTCTTCTTCTTCTTCTTCTTCTTCTTCTTCTTCTTCTTTTTGATTTTCTATTGGCTAGCAACGCTGGATTAAGAAGAAAGCATTACTGATAGTGTTTATCAAAAGAGAAAATAAGTAGGAAAAAAAGTGCTTGACATGGAGTCTAGAGAATATTGAGTTTAAATTCTTCCTCAGAAAATCACTCATTTGTTACCTTGGACAAATTTCATATTCTTTTTAGTCCTTCCTTCCTCATATGTAAAATGGAGAGAGTAATACCTGTAAGTACTTAGCTTATTTGACCATTGTGAGGATAATAGAACATATGTAAAGCATTTTTCAAATCTTAAAGCATTAATATTGATTGACTTTCCCAAGGGTAAAGGAATAGGCAGGAAACTTTGAAGTGCTGAGAAATAAACCTTTTCTACTCTCTTCTCTGTTAACAAGAGATCCCGAAGAATCATCATAAAGTCATGGAAATTTAGAATTTAAAATGACCTTACTCATTATCTAGCCCAATGACTTCATTTTACAAATAGAGAAGCTAAAGTCCAAAGACATAATTGAACTTTTCAAAGCCATAAAATGATAATTTTCACAATGATGCAGATATTCCTAATTCCATCAACCTTACAGTTTGTTACATTGTGTCATATGACAGTCAACACTGTTTCTGATATTTTTTCATTTTTAATACTTAATTTTAAGATGAATAATTTATAACATTATTGATCCCGCTCTAAATGTGCTTTAAAATGTCTGATACATTCTCAGATGTAATTTTTATTATGTCTTATAGCTAAAATTGTGTCAGAGGGTTGCATCTCCAGTTTTGATTCAAGTCAGAGCAGTTTGATGTGTCAGATTTAGTTTTATAGCCAACTTTTCAGATGCAAGAGGATCAAAGAATTCAAAGCCAGAAGGAACCCCAAGGAATATAAGCATTTTGAAAATGCCTGTGTAAATCTTACCATAGTATTCATAAGAGGTTTTCATAAGGGGTTAGCTCTAGCATTTTTCAATTTTCAGTGTTAGATTAAGTGCATGAGGGCTAGATAGGAAAAATGAGAGACAGAGAATGTAGAAGAAATGCCTTGGTAATAAAATGCAAAGGTTTATTCACTTATACTTCAATTCTGAAATATCCGAGATTTTGTAGCTGTTCTCTGTAGGTATTATCTCTATGACTTAGTACATCATGTTCTAAAGTAGTTGTAGCAAAAATCATCACCTGTCAGGTAGTCTTCTAGCGAATGTTCTCATTGACCAAGCTATTTCTTAGTATTGTGGCTTTCCCTTAGACACTGAAACCACAATAAATGAGACTTGTAATGTGTTTCTACATAGATAGAAAACAAGAGTTCACAGTAGTTGTTTCAGTTATCTGCACGATCAATGACAAACACATAAGTGATAGTTTACATCAATTATTAAATCAGGAAAATAAGCTCAGGTCTTTTGATTTCACAAATGCTAATACAGATTGTAATATAACAACTCATATTTAAATAGTGATTTTAGATTTGCAGAGCATATTCACCACAACACACCCATGAAGCAGATAAAATAAGCATGATTACTCCCATTTTTCAGATGAAGAAACTAATGTGCAAAATTTTGTGTAGTAAAATCTAGAATCAAAGAGGAAACCAAAAGGTGACCACTGTTGTCTGTAAGCATTAGAACCAAATAATTTAGTAGTTTGGGCTAGATTTTACAATTAATTGTTGCTAATTTTCATGATGATATAAACTAGATGAAAGATTTGTTTTAGACTGTTCCTTTTTTTGAAAAAAGATTAATGGCTTTAAAATTATATGAGCATAAAAACAAAATCATAATCAATATGATAAATATTGCCAAGTGTTTTAAATAGATTCATTTAAAACTATTCTTCCCTAATGGGGCTTGTTTTGACTGGGACAGCTGGTAAGTTTGTCTGTATTACAAAATACAAAAGTGGCATTCAAACCTAGGGTTCTTTTATCAGTTGCCAATTTTGGTTGTTTTCTTTTATATCAAAATTATATTTAAATATAGCTGCTGCAATTAAGAGAGCTTCTTGGCCCCTACACTATGATAAGGTATTTTTTTTTAAAGTAATTGAGGTTAGGTCCTAAGCCAGGATTTAGTAAGTAGCCAATTGTACATTAGCCTAAAATGGCTCATCCCTGTTTCCCTGCCAGGAACTTTGAATAAATGGGTTTTTTGTCAGTACGATTTTAGTATGTGTGGAAAGGACATTTTTTTCATACATTTTCTGAAATTTGTAGTCATTTCAGATTGTTATGTGTTTGACAGAATGGCCCATTGACAAATGGAATTCTTAGAGTGTAATAAGCCTTATTTTAATTGTGGCACTCAGCCTTCTTCATAAAGGAAACTTAGTAATCTTTTCCAAAATTCCAAGTTTTATGTTTTGTCATTTAAGGGAGCTAAATTGAGGAAGAGGCAGAGGAAGAAATAAAGCTAATATTTTCCATGTTCTTAGGGAAGACTTAACAGGCCTCTGTTTTGACCATCAGCCACAGGCATGATTTTTTTCAAAAGATGTTCTCTAGCTAGATCTTAAATTGTTTTTCCTTCAGCAAGGTGAGTTTGCATAGAGCTTATTCGGCTGTTCTGTACTTGCTTCAGGTAGATGCAGCAGCCTCCCTTTAATAAGTACTTCAGTGACTCTACAGATATTCTGTACTCACTTTCTCAGAGTGAGGCTAATTACATCTTCCCTCCAGGATGCTTGGTTACCCCTGAGGTGTAACTCTAATGATAATCAGTATAAGCCCTCATTCTGGTATATTCCATTGCCTTTCTTTCTAAATCTCCCCCCAATCTAACCACCAATGATTAACATCCCAGTTACATTTAACCAATGAACAAATTGACTATGAAGATAAGGCAAAAGATATAGGAAAAGTATAAGCATAAATATTTCTGCCCTGACGTGCACCTTGGTGCATCCTCTTTGCGATGTAAACTCAGTCTCTGAAGAGAATGGAATATACAGTTAAATAGGTTTCTATAAAGCACTGATCACACCAAGTTCACTTCTAAATGCAGTGTAACTAATAGGTGTATAAGTCCATATTTCTTGCTATTCCTGGGCTGGGTTAATTAGGTTGCTCCAGATTTTGCTTCTTGTTTTCTGGCTTCCAGAAAATCATAGCATGAATTCTAGCTCACTATCCTGGCTCACTATCCTGACCTTCTGAAGTACGTAAAGTTTTATCATCTCCAATACTCCTTCACCTAAATACAGAAAAGAACGGATAAGTTAAATAGAAGAGTGATACACTCTTTGCCTCATGACAGCTGTGGGTGAGAAGGAGCCAGGATGCCTTCAACCAATAGATCATCTTCTTGAAAACCAACTAGGCCAGAAAGAACCACAGCAAGAGAGTCATTTTGACTAGTTAGTCCCACATTCAGTTTCAGTTCCATAGCCAATTAAAAAGAATCCTCTTCGCTATGTTAGCAAACTGGACCAATTACACTAAGTCTGCACGTGCTCCAAAGTCCACGTGGGGATTGCATCATCCAAGCATGCCACACAAGCTCAGAAGGACTGTGCTTATTGGCCATTTGTCCCATTACATAATCATTATACTGAGATAGAGGAAGGGTCTTATTCTTCCTTCCCCATTTTGGTGTCATGTCTTGCTCCTTGGAGAGATACTTCTCAAGAATGCCAGTGGGAAACTGTTTTGTTTTAATATGTCCCAAGTTACCAGTTCTGGTTCAGCAACTAACTGAGTGTTCTCAGTGACTAGTTATACATGAGGTGAAGCCATTCTCCACAAGTCCCACATGATCATTTGGAAATAGGCATAGAATATCTGTTCATGTTCTGTGAAAACCCATAATATACTTGGATTATAATGTATGGCTATTAATACCTTCTCTGACTAAAAAATTAAGAGACACAGTCCTCTCTACATGCTTTGCATATTTGCTAAGCATAATGTATCCAAATGGCGGTCTTCCTAGAGAATCAGCTCATAGTCTCCAAGTAGCATACTCCTAGATGTATGAAAATATTTATTCAGAAAGAATGATTAAGGTTGAATCCTGCTATTTCTCATATGATACCACAGGACATAGTTACATTCTCTGAACCATTGAAGGTAAATTTTCCTCTCCCTATTCCTAAAGAAAGATATGGATTGCAACTGACCAAGGAGATTTAACATTAATGTTAACAAGATTAAGTTAAATCTCGCACAAATTGATCTCCTTGAAAACATGAGGTATCTTTATCAAAAGGGCAAACAATTAAAATGCTGACTTCTTTGGAAAATATTAGCTTTAAAGCAAATATGCTTATTTTTCAAATGCCCTCTTTGCTTGCATAGAAGGCTATAACTGATGGGATTCTTGGGGAAAATTAACTACTCCGTCTTAGAATTTGTAATAGAAGAGAGTGGAAAATAGCATAGTTTAACATGCACTCTATATTTCAGAGTTCTGTGAAAGAATAGGTAAGATCCTGAGGCAAAAAATTCTCCTTGGGAAGGTAATGTGGTAGGATAGGAGGTCCTCAAGAATGAAATGCTGAAGACACAAAGCAGAATAATTCCAGAGGATGGGACAAGGGGAAGTTGCCTAAAGGAACTGATATGATAGACAAAGCACTCATTGATTTAGCTTTTCTTTTTGTTATTATTTCTTGCATTGTGATGTTCAACATTTTTGACTTGTCACATTCTTTGTCCCATGATCTTTATCTTGTCTTCAAGATCAATGTGTTCTGCTTGTGTAGAGATCATGTGCTCTAACTCGGTTGCTTTTTGCTTCTCTTCCTACAGATTGACCTTTACTTTAGTATATTTGGCATACATCTTATATCAATCAATATTTATCACAACTGACTATGTACCCAGTACTGTATTAATGCAAAAATCTGCTCTAGCTCCACAAATGACTTCCTCTCAAAACTGTCCAAAATCTATTTCAAAGCTCCATTTCAGGGACAGCTAGATGGTGCAGTGGAGAGAGCACTGGCCCAGGATTCAGGAAGACCTGAGTTCAAATCTGGCCTTAGACATTTGACACTTATTTAACTGTATGACTCTGGGCAAATCACAATACTCCATTGCTTTGCAGAAAAAAAAAGTAACATTTATTTGTTTATAGTATAAGTATAATATTATTTATAGTATAAGAAACTTCTTTTTTGAAACTCTTATTTAGTATCAAAACGTTCATGCATACAAGCATCATTGTTTGACAATCAGTATAAATATCCTCATTTTACTCCATTTTTTTGGGACATTTTCATCATTAACTGCTAATTATGAAAAGGATTTTAAAGAGGTGGTAAGACCACCTTTCAGTTCTGACTGAGTTCTATTGCCCAAGGAATATCATCCTGCCACTTTTCCAGGTAGGCAGAGTTGAGGCCTGCTGCCTGTCACTTCTTAGTCATGGGGTGGATGAGGGCAGGGGCAGGGTGCGTTGGCATTGACTGCAGCAGCACCAGGAAAAATAATGAGTGGACTCTAGAGCACAAGCCACTGGATCCAGTTGTGCACCTTTCCCTGGATGGCAGGTCAGTACTAAATGAGCCCATTCGGGATTAGTTTCTCCATTGACACCTCACAAGATTGTTAAGTTCTTTGAGAGTTAGTGAGGACTGAAAAAAAGCATGTACCTCTCCATCATCTTGGCCCTGTCACCTGGAAGTACACTTTAGTTTGTTTAAAAGACATGAAGATAAGATTGAAAGCAAAGGCAGCATTCTGGGCCTGACTCAGGCCAGCCTGGTGGTTCTAGCTCAGAATAGGGGCAAAATGAGATACTTTTAGACCATAAAGCATTTTACAACAGTATAAGAAAGATATCTAGCAATAGATAGCCCTGAGTTAGCTGGATATAGCTTCACTCTTCTTCACTTGGACATATGTCTAGTCAGGTGTATCTACTCAGAGAAAATCGGGAAAGCCTGGGGAGCACCAAGTACTTATGACCTGGGCGTTTTATGCCACGGGTATACCAGTTCTAGCATTAGTCCCCGGGGCTGGTAAATTTCAAGGGTAGTTTCATTGGCATTTTATGAAAGAAAAAAAAACAGCCTTTGTGGCAAGAACTTTCTATTTTCAGCAAATGTTTCTTCCAGGTCATTAGCAGAATGAATACTAATGAATAGCATGGTCCAGGAAGAATAGTATCTGGAGTAATGAGGTAAGACTGGAAAGGAAATTTAAGGATATCAAAAAACATTTTCTTAGCTATAGTTGGGGAAAGAGTGATTAGATGGGCTGGATCATGAAAATCAAAGACAGAAAGAAGAATTAGTTAACTCTTACTTTCATAGCTCAATCTGTGGAACTACCCTTCCAGCTTTTACTTGCTGTGGTAAGTTGAGTCCCCAGAGGCCAGCTCTCACTGGTATGCTTTCACCCTTGGTGATCAGCTGACTGATTTAATTAGCTTTTAGACTGGCCTATTTACAAAGTTAAAATAAAAACAGTAGGTTCAAAACATCCTCCTCCATCCCCCTAAAAAGTGTGTGACACACTGTCCCACAAATTCATACAGAATCAAGGGGAAGGTGGTTTCAGGGTAACTGCAAACATGGTCAATGTGTTAAAACTCTCAGAAGTCCCTTTGCTAGAATACTCAACGTGTTCCCCTTAGGAATAGTACAGATTTCTGCTTGGCTCCTTCTTCCTTCCTGATGTTGTCTTTCCTCGGGGTGCCTGGTTTGTCCTTGGCTTCTCCTGCAGGTAATGCCACCAAACACTACTGTTCTAGGTCTGCTTCTAATATGCCATTAAAAATGCGTATTCTCTGACTTTCCAAAAGTCATATTATCATCTGCTCAAGTTGCTGGAGGAGAGTGAGTCTTGGCTTTTTCATCCAAGTGATTCTTTCTTAGGGGTTTGGCTAAAACCAAGTCTCTTCTATGCACTGACAGAATGCCCCAGAGTTATAGCACAGTCTCCCCAGCCAGTACCAACGCACTTCCAATGGAGCATCACCATGTTTCATACAATGGCTTTCAAGTCTGATGCTGATGCTTGATATATTGATTCAATAGAGGTATTCTCACTTGGCTAATATATCTACTTTTAGTTGGGTCGGGTATCTGAATCCTGTACTTATATTTTACATTTTTTCTTTGACAAGGACAGACATCTTTAAACTGGAAAAGACAGAACAAAAATAGCTTAAAAAAATGCACTGATAAAATAAAAAGCACCTAGCTACAATGATTGGTCTTTGTTACTAGGTCCAAATGCACTGTATTCCAAAGCCTTTATAAAAAAGGCAAGGGTGATTGCTGAACTGCTATCAGAGGTGTTTGAAAGTTTATGGAGGGCAGGAGTTTTAGTGTAGAACTGAATGAGTACAAATAGTGACCCAATTTTAAAGAGAAAAAAAAGGAGAATTAAATCTACATACATAGATCAGTGAGCTTGAATTTGATTCATCTTGGGATTCTATGACATATCGTTGTAGGAATGTTTAGTGAACATCTAAGAAAAGAAAGGCTGATCAGAAAATATCAGAATGATTTTGTCAAGAACAAGTCATAACACACAAACTTCATTTCTTTCTTTTATTTTTACAGCATTATTAGACTAGTAGAGTGAGGGGAACACTGGATTGAGAACTGCTTGAGTGGTCTATCAATGAGTATTCTTTGGGTTAAAACAATATCAGCTAAGGAGTTCTCTAATGTAATGCCCTTGAAATCTCTGTTGGCTGGTGATGTTTTAACAGTTTTATCAGTGATTTGTATAAATAAGAGATGGTTTATGGATCATATTTGCAGGTAACATAAAGTTTAGAGGGATAAATAACACATCAGATGATAAGAAGAGAATTTTAAAAGATTGTCAATCTAGAGTGCTGGAGCAAAAAAGTCTCAACAGCAATCAATATAAAGTCTTGAACTTTTTTTAAAACAATATTATTAGTAAAATCAGTGAAAGCAGCTTATCAAAAAAAAGATCTAAGGATTTTAGCTCAATATGAGTGAAGATTGTGATATGGCAGAGCCAAAAAAGCTAATATAATTAAGCTTCATTAAAAATTGTAGTATCTGGACTAGGGACAAGATAGTTCCACTAAATGCTGTACTCATCAACTCACACCTAAAATAGTGTGTTCAGTTTTGAGTACCACGTTTTAGGAAAGACATTGATAACCTGGAGAGGATCCAGAGGAGAGTAACCATTTGACTGAAGGGCCTTGGGCCCATGTTGTACAGAGATTAGTTGAAGGACCTAGGGATTTTTAACCTGTAGTAGATAAGATTTAAGGAGGAATATGATAGTTGCTCTTAAGAATTATAATTATGTAGAAGAGATTAGACTGGCCCTGTAAGATTCCAGAAGACAGAACCTAGAGCAATATGTGGAAGTTGTGAAGAGGCAAATTAAGTCTCAATGTAAGGGAGGGGAGGGAAAACTTCTTGTAAAATGGAACTAGCTAAAGTTCAATGGGCAGCCTTGAGAGATGGTTCTAAATTGCAGCTAGGTGACCACTTGTCAAATATGTTGTAGAAAGGATTCTTATTCAAGTATGTGGAATACTAAGTCATTTTATAAAGGAATACCTTGTATGCTTAACCACACATGAACTTTTTAGCCTGGCTGAAGGCTGTAGGATAAACAAACAGACAGTTATGACATGATGTTTGTCCTTTCAGCTATGCTGGAATTAGAGGGTTGGTAAGTTTGTATGCTTCATCTTTGGAAGATGTCACATGTCTAACCTAATGCTGTCTCTTTTTTAGGATAGTAGAGATAGACTTCTCATTGATCTCCCTCTATTTTTTTCTTCTCTCTGTCTAAAATATTGAACTTTTAGAAATAAGCAAGAGTCAAGTTTTTATTCCCCAGCAGGGTTATGCTAACCTCATGTTTTAGAGCCTACCACCTAAAAACAAACAAAAAAATCTAGAATAAGCACATAATACATTCTTACCCTCTTTGTATTAATGTGGAAATGAACAGACATTTTAAGAAATATAGAATAACAGAATTTGAAGGGACCTCAGGGACCATCTCGTCTAGTCTATAACCTCTATCTACAATCCATCTTGATCCCTTGTAGCTCATCTTCATGGTTGAGGATAAAATTGCACTTTATGTGGACTGAGGACCATTAAGTGCCTACAACTGCTGATATTGTTGTAACCAGATATATTTGTAGTATTAGTAGTATAATAAGTCATGGGCAAAACATTGTAGGAAGAATATCAGGAGAATGAAGGGCTTCAAGTTTGTGCCATATGTTGATCATTTGAAGGGACTGTAGGCATTAAGCCTGTTGAAAAAAAGGCATAGGGGAAAATGATAGGTATGTTCAAGCATTAGAAAGGATATTGTATGGAAGTGGGGAAATATTTGCTCTGCTTAGTCTCAGAGGGCAGAACTGGGCACTATGAATGGAAGTTACAAAAGCAAATTTAGGCTTGATACCCCCTAAAACAAACTAGTAAACCCAGTAACAATGAGAATTATTCAGAAGTGAAATGTGCTGCCTCGAGGAGTAATGAGTTCTTTTTCAGTGGAAGTCTTTAACAGTGACTAGATACTGTAGGACAGGTTGGTTATGATGAAAAATGGTTCTTACTCAGGTCCGCTTTAATCTAGATGTTCTCTAAGGTCCCTTTGAACTTTTGCATTCTGTGATTCTGTGAGCAAAAAAGATCCTACACTATAATTTCCAGAAAGAAATCTTTCTTATCCTAATGCCTCAAATCTACTTACCTTCCCCTGCCCCTGTGCTTTTATTCTTTCAGAAGTTGCCTCTCAAGGACTTCCCTCCATGAAGCAGTTGAGAGGAACACAAGGTTTTATTTTGTCAGTATTTGCCGCATTAGAAATGTGAGTGGGCATACTGTCAGTTCTTTTTATAGGACCCATTTGTGTTTTCATATTACTGGGCCTGAGGATAATCCAGAGGGTCAACAAGAACTTTTGGTAATTCAGGGCATCCTGGAATACACCTCAATTCTCCCTTCAATCCCAGACCCAACACTGACTCCCACTAATGATCTGAACTAAGGAAAGGATAACCAACATCAAGTCCAAAATCAGAGTGTACATCAATAAAATCCTTGGAGCTTCAGCTTTGGAAATGAAACAAAAATAGAACCCAGCTTGGTAACAGGAAGTTATAAAGTGAAGCTTCCTAGTTCTTTTACCCATAGCATTTTAGAATTAGATGGAGCTGTAGAAGCAATTTACTGCAGCCCATTCTCAAATAGGAATTCCCTCTACAATGATAATTTTCCGTTCAGACTCTGCTTGAACACCATTGGTTAAAACAAGACACACATACACTATATGATTCCACAACTCTTTTTTTCTTTCTTTTGAATAAGATATACTCTCCAATAGCCATATTTTAATTATGAATTGCTTCTTGCCAAATCTCAATGATGCTGATGGCATTTAATTTTCTTCCTTGCTTTAAGGAATGTAAGTGCTTTAAAGTGTAAGTTCAACTTACGCTTTACTCCTACATACATAATGTATTTTGTTTTGCCATTTGAGTCATTGGGTTCTATTGCTGGCTCTATTCTTGGACTTTTGTGAATTATTAACATATCTCTTGAATTTTTTTTCTAAATTTATACCTAATGTATTTTTCCCCCCAAATCTGGCTTTTCAGGTATACATGGAGAGTTTTCTATTTTCTCTTCAATTTTCAAAGTTCTCTTAATGATTAAAGAAGGCTGTGTGTGTGTGTGTGAGAGAGAGATATAAGATCTTGTTAGGTGGAGTCTATCCTGGACAATGCTCTATCATTCCTATATTTTTAAGTCTAGTAATCACATGGACAACTAGGTTGGCACAGTGGATAGAGTGCCAAGCCTGGAGTCAGAAGACTCTTCCTGAGTTCAACTCTGGCCTCAGACACATACTAGTTGTATGACCCTGGGCAAATCAATTAACCCTGCTTTCCTCAGTTTCCTTGTCTGTAAAATGAGCTGGAGAAGGACATGCCAAACCACTCTAGTATCTTTGATGAATGGATTCATGAAGAGTCCTATATGGGACACAACTCAACAACAACAACAAAATATGTTAGGCACTGCTAAGAACTGGATCAAAGTGAATTTTTAGTCACTGGGTCAAATTAACGTAGGTTCAGTTTTCTTATTTTGATGCTCATTTATTACCAGTTCCCTTACTATCCATGATGATTCTGATGTACCTAAATGCTCATACCGATAAGCCTGTTGTGAGTAACAACCAAGAGGTATTTTCTATGTGCCTGCTTCATCTTATTTAAGAGCCTATAGAATTAGTCTACTCCTTTGTCTGAAGCAATTGGGTATCTGCAGCTGAAAAATAAAAGTTTTATTTGCTCAATATGACCAAATGGCGTTTTGGTTGGTAGTTTTCAGAAAACCACTTGTTAGCCACATGTGTTAGCCAGGCAGCTGAGGGCCCAGCCATTGTTGGGGGGGGGGTGATTGAGCCAAGCTTTACTGTAACAAACTTCCGTACTTCTCCTTACAATGCGATGCTAGCTTGCTCAGCTGCTTTTCATTGATAATTAGGTGATTTCTTCCAAAGCCATAATGCAAACTGGAGCTTTGCAAGCCAGAGGCCCCCAAAACTAGAGCTTCATTTAACTTATGTCTACCAGAAGGCCTCAGGTACACATACAAATACCAATTCCTTTTAACACCTTCCCTCTTCCATTCTTCCCTTTAATAAGTTTTCACACAATTCTTTCCATCTTATTACTTATATGCCTCAGTGTCTTATTTCTCATTGCAATTTCTGACATTAGAGTCCTTTCAAACCCCAGCCTAAAACAAAGTATGAAAGTTTTATACTTTTCTTTTCCACATGTGTGTGTTTTGTATGTAATACCACCCTAATTCCATGATTTCCTTGCAGCTTGCTTATAAACCAAGATTTGTCTTTTTTCCTAGTCCTATGAAATATCTTGATTTAATATTTATATTGTTTTGACTTTTATATGTGCAGCCAGCGCAGCACACTTGATGCTGGGCTTTACGTCTTCATAACAAGGTTCCCTACATCTGCTTGCAATAGGATGCTAGCATGCTCAGTTGTCTTTATTGATAATTAGAAGAGAGCTAGAGAGCAGAACTTATTTCATCCATCAATCAAAACAATGCAAGTTATAAAAAAAAGTACCTGATGATGATGATTGAAGGATTTGTTTTGAATTCAAACTACATGAGAAAATAAAAATACAAACATATATTTTGCATATTATTGCATTTCTTTGTCTTTTTTGTTGTTTATTGATACCCTTTATTTTTACATCATAGTCATATCCAATTATGCCCATTCCTCATCCTTCATAACAAAGAAAGGCATTTAAGCAAAACTAACTAACACAATGACTGTATCTGGTAACATATGCAACATTTTGTACCTCAAATCTCCAAGAAGATTAGGCCAAAATTGTTTATCTAATTTTCCAGGAAGATATTCAGAAGAAAAACTAATATTCCTCTATGATCTTAGGATACATATGTTGTTTTAGTAGCTAACATAATATATTTTCTTTCAAATTGTCAGTACTAATGTTTGTTCAAACTTTCATTCCCATACAACCAAAACAGAAAAAAAAAGATTCTTTTGTTTCAGTCTTACAGGTTAAAATACTTTATTATTGTTGTTGTTCAGTTGTTTCAGATTCTTTGGGACTCCATTTGGAGTTTTCTTGGCAAAGACACTGAAGTGATTTGCCATTTCCTTCTCCAGCTCATTTTACAGATGTGAAAAATAATGCAAATAAGGTTAAGTGACTTGCCCAGGGTCACACAACTAGTAAGTGTCTGAGCCAGATTTGAACTTGGCAAGATGAGTCTTCTGACTCCAGGCCTAGCACTGTGCCAACTAGCTGCCCCACTTTATTATTAGTGAACATATAATTCCACATCCAATCATTAAAATCAAATATTAGTTTCCGATATCTTCCCAATATAAATAATATGTAAGCTAAATAATAATAATATGATAATCTTCCAAGTTTCAAAAAATATTTGAATAATGTTGATGATAATGACGATAAACTGTATTGATTTAGCACCTACCATTTGCCAGCCACGGTGCTAAGTAAGCACTTTCTACGTATTATGTCATTTGATTTTCACGAGAACCTGGGATGTAGGTGCTACTATTATCCCCGTGTGATATTTGAGAAAACTGAGGCAAACAGGGGTGGACTTGCCCAAGGCCACATAGCTAGTAAGTAAGTCTGGTTTTGAATTCAAGTCTTCGTGATTCTGGGCCCAGCATTGTATCCACTGTGGCACTCGACTGCCTCACATATCTTTATAATAATCCTATTTTAATGAAATCTTAAAGTCAGTGAGATGGACAGATTTACTTGCTAAATGGCATTATCATCATCTAAAAAGTGTTCATTTAGTAAGCACTCAGCTGAGTTTCTCTATAGATCACTGAAGCACGTGTGAATTTCTAAAAATTTAAAATATGATGTGACTATTACTGATATCCACACACAGGAAAAAAAAAACTACTCAGGTTTACATTTTATATACTGGGGAGTAGGTCATGAGACGTGACAACAACATTTTTAGAGTTTGCATATAGCTTTGTTCTGTGCCTGGTGATTTGAATCATGGAGTTATATAAAAATAAATGCTAAGTATAAAAGGGGACATTGTAACAAAATGCTCTAATTCAATGTTGCATACTTTGTATTTTTAATGGTTTGCCTCTTAAAATATTTTTTATTTTGTCTCTATAATCCCTAGCACCTAGCACGTATACTTTGCACAGAGTAGGTGCGTAAGAAATGCTCTTTAGATATTAGATTAAACTGCTGGATTCTAAGATACTTTTTAACTCTAAAATTCTTTGAGCCTATCAAATTAAGGTAAAACTGACATCAATTGTAAATTTTCAAAAAAAATTCACAATCACACTGTAAAGATAGGTGCAATAAAGTCCTTCCTAATTCTCACATATAATTAAATTGTGAATATTGGCTCAGTAATCAACAAATTATATTTTAATATGCACAGATTCAGCATTCTAGAGATAACTTTATATTGGCAATTTATTAGTTAATTTTTTTTTTCTTCTGGCATGCATCTCTTGAGCTTTGGAAAGCAAGGGAATCTCATCCTGCAACTTGTCCTATGGACATTCATCAATATAGAACAATTAAGGTGATAGAGATGCTACATAGCTTAAAATTAGGTGGACATGTGGCAGCTATGCTATTAATTTCATTATAAATCACTTCCCACTTAAGACCATGTGATTTATGGATGCAAGTAGGAATGGACACTGCCATGTTCATCTCCTTTTTTAGAAGCCCTGCCATTTTTGCCAATGGGATTTGTGGGTTCTCAAGCAAAGATCATCACTGAAGGAATTTGATGACTCCTCCCAAACCCCTTAACCTCATCTTCAGGAATTCTGGCAATTAAACTCACTCATTTCTTATTCCTAATTCTGAAAGCCCCTGCTCCTTGCTCCCTTGCCTCCTGGGTCCTGGGAGATGTGTTAGGCATGCTGTCATTGAAAAAAATGTTTTACAGAGTGATTAGGCTCTAACATACTTTTTAACTGCACTTTGTTATTGGCTGTCTTGGGAACCTAGTAGCTTTAATTTATCTTGTTTCTATTTTCTATGAGAAAATACTTATCAGGTGCTAAACAGCTGACTTACAAATTACCTTTTGGGACCCAACCTGTTTGTAACTTGGATAATGATTGTATATGCCTCCCAATAAAATAATTCAAGCCCCAATATAAGTGTTTTGGCCTGTACTACTCTCTTTGGTCATTTCTACAGTTTAAATTAAATAGTACTGGCCCAGGGAATTATGAAACCTAGCTCTAGTCAGGACTCTGCCATTACTTTTCTTTGGGGCTCTTGTTGGATTGGATTCTGGTCTCTAGCTTCTTTCCAGAAATAAAATTCTATGAGTCGATGAAATTTCCATTTTATTTTGTGATCAGTGAACTGTGTCAACATAACTGGAAAACATTGAGTCAATTCAACAAGTTCTGAGGGAAAAACAACCAATTTAGTGGAAAAACACAGGCAATCTAGTTATGTATTATGGGGTGTGTGGGGGAATAGAACAGTTGACAGATTGAATTTTGTTACTTGTTTTGGAGTTCTTTAACTACACTGCCTTAGGTCAGTTCACCCTGGGGGCTTCAAACAGGAAAGACTAATTTTCTCTGCCTTATGTTGATGCCACATAAATGGTGGGTTTGTGTGTTACTAGGGCTTCTTAATCTAATAGATGAACCAGCTCCTGTTTCTTCAACCAGTTGTGTTTTTTTTTTTGTTTGTTTGTTTTTGTTTTTGCTTTTGTCTTTTTTTGGCTCATTTTAATTTAGCTACTCCATAAAGGAGACAATCTGATTTCAAATAAATTATTATTAGAAAGCTTATAAGGAGTTGTGGAAGGTAGTGGATATATCTCAATATATAATGTACTAGAACTAAAAAAGCATATAAATAAAAATATAGATTTTAAGTTTATAAATTGGATTAGCTTTGCTTGCAATCCTATTTTGGGGGTAGAGATATCACACTTACTGTTTTCATTTTATATTTTATTGCCAGTAAAAATGTAATCTGTCAACTGGGAGGGATGGGGAAGAGAGAGGGACATTCTTATTTTTGAAGAGTGCTTGGAGTTTCCATAGTCATGTTCTTGAATCTCCTGACTTTACCCAGTGACTGGGTAAATGATTCTATATTAGGGCTAACAAATCTTCATTTCAATAGCCTTTGTAGTTCACCCTAACAGGCAGAACTATTAACCACTTTGTCCTCTTCCCCCTGTAACTCCAGATTTTCAAAGCCATTGTAAGTCTTTACCTTACATCCAAAGCAGCAAGCTGCATGTTTTCAATTTTCTCATCAAGACTTCAAGTGTGAACTGCCTGCTGTATGATGGAGCCCCCCAACATTAAGAAACAATTGCTGTTCATTGTGGGGTAACTGAGTACTCGGGAGCCCTGATGTTTCAGCTTACTGGCAAACACCCTCAGTACTTAGCATGTTCCTTAAATTAAAATGTTCACATACACACACGCACATGCACACACACTTTTTTTTCTTACTGTGCATTAATCAGGAAAATCTCACTGTTAAAAATTGTAAAAGCATGAGATTTATTTGCATCCCTGAATAGGGTAACAGTTAGGCTTTTAATTCAAACCCAATAAATTGCATCATTGTAACTTCAAAGCGAGTCTATGCCAAATAGTATAGTACTTTATCTCAAAATTGCATAGATAGAATCAGAGTACAGAAACAGCTTTCAAATGGAAAATATTTAACAGTAGGAGCTCCCTTTTCCTCTATCTATGTATTATTTATTAAACTAATTATGCTTCATTTTAACATTAGGGGAACAGAAATTTCTGTGCACCTCCTTGCCACATCCCTCCTCCTTAGAATTATTTGCTTCTGCCTCTCAATCTTAAAACAGGGTAGAACTCTGTTAATACTTACGGTTGTCAAAACCTTTTTAACTTTTAGGAAATTTTTACCAGAGTTCCGGGTATCAGGGGAACCATGCTATCCAAGAAATAATATCTTTAAACTGAATACATTAAAATGTTTTCTGTCAGAAGATGTTTCTGCATACCAATAGCCAGCATTTCTTTCTGTAATACTTTAAAGTTTGCAAAGTTCTTTACAAATATTATCTCATTTTATCATTATGACAGCCTTGGGAAGGAGATGCTCAGATGCACTTCACAGATGCAGAAAGCAAGGCAAAGAGAGATTAAGCAAGTTGTTGAGGGTCAAACAGGTGGTAAATGTCTGAGGCCAGCTTTGAACTCAGGTCTTCCAGACTAGCAGCCTCAGAAGGTAGACTGACACTTCTGTTACTACTGTTTGTTGATACCTTGAAGTTTTGGTTAGCCTATGAGTGCAGAAAAGGTCAAAGAAAACTATGCGAATTTTGCTGTATGTACTTGTTCTATGTGTTTTTGGATAGGAATAAAGACAACACAGAAGCTTAACTGGAAGAGTTTTTGTAAATTCCTTTGAGGTCACAGGAGTCGTTGGGGTCACGTGGATTAGTTTTTAAAAAGATATTTTGATAACTTTGTAATCTGATATATTTCATTTTATGGATTTAGAAATCTCATTAGGAGAAAGGGTCCTTATGCTTCACAAGGCTGCCTACACACAGAAACATTAAGAAACTTTGTTTAGGAGACCACAAAAAAATCTGCGTCAGTGCAAAAATGTAATATTATCATCAGTGAAGCTGAAAGGTGAAATGAGGTATGCTTTTATACAGAAGCCTTTGTTAATTGATTTTTTCCTTTATACTTAAAAATATATACAATAGTGCTAAGTTCACTGATATTTCAAGTAACAATCTGAAAGTAGCTTAGAGGGCTTTCCCATGAGCTAGCAGGACAAATGTTGAAATGCCCATAGTAGGTCCTAATTTTCTCTATAACTCTAAAATGAATCATTTTTACATATGTGTGTGTACACACATATACATACATATTCATACATATCCATATTATACATCCATATATTATATCTTTAAAATCTATACATTGTATATACATGTATGTATGTATATATATATATATATACACATATACATATTTGTGTATGTGTAATGCAGTGTAGATTTTTAGTATTCCTTGGAATCATGAATGTTTTTCTTTTTTTTTTTTAAATAAAGCTTTCTTCATCACCTGTTTTCTAGACTATTGTAATAAACTATTGCCTTCAGATTGGTCTTCCAGCCTCAAGTCTCTTTCTCCTCTACTCCATTTTCTGCTGAACTGGCAAAGTGATTTTCCTAAAACACAGGTCTGGTTGTCCTGTGGTGGAGGCTTCTTCAAAGTGGAAAGTGGTTGGTGAAGGCAAGAAGAGAAAGACTGAAGCAATAAGTAGTAGGGTATACTGAAAAGGCTAATATGGGATAGGCTTTAAAGGTAAGATGGTACTATATTAGGGGGGGTATTGAAATCTGGGAATAGGAATTGGAACTTTATCAAGCATACAATGTATAACTCATTATTATTTTGGAAATAACCACGGAAACAGTTGTAAAGATAGATGGATGGAAGAGAGTTAAGCCAATAAAACTTCTTAATGAAGTCATTATATTGGTCTAAGAGGATGGTAATTAGGGCAGGCCTATCTTAGGGTGAGAGGTGGGAATAAAGAGGACCTATTGCCAAGGTGGAATTGATAGGTTTTGGTAAATGGTTGAATATGAGAGAATAATTAAAGGACAAAGTCAGAGGTCAAAGCCAAGGTTTGAATGTAGGAGATGTGCTGATTGGTAGGTGCTATTGACAGAGTTGTGTTGGAAGAAGCAGGTTTGGGGGGCAAGACAAACTCACGTTTGAACATAAGCTAAATTTGATTGTGAAATTTGTAATACTTAACTCAGTTTCCATGATTTTATTGGTCTAGTCCTCAACTTGATTTGTTGTTACAAATTTAACACACATCAATCATATTGTCAGCGGGCAAGTTTTTTGGTATAGACCTTTATTTCATTTCTTTGGGTTTGTTTCTTCATCTTTGAAATGAGTGAAACAGATGACTTCCATGATTCTTTACACTTATAATAATCTTTTTTTTTATTTGGTATCAGAGAAAATGAATACTGAATTTGGATTTAGAAGAAGAGATTTAGGAAAAAACAATTTAATAGCCACATGACTAAACAAATAATCAAAACTACATGAGACATAATTTTTAAATCTGTAAAATTGAAACAGTGATAGTAATGACTTGACTACCTGTCTCGCAGGTGTTTACAAGCAAAGTATTTTGTAGATTATAATATGTTAGAGAAATGTCAGCTACATGAGATATTATGAAGTGACATAAATGACACCAAAGTTATCTCACAATACATTAGGCTTAAAATATATCTATTATGGAATATCTGCAGATTTTTTAAAAAATTTCAGGCAATTCTATAGACCTTCAGTCCTCATATGGGCTCTACCTAAGTATTAAAACCATTTAGATCCATTCAAATGCAAGTAAGATATCAACAGCTTTGAAAGAGCATCAGACTAGAAGATGTCTTAACATGCTTTTTAGATTTTTACCACTCTTTGAGGGCTTTAGTCATACAGTATCCAATTCCCTCTCACTTATGCTAAGCAAAATTTAAAACAACAAAACAAGAACATAGGAGGAGGGAATCGGTACTTTGAAAGCTATCGCAAGGCATCCAGTATTCCCATTTACAGACAAGTTTGTTTATATTGCTTAACTCAAGTTATGAGTTAATGGTGTCTTTATTCTTTTTTAAGCTTTTAAAGGTTTCTTGGAATTTGAGTCTATCTAGAGATGAACTAATGCCTGGTGGCAAAAGATAAACTTATTTAAGCTGCATTGCTACTTAGTAAAATTTTTAAGAAATACTAAATCTTTGTTAACAGTAAAATTATTTTCTACTGTAATTACTTTCAAATTTTGAAATTATCTCCAAGTTATAGATTATTTCTTATGAAAAAAGAGGTTTATTGAATTTAAGCCTGTATTGTAAATACATTGGCAACATTTAGGTTAAAATTGCATCTCCCTTGGTTCACAAATTTACATAGGAAGTTTTATGCTTTTGCTTAACCACAGCATGATTTAGCCTGTAGCAGGGAAAAAAGTAATTCTATTGCTCAGTGAAAGGGATCCTGTGTTATGTGTAACTTAATGTTTCCTCTGACTTTAGTCAACTCCACGATTTTAGAAAGGGTTGGAAGTGGAAAATATTAAACATTATTGACTAAAATTACATCATTCTGTATTTCATTAGACTCTGTTCTTAATTCTACATTTACGGAAAAGTTTTGAGTAGATCTTTTAAAGATACACAGTTTGAACTGATAGCTTTTCATTCATAACAATGAGGATATTTTAAAAATTCAAATTAAACATTTACACAAAATAATGTTATTAAATGAATTGAGTTTATTTGAAATGGAGCTCGCAGATAAGCATCATCCAACTCTCGCCATTAATTGCGTAAATCTTCCAGAAACTATTTAAATTGATTTATATATAGTGATGTCTATCTGCCCAGAGTACCATTCAGACATCAATTAATACATTAAAGTTATCATTATTTCATAAGGGGAATTTTTATTAGCTTGTATTCTTTAGAAATAAAAATAATTATACCAATAAAATAACAAATTTGAAAACATTGAGAAATACAGCAGAAACAATACTGTGAAACTCTTCAAGTGCACTATAATAATTTATTCTTTTAATTAGTTACCAAAAGAATCTAGGTTATAATTTGAAAAAGAAATATTCATGTATAAATATGAGTCACATACATGACTCACTTGATACAAAACCAGTCTTACAATAAACTGAAATAGAACTGTTGGCAAATTAAGTTATGTGAGAATATCTATTCACATATTTGTAATAGTATAATATTTAATTTTTTTCCAGGCTGAAGTCACAGGAGCAGAGTTTTATATCTGGAAAGGACCCTAGAGGTCATCTGATTAAACCCCCTAATATTTCAGAAGAAGAAACTCAGGACTAGAAAGTTTAAATGACTTACCCAAGGCTACACAGAGTAAATAGAGCAGGGATCTGAACCCAGGTTCTCTGACTCTAAATCCAGAACTCTTATGTCACCATCTTCCAAGTCCTTTG
Organism: Phascolarctos cinereus; assembly: GCF_003287225.1. NCBI lineage: Eukaryota > Metazoa > Chordata > Mammalia > Diprotodontia > Phascolarctidae > Phascolarctos > Phascolarctos cinereus. The sequence continues at coordinate 153,987,613 of NW_027555514.1, read as the reverse complement.
ATATAATGTGATTAATGCCTCAATCAGTTAATGGCATATTAGTAAAAATTGTTGAAAATGTTCATCTTGTTATGTTTCATGTTGAACTTTTTGTATATCTGTATCTTTTTATCTCCAATTTCTTCCCTATTTTGATGATCACAACTGGTATTTTATCTATACAGTATCTGTCCTCTCCATCCCCTTCTCTCCAGTCATGTGGCCACCACCCTATTTCATGTTCTTATTGGCTTTTAAATGACTTCCCAATTCATCTTCCTGCATCAGTTCTGCATTTATAACTTGTGTGACCTTGTGAAAGTTATTTAAAATCTCTGGGTCTCAATTTTCTCATCTGTAACATTAGATATTAAATTACAGTAGGGCCATTCACTGTAGCAATTGGAATTAAGGTTCCCTAAGTTCAAGGAATTTGAAAATGAGGAGTCTTGATCAGTATTTGCTACTAATTTTAGTTCATTCATTTGATAGCAAATGCTTCCCTAAACGAGTAATTATGTGGTAAATTAAGCTGCCTCACTAGTGTAGTAAAAAAGCAAACCACACACGCACAACTTACATGTCCAAAGAAAATTTATGTCTCTATCTCTGTGTCTTTCTGTTTCTGTGTCTCTCTGTGTCTCCATGTCTCTCTCTCTCTCTCTCTCTCTCTCTCTCTCTCTCTCTCTCTCTCTCTCTTCTCTCTCTTTCTTTCTCTCTCTCTCTCCTCATATATGCATATATACATATATATGTATATATATATATATACATATATATATATATATGTATATAAGTATATATATATATATACATATATATATACATATATATATATGTATATATATATATATATATATATACATATATATATATGTATATATATATATATATACATATATATATATATATGTATATATATATATATTTTTTTTTTTCCTGCAGCTGATTACAGATAGTTGGGGAAAACCAGTGGCCTTAAAATATAGGGTAATAATATAGTAACTTCCCAGAACCTGATGAGATAACATTTTCAAAGCTGGTTTTGCAGCTTTACTTTTTAGATATAGGCACATGGGGTATACTGCTGGTTCGGCATCAGGAAGGCTTGAGTTCAAATATTGTCTCAGATTCTTATTGTCTAAGAGCAGCCATATGCCACAATGGATGGAGTTCCTGAAGTCAGGAAGACCTGAGTTCAAATTTGGCCTCAGACACTTACTAGCTGTGTGACCCCAGGCAAGTCATTTACCCCGTTTCCCTTAGTTCCTCATCTATAAAATGAACTGAAGAAAGAAATAGCAAACCACTCCGGCATATTTGCCAAGAAAATCTGCAAAAGAGATCATGAAGAGTTGGAAATGACTGAATAACAATACTTGCTAACTGTGTGACCCTGAGGAAATATTTTCATTTTTCTCAGCCTCAGTCTCCTCACATATAAAATGAAAGGGTTAGACTCGCTGGTCTTTATGACACTTTCCTACTTTCCAGCATTAAATCTGTGTCCTATAAAAAAAAGTCTTCTCCCCCCCCCTTTTTTGGGGAGATTTCCAGGATGGAGATCAATTGGGAGAGAAGTGTTAACCTTCATTCTTTGAGGTCTTGACTGCAGTAATTGCTTTAGGGAGATGACAGTCCAGAAGTGAAATGTTTCCTGGTTTACTGAAGGTTGGCTAACAAGGGAGGCATGGAAGGTTTTAACTATGATGGCAGGTGCTATGAGGCTATTTTTGTCCAGAAAGACATTTTATCTGTGAAATTATTATTATTAAGCAAAGAAGGGAGATATTTTTTTCAGCTGGTTTTAGTGGAAAAAGAAGAAAATGAAGGGATATTTTAACGTTTATGGGATATATGCCAGTTATTTATCAAAGACCAGGAGAATGGCCTTGGGTATTTCTCTCAAGTGTAGAATCAGAGGCCTCATAAAGGTGCTTATGTTTTTTTTTTTCCCCCTCATTATTGGAAATGTTAATTCAGATTCCATAAGGAGAGGGAATAAATTTCTGATGTACAAAGATCCAAATAAGAGGCTAAAAGCCTTACTTAATAATACATTTCTTATTAGTTATGTGAGTATAGGAACACATTCATACACACACATATATATTTCCTGTTGTACAGTAATTAATATTACTGTGGCTTGTCTGTATATACTATAATATATTGAATATAATAAACAATAAACACAATAAGCATAACATAATATAAAACATAACACATGTCATAAAATGTATATATATATACATATATATATATTTGTATATATATAATTGGCAAGCCATAGTAAATTAATTACTATGCTATAGGAAATATGTATACGTACTTATGTGTGTCTGTGTGTGTGCGTGTATTTGTGTGTATGTCTAATCACAAGTCATAGCAATTCATTTATATTCTTCAGAGTAAAAGACATGAAATTCCAGACTGAAAAAGAAGCAAAATTATTTCTTTATGCACACAATAATGAAGGGATGTAGAACTATAGAGACCAAATGTTATAGGAAGCATTGTAGAAGTTGAAAATTTTGTTCCCTCTATCCAGGTAGTTGGATTTGGTGAGCATATGTTGAAAGGTTATAATGAAGAGAAAGGATTAGATTTGGGCAGAACCAAGAGCAACGGCTGGAAGCTACAAAGAAACCAATTTTGGTGGGATAGCAGGAAAATCTTCCTAATTCTTTGATTAATCCAAGTGGAATGTCTTTCCTCAAGAGGTGGTGGATTGCCCTTGCTTGGATGACTCCATAACCATTTATTTTTAGAAGATGTTACGGTCAGGATTCCTTTGTGTATGATATGGATTGGATGGTCACTGAGGTTCCTTCCAAATCTCAAATCATGTGATTCTGGGATTCTATGACTCCATGACATCTAAGCTCACTACCACCTCTGCATCTATTATTCTATTGTCCTCTGAAGTCTTTCCTATCTTCCACACAGCTGTCAAAATGTTGGTGTTTGTCCTTCATTCTCAAAAAGGACCATGACATCAGAAAGGTGATGCCATGATTGCAACTGAATTGGATTTAAGTGACATAGGGCTGTACAAAGCCACCAGCCTCACTTTCTCCTCTAGAGCCATCTGGGTCTAGTGGCAAGGTATAGATCAGGACAACTGGAGATGGCTATGGATGCAGTGGAAGACCTTGGCCTTTTTAAGCTAAGGTCTTTAACAGATATCAGTTGCCTGAGGCAACACCCATTCAGTGATTTAAGGCTGGACAAGAAATTAATCAGAGGGAGAGTTTGATACCACGGTTCTACCTCAGCCTAATCAGGTGCTTATTCAGCCTTTGATTGCTAACCTTTTAAGGTAACCACTTTTGGACAGTTCTAAGTATTAAGGAATTTTGGTTTAATGCTGTCTCTTTGCACTTTCATGATGTCTAGTTCTGCTGAGACCAGGAAGAACAAGTCTAACCCTTCTTCCACAGAAACCATCTGGCATAATCTCCATCAGTCTTTTCTCATCCAGGTTAAACTCTTCAGCTTCTTCATCTGATCCTCATATGACAGCATCTAGAAGCCCTTCTCCATCTTGGTTGCCCTCCTCTGGACATTAACCAACAGACTGGGGCAGGTTAGAACAAGGCTATCACCTCCCCAGCAATGGGTACCATATCTCTCTTAATACAGCCTAACATCATGTACTGCCATGACATATTGCTGAACATATTGAACTTGCCATACTCAAACCCTTAGATCAAGGGTTCTTAACCTGGGATTCATGACATATATGCATATATAGTATGCAAATGTATATGCATATATATATATATACATACAAACATGTGCATATATGTGTCTAATTATTAGGTAATGATATTTCAATATAATTGTTTTCCTTTGCATTCCTATTTTATTCAGTTTTATGTGTTTAAAATATTATTCTGGTAAGTACCCCATAGGTTTCACTTGACTGCCAGAAAAGTCTGTGGTAGAATAAAATAATGAAGCTCTCCTGCTTTATATTATTTTCTTGCTAAAAATGTCCTTTTTTCTTGCTTTTTTCCCCTTCTCAAATTATAAACATTTTAGACTGCATCTTGTGAATAGTAGAAATATTACATTTTTTTAATCTAATTCTCAAGTTTTCATTTCCTCTCAAGCCAAAGTATCTTCCTTTGAAATATTTGTGAATCATAGAATTCTAATGTATACTGAATAATGAAATAATGGTGAATATTTTATCTACAGATTATATCATCGCCAAATACCAATACTGTGACACTTGAATAAGTGATAAAATTGTAATTTTCTGCTGCATTTACTTGCAACACACTTCATGCCACTTAAACTGATTTCTCCGTTCCCAGATTTTAGGGCTAAATGTTGCATATACTTTAGCAAGCTGGTGAAATGCAATAGGCTTGCTTCATGATACTACTATTTAATTCAATCACTGTTTAATGTTTTCCACTTCTAATTATTTCAATCAGCACCTTTGGAAACAATTCATTTGTTTATATATATTTGGCATATTTCCTCTCCCTAATTTGATCACCAGCAGCTGGAAACTTTAGTAATTTGATTTGGAAATTGAGAAGCCCTCATTAAAAAGCCAAGTTACATCAGCTTCTTACTGGCTGAAACATTTTAAATTGTTATCACATGAGTTCCTTACCTCCATCCACAAAGCATGTCATCTGAGGAGCGAAGCAAGAGGATGTCTTTTAATTTATGTCCTCTAGCAACAAAAGGCTTTAACTAGGATGAGCTGGCAGAGCTCTGTGATGTGAGTTCAGCTCACTGGACAGAATAGTCATCCACTTGTGTGGAGGCAGCTCTTGACACTAGTGAACATTGTAAATGAAAGATATATAATACATATGAACAGACATACCTACCTACCTATCTACATACATATGTATGTATGCATACAATAAAAAGAAGTCTTCTCCTTTCACTGGGCTTTTTCTTTTTAAGCTTACAGTTATCCACCCATGTTAAAAATCAACGTATCTATTATCTAGCAGCAATGAACTTCCTGTTGTTTCTCAAACAAGACCCTTTCTCCATGCCTTGTCACTGACCCTTCCCCATGGTTTTAAATGTTTTCCCTCCTCCCCTCTGGCTACTGCTTTCATTGGTTTCCTCCAACTCAAGTCACATCCCACCTTCAGCAGGAGGACTTTCCTCATCCACACTTTGCTAGTGCCTTCCGTTTGAGATTCTCATCTACTCTATATAGACATAATATGTCCATATTTGTACACGTGTGGTCTCCCTCATTAGATTCTGAAATGTTCAAGGGTAGGGAGCATTTTTTTTTGTTTTTCTTTGTATCTATAGTGCTTACCACTGTGCCTGGTACAGAGTAAGGAATTAATAAATGCTCATTGACTTTCTTATTGACTGACTTTTATATACTTTACAATCAAACCAAACTGGTCTACTATCTGTTCCATTTATCATCCTGTACTCTCTTACCTTTCCATTTTCACAATCCATCTTTCATACATATAGAATATACTTTTCCTCATGCTTTACCCATCAAAATACTGTTCCTTTAAGGCCCAGTTCAGTTACTCTATTTTCCTTTATGAGAGGCAGAGTGGTATAATGTATAGAGAAATATACATAGAATCACAAAGAAATGGGGTTTAATTGCCCTTAGACATTTAATATCTCTCTGACTCTATGCTTTACTTTCTTCATCTATAAAATGAGGTTGTTTCTGAGGACTCTAAGATTCATTCCAAATCTATGATCCTACAATATCCTATGCTTTAAGTAATTGAATGATTTAGCTTTCCCTGGTTAAAGTGATTTATCTCTCAAATTTTTCTAAAGGATATCATATTCATTACTTATTTTTATCACATTCTATCTTATACTTCTCTGTATGTGTGTGCATATATATGTTTGTATAAATATATGTGTATATTTATACACACACACACACACACACATATACACATAAATGTTCTCCTTATTCTCTTTGCATCTCTACCTCCTAGCATGCCTCTTGCAGAGAGAATAGAAAATAGACTTGTGCTTTCATTGCCATAAGGACCTTCCCAGTGAGGAAATTCCATTTACTAATGTTAATGTGCATCTTTTCTCCAACTTACTGTTTTAGAGGTTTGCATGGAGTTTTGTGAGGTAAGTAAAGTGCACAGGGTGTTAGAGCTAATATGTATCAGTGGTGGGACCTTAAATCCAGGTCCCCTTTGCTTCAGATCTAGCTTGTATCCACTTTACCAAGCTTGCCTCTCTTGTACAGAGTAGGTATTTAAATGGTTACATAATTGAACTTTTAGATTGATAGACTAAATATATATTGTTAGAAGATCAGCCTCAGATCTGAAGAAGCTTATTACCAATTTAGCTATAAGCTTATCATTATTATTAATAATAATATAATAATAAAAATAGCTATTCTAGTTATACCTGCCATTACTATAACAATGATAATGATAATAATAACAACAATATTTTAATCTAGGTTTTGGAGGATTTATGATCTGCCTCAGTGGAGGGAATATCCATGTTGATTTAAGTTACAAATTTTTAAAATATAGAATTGTAGGTAAAAGCTCTACTCCACAGTCTTCAACGATTCATCTATCAACCCCATGATTCCTCTGGATGGTTTAGACTGATAAGAGTTCATTGTGATAGGTGTGGGTACCCTTAATAAAGCAACAGTCAACTGTGACACTACATTTCTTATTTATCTTCCATAGCTTTCTTCTTCATTACCATATGTTCACCTATCAGTGCTTTGTAGATAACTTTGAAAACCTATATACATCTTATTTTATCTAAAACTGTTTTAAAACAAAACTGAAAGAAGCAAAAAAACAACAACCCTATTTGTCTACCATAGATCATAGTAGCAAAATTATACTCCAATGTTTATGATGCACTGCTGAACATTTCCACTTGACTATCTTGCTGTCACTACAAATTCAAAATATCTAAAACTCAACTCCTCTTCCCCCTCTTCTCCATCCTATTTTCTCTGTTTCATTTCATAGTATCATACTTCTAACAGTCCATCACACAGGTTTGAAACCTAAGAGTTGAGAAGCAGATTGATGTTATAGATAAGAAGTCAGGAAACCTTTGGTTGAAATCCTGCTGTTAGAATCTTTCTAGCTATATGACCTTGGATGGGTTGATTATTCTCTTTGGGACTTGGTTTTCTCCTCTGTTAAATGAAGGGGTGAATTTCATGGCTTTAAATCCTTGATTCTTTGACTTATCTTTGACTCTTCTCTTCCTACATTCACTCACTGAATTTAAGTGATTGTTACTTATTATGTATATAGCCATGATTAATTCATTTCATCTCTCCAGGCTCGAGTTCCTCATCTGTAAAATGAAAGAGTTGAACTAGATGACTTCTGAAGTCTCGGTAAATATGTGAGCCTGGGATCTCTCTTCTCTCCATAAACATTGATTTTGTTGCCTTTCTGTTTTTAAGACTGTAAGGACTTTGGTCCCTAAGCTGCATACAGACTTTAGAGGTTTAATAAAAATAAAATTACCACTTTAGATAAATAAACTAGTATAACTAACTACTGGCAGCAAGTCCCATGGTATCTTATAAGTTAATAAAGATACAAATAAAAGAAGAATTTAAAAATAAACAGCTCTGATGAGTTTGCCTTTTGCTTATCTAGATGATGTTAATTTTTTTCCCCTGTTGGCAGCAAAAAGTAAACATTTCTTTTCCAGTTCTACCTTTGAGACTTAACTAGTTTGCCAAACAATCTTAAGTTAAAATTATGATGTATTAATGACCCAGGTAAATGAACTAGGAGATTAATGAATAACTTACTCATCAGCACCAGAGACTCTGTTCACTTTATTTCATTTGGATTTTGACTGGGCCAACTAGTCTGCAGCATTTTTTATCATGAAATTTGTTCATGAAATATGTCTTGCTAGAGAAGCTATTCATTCTAATTTAAGAGGAGGGAAATACCGCAAGAAAAATGACTGATTAAAATACAGATGTGTTGTAACTTTAACTTGCTCCTCCCCCAAAAAAAAACAGAAAAGAAAAGAAAAAAGAGAAAAATTATCTTACTGGATTGTTTTGAATGCCTATACAATTTGTTTCAGAATGAAGAAGACATATGGGAAGTCTTTAAGTTTGAATGCATGCTTTGTTTGTTTGTTTGTTTTACCATTTCTTGAAGCAAACTATCTAGTGGTAGGTGATAGGTGGCTGTGTAAGAGGTCTGAGGAAATGATTGAGGTACGAAACTCAATCCCTGGGCAAATTATTAAAATATGTCATAACCAGTTAGGATACAGAAAGAAAATAAAATTGTGTTAGTGTATATTTGGAGAGAGAACAGAATCCAACCATGAGAAGGCTTGGACCTGTGATTTCATTGACATAAGGAACATCCAGAAGAGGAAAATGCTGCCAACACTGCATAGAAGGTTCAGTGTCTTCTCTGCCATTCTAGTCTTAGGGTTGTCCCTGGCTTTGAAAGGTTAAGTAATTTTCTTGGTGTTGCAGAAACACTACATGTCAGAAGTAGGACTTGAAAACAGGATTTCTTGATTCACAGTCCAGTCTGTGCCTCATTCCCAGGAGGCTCTCTCTGCCCTTCTTCCTGGAATCCCAAGCTCCCTTCAACACTTTTCTTGAGTGCCGCCTCCTGAATGAGACCTTTCTGAAACCCCTACTTGGTGTCTCCCTGTCTCCTCAAGAAATCACTTCACACACATCTTGTATTTCTTTTCATATGTGTTGTTTCTCCTCAGTAGAATGTAAGCTCCTCAACAGCAGGAACTATTTAGTCTTTGTCTTCCTATCTCCAACAACTAGCAAGGTACCTGAATCTTAATCAATACTTAGTAAATATTGAGTTGAATTGAAGTGAGCAATATGGCGATCATATTAACACCTTTATATGTAAAAAGTGAATATTGCATATCTCTGTGTGAAAACTAAGGTCTTGAGTTACTTGAACATTATGAAAAATTCCAATAGGAAAAATGAAACTATGAAGTATTTTCCCAAATCTTTACAAGTAATACATAACTTATATAATAAATGCAAATAAAGTGAAGCTTTCTAATGAAAATACTTCAATGAAAATATGTTAGATATTTGACCTTTGGTGGGTGACATTTGAAAAAAGTCATTTTCAGCACTCACAAAGTTAGTGATGATTTTTTTTTGTATTTCATACCAGTTTAATAAAAATATTTTTAAAATAAAATAAATTTTTAAATGAACACAAAATCAAAATAGTCAAAGTTAATTTCATTGAAGATCTATAAACATGTTGAGTAGAATAGACTTTTGAGATTAATAAAGATGAATGAATATTCATATTAAAATATTAAAATCTGGAGATATAATTTCCAGCGGCAGAGACTTCAGTTTTCTATTTTTACCATCTAAAAACATATTTTGAAGTCACACTGAATTTAACATCATAAATTTTGCTTATTTAGCCCTGTATAAGTGACACCAAGTTATATTCTGTATAGATATGATTTTTTAAAATTTGTCTTTATTGCAGTATACAAAACTGAGCCAGAAAACGTTGTGACTCAGCTAGATTTGCTTACAGATGCGTAGCTAGCATTTCTAACTTGTTGCTCAGCAACTATACATAATTTAGCATGGTTAATACAGTGCTTAATTGTGTTATCAAGAAAGTATTGACTTTCTGCTATTTTTTTATTCACAAGATCACAGTATTTATAATTCAGAGAAACCTCGAGATCTTTGAGTAAAAAGAGATTCAAATATATTAAATGATTTGGACTGTAAAAGCCAGCCAGCTGGGATTTGAATCCAGTTGTTTTTCTTACAAATTCAGGGTGCTTTCCATTGTATCACACTGCCTCGTTATTATTGCAGCAAAGCAAAATAACAAGTAAATGAAGTCTTAACAATTACTTCTGTTTCCTTTTCTGTGTATCTACAGAATAAATACATTTCAAGATAAATAACAGCAATTAATCACTACACTTACTAGTGCATTTTAAAGCAAGTTATTAAATCCTTGATCCTGCCTCCTACTAGATTTATAATCTCATCATGTATCTCATGATATAAAACTGAAAATCCTTAAAAATTGTAAACAGAAATATATCTAATGAATTTAACTTGATTTGTGGTTTGCTTATTTTTTAAGGGGTTTGTATTAAAAATCTCCGAACTTGTTTCTAGGTATGTTGTATGGGGTGGGGGTAGGATTGGAGGGTGGCATAGAGGACAGAAAAGCTATGGAATCAAAATGGCATGGGTTAAAATCCCCCTCTTATACATTCTAAGCATCTGATGAGATGAAGTCTTGCACTAATGAAAGGAATTTCCATACTGGGATATCTTTCAAAGAGGTCTGGAGCATGTATACACACACATACATACATACATATATATATATATGTATGTGTGTATGTATGTATATGTATATATGCACACACATACACAAACATATGTTTGCATGTATATATGTCTTTCTATATAAAACATCTATTAATGTAATTCTTTTTGGCGATACAAAAATATACTCATAATAGAGTCAAACCATATTTTAGGTTTATTGGAGTCAAATAATCATATAATTTGAGGGCTGGAGAGGACTTTAGAAGTCCCATAGTCCAACCTATGTGAGACTTGCTTTATTGTGATATTTGCCTTATTGTGTTGGTATCTTCATAAGTGGTCTTCTAGAATTCCCCTAAAGACATCAAGAGGGAGAACCCTACTAGTTTCAGAGGAAGATATTTGACTTTTGGATAGATATGAGAGCTAAGAATTTTTTCCATAACAAGAAAGATTGTGATGTCATCTTTTAGAAGGTTTACTAACTGTGTTGGCGGTGTGTTGTATGTGTACCCCTAGTATAGGCATACCTCATTTTATTGCACTTTGCAGATATTGTGTTTGTTTTGTTTTTAAACAAATTGAAGGTCTGTGGCAGCTCTGTGTTGAGCAAGGCTATAGCTCCAATTTTCCAACAGCCTGTCCTCACATCATATCTCTGTGTTACATTTTGGTAATTCTCACAATATTTCAGACTTTTCATTACTTTAGCTATTACGGGATTACTGACTTTTGATGTTACCATTGTAATTGCTTTGAAGTACCATGAACCATGCCTCTAAAAGCCTGCCAACTTAATTGACAAATGGTGTATATGTTCTGACTGCCCCACTTCTTTCTCCTTCTCCTCCTGCCTCCCTTACTCCCTTAAAAACAACAATATTGATAATAATCTTACAATGGCCTTTAGAGAAAGTAAAGGAAAAGTCAATCAATGTGGCAAATTTCCTTGTTGTATTTTAAGAAATTGACACAGCCACCCCAACTTTTAGAAATCACCACCTTGATCATTCAGTAACCAACAATATTGAGGCAAGACCCTAGCCCAGAAAAAAAGATTACAATTCACTGAAGGTTCAGATAATGGTTAATGTTAATTTATAGGAATAAAGTATTATTGAAGTATGTCCCTTTTTTTTAGACATAATACTATTGCACATTTAGTAGATTACGGTATAGTGTAAACATAACTTTTATATGCACTGGGAAACAAAAAAAATGTGACTTGCTTTATTGTGATATTTGCCTTATTGTGTTGGTTTGGAACCAAATCCACAATAACTCCAAGTATGCCTATACCTAGTATTATTTTTCTTCATTATGAATTTGGATTCTAGATTAATTTCTCAGAGGAGGAGTGAGGGTTCTGTGAAGGATGAGTCATCAGAGATATATTTATCAGTGGGTTAGAATGAGCAATTGGATCTGGAAAAGATATACATTCTTTATTGGCCCTAGGTTATGTCTGTTATCTCATCTCTTCTAGTGAGTTAGGACCCAGGAATTTTGTTGAAAGTCCTTCAGGGGAATAAGGTTTAGACTAGAAGGAATAAACGCAGTCGTGAAGGGGGATCCATGATAGAAAGATATAAGGACTTCAGTAGCCTCCCTGTTTAGCTAAACAAAGGAGATACTAAGGTGGCTCAAATCCTCTGAATCAGCCTGTCAAAGTAAGACCTGCCCTAACTGCCTAAAATCCTTTTTGTTTCCAGCATGGAACTTGAATATCTAGCCACCAGTTTCCCTGGGGTTCTTTACCATCTGGCATGAATCTCCATTTACAGACCCCTTGCTCTTGTCCCCTATTACTTGGTCCTACTTGAACCAGATAAGAACCATATAAAAACCCACTGGACTCTACTGGCCCCTGTATGCCCAATTCCTCCCAGAGTTCCCAGTGGATCTGTTTCCATGTTTCTTCTTATTGTGAGTATTTCCCCGGAATAAAGCTGACTGGCTTTATTTCTGCATTTCTGACTCATTCTTATGTTCTGTTCTCTCTGTACTCTACTCTGGGGACTCAAACTGCATCAAGACAGAAAAGCTTGAGATTCTATAGCACAGGAAAGAAAACAATGGCATCCTAAATTCTGTGTTCCTAGTACCAAATGATCTATGGTGGGAGAAAGCAAATACCAGTTTAGGGAGTTATTCATCAGTAGTCAGCTACACACAGAAGGTAAGAATCACCCATATAGCTAACCAGTTAATCTGTTTCACCTGATCAACTTCAATGGAAGAAATAGTTCATAGGCTATGGAACTTGATTAACTGTTCATCAAATTTAGTGCTGGAATAATTCTTAGAGATCACCCAATTTTACAAACTTTATTAGGTCAGAGTTATTGAGATCTCTAGAAAAACAAAATAGGTGATTACCAATGAAGAAACGTTCATTACAAGGGGGGTGAGTGGAAAAATCTTTACTTGTCATTTAAGAAGATCTTTTAAAACTAGGCAACCAATTCAACCATTCTTTAGAGCACTTTGGAGCTATGCCCAAAGGGCTATAAAATTATACATACCCTTTACTAGCAATATCACTACTAGGTCTGTATCCCAAAAGACATTAATAAAGGAAAAGGACCTATGTGTACAAAAACATTTATAGCAGCTCTTTTCTGGGGACATAGAAAAAGAAATTGAGGGGATGCCTGCCAGTTGGGGAATGGCTGAACAAACTGTGGTATATGATTATCATGGCATACCACTGGGCTAAAAGAAATGTTGAGCAGAATGCTCTCAGAAAAACCTGGAGAGACTTATATGAGCTGATGCAAAGTGAAATTCTATGTATACAAAGAAACACAATATTGTAAGATAACAGCTGTGAAATGACTTAGCTATTTTCAGCAATACATTGATCCAAGACAAACTCTGAAGCACCTATGATGAAAAATGCTATCTATGCCCAAGGAAAGAACTGATGGTGTCTGAGTATAGATTAAAGCATACTTTTTCTTTCTACTTTTTTTATTTGTCTATGTTTTCTTTCACAACATGATTATTATGGAAATGTTTTACACTACCCATGTATAACCCATATTGAATTGCTTGACTTCTCAATGAAAGGGTTGAATTGTGAGGGAGGAAGAGAAAGAATTTAAAACTCAGTTTTAAAAATGAATGTTAAACATTGTTTTTACATGTAACTGGAGAAAATAAATTACTTTAAATAAAATTTTTTAAAATAACAAAATTAAAAAACAAAACAAAACAACAACAACAACAACAAACCAACAAACAATAAAACCAGACAACCAGGAACAAGAAAAAACAACATGTTAGGACATGGCCATAGTCTAAGGCAAGAGACAAGATGGTAAGTTGCCTATTGGCTTACTGCCTAGATAGCTGCAAAAATAGGAGGATAATTTAGTACCATTGGCATTGAAGCTGCAGGTATCAAAGCAGCTTGAAGATAAAGATACTGAACAACTCTGCCAAATAATTTATAGTAGTGGTGTAAAACTCAAATAGAAATAAGGGCCACTAAACCATACATAATGATTCCCGTGTGTCACGTATTAACTTAGATAACCACATACTAATATTTATTTTTATAATGTTTTACTAATTTTGTTAAATGGTTGCCAATTTCGTTTAAATTTGTTTCAGGTAGCACTTGTGGATTTGATACTTCTGTTCTACACTATGTAGAAATGTACAGATTGACCTATAACCAATCTCAAAGTGATCAACCTGATTTTGAGACAAAGATTAGGAAGGAGGGACTCAGTAAGGGAGCCACTAAGAAAAAAGAAGTTAATTGCTGATGCCTTTATTTTTAAGACTCCCTTAATCTTACTACCTATAGTACTTGCTAGTGTAAAAGAAGGGTTGTGTGCTACTTTTAGGGTGAACAACAAGAAAGAGGAAAAAATTGCAGCCTAAACTGGCTGCCAGAAGCTCAGGCTCAGGAAAACCAATAGGGGAAGTCAGCCAGACAGAGCTTACGCCTTACAGTGGAAGGAAAGAATGGGGTAGAAGAATGCAGTAAGCCTATTGTTCCACCAAGAGTTACAATAATCTCCAAAAAGTAATGTGTGAAATACTTCAGAGATATTCAGATTTTCATAACTTCTTATTAGCTAGTCACATGTATGTGTACGCATACGTATGTACATGTACATACACATAACTAATATGTATGTTTCAATTTAGGTTTTCCAGATGTCCTAAACTTCAAATAATCCCCTTAACCAACATGTTCTTCATTTTCATACACTGTAAAAACTTTTTATAAAAAAGTTAGCCTGGAAACTAACTTCTAAAGAGACTTCATTAATATGACATGATGTTAAAATATTGGCCCAAATGTAGAAGAAAAAATAAGTCATAATGTATCTCTTTAAAATTGATTATTTGCTTGAAGCCACAGCTAGCTGGTGGTAGAGCTGGTACTAAAATTCATGTCTCCTAATTCCAAATTTATTGCAGCATACTGTTGGCCCTAAATACTATCAGCTTGGAAATATGATATTCCCTTTTAAATGAGGTATAATCATTGAAGAAGTGTCCAATTACATAACTAAAAATGTACTTTCAAGAGCATTTTTTCCTTGTCATGGTATAAATGTTTAAACCTGTTGGATGAACATCATGAAAATCTGCCTTTTTTAGAATATCTACATGGTACAGAATGTTTGTTCCTAAAATCAGTTTGAAATAAAACAAAGGTGCCACAGCGTTGCAATTATGAACATCCTATATGCAGAATCATAACAGCAGTATGAAAGAATTTTTTTTAATGCTCAAGAGTAGCTTAGTGGAAAGGTCAGGATGACTTGGGTTCAAGTCTCTCCTTTGACAATAAATGGCTGTGTGATCCTGGGCAAGTCACTTAACTTCTGAAAGCTCTAGGCATGTCTTTACCTTTAATCTCTTTAAGAAAAGGTGCTAAACTACATTGGTAGAGGGAGCACCAAAATGTGAAATCAGAGGTTTAGTCCCTGTCCATATTCCACAGTTTTTAAAAAGCCCAGTGCATCAATCAGCCCATCAATGAACATGCATTATTGAGGGCCTTGAGGAAAACAATGAGATGTAACATAAGATATAGATCTTGGCCTCAAACAACTTTCAAGTCTAGTTGAAGGAGTAAGACTAGTTGTCTGCTGTATTTCAATGGGTCTGTGAACTCATAAATCTCATATGTAATATAGGCAATGAAGGTAATAAGAATTCAGAGAAGGAAGAAATTACTTTTGGAGTAGACAGGAAAGCTTTATAGAATGTATTTGTATTTAAGTGTCTTAGAAATTTCTACTGGTATATGTAATTTCTGACTCATAGTAGGTATTTGTTGATTAATTGACTAATGGGTAAGGCTTAGATAGTTTGAGAGTGTGAGGTGGGATTGTGCAGAAAAACATAAAGAGATTGAAGAGTACAAAGCCCAGGCCTTTTAGGGAAAAAAGTGAATAAATCAGTTTATCTTGAGCAAAGGTTCATATAATTCAATAATGGGAGATGAGGCTGGAAAGTTAGATTGAGGCTAGGTTGTTGAAGACCTTGAATGTCATGATGATGAATTTGGAATTTTTATTTACTGCAGTTGTTCAAAGATTTTTAGCAATGGAGTGATATAATGACATAATTTATCAGCAGATAAATTGAAGGATGCAGTAAGGGAGGAAGGAATATGGAGAAAGATCTGTTAGTAGATTATTGAAAGAGTTGAGATAATAGATATTGAAGTGTTTGTGGATATTTTTTACAAATGTTGATGAACTGGAAAACTGGGACAAATATCAGGGCATAAACTTGGAACTATCCTTAGGGGAATATTTTTAAAGGAAGCTAGTGCAAATAGCATTTCCCCTACATATATTTGTAGTCATATTTTTTAAGTACGTAAGATCCAAAAATGAATACATTTGTATAAAATTCTCAGTCTATTATGGTTAAGATTATTCTTAAGAAAAATATACTAATGCTAAGCATTTGCTAGCTGTAGTGCCAAGATTCTTGCACAATATTCCAAATACATGTATGCAGAGAGAATGTTTCCACATTAATTCTATCAACTGGCAATTAGTTGCAGTTATTCTCTGTATAAAATGTTCTGATCACAAATCAGCAGGAAATAAGGTAGCACATTAAAGTGAAAGAGTATTGTAATCAGAGTAAGGGGACCTGGTTTCAAAACTGGCTCTGCTGATCACCATCTGTGAATTTTTGAGCAAGTCGTTACTTCTCTGGCCCTTAGTTTCCTCATCTGTAAAATGAGCCAACTCCACTAGGTCATGGCAAGGTCCCTTCTACCTATAAATTGCAGTGACCCTTCCTGGCCAAGGTAACTCTATGATTCATAAAACCCATTTGTCACAACCTTAAACCCAGTCCAATAAGCATTTATTAAGCAACTGCTTAACAGCACTATGGGATAAGTGCTAGCAGTATGGGAAAAGGGGCTGTTATTTAATTAATATAGGTAATTCCTAGGTAGGGACACTCCCTCTACCAATGCTGGTCTACCTTTTTTCTGTAATTTGTTGTAGTCTTAGAGCAGCACTTCCTAAATTGTGGGTCATGACCCATATGACTTGTGAAAAATTTGGCAGCAGTAGAAGGTTTCTGAATACACAATGACCAAAAATGAATTCAAAATCAAATGTGTAAAGAACACCAGGTGCTTCTGGCAGTGCTTATCTGTGTTGCATCATGCAACTTCACTGCAGCCTTGGTTCTGAACACACAGCATGCGCACTTTGCACTGCACAAGCCATCGCAGCACATAATGCCAACAAATGCTGCCTAAACAGAAAAAGGGGTTATGAGTGGGAAAAGTTTAAGAAGCCCTGGTTTAGAACACATGAAGTTGAAGAGACTTACCTAGGATCCTACAGCTAGAGGCAGTACTTGAGCCCATACCTTCCTGGATTCAAGGCCATGTCCCTACGTACTATTCCATGCTTTCTTTCCTGGAGAATAAAAAGACAAAATGAAAAATTCTCCCTGTCTTAAAGGAGCTTGCATTTTACTGGGACTTGAAAGAAAACTAAAGTTTGAAGAAACTATAAAGGCAACATCGAATTCAGTTATTCTCCTAGTAAGGATTCTTCTGCAAGATCCTTGAAAAGGACTCCAAACTTCTACTTGAACACTTTCAGTAACTAGGAACTCATTTACTACTTCAGTTTTAAAATACTATAGTGGTTCATTCTTCTTTATGGTGAGCCAAACTTGCCTAAGGCTAGCTTCAGAAATCATAGAATCACAAAGCAGGAAGGGAATTTACAGATAATCTAAGTCTAACTCTCTCCTTTAAAGACAAACCTGGATGGCCAGAGAATAAATGCTTTTCCAGGACCACACAAATAATTAGTGGCAGAGCTAGAATGAGAGACAATACCAAATGTGTAATTTCAAATATGTAGTGAATTTTTTGTAAATGTAATTTTCACTTCCCACTTACTCCCTCTACCACTACTACCTCTAAACTCCTTCCTTGTTACAAAGAAGTATAGTCAAGCAATAAAAATTAACTCATCGGCCACATGTCAAAATGTATATCTCCTTCCACACCAGTAGTCCGCTGCTTCTCTGCCAAGACTGAAGAGACATCTTTCTCTTCTGAAATCGTGATTGGTCAGAATCCTGAAGGTTTTTCTTTTTTTTTTTAATGTTTTTTCTTTAAATTATTGTGGTCACCTTGTAAATTGTTCTTTATTTCACTCTGCATCACTTTATACAAGTCTTCCTAGATTTGTCTGAATTCTTCATATTTGCCATTTTCTATTATTCAATAGTGTTAAATCACTGTTTGTGCTACTGTTAGCCATTTGAAGGGCTCTCACCTTCATTTTAGGTCTGCTATACATATGTATGTCTAGATGGCATTTTTCCTATTTGATCTTCCTGGAGTATTACAATATAGCTAGCATTTATATAGTGTTTTAAGATTTGTTATTCTCACAACCCTGTGAGGTAGATGCTGTTTTAGGAATAGGGGATTATTGTCCCCATTTTACAGATGAGAAAACTGAGGCTGGCAAGCAAAAGTTGTTGCTTGCCCAGGGGGTCACATAGCTAACTTAACTTTCAGTGGTTTTCTTAACTCTGAGTCTAATGTTTTGCCCACTGTATCACCTGGGGTCCATGAACTTGCTTTTTAAAATGTTTTGATAACTGTATTTGAATATATTTGGTTTCTTTTATATCCTATGTATTTTTTTTTGCCTTTTTAAATGTGAATACATATATTTTTGCAATTACATTAAAAATGTTATCCACCTCCAAAGAAAGAACTGATGGAGTCTGAATGCAGATTGAATCTTTTTTTTTTTTTGCTTTATTTTGTGCTTTTAAAAATATTATTCTGAGAAAGGGTCCCTAAGTTTCACCAGACTGCCAATGGATTCCACAAAACGAACAAACAAAAAGAGTAAGACCCCTTACTTTGGGGAAATATGCTTGCAGTCAAATAAGCCATAGGAAGAAGAAAAGGAATAGGAAAATATGTATTTGCCATTTACTTTCTTTCCCTCCATTCCCGTTTAGTCTGTGACCCTTTAACCTGAATACAGCAATTTCTGAACTCAAGAAAGCTGGAGCCTATATTTATGTTGTTTACTACAAGGGTTATTTCCTTTGCTGTAGAAGGTGGGCCACTTAAGTTGATGACAAAGACCTAAAATGATACGTCCTGTACTGACGAGGAAGTAGAAACCTGTAGGTTTAATTATAATGTTTTGTAAAGGATTCTATAGTTAAAGTTACCTAACAGTTTCTATCATAACCCCCTCTTTTTTCTGTTTGCTCTGTTAAAAACAAATACAACTTAAAATCAAGTCTCTTTGTTAAGTTATGTAACCCTGAAATTTTATATATTTATATTTTATACATATATATGTGCACACATACATAAGGACACACAAATATATTATATTTATATTATATATAATTTATATATATTATATTATATGTTTTAAAAGAGTATAAAAGTCACTTAAATGAATGGCTCAAATTATACATTTTAAAGCATCTCTTCTTTTTATGGAGAACAACTGCATTATTTGATTAATGTTTTACAATAACATTGAATAGGGCTGTTTTTACTAAAATCATAAGAACATGCACTTGAAAGAAAACTCAGGGGCCATCTCTAGTCCAGACTCTCAGGGCCATCTCCAGTCATCCTGATCTGTATCTTGCCATTGGACCCAGATGGCTCCGAAGGAGAAAGTGAGACTTGTGACTTTGCACAGGCCCCCACCACTTAAATCCAATTATTCACCTTCATGTCATGGCATCACCTCCCTGATGTCAGGGTCCTCTTTGAGAAAGAACAAAGAACAACAAAAAGTCCTAACTCTATGTAAAGTTTGAATCCCTTCTAAAACATCCCAGGCAAGGCTCTCTGGGAATGCTTCCAGTGTTTGCAAACTCACTGCCTCTGGAGGAAACCTATAACATTTTTGGATTCTTCAGATCGTTCAGGAGAGGCAGCAATGGTGCAGTGAAGAGAAGGGTTGTTGGCCTTGAAGCCAGGAAGACTTGGGTTTGAGTCCTATCTCTGACTCATGCTGGCTGTATAAACTTGGGCAAGTCATTAAGCTCTCACAGTGTTCCAGGCCAGAGATGTCAAACACCTGGACCAGTTCACAATACTCCCAGAGTACTGCCCTAACCAGACTAAAATGTAATTGGGAAATATTTTACAAAATAAATAAAAATACAGTTTAAAACTAAGTTGGTATGTGGCTTGTATATGAACAGATTAATGGACCCCATTTCTATTTGAGTTTGACACCACTGCTCTGTAGTACTAAAGTTACAGAAAAGATGCTGATGATGGTAGAAGAAGTTTCCTTCCCAGGAGTTCTCAACACCCACCAAATAATGTCTGGACCAAATGACTACAAAACATCTTTGGACGTTCTTTCTTGTACTGATCACTATCACATTGATCTCTATCCCTTCCAACCATTGGTTCTGCTTCTATCTTCTAACAGAGTTAAGTCTAATATTCCTTCTTTGAAATGGCAACTCTTCAGATGTTTGAAGGGCATGGTCATTTTCCCCAGCAATTCTTCTCTTCTCCAGACCCTAGTTCTTCCAATGTGTATCAATTTAATTTACTCACAAAATATTTGCAATATATCATGTACATTTATAGTGAATAATATACACATATGTTGAACATATACATATACAGATATATATTCAATACAGTAAATCAATTCAATAAACATTTATTAAGTGCCTACTATGTGCTAGGAACTGTGCTAAGTGTTGGGATACAAATAAGAAAAAGAAACACTGTCCCTTCTATCAAGGGACTACTTACTACATTCTAATGAGGGAAAAAACATACAACAGGAAGCTGAAAAGTATGGGAGGTGGAACACCTGGGGGTTACCAGGAGGTAAGAGATTCCTTAAAGTTGAAGCCAAGAAGAGTGGCTAATGAAAAGTGGAGAGTTATCAGGAAGTTCTGAGCCATCTATAAGGGAAGGTTTTGGGCAAAGTTTATTGTTCTGCCCTTTCCCTCTCTGATTAAAGGAGCAAGACAACTGAAGGAGTTTGGAAAGTATTGAGTATCAAAAGCTAAGTGAATCTTCAGAGAGATGAGATTTCCAGTAATTAGCTTTTATGAAGGAGGCATGATGTTTCATGGAGTCAAACCAGGCAGGACCACTGATGGAAGATGGAGTGTGTGTATGTGTGTGTATATTCATGTGCCTGCACATATACATACAGAGAACCCATTTAGTATCATAACTTCAAGTTCTAGGTAATGGTATTATTTCTATTTTTGATTGATGGCATAATGAATACTTCTTAATAAAAATGGATGCCAAAAATGTAATCATGTCTATAACAGTACTTTTTCTTTAATGTGCTTTGGTTGACCGTTTGTTGTATAGTGTGTGTAGTGCAAAATTGGAGTACCTTCCTTATTGATACTGAACATTAAAAATTACCTCAGGTAGATTCTCTACCAAGTATATGTTTATAAATACATTTAGCTTAGGAAATAAAAAAAAAAAGCATGTACCCTAAAGGCAGTGTAACCTCTTTTATCCAGGTCCTAACTGCCTGGAGTCATTCAAATTTATCTGTGCTACAAATCAATTGTTTCTTCCATAACAACAAAATGCCTATCACTGTGGAATTTTATCTATGCTGAAACAGTTCCACGTGAATCAGAGTGATGCAGTGGAAAAACCTACCAATGGAATCAGAGAATCCATTAGAATTTAACTCATGCCTTTTATGCTAACTACCTTCGTGATATTAGGCAAGTCAGTAATTGTCTTGGGACTCAATTTCCTCATCTCTGAAATGAGGAAGTCAGGGAAGATGACCTCTGAAGTTTTTTTTTTTTCAGCTCTGAATTTGTAGTCTTGCCCACTATTTATTACTCTCCCCTTCAGTGGAAGAGGACTGCTCTCTTTCTTTGAATTATCCAGATTTTCATGTATGATACTGTCAGCAGACTTGATCTAATTGGACATGTGTGGATTTTGTGGTGTATTTCAAAGGATCTGTAATTCTAACTATGATTTCTAAGTTGAACTTAAGTATATCATTCATTCATTTTTCATTATTTATTGTTCATACTGTTCATAATCAGCATGGTGTACAAATAAAATTATATACTTTTAAATTTAAAGTCTGAATTTTATTTATGAGATTTTTTAAAAAGGAAGCTAAAAGTAATATTTTGTCTTTTATATGTTAGAAACTAAAGTGTCAGCCTGGAATTGTGACCTCTAATTGGCCCCATCTTAAACATTTTGCATTCTTAAGATGTGTGATGCTGTTTCTTTTCACTGCACGTGGAAAAAGGATAATGTTAGCATTTTGCAGTTAATTCAATTACTTTCTGCTTGTAAAGCTGTTGATAGGATTTCCTTCTGGTAAGAAAAGTCCCTTAACCATTATGGTTTGATTGACAGTCCAGATATAATTTCTAAACTGCAGTTGAAACAAAAACATTTATTTTGCATTTCTGCCTGATTTCAAAAAATTTTTTTTAACTCATTATCTCAGCACATTGATTTTCAATAGTAATTAGTGACTAATTTGTTAGGTAATAGTTTCATTGAAATAACAATTATATAATCGTCCAAGAGATCAAAATCACAACTCATGGATTTTGCCATTATACTTACTATTTATTTTGAACTAGCTTATGGATTTTTTAAAATGATGAAAGGATAGATTTTCATAAGAAATAGGCCATCAACTAGTATTTAAAAGTTATACTCCAAATATATTTTATTAAGTTTTTAAAGTTAAAAATTTAAATTCTACTTTTTGGTATTTTTGTTTGTAATTACTCCCCAACTCATCTTTTCCAAACTTCCTTTCTAATTCTTCCCTTTATTATGCATTCTATATTTCAGCACAAACAACTTCTCACATATGACATTCCATCTACCATTTCTATCAGCTTATAATGGCTGTCCCTATGCCTGAAACAGACTCCCTCCTCCCTCTGCCTCTTTAAAATTCTAATACCCCTGAAGCTCAGTTCAAATATCACCTTCTACGTGAGACCTTTCCTGATCTTCTTGACTGTTAGTACCCTCAAGCAAAACTACATTATATTTATTTTGTATCTATTTAATGTGTTCGTATTGTCTCCTCCCATAGGGACTGTCTCTAATTTATCTATATCCATACTTCATGGTATAGTTCCTCACACATAGTAAGAAGTTATTTATTTAAAAAATGATAGTTCACAATTCATTTGAATTGGTGCCTTAAAAATAGAAATCATTTAAAACAGCTTTTTATAATCACAAGATTACAATTATAGTAACTATCATGTGGCCTTTAAAGGAGAAAAAGTGACATTCAACTTGAGGTCGTTTATTTTTCTTGTTGCAAGAAAAAAGGTTAAAGCTTTAGGAAACAAAACATTTTAGATGCACAAAAATTTGCATATTTAATGGTGGAAAAATAAATTTATTACCACAGAGAGAGCTACCATATCTAAGAAGTCAAGGAGAAAATGAATGTGAATGACAAATAAGAAAATAGTTTGAAATTAGTTTTGTTGTTGTTCACTCTTTCAGTTGAGTCTGATTCTTTACAATCACATGAACAGCATGCTGGGTTCTTCTATCCTCCACTATCTCTCAAATTCTGTCCAAGTTTAATGTTCATTGTTTCCATTATACTACCTATGCCTCTCATCCTCTGTTGTCTCCTTCTATTGCCTTCAATATTTCCCAACATCAGGGGCTTTTCCAGTGAGTCCCCCCTTCTCATTATGTGGCTTAAGCTTTAATATTTGACATTCCAGTAAATACTCTGAATTAATTCCTTTAAGCTGGACAATTTGATCTCCTTGCTGGCCAAGGGACTCTCAAAAGTCTTCTCCAGAACCGCAATTTGAAAGCATCAGTTCTGTGGTGCTCAATTTTCCTTATAGTCCAAGTCTCACAGCCATCATTGCTACTAGAAAAACAAAACAAAACATAGCTTTGACTATATTGACCTTTGTCAGTAAGGTCTGTTTTTTTAGCATGCTGTCCAGATTTTCCAAAGCTTTTCTTCCAAGAAGCAAGCCTCTTTCAATTTCATGTCTGCAGTCACCATCTACAGTGATTGAGTCCAAGAATATAAAATCTGACACTGCTTCTATTTCTTCTCCCTCTGTTAGCTGGGAAGTTATGGGACCAATGGCCAAGATCTTAGTTGTTAGTTAGTTTGTTTGTTTGATGTTAAGCTTCCAACCAACTGTCACACTTTCCTCTTTCACCCTTATCAAGAGGCTTCTTAATTCTTCTTCGTTTTCTGCCATCAGAGTGGTATCATCTGAGATTGTTGAGGTTTCTCTCAGGAACCTTGATTCCAGTTTTTGATTCAACCAGCTTGGTGTTTCTTGTTATTTACTTTGCATAAAAATTAAAATTTTGTGACAATGTACAGTCTTGTCATACTCCTTTCCCAATCTTAAACCAGTTCATCCATGTGCAGGCCTAACTGTTGCTTCTTGGCCCTCATAAGAGTTCCTCAGGAGACAGATAAGATGATCTGGTACTCCCAACTTTTTGAGGACTTGCTACATTTTGTTGTGATCAACACAGTTAAAGGCTTTCATGTACTCAATGAAGCAGAAGTAGATGAAATTAGTAGCAGGTTGCTCATACACAATTCTATCGCCAGCAGGCAAACAGATGTGTAACTGTTTCATTTTTACTCACAATAGACAATTAGATAGATTGGCTATACTCCATGTTTCTTAATCTTCACCTATTGAACTCTTTTAATTCCATTCTTTCAGGTGTCTACTAAGCTACCTTCTTACCTGTGAAGCTTTCCATTATTCCTCCAACTAATTTCTAGTCAAATTTCCTCCATGAACTCTGACTTGATCTTTTCCTCTCTTACCCCATCCTATTTTCTTTTGTCTCATCCTTATTTGTATACCTGTTGTATTCTCCCACTAGGCCAAAACTCCTTAAGGACAATGACTGTTATTTTTTTGCATTTGACTTCTTAACCCTACCATCATATCTTTCTTATCATATATATACTTATCAAAAATATTGATTGATCTAAGAGTCAAATTAATTTCATCTAGAAAGATATTATTTTTTCAAATTGCAATTGCCTATAGTCTTCCCTATAAAATTCATATTAATGTATTGGTTTTAATTATTTTTAAGTCAAAAGGATAAAGAAAAAGGAATAAACTAGTATAGTAACACAATAATATGCAATATGAATTACAAAATTTGCAACTAAGAAAAATACATTTTGGCTCTGTTAATAAATAAGGGAAATCTATCTCTGGGGGCAAATAGTAAACTAATTGACTTGGAAGGGAAAAAAAAATCTTCCTCCTTCCACTATAAAATAACCTAAAAAAGACATGAGCTCTCACTTAGATCCTGATTTTTTTTTATTTTCTGATAAGGAATTCATCATATAGATAAGTATACCAATCACGACCACATTTCTTTTACTACCTGATTTTCCTTTGCTAATATACTCATTTGTTAAATCATACTATTTTTATACCAGTCCATCTGAAATATTATATTATATATAACCCAGTGAATTTGGATAACTATCACACAACTTGCTGAATAGTGGATACAAGGGGAGTTTTTGTTTCAAATTAAATTTCTGAATGAAAAACAAATGAGGAAATAGACCAAATAAGCCTGCTAATTTTGCATATGTTCACATGCATGATCTTCATGTATGTGTTTAAGAGGTTGGACTACTTATATAATTTATGTGGTAAAAAGTTTACAATGGTATTGTAAAATTCTATTGATAATGGTACCCTACAACTCAGGAACTTTCTCCAAGAAGACCCCAGTGCAACCAAAAACCTAAATCCAGACCAGGTGTTTGACTTATGGATGAGAATCAGTATCTGTTAATTCCCCTATCTGGATTTCTGTAGGAAAATCTCTCAAAACTGCAGCATGACTCATGTCTATTATTCCTGTCAATCTGAGTCCCCTTTCACAGAGCTACGTAGGGTACCCTCCCATTAAGTTACTTAACATACTTTAGGGGTATGGATCAGCTTTTTGTTTCCTCTAATATAGAAAAATTAATAAAGATGATAAAGACGCACATGAGTAGCAAACATAATTCATTTGAATAGCTCTTTACGTTCCTTGCTGCTGCAGTCCAGTTGTTTTTGCTCATGTCCATCCCTTTGTCACCTCATTTGGGATTTCCTTGGCAAATGTCCTGGAATGCTTTGTTATTTCCTTCTCCAGCTCATTTTACTAAGGAGGAATAGGAGGCAAATAAGGTGAAGTGACTTGCCCAGGGTCACACAACTACTAAGTTTCTAAAGCAAGATTTGAACTCACAAAGATGAATCTTCCTAACTCCAGGCTTGACATCCTATCTGCTGCACCATTTAGCTGTCCAGGCCTTAGACTGACCATAAAAGTACAGGAAATTTTGTGGCACTTTTGAAAAGGTATTTTGCAGTCACCATATATTTTCATTGTCTAGATTACTCATGATTTTGAGGAAATATTAATTACTTACTTTTTCAGTGCGGAATTTGTCCCAATATGTCTCAAGACTTTCATCAGTATTCATTCTTTGGGAGAATAGATTATAATCCAGTTGTCCAAATAATTAAGTAAGCAAAAATATAGTCCATTTGTCCAATTCACTTTTCTATTATAGAGATTCTATGAAAATGGCATTCTATAAGTAGCATGAAACCACATTTTTTTAAAGCCCAGGTGCCATACTTAAATGGTATTGCATTATAAATGCTGGGTTTTAAACTGGACTTAGGTGTTTTCCTCACAAATTCAATTATTGGCACCAATCATCTCTATACATACAGTATGACTTTTGGGAGGTCACTTTAGTACCTAGAAAGCTGGAAGTCCAAAAGAAAAATATTTTTATAAGCTCTCCTTTGTTATGTCTACATTTAATCAAATCTGGGTATGATATACTTTTTTCTGAAGTCATCTGCTTTTTATTACAGTCATATCTACATTTTGTCTGTGGGTTTTCTCTTCATAGTTGCATAAGCAGCATAGTAGCAAAGGATAATTTCTTTGGAATAGGAGTAAAAGAAAAATACTGGCTTTTGACCTTCAATTTATGAATTATGTGTCCTTTAATTTAAGAGACTTTAAGATACCTTTCTTCATTGAGTGGTTCCTCAGTCTACCTAAGATATTAATTATATCATTTAAGAATATTAGCAGTTAAGAATGAGACGCTTAAAAAGAATAGCTATATTTGTGCAAAATAGTCATTTAAAGTAAACTGTGTATCTGGAAAGAAAGGAAAACCTTTGAGGTATTTGAACATTTTATTATCATATCAAAATGTTTTTTTTAACTTAAAAATGTATTCGTGACTGGATGCTTTCACTATAAACAGTCTTACTTGAAATTGAATAGAGGAAGCACAGGTTATTACAAGTATTTTTGTATATGTTTAATATTGTACAATAATCTTTAGCTGTTCATCACAATATAGCAAAAATATAAACCACACATTTTCTCACAGCACTGATAGATTGTAGGTTCTCTATTCTAGAGTAAGAGAAATAGCACTCTCATTGTAATTTAATTCTCTATGGAGAAAGCTAAATTAATTCAATTAATCTGCCTTTGGTAAGCATTATGTCTTATACTTTTATGATAAACATAAGAGAAGAGAATAAAACGTCCATGTTCATATCTCATGTATCTCTCTTTCTTTTTGTTTTCCTTTCTTCATTTATTTTCAACATTTTAAATTCTCTCCCTCAATCTTGCCTTTATCCACTATGAAGGCAAGCAACATGATATAAATTATGCATGTGAAATCATGCAAAACATTTTCATGTTTGCCATGTTAAAAAGAAAAAAAAATAAAATGAGAAAACTATACTTAAATTTGCACTCAGTTCATGAGTTCTTTATCTGGAGATGAATGGTATTTGTCATCATGAGTCTTTTGGAATTGTCTTGAATCACTGTTTCTCTTAGAATGGCCAGGTCTTTCACAGTTGATTATCATTACAATATTGCTATTAATATGCACAATGGTCTCCTTAGTCTACCCACTTTACTTTGCATCAGTTCATATTGGTTTTTCCATGTTTTTTTCTGAAACCATCTCCCTCATCATTTCTGATAACATAAAAGTATTCCATTACCATCCTTTGCTGAACCTTGTTCATCCATTCCTTGATTGGTGAGTATCACCTCAATTTCCAATTCTTCGTCACCACAAAAAGCTGCTGTAAATATTTTTGTGCATATGAGTTCTTTTCATTTTTCTTAGATGTCTTTGTGAAAGAGACCTAATAGTGGTATTACTGGGTCAAAAGGTTTACATGGCTTTATAGATCTTTGGTCATTATTTCAAATTGTTCTCCAAAACGGTTAGACCAGTTAACAACCCCAGTAATTCATTAATGTGCCTATTTTCTCACATACCTTATAGCATTTGTCATTTCTGAAGGGTGTGAGGTAGTTTAAAAATAAATTAATGTATATAATATTTAGGATAGGATGTGAAGGTGAAAAATATATTTTTAACATACAAAAACACAAAATCTCAATGTCTTTTTCAATTCTTGAAGTTGTACGAAGCAAACATTGCTAAGATAAAGTATTCTTACTTAAAGAAATAAAATATTTGCTTCAAATGTCAGTATTTATAAAGATATTTAATTCTAAAGTCTATTGCCTGTGGATTAACCATAATATAATTTATATGTTGATCAAAGATAGTGTTTGCATAGCAAACATGTTGAAGAAGAATATTAAGTACATCCTATTCTTAGTCTTGTAGAGGCTGAGTATGTATTTTATGGATTATCAGAGCTACTTGACTTTCTTCCATCTTTTTCTTGGCATTCCAACTTTACAAAAAAAGAATACTCTTTCTTCCAGCAAAAAGGTATCAGGGTCAAAGAAGTGATAACATTACATGAGAACATCTTTCTTATTGCAGTGGCTCTTCTGTAGATAATTGGAAGTTCACTAAAGAACCAAAAATGTCAGGCATTTCATTTCCTGGATAGCTGACTCCAAACATCCTTTTATGTAAAGTTTTCTAGGACTGCCAACACCAAGGAAATGACTATAGCTCTACATGTGCTATAATGTAGGAAAGTAAACTCATAAATTTTCTTCTTCATGTTTCTACTGCAAAAAATTTTTTTTTTTCTCTAATCAAGGGAACACTTTTCTCTGATGAGGTAAGCCTGCTGGTTTGACTTTCTTCTTTATATAAAGTTCTCAAAAATAACAGCCACATGAACAGTTGTTCTAAAGGGTTGTTCATATGCCAATCTTGGCCTTGCTTGTGCTTTTCTCCTATGGTTTCATTTAGTCACAAGTGGTTGCCTTAGGTTGGAACATATTCTTTATATGGGATTTTTTGAGGTAATGACATCTGTTCTTTAGCTTTCAGGTCTCCTCATTCATTTAATTAATGAGGTTTCTCAGTCACGGTATTGTAGTCAATTTACCTCTTGAAAGTTCATCCTTAAAATTCTTTCTAAAAGGAAACTTCTATGGAATATTGTTGTAAAGTGAATGGTTATACTCTAATTTATCTGATCTGTGTTTATATTTGTATTTTTACTTCATTTTTTTCTTCAAATTTTCATAAAGGACTTTTATCTAAAGTGCTTTTTTAAAATATATTACTAAAATGTCCCAAATGATTTTTTCCAATAATCACTTTGCTAACAAAGCCCAAAGTATGAGAAAGTGATTGGAAAACTTCATAATGATGTAAATCAACTACCTAATTAGAGTACTTTTTGGAAATATTTCCCCTTATGCTGAATGAATCTCTGTTTTTATATCTGAAATCATGTCTGCTGATGGCAGGAAAATTGCTTTTGTAGTTTTTTTTTCTTTTTGAAATCACCAAAAATTCCTCTTGAAATCTGGGCACTGAAAGCAGATCAGAACAGCCTGAAGTATTTTAAACTTAAATAATCCAAGACCATTGGAAAATATGCAAAACTTTCCTCCTATTTTCTTTCATTAAAGTAAAAAAGTTACGAAGCTAACATAGCCAAATCCTCTAACATTGTGGTATAGTGGGAAAATAAACCAAAAATCACCTGATTTTCAATCAGACAACCTAGGCTTGAATTTCTGTAACTTATCACCTGTATGATATTGGCAAGTTGCTTAATCTCTCTGGGCCTCAGTTTCCTCATTTTTAAAATGAGGGGGTTACATTAAACTACTTTTGAGATGTCTTGCAACTTTGTAGCTATGATCCTATGACCTATGGCTTATTTCACATTAATGCAAAGCCACCTAAGAAATACTGCAAAAGGCTGTGCAAAGATAGACAGAAGGATTCACAAAAGGCTTTGTTCTGTGGAGCAATACTTCTTAATTTTTATTGTGCCATTGATCCTCTTTGGCAGTCTGATAAAGCATATGGACCCCTTCTCAGAATACTTTGTTCCTTACAATTATAACTGAAGATTAGTGAAAATAAATATTTTTTCTAGTCTAAATTCACAGACAACAGAAATCTGTCCGCAGACCATTCAGGGACACATTGACCCCCAGTTAAGAATTCTTTCTCTAGAGCTTATTAGCTTGAATTGGCCACACTCACTGAACACACAGCTTTTGAAACATAATGCTTCACTTAAAGTCTTACATAGAGCTGTATTATCATTTGGAGTTGATTGAGTTTTCAGAAATCATGCCACAGGCTGGCAAGTTTCATTAGGTCATACCAATCAGAAGGTCTTGAGATATCCTTAGTAAGTTTAACCTCCTAAGACTAGCCTGACTGAGTTTGGAGATGCCCTCACAGACATAGAATCAAACACTAAATGATGCTTTTGTTTGAACAAAGAAAGTCAGTCTTGAAATTGTCTGCTTGGAGGCTGAGGGAATTGAATGGTAGCATGTTGTAGTGGATAGATACTGTAGATAGCTACAGAATCAGAAACACAAATTCAGTTCCCTCCTTTAGTGCATACTGGAATCCTCAGTCCAGTTACTATTTATAAATAGATTAAGGTTATAAATTTCAGAGTAGATGTTCATGTGTTTTAGTAAAAGAAGTTCCTTGCTGGAAGCTACTGAGACTAATGAAGTCACAGGTGCAGTCTCTCTCCCTCCTAAGGAAATGATAAAATGACAGATTCTTGAGCTATTTAAGTTGGAGGTCTTCAAGTAGAGGAGGAATAATTGCTTTACCAATGTATTATAGCTGGGATTCTGCTTGATGTTGAAGGGACTAGATTATAATTGAGTTCCTTTCTAACTTTGAAATTTGATGATTCTGTGATACATTAACAGGAAATCAGTATTAGAAAAGAAAATATTAGTTGATTGTCATTGATATGAAGATGAGAACAAATACAAATTTATTGCACAGAAAGAAAGCATATACAAATCTCA
Organism: Phascolarctos cinereus; assembly: GCF_003287225.1. Classification (NCBI taxonomy): domain Eukaryota; kingdom Metazoa; phylum Chordata; class Mammalia; order Diprotodontia; family Phascolarctidae; genus Phascolarctos; species Phascolarctos cinereus. Next base: position 153,956,468 of record NW_027555514.1, on the reverse strand, counting down.
AATAGAACTCAAGTAAATCTAGCTTATAGCCCCACAATTAATTCTTCAATATTAATGTAAAATTGACATGCACCTCCAGATCCTCTGGGGAATAATTTGGCCAATACACACTTTGGGGCTGTGCAGTTCAATTGTTATTACAACTCCAAGGGCTTGCCTATTTGAAAGGATATAATATCTTTTTCACCAAATTGTAAAGAGCTCAGTTTAACTGGTTATTTATGAGCTTGATGAAGTCATTCTACAAAGGTCATGGTACGTACGACTGCTATTCCATGGAGGGGCTATAAATTGGTGTTTTCTACTTAAGAAACAAGAGGATACTTTATTAAAATTATAGTCTTTTTTCCTATGATTCAGCAGGCAGAGAATCAAAGCAAAAGCTTATCTCAGTAAAAGTGGCCCACAGTTTGCTATAACCTTTTATTTATCAATGCTAGACTTTGTTGTTGCTAGGCCAGATAATTATGAACCCAAAGACTGAAAAAAAAGGAAAATAATAATTTTGCTTGTTTTTTTTCCCAAAAGTTGAATTTTGCTTGAATAATTCTTCAATATTTAAGAACTGATGGGAACTAGAAATGTTGTTAGCATATCAAATTACATAAGTATCACTTAGAATGAGATTTTCTTGGATAATTTGAGAACATAGTAAATGTGATATGATAAAAACCTGGTTTTTCATAGCTCCTTTAGTAAGAAACATCTTAGAAGAGGGAGGTCCACAGGTGTGATATGTTGCATATATTTTCATACTTTTAAAAAATATATTGGTTACTTTTGCTGATTTTTTTTCCTCTTGATTTTTCCTTTAAAATGTTATTTGTTGTATGGGATGGCTATCTGGCCGGTGATAAGGAAGAATAATGGGAGATATTCTAATCATATAGATATGAATACAAATTTTTTTTTAAAGAAAGCTTAAATTATATCCAGAGATGAATGAACTCTAAGTCTTGCCTTAGCTAACCATTACATTTTATCAAGCCATGAATCTTTTGATCTGATCACCTCCAGATCCCACCTAGGAAACAATTCCTACCTTCTTATTTCCGATGGATGCCCCCATCCAGAAGAGATATTCTAAATGTTGAAGGACAAGAACAATTGTAAAGCTTCAAGTGAGTTAATCTAATAAATCTAGTATTTCAAAAAAGGTCAATGAAAAGCAAACATGAGTAAGAACAGTAGTAACTTGTTATGAAACACACAATCCAAATGAACAATTTGTAAGCCAAAACAGTTTTTTTCCCCGTTATATTAACCATAGCATCAATTGAATCTTTCTCTTACAGCTCCTCTTTCTTTACCTTGGCCTCCCCAGTTCTTTCCCTATTCATATAATTCTGTCTGACTCATTCTCCTGTCTGTTTGTTTTTCCTTCTCTCTTACTCATTTTAACTTCCTCTATGCTCCTTTTTCTCTTTTCCTCTTCCTCTTCACTTTTTCCTTTCCTTTGGTTTGCTCTCATAGCTGTTCATGATGTGGAAGTCAGGTATTTTTATAATATCTAGGGTTGTAAAGGAACTTAGTCCACTCTTACTTTACACATGATCTCCCTGGACCACAGTTTCTCTAAATGAAGATGTCATTCATACATGATAACCAAGTAGCAAGGCTAGTATTCAAACCCAGATAATTTCATTCCAAATCCAGTGTTCTTTCCATTATGTCATTTTGTTATAAGGGGGGGACCCCAAACCAAAAAAACCTAAATTAAGTTGCTATGTATTTTTGACTACTCTGTGTTTCATGGTTAGTTCACAAGCTGTCTAAAGGAATGGTATCTTCATTTAGTGTAGTGAAGTAGTGGGAAGGATTAAAATTCAAGAAATAAACACTACCAAATCCTAAGGCCATAAATGAGCTAACGGAAGATGTTTTCATTTAGCTTTTTTGTTTGTTTGTTTTAGATAAGTTTCATTCGTGCCCAAATTCTTGAAAAACCTTTTTTTGGATGATACCTTAATACGAAATAAAATAATGTGTTTTTTGTTTTTGTTCTGTTTTTTTTTTTTACTATGACAAGCAGAGGTGATGAGCATGCCATAGACAGCCAATGTTTAACACATGAATTTGTGAGTCTCAATTTGTAATGTCTTTGTTATCTTACATGTCTGATAATATAAAGTAGAAAGTTGAACTTTAGTTACCTTGACTTTTTATTTTGCTTATCATAATTATATGTTGGGGCAAAGAGGCTTGTAAATATGTTCAACCCCATTTTGTTGCTTTAAAATGTCCTTGTTCTACTCTGCTTAGGAAGCTCAGGATGGCCACACATGGCTTTAGAAGAATGGAAGAATAAAACCCAATAGAGTTTTTGAACTCTGCTCAGAAGAACAAAATGCTAGACAAATTTAATTTCCTTCTGTGATGGAATATCAGGCATAGAGATAAGGGACTGACATACATATTTGACAAACTACAGATGTTTAATATTGACCCCCTGCCACATAGATTACCTGGCTTCAAGGCAAAAGCCAAAATGTAGTTAGTTATCAATGTCTTCACTGTAGGCCTGAAAGTATCCCATTGGGTTTAGTTCTGGCCTATTCTTTACAGTATCTTTATTCATGTCTTAGATAAATGAACTGAGAACATGGCAATCAGACTTTCAGATAATAAATTGCATATAGTTGCTAGTATTCTGGAAAATAAGAATATAATTTAAAAAAACTTGGACAAATTGGAAAAGTGCTTCTACTGAAATAAGATGAATTACACTAGAGGCGATTTTACGATAATGCATTTAGGGATCAACAGATGAAAACTATAAATACACAATGCATAAAGACTGGATGTAAGTATAGAAGAGAGAGCATGAGGCTTATGGTCATCTATGTGACAAATAAAGTCAGAAAATGTAGCAATGATGCAAGAAAGCCAATATTATAGTTAATGTAATACATAATATATTCTGAAGCATGTGACGTGCCAAACCTAGAAAGTAATGCTTTTCCTACCCTTCATTTATTGGAATATTATAGTAGCTTGGTTCAGTGTTTGCAAAACGCCTGAAGACATTACAGAGAATTGAAATTAAAAAAAAAAAAGGAATGACTGATCCTATGGGAATAGGCAAAAGGAATTGATAATCTAGAATAGCAGTTCTTAAGCTTTTTGGCTCAGAACTCCTTTATAATATAAAATTTTAAAAAATATTAAGTACCCCTCAAAGAGATTTTATTTATGTGGGTTATATCTATGGGTATTTACCATATTAAAATTAAAACATTATTATCATGAAAGTAGTTTTGATATAGTACAGTCACCAAAAGAGAAGTCCCTGGTGTCTCCAGATTTGTTACTGTTATTGTTTTTTTTCTTAACTGGAAATATTTGCACTACTCCATCCGTCTACAAAGCAAAGTGATTTATAAATGATACAGTGCTATGAGCATGTTGTATGTTATTATTATTAAGAGGTCTTTTCTAGCTCTGTGGTTCATTCATTTCTTAATTTAATTATTACCTAACATTTATATAATGCTTATTACGTGCCAGGCACCATATTCACTGTTTTACAATTGTTATCTCATTTCAAGATACTCACAACAACCCAGGGAAACAGAGGTTAAATCACTTGCTCAGGGTCATACAGCTAGTGTCTGAGGATAGATTTGAACTCTGGTCTTCTTGACTCCCAGCCCGGAGCTCTATCTACTGTGTACCTAGCTACTAATAACTTGTTTATAATGCATATGTATCTGAACATTGCAATGATTAAAAAAATGTAAATGGTACTAATTTTAAACATATAAATGAATTGATTGTTAGAAGAGTCAAAAATTCATTTAGGTATGTGTTGCGTGAATCTTTTCATCTCTCTATTTTTATACAGTTATATGTATATGTTTTAAATCATTCTTCATATTTGTTTTTATTATCTATTTTCAGGACAATGTGAAATTTATAATTCCTATTTTGTAATTGGAAGCTACTGGAACCTTGTCATTAAATAATTCTATTTTTAATTTCTAGCCACAACTATTGAATAAGTAAAAAAAAAAACTTTAATAGAACTTCAAATGCTGCAGCAAAAAAAAATATAAAGGACCATAATAAAAATGCTATCGACTTCATTTTGGAGAACACTGGCTTAGAAATACCTAAAGCAGGCAGTCCTAGGAATGTAAAAGATTTCTGTAGCATTTGAAAGTTAAAGAAAAATCACTTGCTTAATAGTCCTTCCAGATGATGCCTTCTTTAGTAATTGATTTTTGTAGCAGGGGTTAGAAGTCTGATAAAGCCTTTTATAGTTTGATGTCTTTTAAGAGAGAACAAGGACAGTGCCTACTGAGATGTAATATTTTAAGTCAGTATTATGTTACAATTACTATATTTCTTTCTATGTACAATGCTAGGGAGTTTGACAGCTGTTATTTAGCCCTGTCTGTACACATAATGTTGGGATATGGCCCCAGCTGCTTTTGATAAAAGGGAAATTTCAGGCAAATGTTTAATACTTTTTCTCCTCTGATTTCTTGCAAATACCATATATTCAACTAACTCTATACCCTAAGAGTCTCGTGACTGATTTATATTCTTTACTGACAAGAAAGCTCCATCTACCTGACAATGACCTGGTTGAAGTGGAAGAAGAAACAAAGTCCAAACTGTGTTCATAATGATGGCCACATTACATTCACTTATTTTTCTCATTATTTGGCAAGCTAAATTTTGGTGCAGAATACTATATTGGCTTCTACAGCCAATGGTAAAAGTAATCTACAGGAATTCATCCTAAAAGCATTTTCTGTAGCTTAGAAAAGGGAAGGCTTAGGGTTCTATTTCTTATTATATTGATATATAAAGGTAAGTAATGGTGGGGATTCTTATACTATCAGTTCTTTGAAGTTAGGGCAGTTCTTTGAGTAGTAAATGTGCTGGACTTGGCGTCAAGAAGCCCCCAGTTTCAAAATCTGCCTCAAACATATACTGGCTGTTTGACCCTGTATAATTCATTAAATCACTCTAGATCTCAGTTTCCTCATGTGTAAAATGAAGGTTTTGAAATCAGGGGCCTCAAAGTTCCTTTGTTAGCTCTAAACCTGTAATCTTACTTGATGACATTACTTTGTAAACTTCAGGCAATAAACAACCAGTGACAAGGCCCGAATGCCCAACTTTGTGCTAAGAAAAATAGATTTGATCCTAGAGATTCAGAAAAAGCTATGAAACCCAAAATCTTTTCTTTAATACTTTAGCTGATTTCTCTGATTCCACAATTAGAGCTTTAGCCCTTTCCCTCAAATATTTTATGTCTGTTAAGTGTAAATATCACTGAGAAGAATAGCAATTAAATTCACTAACCATTTACACCTTAGCATGAATGAAATATATGAGCAGTTAATGAAATTTACAGCCAGAATGGAATTTTGAGAACATCTAGGCCAAATCCCTCATTTTATGGATGGGGAAAAAGAGGCCCAGAGAGTTGATAAGATTTACCCAAGTTCACCTAAGTAGAAAGTAGCGGAGTGGGAACTTAATTAAATGTTAAGTCTTCCATTTCAAGTTCCAGTAATCTTTCAACTTCATCTTTCTAAAACTTGATGGGAGAAATAAGTAGGAAAGTCTGAGAATGTTGATTAATGGAGAATAGATTACTAGGGGAAACAAATTTTGCCTACTTCACAATGCTCTTTAAGGCTAGTCCTGTGTATTATTCCCTGAAATGTTTTTAATATAAGGATTGGTATCTGATTGACTGGAAGAAATAATTCTTGTGGCTATCTGCAGAAGTCAGTAGTTAATGGATAAAACAAAGAGTGTGAGGAGAAAAAAAAATCTGAGCTTTTCTCCTTGCATCTCTAATGAGTAATCATTATTTCCAACATTTTCAAATGCTGTTGTTGGCATCAAGACCATAGTGCTCTATCCCTTGTATACTTATCAAATTACGGCTGGTAATTATTTACTAGCACCAAGTCCTTGGGTTCCCCAGAACTATAAAGTATTATTGAAGCTATTGCTAATGTCTGTTGAGCCCCCGGGAATGGGTTCAGGCAAAAGCTCCTTTTTTCTATAAACTGTTCCAGTTTTGCTTTTATTCTTACATATTTAAGCTTTGAGGTTCTACGGATGCTGTTACTACAGCTGTTGTTGTAGTAACACCCAAGATCTTTTACTGATACATTTCATGGTAATGCTAAGTAGAGCTGTTGTAGGTTAGATTGAATGGGGTTTTGTCCCTTGATGCTAAATTTAGAAATCACACTAGCCCATGTGCTAAAATAACAGAACAACTAGTCAACAAAAACAATTAATTAGAACAAGTAACTTTCAAGTAAAGTCTCTGACCAAACCTGCTCTCTGTGTATTTCAGTCTTCTCAGAAGTAGATTTTTGCTGTTTTCCTGTGGTTTCTGTTCTCTTCCCCCTGCCCCATGGGAGGTACCTTATGTTTTTTTGGCTTTAGATTATGGTACATATCTTAAGCACAAAAAATCCCTAGTATGGGCTCAAATACAAAGATCATTTGCTACGTTCAAATTGTGCGGAAAAGGGTTCTAGCCAGCATCTACTCTGGTTAATGTTTGATGAAGCCCAATATGACTGACATGCTGGTAGTACTTGACTAATGGCTTCAGTTATCTAGAAGAACACATTTCTGGCATCACAACCTTTCATGATTTTTAAAAATTATTTGTATTTACTTTGCTAAATATTTCCCTGTTAATAAATTCATGTAAATAAATTCAACAGTCATTTAATTTTTTTTTTTGAGTTCCAGATTCTTTCTTTCCCAGGGCTTCTCACCTGTCCTTGAGAAAGCAAGCAGTTTGATTTTGATTATACAGGTGATAGCAAGCAAAACATTTTCATATTAGCCATGTTGCAAAAGAAAACACAAACAAAATAAAACAACAAAAATAAAGTTAAAAAAAAGTATGCTTCAATATGCATTCAGAATTCGTCACCTCTCTCTGGAAGAAAATAGCATTTTTCACCAGAGGTCCTTTCAGATTTTTTTTGATCATTATTTTGATCAGAATAGCTAAGTCTTTCCCAGTTGATCATCCTTAAATATTACTGTTACTGTGTTCAATATTCTCTTGATTCTGCTCACTTCACTTTTCATGAGTCCATATAAGTCTTTCTAGGCTTTTCTGAAACCATCCTGCTCATTTCTTATAACACAATAATATTCCACTACAACCATATATCACAACTTATTCAGTCATTTTCCAATTGATGGGCATTCTTTCAATTTCCAATTTTTGCAACACAGAAAGAGCTGCTAAAAATATTTTTCTGCAAATAGGGCTTTTTACCTTTTCTATGATCTCTTTGGGATACAGACCCAGTAGTAGTATTGCTGGGTAAAGGAGTGTACACAGTTTTATAGCCCCTTGGGCATAGTTTTAAATGGTTCTCCAGAATAGTTGTACTACTTCACAACTATACCAACACTGCATTAGTATTCCATTTTTTCCACATCTCCTCCAGCATTTGTCATTTTCCTTTTGTGTCATGTTAGCCAATATGATAAGGCTAAGGTGGTATTTCAGAATTTTTTTTTAATTAACATTTCCTGCCTGTTCATATCCTTTGACCGCTTATCAACAGGGAATTGGCTCTTATTTTTTATAAATTTGGCTCAGCTTCCTATATATTTGAAAATGTGGCCTTTAGCAGGTAAACTTGCTGCAACATTTTTTTCCCAGTTCCCTGTTTTCCTTTTAATTTTGACTGCATTGGCTATGTTTGTGTAAAAGCCTTTTAATTCCATGTAATTAAAATTATCTATTTTACCTCCTGTAACCTCCTCTATCTCTTGTTTGACATAAACCACTTCATTATCTGTAGAAATATTTTTCCATGCTCCCCTAATTTATTTATGATATCACCCTGTATGTCTAAATAAATCACTTACCCATTTCTACCTTATCTTTGTACATTATATGAGATGTTGCTTTATGCCTATTGATTTCCAGTTTTCCCAGCTATTATTGTCAAATGTTGGGTTCTTACACCAAAGCCTTATTGAGTTCCTTATGATTTATCTTCGATGCTTCCCTTTTATGCTTCTCTTTGGTCTTGTGTTGCAAAGTCAGATTTTCTATTCATCTCTGGTCTTTTCATCACAAAAGCTTGAAAGTCCTCTATTTAAATATCCATCTTTTTCCCTTGAAGGATAATGCTCAGTTTTGCTGACTAGGTTATTCTTGGTTGTAATTCCAGCTCTTTTGTGTTGTAGAATATCATATTTCAAGCCCCTTGATTCTTCAGCATGGTAGCTGCTAAATCTTGTGCGATCCTGGCAGTGCCACTATGATATTTGAATGGTTTCTTTCTTGTTGCTTGAAGTATTTTCTCTTTGACCTGGGAGCTCTGGGGAGTTTTTATTTTGGGATCTCTTTTACATAGTGATCAGTGGCTTCTTTCAGTTTCTATTTTATTCTCTAGTTCTAAGATATCAGGGCAGTTTTCTTGATAATTTCTTGAAATGTTATGTCTAGGCTCTTTTTTTTAATCATGGTTTCCAGATAGTCCAATAATTCTTAAATTATCTCCTTTTGATTTATTTTCCATGTCGGTAGTTTTTCCAGTGAGATATTTCACATTTTCTTCTCTTTTTTTTTCATTTTTTGACTTTGTTTTATTGTTTCTTGGTGTCTTATAGAGGTATTAGCTTCCACTTGCCCAATTTTAATTTTTGTAGAATTATTATAATCAGTGAATTTTTGTTATTCCTTTGGCCATTAGTCCAATTCTGTTTTTTAAGGTGTTATTGAGTATTTTTTCATGCCTCTTTTATCAAGCTGTTGATATTCTTTTCATAATTTTCATAATTTTCTTCCTTTCTTTTACCTCATTTTCCCTGTAGTATTCTTTTTTGATTTTGAAAGTATTTTTTAAAGTTCTTCCTGGAATTCTTGCAGGGCTTGTGTCCAATTTACTTTTTATGCCATTGGAGGCTTTGCTTGTAGCTGTTTGGACTACACTGTATTGTTTCTGAGTTTCTCAGTTTCTGTACTGCTTTTCCCTGGCACCATAATAGCTTTTTGTGGTCATTTGTTGTTGTTGTTTGATCATTTTCAGCCTATTTCTTGATTTGGAACTTTGTATTAATGTTGAGTTCTCTTTCCAGTGTTGGGGAGTGGGGGGGACTCTGTCCCAAGCTTCAGACTTTTCTGCACTGCTGTTTTCAGAGCTGGTTCTGGAAGTTTGGAAGTTTTTGGTGTTTTCAAAGTGATGTGAACAGGGGAGTGGTATGGTCACTGCTCTGTTGGTCTGTACTGTGATCCTTAAACAGCAAAGGCCCCTTGGGATTGCAATCAATACTGCTCTTCAGGGCTCCTCCTCCCTGAGGACTGGAAATGATACTATTCCTTAGGATCCCTGGGTTCAGAAGTGTTACTACCCGTCGGGGTTTCCATTCTCTGTTGACTAATAGTGCTTCTCTCTGCCCTTGAGCTACGACCCAGAACTGGGTATAGACAATGGAAATGCCAAACAGTGTCTGGTCCTGCTTGGGATAGTCTGTCATCTCTTTCTGACCAATCACTGTGTTCTTTTGCCATCTTTGTCTTGAGAGAAGCTGTTGCTGCTTCTGTTACCACTGATATTTCATTCACATGGGCTCTGGGTCAGTTTCCTCCTTCATGTCACAGATCTCTCTTTCCAATCTCCTACATTTCTTGGGCTGGAAGAATATCTTACTCTAATCTTTTGTTATCTCTGTCAGTCCAGAACTAGATTTGAGGCATCATTTTAAAGTTGTTTGGAAGGGAATGTGGGAAATCTTGACTGTTTGTTTCTCTACTCTGCCATCTGGTCTTGAACCATTCATATTTTGAAAGCAAAGGTGATCCATTGGTATGCTGAATAATTGCCCCAGTACATAATCCCAAACTTTAAATAAAGGTCAGGAAAGCTTAATTCATGACTCAGCAGAAAAGAAAGGATCCCAGTTAAATGTAGTGTTATTTTTTTAAAAGCCTTCTTTGATGGTTTTTAATCTAATATTGACTTCCAATGGAGAGGTGCCAGAACTTTAAATTGATGGATAATTCTGTAATATTATCCTTTAGAGTATGCTAGACTGCCAGATGTTAAAGAAAATCAATTTACAATCCTCAGATATGAATTATTAGACTTCTACAGTCATCTTTTTTTCATAAGTTAAAGTGTCCTTCAATTTTTAAGGCAGCATTAGCATTGTGACTGCTTAATGCAGTTAATGTCAGTGATGCTAATATTGGTTGTGCTATTTAGTATTATATCAGGCTGTCTTGAATGCACTGGGGGCTGAAGTTTGGGGTTTATCAGCCACTTTAAATGACTGACTGATGCACTAACAGATCCAACAGATTAATTTGTCAAATCAATTCTTCCCCCACAGACAAAGACAATTTTGGCACAAAATTTCCATTACGGTTTTAAGTATTTTAATTTAGGTTAACATGAGTAGTGCCACTCATTGTGTCTCTTACCTGGGCAAATTGGAAAAGCTAACCTAACAAATCTCATTGACCAGCTCTCTAGAGAGATGGATGATCAAAAAGGCTTGTCAGTGGTAAAGAAAGAGAGAGCAGCCTGATAGAATAGACAGACAAGTAGAGTTGAACTTTTGAAAAGGGAGGATTTCTCAAGGGTACTCAGCCCTGATTCCCAGCCTAATGTACTTGACAATGAGAGAAACAAAGTGGCCAGGCAGAATAGAATGTAAGTTATGAACAGATGGTAGCCAGAACTACTGACTAAAACTGATGACACAAATCAAAAATAAGGGCAAGGGTTGGAAGGCGAATGCAAAGTTCTGGAATAGCTGAAAATGAAGTAAGTAGTTCATTTGCTTGGTTTCTCAGTGGAGATAGGTAATGTCTGCAGATAACAATCCTAAAAATCTTCATAAAACAAATGATTGAGAAGAAAGTCAGAAGATAATGAGATTAATTCCATTGTGCCTGTTAAAGAATCACAACATCTTTTGGGATGGGAGGGTTATGTCTTCCTAAGTTTTGGGAGGGGTTAATTTTGTTTAAGGTATGTAACAGCAGGTAAAATGCCCCTGATTAAAAGTATACTTCTTTCTAAACCTGCCATCCAATTTAATGAACTATGTAGAGTATCTCAATCAGTTACTAATATCAGTTGTTAAAGAATAGACACCTGGGGGCCCAGTTCAGTATCCTATGTTGAATTGGCATAGTCTCTGTTTTTATTCAGAAGTATATTTGGTGAAGGCCACTGAAGTTCAAAATTTTATTTATTTATATACACACACCTATACATATACTATACACATACATGTATATGTATATGTATGTATGGATGTTAAAATGTGTCCTTGATGACAACTGTTAGCAAATTTGGAGGGATTTTTTTTTCCTGCTTGAATGCGGCATATGATGATACTCTTGAGTTATAGTTATATTTTAATAAAATATATTAAAATATTCAGTTCTGGGCTAAGACATAACCATAATGGGAACCCATCTGAAATTATTTTTTTCTACTCCATAATTTGATATATTTTTAATAGGAATAAAATTTCCTTTCTAAAAGAGGAAATGCTACGTTTATACATTTATATACATAATATACATATATGTATATGTACATAATATACATATATATACATTATATATACTTTCACAAATATTTCTTGAGAGCTCACTATGCACAAGATGTTCTGTTTGAGGCTAATGAATAGAGAAGTGTCATTTGAATGACTTCATAAGATTTTGCTTTCAAAAAAAAAGGCAGTAGCATCCATGACCACAAATATGCAAAAGAGGAGACACATATTTCTGTAGGATTTAAACTTCTGGTTTCTCACATGAAAAATTCTCTAGATATTTTTGCTTTGATTTTCAAATATTTGGTCTTTATTTTCCCCTAAAATGTATTAATCAATGATCTTGTAAATGTAAGGGATTAATAACAAAACAAAACAAAATATGAAGTCACAAAATTACCCTATAAACTATGGGTTCCCAAATTGTGGTCACTGCCTTGTTCTGTTCCCTAAACTGTTATGCAAAACTGTTTCCTTTTGCTGCTTCCATTCTCTCCCCGCTATGTTCTTTTCTTTTTCCGCTTTTGTTGACCTTGGAAAATGATCTGACAGACTGATATCATCCCTTATAATTTAATGTATTCTACCTTCAATGCAATATTTATTAAGTGCAATCCACTAAATAGGTGCCAAGGCAGTTAAAAGTTTACCTTCAGGAAGTTTATGTTCTGTTAGGGTTGTGGTATCTACACAATTAAGTAGAAACTATATACAGTGCAATAAAACATAATTTTCAGAGACACAGTGAACCGGGGGCATCAAAATGACCTTCCACAGTGGGTGAGCATTGAAAGAAGCCAGGAACTGATTCTAAGAAGAAAAGATGATGAGAAAACATTCTAGCCTTTCCAAAGGCATCAAGGCAGAGGGTGGAATGTTAAATTCAAAGAGTCTAGTTTGGCATTTGCTTAGGCCAGATAAGTCTGAAAGAGCAGGCTGCTACCAGATTGTTAAGAACTTTAAATGGCAACCTTAGGAGTTTATATTTTATCCAAAGGCAATGAAGAGTCACTGCAATTTCTTGTGCAAGACAGTGGCATCACCGAATTATGCTATATAATAACAATAATAGCTAACATTTTCATAGCCTTTACTGTGTGCTATTCACTGTTTCAGAAAATTATTTTGTACTTTGAGTGCTGGCTGCACTGAAGAGAAGAAAATAAATCATTAATAGTGCAGTGTTCCAAGAGGCTGCGTATTATTGTGAAGATTTCTTTAGCGGGAGTCAGGAAGCCTTCAATTCAAACCCTAACTCGCACCCTTGTTAGCATTGTGACAGGATAAACCATTTAACTTCCCTGAACTTCAACTGCAAAATGGAATAACAATATCACCTTCCTCAAAGTGCAGTTGTAAAGATCATAGCACTTTGTAAACTTAAAAATACTGTGTAAAAGCTAATTATCCTTATTTGTAAGTTTCAGTATTCCATATTGTAGAGAAATTTTCAGGACAGGGGAATCATAGGACTCCAACAATTGTACCACAGAACTACTAATAGACAATGTATGCGGGTTGCAATTATTTGTCAGACTACTTGAATTTATATCTTTTTATCTAAATATTTCCCTGATGATCAAGTAATGGCTGTTATTGGCTCATAAATTAATATGCACGAACACCCTTATTTTCTTTCTTAGTTACAAGAGAAATGTAGTCAAACAAGTACAAAGTTTAATTCACATGGAGAAACTGAAGCCAAGGTAGTAAAAATAAAGCAGCAACCAAGTTGTTTTGTTTATTTTGTTTTTAAGGCCACATGTAAAGACATCCAGAGACTCAGTTAGGGGTCCTGAAACCTCCTTCCAAAGCTGTTCCCAGAGTTATAGGCAACTTGAGAAAAGTAGCAGCCTATACACAAATTGAAAGCTCCAGAATATTTTAAGGTTTAATCACAAAGTGAGGATGCCAATGGTTTTCAAGTTTCCTAATGAAATCAGGTTTTCATGACTTTATAATGAAGGAAGGAGAAGCTTGGGAGTTGACTATTATTGGTTTGATTATTTACTTTTCTTTACAGTTTTACTCTCTGGTATTTTAAGTACTGTGTGTTTTCAGTTCATATAGATTTAATTAAATACACACTATAATCTTCTTTAATTTACAAAAATATTGTGGAGATAGCACTTTACAAATCATAAAACAGTATATGAAAATGAATTTTGTTATTGAATATGTTCATGACCTGTAATTTCATTAATATGAGTATATCCACCCTGTGGATGCTCATCATGACCACTCTACATCATAGTAGGAGTTATTCATGAATGTATATAGCCAAAAAATTCTGTCATTTCATAATGAGCTTTCTGGCAATACTCTCCATACATAGCTATGCTGATTCTTAGGGGACACACATATAACCCTGACATAGCAATGAACAAGGATTAGTATTTAGTGAAATGCAATGATTCCCCGGGGGAGGTAGCTAACTTAGTGGATATAGCACCTTGGCTGAAGTCAAGGAACTCCTGAGCTCAAGGAATCCACCATCCTTAGCTTCTCTAGTAGCAGGGATCGCAGTTGCATATCACCATACCTGGCAACCCCGGATCTTTTTTTTTTTTAACTTCTTCTGAAGCATAATAAAAAATAAAGTTGGACGGGTAGGTGGTGCAATAGATAGAGCCCTGGATTTGGAATCTGGACAACTCAGCTTCCTAAGTTCAAATCGGGCTGCAGACATTAACAAGCTATGTGACTCTGGACAAGTCACTTAACCTTGTTTACCTCAGTTTCCTCATCTGTAAAATGAGCAGAAGAAAATGGCAAACCACTCTAGAATCTTTGCCAAAAAAAACCCCAAAATGATGAAGAGTGAAGTGAGCAGAACCAAGAGAACATTGTATACACTAACAATAATATTGTTTTAAGAATGACTTTGAGGGACTAAGTCATTTTGACTATTATAAAGACACAATTTAAAAATAAAAGATATATGAAGAAAGATACTATCTATATCTAGAGAAACAACTGATAAATAGAAGTATATATAGAATAATTTTACCCATATATACATATACACATGCATACATATATACATATGCACATACATATACATACATACACATAGTGTGTATACATACACATGTGCATACACATACATATATACATACCTATATATACATATTATATACATATACATATTATATACATATACACATATACACACACACGCCTAGTGTAATGATAGTCATCTCTGGGCAGGGGGGGAGAAAAAAAAGAAATTTACATAATAACTTTGTCGTATATTTGGAGGCAATAGCAAGTTGTACCTGGTAGATTTGCAGTTTCATATTCAATCCTCTTTTTTTATTATACTGTGTTACGGATATGCTTGTTTGTTTTGCAATTTGAAAATAAAATAAATTAAAAAAGAAAATGCTAAATAGGGTCATGAAAAGTCTGAAATAATTGAACAACAACAATTATGTCTTTTCTCAGTGAGACTGATTTTTTTTTTCATGCTTGGAAAACAGGGGCATGATGATGCCACTTAGGGAAGCAGAGGACATTTAGTTTTTGATAAAGAGGTTGGGTCATGTATTTTAACTTTTGGTTCAGTAAGGCATAGTTGTTTCAGAGAGAAGTGGGAAAAATGGTTCAGAACAGTTGCTGTGGGGAGTGAGAAAAGTGGTCTATACACGCAGGATAGAAGACTTGGCAAGCAGCAGCAAGCACCTGGTAGAGGTTATAGTTTTACCAGTCTAACTGGCCTATTTGCTTTTCTTACTTATAGAATTCTTTCTTCTTTCTCTGTTACTTTGTCTAGGATGGTCTCCATGGCTAGATTGCTCACCTCTTGATCCCTAGCTTACTTAAGATCTCAGGTGAAGTGGCAGTTCCTACAGTAGCATTTTTCTAATGTTCCCAGCTACTTGTATCCTACCAATTCCCAAATTACCTTGTATTTGAAAAAACATATGTCTAACCTATTTATATATGTACCTGTTATTTCTACCTATAGAATATAAGTCCCTTGAAAGTGAGACTTTTTTTTTCATCTTTGCATCTTCATTGCTTAGAACAGTGCCTGGCACATAGTAGGTGCTTAATAAATGTTTGTTGATTGATTTTTGTTTGCGATACAACACTATCCATCAGTCTTTCAGGAGTAGCAAAGAATGCTGCAGTTTTTCAGGGGATGATGTTAAATATTTATTAATTACAATTTACTGTGCTAGGTACTGGGGAAGATAACAGGATAGGATCCCTGTCATTACAGCTTGAACTAAACAACAAACAAAAAAAATCCCAAAAAAGAGAACACCTTAAAGGAAGAAACTATGATTTTCCTGAGTTATTTATTTTTAAATTTCTAAAATCCTTCAAAATCTTCGTAAGTATGCTAGAAATCTCAAGATATGATTTCTAAATGAACAGAAAATCTGCATTTTTCCTTGAAATGAAGGCAAATTTCTTAAAAACAATCTTTAAGATAAATTTTAGGCCATAACTTAACACTACAAATTTTAATAAAGAGGAAAAATGACTCTTTTATTTCACATAATATTTCTTCTTTTATTGAGGATCTAAAAATATTGACTGTTTACTGGATTTTTTGATAGATATTAGACTGATTAAAATTAAGTTTTGGTTTGTTTTATCCACAAAGTAACTTCTAATATCCTAAGTAGATCTTACAGATGGTATTTCTGGAAAAGGTAGACTTTGTCTCGTGATAATTTCCAGGACATCACGAAACATCTCTATAAGATAAAATATATATATAGATAGATATGGATATAAGTATATATATATATATGTAATCGAGAAGGCAGCAGATTCAATAGCTAAGGGAAGCTACTAGGCTTCATTGTTGTAAGCTGCCGACAGAAAGTATATAATGAAGATGAAGCTTTGAAGGTGCTGACAATGTTAAACAGAGGACTGCCCTGAAAGACCGAAATTTTGCTGCTGATAAGGCTAATAGGAGGTGGTCAGGTTGGATTTAAAGATAATCTCCCACTGACAAAATGATGAGGGATCTATGTTCTCAGTCAAGATCTTTTAAGGTTGTACATCTTTTTTTAATTTTTTAGCTCAGACTGCCAAGATGGTTCCTTTCAGGAGTTTAAAAATAGGCCAGAATTTTTTTTAAAGAAATATTTTATATAGATGAATTAGAATAAAGTGTGTTATAAAACATACAAAGACCTTGTCTAGTTTTTCAAGAGACCTGAGGAAAATATTATCAGCAATTCTTTAAAAACAATCTTTAGAATTGACACTTATACTGTCTATTAGAATAAAACAAATACATCTAAAGATTAGTGACCTTGTCTAGTTTTTCAAGAGACCTGAGGAAAATATTATCAGCAATTCTTTAAAAACAATCTTTAGAATTGACAGTTATACTGTCTATTAGAATAAAACAAATACATCTAAAGATTAGTGGATATCTCAAGGATTGCTATTTGTCATTAGAGATTGCCTTAGTTTTGTTTTCTTTGATATTTATACTAGCAAAGCTGTACTTTTAGAAAATACATTGACCAAATTTTAAACCACTTGTTCTATCTATTAATATTCATTATGCAGAGCAAATACTTACTGTTTTCGCTTCATTGTATGGATGCCACTTTTCACATCCAATGTATGAGAAGGACCAAGAAAACATTCTTTTGTGGGTATAAAAATTCCCACATTAAATTAATTAAAACCATCATGCTTCCCAAGGGCAAGAGACATATTTTTAGGTGTAGACACAATCAGAGTGATGCTATCAATGTCCTTGGGAATGTCGTTCTATCATTGCCATCTTTGATTAGCTAATGGTATTAATGTCTTGATACGAATTTTTAAGTGAAACCAGTTCTCCAACATGGCTAATAGGGCTCTCATGGGGATGAAGTATTACTTTTTAAATGATGTGGAATATACTGCTGAGTTTGCATAATGTTAAAACAACTCAAGGGTAGAAGATGGATGACAGTAAATACTAAAAACACTAGTCAATTATTGTGCTAGTTTCTGGATGCTGAGAACAGCATGGAAATGGTTGCTAAGAGTAGGTGAATGCTACCAAGATCATCTTAAGTGGAGATCACTTAAGGCTCCCATGTATCTAATCTATATTGTTCTCTTGAAAACTTAACTATTAAAATAGAATTGAAGATTTTATACACACATATGTATGTGTAAATGTATATATTTATATGTATGTATATATATATATATATGTAGACATACTTTGTATTAAACATGAAAAATTATAACTCACACACTGAAAATTTTCATTAAAATACACCAAACTTCAGTTATTAACTTTAGTCTTATTTAGCATATTTTTTAGTTTTAAAGCATATTCATTATAATTAAACACATTGTTGTTGATATCTTTCAAATAACTGTCATTTCTAAATGTGTCACTCTTTGCTATAATTTCATCTTGTTCATTTTTA